>NC_080839.1:50574939-51199939 GCF_030435755.1 Ochotona princeps | reverse complement strand
TTTTTATTGGAAGACAGAGAGAAAGATCTTTCATCATCCACTGGTTAACTCCCCAAATGGCCACAACACTTAGAGCTGGGTCAGTGCAACACCAGGAGCCTGGAACTTCTTCCTGCTGGTGATCTGGGAAGTCAGTAAAAGATGACTCAAGCCCTTGGGCCCCTGAACCCATGTGAGAAATCCAGAGAAGGATCTTCAATCCTGGCTTCAAACTGGTCCAGTTCTGGCCATTGCAGCCATTTGGAGAGGAACCAGCAGATGAAAGATATCTCTCTCTCTCACTCTTGCTATTTCTCTCTCTTTTGATGTTTGTAATTCTCCCCTTCAAATAAAATAGATACATTTTAAATAACAACAACAAAGAAAGAAAACCAACCATCCACAGAGCAATTAAGTAATAATGTAAACAAACAAACAAACAAAAAAATAATAATGTCACCTCTTGAAATTGCCCCAGAAGGAAGCTAGGCCTGGACAGGTCAGCTGTGTGGGTTCCTGTAGCTATGCTTATCTGAGTCACAAAGAGGGTGAAAAGTGGAGAAGAACCAACTCAAGACTTCTGGGAAAGCCAACACTCCAAAACTGGTTAGTCTGTGTTCAAACCAAGTTCAGGGCAGGGCATACTGAAGTTGGAGATGGAGGGGTTTGCGTCATTAGGCATGTTTCAAAGCCTGGCAGAGAGAACTAAGAGCAAGAGGAACGAGGAAGGCATCTTGAGGCAACCACTTTGAAAAGAGATTGATGGGTGAGGACAAGCACATTCTGTAACCATTAAATGACATCTAAACAAGGTCAATCACCAGAGTGTTGTCATGGTAAAATAAATAAATACATACATACATACATACATACATACCCAAGAGGTTCAAAATGTCCATTATTCAGGGAATTGTTGAATAAACAAACAAAAAAAAAACGGTGAAGTGGAATAAACTGAAATATACAAAGGACTACTGGACTTTCAAAGAAAAACAAAAAGCCATGAAGAAAAGCTCTAACCACTTCTCAGGGCTGGTCTTCAGGGTATAGTGAGGGGAACCAAAAGGAAACAACAGGGACAGGTGCCTGGTACAGCAGTTGGCATTCTGCTTGACACGCCCGCATTCCATTCCAGAGTCCTGGCTCTGCGTCCAATCCCAACATTCCTACCAGTGCACACCCTGTGAACCAGCCCAGGTTTTTAGGTCCCTGCCACCCACTCAGTAGACCCAGATAAGTTCTTGGCTCTTGGCTTTGGCCTAGCCCAGCTCTAGTCCTTGCAAGCACTGGGGATGTGAATTGGTAAATGGAAAATCTGTCTCTCCCTTTCCAAATAAAGTGGGGGAAAACTTTTTAAGAGACAAGATATGCTATTTTGCATGTGAGAAGGAAGGGAACACACTAACATACATAAGCACTGGAAAGACAGATTAACAACAATTACTCATGGAGAAGGGGGGAGAAGAAAAAGGGGGGAGAAGAAAAAGGGGGGAGATGAAGTTGTTGCTCACACACACATGAACCTATTATTGGATTTGTGGTTTACAGAAAATTAATTCAGGAGCTGGCACTGAGGTATAGCAGGTAAAGCTGCTGCCTGCATCACCAGCAGCCTATATGGGTGCCAGTCGGAGTCCCAGCTGCTTCTCTTCCAACATAGGTCCCTGCTAATGTGTCTAGGAAAGCAACAGAAGATGGCCCAAATCCTTGGGCCCTTGCACCCTCATGGGACATGCAGAAGAAGCTCTTGGCTCCTGGCTTCATTCTGGTCATTGCAGCCATTTTGGAGGAGTAAACCAGCAAATGCAAGAATTCTTTGCTGTCTGTAACTCTTTCAAAAAAAATCTTTTAAAAAAGAAAATTAAGTTTTAAAATAAACAGGCTCACAAAGGCAAAAAATGAAAGTATTGTGATGTTAGCCATACTGATGACACACAACACCAGTGTGAATAAATGAGACCAGTCTTCCTGAGGATCACGGTTGCTTTGAAGAGAAGAACATGGTGTTTTCCTCTTCTTCCTATTTGCTATATTTTCCAAACTCTGTTATGATCCTGCCTTCCTTTGATCATGGAGGGAAATCTGTTTTGTTTTGTTTTTTTTTTTTAAGATTTGTCATATTCATTTTAAAGTCAGAGTTACAGAGAGTGAGAAAAAACAGGTCTTTCAGAGGTTGGTTCATTCCCTAAATGGCTACAATGTCTGGGCCTGGGCCAATCTAAAGTCATGAACCAAGACCTTCTTCCAGGTCTTCTATAAGTACAGGGAGCCCAAGCACTTGGGATATCCTTCCTGCTTTTCCCAGGCCATCATCAAGGAGTCAGATCGGAAGTGGAGCAGCCAGTACTCAAACTAGTGTCCTGTGGGATGCTGGTGACACAGGCAGGAACTTTACTTACTCTTATCCAGTGCCAGCCCCAGGAAAAATTTTTTTAAGATTTATTTTATTTTATTTATTGGAAAGTCAGATTATAGAGGAAAAGAGACAGAAAGGAAGATCTCCTATCCGCTGATTCATTCCCCAAGTGGCCATAACAGCTGGAGCTGAGCTGATTTGAAACCAAGAGCCAGGAGCTTCTTCTGGGTCTCCCGCGTGGGTACAGGGTCACAAGGCTTTGGGCTGTCTTCTACTGCTTTCCCAGAACACAAGCAAGGAGCAGGATGGGAAATGGGGCCACCAGGACATAAACTGATGCCTATATGGGATGCTGGCACATGCAAGGTGAGGATTTAGCCACTAGGCTCCCTCTCTGGGCCCGGACAGTATCTGGCCAACTGTGCTCTTTATTAGGAAACCTTGCACATATCTGTACAGCCCTTTGAGAGTCTACTGTCCACTCACTCCACAGCACTACCAGGCAGGAACTGCTTTCAGGTACATTTGGTAGTCAGACTCTGAGATAAATTCCTTCCTCTGTGACTGCTTCCAGCATTTTGGTGGCCTGCCTTTTCTCACCTTGGGAGCACCTGACTTCCTCCCCTGACCTGATGTAAGAGAGACAGTGCCTCAGGAAAAGCCCTGGGAGTCTCAGGAGAGATCTAAACTCTACTAAGAGATTTTCAGACACACATTACAGGATGTTCAGAATGGCTTTCAGGCTTATTACAAGCTTCCAAACTAAACAAGTCAACTTCCAACAAGAGCCAATCCTTGAGAGACAGAAAGCAAAGGGCCTAAGAAATGTAGCAGCTGCTTCCAAAGGAAAATCCATTTCAATTTGAAGCACTGGGTATTTTGGACACACAAATTTGGTTATTAATTCTGAAATGGACTTGGAACAAATACAATTTGCAGCAGTGGAAGTTGGCTCATACCTGTGCTCTGCCAGAGATGGAATCCACAAGACCTCACCAAGCTGTGAGTACACACACAAAAATGGATGCAGGGGGCATGCTTTTACATGGCCTGGGGGCCAGAGGCTCACTCTGTACATGTATTCTGGAGACTCAGGAGCAGCACTAGAGTCCTGCTTACACTAGACTCCTGGAGCTCCCAGGAGAACCAGAAAAGGATGTTTTGATGTGCCAGCACTGTGAACAATGCTATTCAAAGGGGAGACACAAAGGGTGATCCAATTGACCTCAGTGAGCCCTGTCTGGGCCCAGCTTTCTTTCCAAGTTTATTGGCTTATGAGGTTTATCTTGTGTGAATTACTTGTTAACAAGCTTTGTCCTTTGTTTATTTGTGGCATCATACCCCCTCTGTGTAACAGGATACTAAAAATGGTGCTCCCAGGAGCTGGTACTGTGGCTCAGCTAGTTAAGCCACTGACTACAATGTGCATATTCCATAAGAGTACCAGCTGAAGTTCCCACTACTCAGAATTTTAGAAAAAGTATATATATAAATATATATATATACTTGATATATATACTTATATATACACTATTATATATATATATTATACATATATATGTATATTTGAAAGGCTGAGTTATATTGAAAGAAAACAGAGAGAGAGAGAGCAATCTTCTGCCTGCTGTCTCACTACCTAAAATGGCAGCAACAACTTCAATAAGTACCACAAGCTTCTTCTGGACTCTTATATGATTCTTACACGGCTCTTACATGACTCTTACATGGCTCTTACATGACTCTTATATGGCTCCATTTGGGCCATCCTTCCATCCTCTGTTGCCTTCCTAGGCACTTTAGCAGGGGGTTGGATAAGAAGTGGAGCAGCTAGGATTCGAACCAGCATTTATATGGGATGCTAGTGCTACAGGCTGTGGCTTAATCTGATGAATCATAGCAGCACCAGCCCTGCTTGACTTCTGACTCAGATCCCTGCTAATGAAGCTGGGAAAGTAAGAGAAGATGATCCAAGTACACGGGCACCTATCCCCTGGATGGGAGACAGGCTGCAGTTCCAGGTTCCTGGCTTCAGTCTGGCCCCACCCTGACAATCATAGCAATTTGGGCAGTGAACCAGCTGATGGAATATAATCTCTCTACATCTCAACCTATTTCTCTTCAACTCTGTCTTTCAAATAAATCAATCTTTAAATTTTTTTTTCTTAAATGGGGCTCATTCTGCTTCAGTGCTAATCCACCAGTCAAATGACCAATGTGTTATAGACCAAATACAAAAGTCAGGGTGAAGCTGGCTCTCCATTGGCAAAATTCCCCAAGGAAATTTCATAGAATTATTTCAACATTTCCTAGAGTCCTCAGTCAGGTTAAGGATAATTAAAGGATCAGGTGCAAGAGAGAAACTGGTGATTTTGCTGGAGACCGACTTGTTGCTGTGCTCTGAGTAATCTCTGTCTGCTCACAGCCCATGAGGAAGGGATTGCTTTCCCCTCTCCTCAATGCTAGAGAAGCTGCTCTGGCACGGTACAGGGAGCCTGGGATATGTGTCCCTCCAAGTGGTAGGCACCAGGGACTGTGCTCCAACCCCTCTCTGGAAACCCAGAGAGGGCAGGCTTAGAGGCACAGCTAGAAGACAGCTGGCTATCTGCATACATCAGGACAAGGGACACACCAGGGTTCCTGTGGACAAGTGTGGCAGTGTTGGTTGGCCAGCATGGCCATTGTCCTGTCTAACAGGGTAACTGAAGGAGGAAAGGGAACCCAGTAGCATGGAGCTACAGAGGAAGCCCACCTCCTCAGGGCTGGCAGGATACACAAGCAGCCACCCACAGAACACATGTGCCAGGCCAAAGGACCTGTAGGAAACCGGTCCTGACTAGGAGACCCTCCAAAGAGACCAACAAAGTGCCAACAAGCAAAAATACCCTTTAAACTCTGCCATACACAAGTTCAAGGTTATGATGGATCCCTTCTGTCCACTTATTATAACTCCGTTCCTGTGTAGGTATTAACATGAGAAACTGGCCAGTCACTCAAGTCTAGAAGAGTTATTGGAACTCAAGTAAAGGAAACAGAACCGCTAACCACCCCTCCCTTCTCCTTGCAGGCAACTCCCCTAGAGCAGATTTAAGTCAGAGGAGGGAAGAAATTTGGACAATCAAGCTTGGAGACTGTGTCAGGATCTTCAGTGGATAATTGCATAATGCAATTGATTGAGACTGAGCACATGCCTTAAAGCAACTCTAAGATTTTACATAACATAGGGAAACGTCTTAAACATGCCACAGTTTTTATCTAGAAGCAGGGAAACACGACCACATTGTAACATTCTTTTTTTAATTTAAAACACAAATATAGAGATAAACAGAGCTCTCATCTGGTAATTCACTCTTGGCAGAGTCAATTACTTGAGCCATTGCTTGCTGCCTCCCAGGCTCCTCATTGACAGGGAGGTAAAATCAGGAGCCAGGCAGAATCAAGAGTTGAACCCAGGTTCTCTTACATGGGATGTGGGTACCTTGACTGGCATGCAACTACTCTGTGAATTGCCTACCTCCCAAACTGAAATGTTTAAAGGAAGCTGGGAATAGAAAAAGGAAAGAAAAAACGGGTTGTGTTTTACTAGTAGTGTTTGTCCAATATACTAAAATACATCTTTTATTAAATATTTCACTTTTTACCTTAAGGATAAGTTTTGCTGTACATTTTACATTTCTGAACAGATTTATTGGAGCCAGCATTGTGGCATAATGAGTTAAGCTACTGTCTGCAACATCAGCATCCCTATGGGTGCCAATTTGGGTTCCCTGTTTAATTCTGATCCAGCTCCCTTCTAATTTACTTAGGAAAGAAGCAGAGGATGGTTTGGGTACCTGTCACCCAAACAGGAGAGCTGGGTGGAATTCAAGGCTCCTGGCTGGCTGTTGCAGCTATTTTGGGAGTGAACTATCAGATGGAAAATCTCTCTCTTTTTCTATCTGTAACTCCTATCAAATAAAATATTTAAAAACCAGATTTATTTATTTGAGGCCAACACCATAGTACAGCAGGTTAAGTCACCACCTGCAATGCCACAATTCCATATAGGCACTAACCTGAATCCCAATTATTCTACTTCTGATCCAGTCCCTGCTAATGCACCTGGGAAAAGAAGAGAAAATGGCTTAAGTACTTGGGCCCTTGCCATGCACATGGGAGACTCACATGGGAGACTCAAATGGAGTTCCAACTTCCTAGCTTTGGCCAGGCCTAGTCTTAGCGGTTGTGGTCATTTGAGGAGTGAACCAGTAGATCAAAGATCTCTATTTTTCAATTCTATAACTCTGTATTTTAAATAAATAAATGAATACATCCTCTTTATAGGTATGTTTGAAACAGTGACAGAGAGGGCGAGGCACAATAGCCTGGGGACTGGGCCAGGCCAAAGTCAGGAACCTGGAACTCCACGTGGGTCTCCAACATGGGTGGCAGTGATCCAAGTAATTAAGCTATCATCCACTGCCTTCCCAGGCACAACAGCAGGAACCTGGATCAGAAATAGAACAGATGAAACTCAAACTGACACTTTGATATGAAATGTGGGTGTCCTAAGTCATGGTTTAACCTTGCTATGCCACAATGCTGGACACTAGGTTTTACATTTTGATGCCACATTGTTTTCTACTATTTTGTTATATATATGTGTGTGTGTGTGTGTGTGTGTGTGTGTGTGTGTGTTCTAATGAAGAGGTTATTTTAAAATTTTTGTATTCTATTTAACGGAGAGAGATGCCATCCATGTATTCATTCCCCAAACTGCTACAATAGCCGCCAGTTGGGGCCAAACCAAAGGAACTGGGAATTCAATTCAGATCTTACCAATGGGTGCAGGATGTGGCATGTTGGGCTGGGCTTGGCTGCAACACCTGTTGGTTTGCATGGATGTGGGGCTGGAGATGGAAGTGACCAGGCGATTATAATCACTAATGTGTGGGTTAGGATGATATAGGTCATGGACTGAACAGAACCCTGTACTAGCTGGTACATGTAAGAGTCAGGTCTGGGGGTCACCCCAGGTGAAGTTTCTTGGGTGACTCCTCAACTGGACCACTGGACTCAAAACTCCAGCCACAGGGAAAAATCATAGAATTTGTTGTCCAACATTGGAATGCATATATTGAGACTGGGCCTCCTTGATTGCTGATGCCAATGAAGTGGATGGCATGCCCAAGTACACAAGGGGGACATGACAGCTCATTAAAGAACTGTAGAGGATAAGAGTACTGTGAGTACCATGTCAAAACAGGTTGGACAACACTCCTGGCCAAGCTTTGGCAACAAGTGTCTGAGTGAATGGATGCACTGGGGTGGACTCTGTCAACCAATGGACCTTGGAACGATTTTCTCAGCCTTGGAACAGTGAAAACGAACAGTGACTTGGAACCATCAAAACCACTCAAGCAATACCCTTGGGACATTCTTCTCCACATTCGGATTTCTATAATGAAATCAAATGGCTATCCCCCATCCCCTAGTATGATATAATTTGGCAGCTGGGAGCAGCACTCTCTTCCCCGCCCTGTCCCCATACAGGAGAAAAGGAAGAAAACAAACTTTGGAAGTCCACCCACTTTCACCATACCTTGACCTTCCCTACCCTATTCAGTGGTCCTCATGGACCTGAATTATTGTCAACTATGTAAACAATGCCAAAAATAAAATTAAATTTTAAAATGGTGCAAGAGCCCAATTACTTGAGCTGTCACTGTGGCCTTCCAAGGTCTGCATTATAGGAAGCTGGAGACAGGAGCCAGAACCAGGACCTGAACTCCAAAAACGGGGCAGGCATTGGCCTAGCAGTGAAGACACTGGGGTTCTGAGTGATATAGCAACCTAATCCTCCACATACAATGCCAGCATCCCATATGGGGACTGGTTATAGAATAAATAAATCTTTTTTTTTTTAAATCACTATAGTAGTTAATTGTGTGTATCAACTTGACTGGGCTAAGGGATGACCAGGGAGCTGGTAAACACTGTTTCTCAGAGTGCTTATAAAAGAGAATAACATCTCAATCAGTATCCTGAATAAAGAAGAATATCCTTACCAAGGCAAATGGGCATCCTACAATCTAGTTGGAGATCCAACTAGAAGAAAGCCTCAGAGGGAGGATGCGTGTGCTCTAACAGCTGGGATGTGGCTTTCTTCCACCCACAGGTATGCAGGCCTTCAGACTCAGTGTGATTACACCATTGACTTTCCTTGGTCTCTTGCTTGCTGACAGCAGGTCATGCGGTTTCTTGACTTCCATAATCAATTAAGTCAACTTCTATGTATTTTCATCTTCTTTCGGCTATGCTTCTCTGGAAAATCTCAACCAGTAGGAAGGCTCTTCACAAAGCCCATGGGAGAAGAAAATGGAATGGAAAAAATAAGATTACTTTGGTGTAAATTTTTTTTTAACATTTTTTGATAGACAAAGAGTGGGAGAAAGAAAGAGACAAACAGAGAGTTCCTATGTATTGGTTCATTCCCGAAATGTGCCCAATAGCCAGGGCTGGGCTAAGGCTGAAGCTGGGAGCCAGGTATTCAACTCAGGTCTCTCACATGATTGGCAGGAAACCAATTCCTTGAGCTATCATCAATGGAGCTGCAGTCAGAACCTGGATTTTTGAATTCAAATGCACACACTCCAGTATGGAACGAAAGCATCATAACCACTAAAATTCATGGCAAAGAAAAGGTCAAGAATATTATGCAAAATTCTTTACCAAAGTAAACTTACTTTTCCTTTATGTATTTGTAAAGGGGGGGAGAGAAGGAGGAGAGAGGGAGGAGAGAGAGAGAAAGAGAAAGAGAAAGAGAAAGAGAAAGAGAAAGAGAAAGAGAAAGAGAAAGAGAAAGAGAAAGAGAAAGAGAAAGAGAAAGAGAAAGAGAAGAGAAGAGAAGAGAAGAGAAGAGAAGAGAAGAGAAGAGAAGAGATAAAGATTTCCCATCTGCTGGTTGACTCTGAATGCCTGCAGTGACACATGGGCTGGAAGAGGCCATAGCCAGGAGGAGCCAGGAAATCAACACAGATCTTCCATGTGGGTGTCAGAAACCCAAGTCCCTGAGTCATCACCTTCTGCCTGCCAGAGTATGCCACAGCAAGAAGCTGAACTCATGAGCTGAGCCAGGGCTGAAATCCAGGCCCTGCAGTATGGAATGGGAGTGTCCCAAGCCACGTCAACCTCTGTCAAATGCTCAGCCTAACTAATCCTGTAATTCCATTTTACCACAGACTTTTGATATACCCTTGTACAGTTTACTTTGAATAATTGTAGTTTTCTCCTTCATGTTCATATCTTCATCTAGAATTTTCTTTCTGTGTGTGGTCTAAGAATTTGCTTGTATCTTTTTTCTAAAAAAAAAAAAAAAAAGAAATTTCTTAACTACCATTTATGGAACATCTACTTGTCCTGCAGCTATTGTACTGCAAGATCTTATCATTTTACAGACTCTTCATTTTATTCCACTGATGTTTCTTTATTCTGTACTGATATTCACCAGTTTAATTACTCCAGACTTCTAATACCTTGATTTATTCTTCTTGCTTCAGAATTGGATTGGGAGTGCCATAGTCACTGTTTCCCACAGGAAGCTAAGAAGTGTTTGTCAAAAGCCTATAACAGAATCTTCTGGGAATTTTTGCTAGGGTCTCATTAAATCTGGGCAGAACTGATGAAATTACTGAGTCCTGGCTCCCATAAAGATGGTTTACTCAGTTTTTACATGGCCGTAAGTGTATTTTTATAGTTTTAGATGGTAGTTTGTATTTTATTTCTAAATATTTATTTGTCTTTGTTAATGTGAATGTCTTTATTTCTTACCAATTTCCCTGTTATTGTGTATGCTCTAATTGGCTGTTTCTCATATAAAGAAATGTTTTTGGCTTCATCATGCTGAGCTTGCATCCAGCCGCCCTGGAAACATCCTTACCTGTTCAACTAATTTCCCCAGCTCCTGAGTTCGGCCTGCTATTGTGTGTGTGGCCGGGATCACTAACACAGTGCCACATGTTAATAATCATCACAAAAGCGTGGAGACACTTCCAGGGTTTAACCATTGAGAATGTCTGCTGTGCGCTTCTGGGAGATGTCATTTATCAAGTTAAGAAGAGTTTGATTCCAAGTTTGCCAAGAAATCTGGTCATGGATTCGTTCTGAGTCTCGTTGAATGCCTCTTCTGGATCTATTGAAATCATATGGTGTTTTCCTTCAATCTGTTAATGCAGTGACTTAATTAGATTAATATACTTTCTAATGTTATCCTGGGATAAACCCTGAACAGTCATGATTTCTTTAATACATCACTGAATTTAACAGGCTAATGATTTAATTAGAAGTTTTGCATTTTTGCTCTTTTTTTTTAAGATTTTATTTGAGGGGCCACCACCTGCAGTGTTGGCATCCCATATGGATACCAGTTGGAGTCCTGGCTGCTCCATTTCAGATCTAGCTTCCTGATATTGTGCCCGGGATAGAAGCAGAGGATGATTCAAGAGCATAGGTCCCTGCACCCACATGGGAGACTAGGAAGAAGCTCCTGGCTTCAACCTGGAACAGCACCAACAGGTGTAGCCATTGGGGAGTAAATCAAGGGACAGAACATCTCACTCTGTCTCTCCCTCTTAACTGTGCTTTTCAAATACATACAACAGGTATTCCAAAAATTTAGCTTTTTTATTGGCATTCATTTGACATTCATTAATTTTTTATTTAATTTTTTAATTTTGAATTTTATGGTACAATTCCATAGGGTCTGGTATTTCCCTCCCCCAAATTCCCATCTCCTGACTGATTTGCCCCATATTATTACAATAGTGTAGTCCTTCATAAGCAGTCTTAAGTCCATCAGTCTTTTATTTCAGTATGCCCTGACATTGTTGGTACAGACAGTCCAGCATTCCATTGTCTAGATATGTCCAAAAGCTTCATTGGGAGTCCATGTTTGATCTGGAAGTAAAGATGCATATTGCATTGTATCTTCACATCTGGATATGGTAGTCTCTATTATGCTGTCACTATATATTCTCTTAAATGGGAAGTCACAAAACAAAGACAACCACAAGTATGAAGTAAAAACAAAAAAATTTACAGCACCATGGAGTCAAAAAACGCGCCACTGAATAACCAATCCATGGGTGAAGAAAAAAAGACACAAAAGCCTCTTGGGTAAAATGATACCACCATGCGATCCATGAGCCAGCAATATATTCGACAAGAGAAAAAAAAAACTATTTGTAAGAAATGAAAATGAAAACATGGGCCTGGCACGATGGCCTACCAGCTAAAGTCCTCGCCTTGAACACACCAGCATCCCATGTGGGTACCAGTTCTAATCCCGGAATCCCCACTTCCTATCCAGCTCCCTGCTTGTGGCCTGGGAAAGCAGTCCAGGATGGCCCAATGTCTTAGGATCCTGCACCCACGTTGGAGACCTGGAGGAGGTTCCTGGCTCCTGGCTTAGGATCAGTGCAGCACTGGCCATTGCGGTCACGTGGGGAGTGAATTATTGGACGGAAGACATTCTCTGTCTCTCCTTCTCTCTATATATCTGACTTTGTAATAAAAATAAAATCTTTAAAAAAAAAAAGAAAAAGAAACGGAAAATGAAAACAAAAACACCAAAACACATGGGATGCAGCAAAAACAGTATGAAAAGGGTTATTGATCTTACAATTTGCATGAAGGTTAGCTTGTATCAGAGAGAACATAAGGTATTTGTCCTTTGGGATTGACTTATTTCACTGAGCATCATGGTCTTTAGCTAGGACCATCTCATTTCAAACGGTATAATTTCATTCTTTTTAATGGCTGAGTAATACTCCATGAAGTAGACGTACCACAGTTTCTTTAACCACTCCTTTTGGACAGGCATTTGGGTTGTTTCCATGTCTTTGCTGTTGTGGACTGTGCTGCTGTAAATATAGGATTACAGATCCCCTTCTCAAATGCTGTTTTTATTTCCTTTGGATATATTCCTTGGAACAGGATAGCTGGGTCATATGGCAGGTTTATTTGCAATTTTCTAAGCACTCTCCATTTGGATTTCCATAGTGGTTGTACTATTCTACACTCCCACCAGCAGTGAAGGAGGGTACCTTTCTCCCCACATCCATGCCAGCAGGTGTTGTTAACAGAGTTCCAAATGTAGGCCAACATCACTGGAATTAGGTGGTACCTCAATGTGGTTTTCACTTGTATTTCCCTGACAACTAGGGAGCCTGAGCATCTTTTCATATGTCTGTTAGCTGTTTGAATCTGTTATTTTGAAAAAAAATATCTGTTCATTTCCTTCGTCCTTCTGTTTCATCTTTTTTCCATCCCTCTACATTCATTAGGTTCAGTTTTTTGTTCCATCTTAGCCTTCAGTTGGACAGTAAACAACGTTTTTGACTTTTCTTGTTTCCTAATAAATGCACTTCTCTATCAGAATTCCATATATGATACTGGTTATTTTTATAAGGTGGAGTTGTCATTCAGCTCCAAATATTTGGTGATTTCTATCAGTTTCACTTATGAATACTCCTTTAGAAATGAATCTATGGATTCTAGACATAGGGTGATTTCTGGCCTTTCATCGTATTGTGTCTTCCTAATTTCATGGCACTGAGATAAATACTTTGTGATGCCACTTCTTTACTATTTGTGACCAACTTTTAAAAGTATTTCTGTATGCTTGACAAAAATTCACAATCCCTACTTCTTGAGTGCATACTTACAAATTTACTCAACCAAATTTATCAGTTCTCTTGTTCAAATTATTGACATCATTATCTTATCTGATCTTTTTTGAATTTAAAATGCTTTTTGAGGATTGTGAATAGTTAAGGCATTCATATAGTTCACATTTGGGGCGGGGGGAAGGCGCTGGTATTTAGCTCAGATACTAAGATGCTCCTTAGGATTCCAGCAACTTCTATCAACTGGATTCAAGTCCCCATTCCACTTTCAATTCCAGCTTCCTGCCAGTGAATACCCAGAGGCAGCAGATAATAGCTCAAGAACTTGGATCCTGCCATCCAAACAGGACACCCAGGTGGAGTTCTTTGCTCCAGCATGGCTCACCCTTGTAATTGGAAGTACTTGCGGAACAAATTGTTTCCATCTTTCAAAATTTAAAAATAATAAAATACGCATTGTTCAAATTTTTTTTTAGAAATTACACAATGAGAATACTCCTCCTATCCCCCGTTACCCAGAGCAGCTGACACCAGGGAATCTCTTGCATTTAGTCTGCCCTTCATTATCCAAACTAAAATGCCCAAGAATTTCTCCAGGAAAGAAGGGTTATTTCACCTCATAGTTTGGAGATCACAACTCATAGTCCGGGATCCGTGGAGACTGGTCATGGTAGGAACCACAGACGAATAATCCATGGAGCCAGGAAACAGAAGACCTAGGCAGAACTTGAACTCAAAGAGTTATTTTAGGGAATGGTGTGGTGATCTATCATGCTAATCCTCCCTTTGCAGTACCAGCATTCCTTATGGGTGCTGCTTCATGTCCCAATTGCTTGATTTTTGATCCAACTCCCGTTTTATGGTCCGAGAAAGAACAGGATGGTTCAAGTCCTTTGGCCCCTGTGCCTACGTGAGAGACCCAGACAGAGCCCCTGGGTCTGGGTTTTGGAGTGGAACAGCTCCAACTGTTGCAAACACTTGGGGAGTAAACCAGTAGATGCAAGTTCTCTCTCTCTGTAATTCTGACTTTCAAATAAAATTAATAAATCTTTAAAAAAAATATTTCAGGAGAAACACTTTCTGAGGGTAAACTCTTAATGATCTAACCACCACCCACTAGACCTACATCTTGGCTGCAGCAATTAAGCCAGATCTTCACCTTTAATCATGAAGACATCAGAGTTTAAACATTTGCCTGGGTTTTGGAGAGACAAATTCTACTCAGCTAATAACAGTTCTATTTGTCAGGCCACTGTATACATGTACAATAAAATCCATCGATGTGCAATATTTATTTGACTATGGCATGTTTGGTACTTGGCTTCTGTGCTTACAATTCTTCTAGGTGGTACATATACTCACTACTATCATTACATTAAGCTTGCAGAAATGTGGTGCTATAACTAATTCTATTAAATATTTACACTCCACTTGTATCTCTTGGTGGACTTTTCTACTTAGTCAAACAAGATCTATATTTACTCTCACTCCTTTGCCAGGCAAAGTGTGGCACGCTATATATACTAACATGATCTAGCTTTCTCCATTCAATAGTATCTCTTGGAAAGCTGACCCTAGTAGGACTAGAGCTATGGACACCTAGATATACTGTTGTGTTCTTATGTGATTTAATCCTGTTATAAAGCAATGCACAACAATTAACCTTATACATACTTCAATGCACATTTGTGGATAGACATGTTGGGGAAATTCTCAGAAATGATATTCCTTGGTCAAAGGACACATGCATTTGTAATTTTGAGAAAAATTGAAGGGAGGTTGAACCCAACTGTACTCCCACTGTGTTTCTCCCAAAGCTTCACATACAAAATGTATTATTAAACTTCTGAATTTTTGACAATTTGATAGGTGAAAATGGCATCTCAGTCTACATGTAATTTCCATTTCACTTATTCTGAATTTTTGGCATACTTTCGTGTATTTAAGCGAATTACTATTTTGTATGTGAATTGTTTTTTCATATCTCTTGCTCATTTTTCTATTTGGTGGTTGACTCCTTTATTAATTATTATAAAGTCTTATATACACTGAGGGGACTTGTCTCGGGATGGTAGGTTGCAACTGTTTGGATATTTTAGCTTTTCTCTCTTCTATTGACTTGCTTTTTTTATGATGGCTGCTTCTTCTCCTTTGCTATGCAGAACTTTCTGGTCAAAGCTGCAACAGTCCCTTTATGCCACAGTTATGAAGGAATTCTGTGTCCTTCTATAACCTTTATGGGTTTATATAGTACTTTTATCTGTAACCTTTAACGATTCTGAGTTTCTGTGGTCAATGTTTTGTGGCAAAAAAAAAAAAAAAGCCACTTTCTCCCCCAGATGGTTGCCTGACTGCCTCAGTACACCTTACTGAATGGTCTATTGTTCCCACTAACTTGATAGCCCTTGTAATAGACAGATTACATATGTACACTGTTTTAAATTTTCTATTCTGCCTTATGATCTCCTTAGTCATCAGTACTCCTTTGTTTTCATTTTGGGGGGTTTGTGTTCTAAGATCCTGTAGGGCTAAATCTTCATTATTCTACTTTTTCAGTTTTCCTTGTTGTTTCTATTTTTCCTTATGAATAGTAGAACTAACTGGTATGGACAGTTCTAAATAAGCAGCGGCATTTTGAGGGCCGGTGTAGTGGTGAAAGAGCCAGGCTAAGCCTCGGCCTGTAGTACCAGCATCCCATGTGGGTACCAATTCTAATCCCAGCTGCTCTACTTCCCATCTAGCTCTCTGCTTATTGTTAGCAAACTATCAGAGGCTGGCCAAAGTCCTTGAGACCTTGTAATCCCGTGGGAGACCAAGATGAAGCTCCTGGCTCCTGGCTTGGAGTTGGGGCAGCTCTGGCCATTGTGGTTATTTAGGGAGTGAACCTGTGGACGGAAGCACACACTCTCTTTCTCTCTGTAATTGTATTCAATAAAAATAATTAACAAATTTTTAAGAGCATTTTCTTGTTCTTATATCACATTTTATTTCTACTAACAAAAAACCTGTTATTCTGATTGTCATTCCTCTGTAGATAATATCTTCTTCCTTAGCAGCTTTTAAGATGATTTCCTTTATTTAAGGTTTCATTGTTTTGTTGTAATGTTATAAATGCAGTTTCTGTTTTCTTAAAAAAAGAGTCAGTATTCAGTATTTTCTTTCTGTTTTAAAATTCATTTATTTAGTTTTCTTAGAAAGGCAGATTTACAGAGAGGAGGAGAGACAGAGAGAAAGATCGTCCATCTACTGGTTCAATCCCCAAGTTGCCACAATGGCTGGAACTGAGCCGATCTGAAGCCAGGAGCTAGGAGCTTCTTCCAGGTCTTTCACGTGGATGTAGAGTCCCAAGGCTTTGGGCCATCTTCTACTGCTTTCCCAGGCCACAAGCAGGGAGCTGGATGGGAAATGGAGCAGCCGGGATACAAACAGGCACCATGTGGGAACCCCGGGCATGGAAGGCAAGGATTTAGCCACTAGGTTATCATGCTGGGCCCAGCGTTCAGTATTTTCAACAGGATAATTTCTACCCTTCCCCCTCCTTTGAAAATTCTAAGCTGTTTTATTTTCTAATTTTGCCTTCTTCTTCTATTTTTCCCTCTGATAATGCTAGCTCATATAGTAAGGCTTCTGAAGCGATCCTCCATATTCTTATCTGACTGATCTTTGAACTCCTAAAGTTATCCTCAGTTCCATGTTCAATTTATATTTTCTCTCTTAAACTCTGGGCCAGCCTAGCAGTTTTTAACTTCTCTGCTGGTTTTTTTTACATCTATCTGTTCCTGTTTCATTGTAACTCCTCTGTTATAGGAGGGGTCTTCAAAAAGTTCATGGGAAGAGTGGACTACTAAAAAAAAAGCACAAATTTCAAAATTCTGTTGCATTCAAATAAATGTGTTCTACTTTGTTATGCCTGAACAGAATTTACAAAGAAACAATCTATAAATAAATCAGTTTGAGGAGCTGGTGTTATGCCATAGTGGGTTTGAGTCCCAGCTGTTCCACTTCCAATCCACCTCTCTAACCACACACCTAGCAAAGCTGTGGAAGATGGCCCAAGCCCTTGAACCACTGCCTCCGACACAGGAAACTAGCATGAAGATACTAGTTCCAGTCTGGTCAGCTCCAGTCATTTTGGCCATTTGAGGATTGATTCAGCTTATCGAAATTTCTCCTGCTCTCTCACCGCTCACTATTGTACTCACTCACTTTAGCTGCTAGGCTACCTTACTGGGCCCAGCTATTTTTTTTTTTTTTTAAGATTTATTTATTTATTTGAGAGGAAGAGTTTACAGAGAGAGAGAAAGCTAAAGTCCTCACCTTGCATGTGTTGGAATCCATATGGGCACCAGTTCTATTCCTGGTGGCCCCACTTCCCATTCAGCTCCCTGCTTGTGGCCTGGGAAAGCAGTCAAGGATGGCCCAAAGCCTTGGGACCCTGCACCCACATGGGAGACCCAGAAGAAGCTCTGGACTCCTGGCTTCAGATTGGCTAACCTCTGGCTGTTGTGGCCTTTTGGGGATTGAATCATCGGATGGAAGATCTTCTTCTCTATCTCTCCTCCTCTCTGTATCTGACTTTCCAATAAAAATAAATCTTTTAAAATAAATAGCTTAAAAGATATCAGTTTGAAAAGAGTCCCCATCAAGGAAATATGAATTCTGCTTAAACGAAAATGAGAACAAACACTGAAGTGATGGTGAAGACTGGATGGAAGAATGGAGAAGTTACAAATGGGTCACCAGAGGTAAAGCATCAAAGACAATAGCAGTTCAGAAATGGACAATCTGGTACAAGGAGGAACTAGAGGATGGTAACTATGATGCCCACAGTGGTAAGGCACCTACCTCGATCTGTGGGGGAAACACCAGTCTAGTTTGTTCTTTAACAGAAGAGGACTAAAAGCAGAAGAAGCCACAGTAAACACCGCAGACACAGCAACTACATCAGCTAACTCTGCTCAGTGGGTGTCCTCAGGTCAGCTGCAAACAACAGCAGCAATTTCAACAAAAATTTGAAAAAAGTGGGACCAAGACACTTAAGCATTTCTGCCAAGAGCTGTAACACAGACTCAAGCATGACCTGATTGGTACAAGTCTGAAAACGAAGCACAATCCAAGAAGTTAAACTGGTCAAATGAAAGCACAAGTGGACCGGGCAAGAGCCATAGGGCAGTGGCTTTTGGAGATGTTCAAAACATTTGGCTTACTGATTTTCTGGAAAGCCAAAGAAAATGGCATCTGCTTCTTTGAGCAGTTGCTTGAAGAAGTGGATCAAAGCATTAGTGGAAAACCAATGAGCAAAGCTTCAATGGAGTCCTCCTCTTCCACTTGCTCCTGCTCATTCCTCTCAACATGGCAATTCCAATGAGGGTCTCAGTGGGAAATCATTAGGCGTCCCACCTTATGGTACTGATTCAGCTCTTCACTTGTTTGCTGATTTTTTTTTAATTTTTATTTTTATTCTTCTATTTTTATTTTATTTTTATTTATTTTATTGGAAAGTCAGATTTACAGAGAGAAGGAGAGACAGAGGGGAAGATCTTCCAACTGATGGTTCACTCCCCAAGTGACTGCAATGGCCGGTGCTGCACCGAGTCAAAGCCAGGAGCAAGGAACCTCTTTCAGGTCTCCCACATGGGTGCAGGGTCCCAAGGCTTTGGGCTATCCTTGACTGCTTTCCCAGGTCACACACATGGAGCTGACTGGGAAGTGAAGCAGCCAGGATACAAACCAGTGTCCATATTGGATCCCAGTGCATGCAAAGCGAGGACTCTAGCCACTAAGTTACTGCACCAGGCCCTGTTTCCTAATACTATATCAATCTTCAAAGGCTGCCCATTCTTCTTCAGTTAATGAAGTAAAAAAGACTACACTGACACAATCCCAAGACCTTCAATTCCTCAGTGGCAGGTTAAATGGCCAAAATTCAGAGTCTTCACTTGATCTGAGCCAAAAGGTTGAGAGGCAATAGAATTCAAAGTCTTAAACTTGCAGGTGCTTGTAATGAGAGATAATGGTTACCTTTTTTTATCTTTCATTTTCTAATTTTTTTCTCACAACTGTTTTTGAAGCTTCCTCATTATCATGAAAAATGTTAAATATACTATCTTTAAAAAAAAGGAGGTAAGATGGTGGCTTAGGGTAGAGACACATTTGGTGTGATGGAGAATCTTTAGATAGGGTGAAGCACAAGAAGTAGATTAGAGGAAAAAAACAGGGGTTAGGAAGTAGTCAGGGGGTACCTGGAGATTCCCTGGACACAGCGAACTGGCGGCAGCGGCAGAGCAGAGTTGCAGTGGACAGAAAAACCCATCAGCGATCAGCGAGCGGCAATCCACACTCCAGCGATCCGGGTTCCAGCACCAGCCAGACATCCAGTAGTGGCCTCCGCTTGGTTCCTGTGGCAGCCACGTGGGAGCTTGGGAGGCAAATGCAGTCTGAGACCTGCCTATCTCGCTGAATAGCTTGGGCCAGCCACAAGTGGAGAAAAAGTAGGGGGGTCTGGGCACCACTTGTGTGGAGAAGCAGAGTACAGAGTTGATGGAACAGCCCAGAGGGGGGTCGTTTGTGGCTAATCACACAGAACTGATCCAGCAGGGAGGGTAGCATCAGCTTCACTCCCTACAGGGTCTGTGTGATCCCTGGAGCTGAAAGTCAGCAGCCCCATTTCTCCAGCAGTGCCCTGCTGGACACCATCTTGTACAGTGGGGTAGCGAGTGTGAGTTTCAAGTGAAGGCCCAGAGTGGACTTGTTTCTAGCTAATTGCACAGAGTTGAGGCCACAGAGAAAGCAGCACCAACCTTGCATCGTGCCGGGTCTGTGTGGTCCCTGGAGCTGATGGCCGAAAGCCCCAGATCTCTGTTGGTGCCCCTACAGGCGCCATCCTGCATAGACAGGCAAGGGCTCAGAGCACTGATAAACTGCAGAAGAAGCAGTGGTAAACCACGCATTTGCTAAATCAGTAGCGCTCAGAAGTCAGTGACACGGAACCAGGCACTGTAGACTGAAGGGAGAACAGCCGAGTGCTAAGCTGAACACAGTCACCTCCATCTTAGAACACTGCACAAGCTATGCAGGAAAACAGCCCCATCAAGGCACGCTACCAACTCGACCCAAAATAAATCCAGGAAGCACACAGACATATAGGCCAGCAGGTGCCGCCAGCCAGACCAGTGCTGCTGAAAAAGCAATTATTCAGGACAACTAGTGTTTTCCTAATCCAGGAACTGAACATATAAATCAACTCGGACCTGCATAGCTTAGTCCAAAATGACATACAGACTTCCAGCTGTTAAATGGAACAACATGTAAAAGACATTTTTACCATATTGCATCATTTTAGGTGCTACTGTGTAATAGAAAACTATTTACTGTGCTTTTATCATTCTTGTAAAAAGTATATATTTGACAAAATCTACCATTTTAAATATTTCATATAAAAAATGAGCGGTATTATATATACTAACAACATTGTATAACTATAACCATCACATATTTCTAGAACTTCCCCAAACTTCCAAACAGAAGCTGCGCCCATTAAATAATAACTCCCCATCACCCTTAACATAAGTGGAATCATATAATATTTACCTTTGAAACTACAATATCCTTTTGTGGGCCAGTGCTATGCGGTATCAAATTAATCCACTGCTTGTGATGCTGACATCCCATATTGCAGCGCTGGTTTGAGTCTTGGCTTCTCTACTTCTGATCTTGTTTCTTGCAAATACACCTAGGAAGGCACCAGAAGTACTTGGGCTCCTGCCACCCATGTGGGAGACCAGGATGGAATTCCTGGCTCCTGGCTTTTGTGGCCATTTGGGGAGTAAATCAGAGGATGAGAAATCTTTGCCTCTATCTCTTTCTATGCTTCAGATAAACATTTTGTTTGTGGAAAAATATTTTCAGGGACCACAATTTCTCCTAGAGATTAAGATTCTGGTTAAAACCCTGTGTCCTGGGCCGGGCACGGTGGCCTAGCGGCTGGGATCCTTGCCCTGAACGTGCCAGGATCCAATATGGACAGCAGTTCTGGTCCCAGCAGCTCCACTTCCCAATCAGCTCCCTGCTTGTGACCTGGGAAAGCAGTCCAGGACGGCCCAAAGCCTTGGGACCCTGCACCTGCGTGGGAGACCAGGAGGAGGTTCCTGGCTCCTGGCTTTGGATCGGTGCAGCACCGGCCATTGCAGTCACTTGGGGAGTGAACCATCGGTTGGAAGATCTTCCTCTCTGTCTCTCCTCCTCTATGTATGTCTGACTTTCCAATGAAAATAAATAAATCTTAAAAAAAATTAAAAAAAAAAAACAACAACCCTGTGTCCTATGTGGAAATACCTCTTTTATGACCTGGCTCTGGATTCGGCCTCCAGCTTCCCGCTAAAGCAGACACTTGAGGGGCAATGGTGAGATCTCAAGTAATTGCTTCCTGGCAATCACCTGGGAGACATGATGTGAGGTCTGACCAAGCCATGGCCATTAAAAGGATCTGAGGAGAGAACTGGCAGGTAGAAGTTCCTCCCCCACCTTCCCCCTAAAAATCATGCTTAAGTATAACAAAATTTAGATTTCGCTTAGTATTGTGTTTTTAAGGTTTATCCATATTGCAGCAAGTATCAGCATTCTATTTCCTTTAAAAGTGAAATAATGTTCCATCAAGTGTGTGAGCCACATCTTGTTTATCCATTTACCTGTTCATGGACATTAAGGCTGTTTCCAGATTTTTGCTATTATTATTTGTAGTTTTTCAATTTGTAAGTGCTTGGAAAAGGTCTGAAATTTACAACAGTGCCTGGTGCGATAGCCTAGCGGCTAAAGCCCTTTCTTCGCAAGTGCCGGGATTCCATATGGGCAGTGATTCGTGTCCTGGCAGCCCCTCTTCCCATCCAGCTCCCTGCTTGTGGCCTGGGAAAGCAGTCAAAGATGTCCCAAAGCATTGGGACTGTGCACCTGTGTGGGAGACCAGAAGAGGCTCTGGACTCCTGGCTTCGGATTGGCTCAGCTCTAGTGATTGAGGCCGCTTGGGGAGTGAATCAGCAGACGGAAGATCTTCATCTCTGTCTCTCCTCCTCTCTGTATATCTGAGTGTCCAATAAAAATAAATCTTTAAAAAAAATTTACAACAAACTGTGTGTTGGGTTCAATTGGAAATTATGGAAAATTTTATTCTTCATTATATGTTATTATGGTATTTAAATTTGCTACACTAACTTCCTGCAATGTGAAGAACTGATGAAGCATTTTTACATTACATGTTACTTGGAGCAAGCATTTGGTACAGAAGCTAAGCTGTCACTTGGCTCCAATATCCCATTATTTGAGTGACCTGGATAGAGACCCGGCCCCAGCTCCTGACTCCAACTTCCTGCTAGTGCACATCCTGGGATGCAGCAATGACAATTCAAATGGCTGGGTCCCTGCCACCAACATGGGAGCCCTGGACTAAGTTCCCAGCTCAGCCATTGCAGACATCTGAGGAGTGAACCAGCAGATGGGAAACCATGCCTCTGTCTCTCTCCCTCTGTGTACATAAAAGATGGAGGAAAAGAGAAACACATCCTGGGCTCAGGCTTTTAGCCCAGTGGTTATGACACCTGCAACTCCGTATCAGAGTACCTGGGTTGGTTCTCGGCTCTGGCACCTGACTCCAGCTTCTTGCCTATTTATGCAGACGCTGAAAAGGTGAGGCTCAAGTAACTGGCTTCCTGCCATTCACATGGGAGTCCTAGATTGAGTTCTAGCTCTGGCCCGCCTCAACCATTGTGGGTTTTTGGGGAGTCACACAGCACATGGGAACTCGCTTTCTACCTGCCTCTGTCTTGTGTGTGTCTGTCTCTTAAATAAACAAGTAAAAATACTTTCTTCTGATAAGAAGTAGGATACACAAGACAGAGAAGCAATCAACAGTGTCTTTTTTAAAATTATGATTAAAATATGTAACATAAACCTTATTGTAACCATTTTAATCAAGCATATTAATGTTCTTTCTAATTAGTGGGGACAGCTTAGGGGTGGCTCCACTAGTAGTCAATAAGTCACAAAATCTCCATAAATGAAGAATAATTAGTAAAAACTAAATCCCACCGTGGGAAGCAATATATGACTGAATGGGACTTTTATACATAATATTTTTTTCCTCCTTCAATTCTCTTAGCCTTTAATATAAAATTCCATAGCTCACACAGACTAATGATTTCTAGTAGTTAACAGTCCTGTTTGAATAAGCTGAAGTTATCATGAGATCCCATTCAGAGCTTAAATGTGATTAAGGGTATACTCAATTTCAGCTACAATTTGCTAACCACCTGGAACTGCTCTTATTTTTAACTAAAACTGTTCCTATGAATTTTTCAGCTGTTCAAACTGTGTAACTATCCTTCCAGGCCCTCTAGGAGGTCTCACATGCTGCTATTTCCCAGGTGGTTGGAACACAGTTCAAATGGCACTTAATGTCCTTGCAAAAGGCTACATTCCCAGAAACGGAGACTTTGAATCAAAGGCTTGGTAAATCAGAGCAGGAAAGCCTGGCCTTTGACAATCAACTACTCAATATAACTTGAATGCTCCAGCCATCAGATTAAAGTTAAGATCACCTATTTATTTTATGTCCTGGGCCTGCTGGATGTAGGTTCTACAGAGTACAGTAAGTGCCCACTGGGGACCAATGGCAGCAGCGAGGAGATGAGTTCACATGCAACAAGGCTAAGTCTTGAACTGATTTCAAGCGCAGCACTGTTGCAGGACAGCTGTGGGTGCTGACTAACTAACCACAACTTCTGCACTACCAGGGGGTCCTCTACATAAAACAAGACCTGGGCTTGAATCCCAGCTGAGACACAAGAAACTGGCTTCTCTCACAGACATCATTCACCTGCACTCAGTTACTTTATCTGAAAGCCATCCTGACCTTTCTCTAACAACACATCAGTTTATAACATTTGGCAATTTGAAAAAAAAAAATGAAATCGGCCAATTCTTTAAATATCTTAGATTCCAGATTTAAATTTAAATAACAAGAAACATACAGACATGTTTTGGGGGTTGGTGTAGTGGCTAATCATTCATCTGCAGTGTCGGCATCCCATATGGGTGTCAGCTTGTGTCCTGGCTGCTCCACTTCCTATCCAGCTCCCTGGTTGTGGCCTGAGAAAGCAGCGAAGAATGGCCCAAAGCCTTAGGCCTGTGCACCCACATGAGAGACCCAGATGAAGCTTCTGGCTTTGGATCGGCTCAGCTCTAACTCTTGTGGCCATTTGGGGAGTGAACTAATGGATGGAAGACCTTCTCTCTCTCTTCCTCTCTACAAGATCTACCCTTCAAATAAATAAAGAAGTCTTTAAAAAAGCAGTGTTCACTTGTTTTTAATACATTTGAGAGAGGCTTTCTATCTGCTGATAGTTTATTTCCCAAATGCCTGGAATAGTTGAAGCTCAGCCACAGAAGGCCAGGACCCAGAACTACTCAACCAAGGTCTCCAACTTGAGCCATCTACTGCCTTCCGGCACAACAGCAGAAGGCTGAATCAGAAGCTGGGGCAAGACATGATCCAACCCAAAGAATACAGGTGTCTCAAAGTGGCAGTTTAAGTCACTGTGTCATGATGTCCACTCTCTAGTAGTATCTTCCTAATCCAGGGCAGAAAATGTTTTCTGATCATACTAAAAATTACAGTCAATTTCCCAATGTTTACCTGGAGCCAGCTGTTGCCTGGAAGATGAAAATGGAGAACAGAGTTAAGCAGCCCAAAATCCTAGAAGTATAAATTTAGAAAACACCAACAAATCCTCTTAGTCAAAAAAGTGTTTAGTCAAAAAGCAAGTGTTTAGCATGTGGGATGCCCATATCCCATACCAGAGTACCAGGTTCAAGTCCCAGTCCCACTCCTAATTCCACCTTTCTGCTAATGCAACCCCTGGGGAGTGCATACACCCACAGAGTAGATGCTGATTTAGTTCCAGCATCCTGACGTTGGCTTGGCCAAGCCCTGGCTGCTGTAGCCCTTTGGGGAGTAAATCAGTACCTGGAAGATCTGTCTTTTCCTCTCTCACTGCTGCTCTGCCTTTCACATACATACATCTTTAGAAAGAAAAAGGAAAAGCAGGAAAGACTAGGAGTTCAGTGCTGATGCTGTACACCATGTTCCCAGCCACATCCACCAAGAAGTCACCTCAGCTTCATAAAGTCCCTGCGGCTCTTGGTTGCTGAATCTGATGAATAGTTCTTAGTCCTTGGTCCTCAGCTTCATGCTGGGCCCCTTTCCACCTCTGGTCCCATGTGCTGTCTCCTGGGGCCAACCTAGGTCACTTCCTGTACCTTATTACTCTCTCTCAGGGATTGCTCACATCCTTTTCAAACTAGCTTACTTCTACCTACAAGCCAATGGCTTCCCAGTCCTGGACGCTGGGTGACTCTAGATGAGACCTCTTCCCGGGCAACTGGCACAGAGCCTCCAGCCTGCACTTCACTTTCATTTGGATACTGCTCAGGGTCTTCAAATGTATCTACATCAGAACTCTTTCCCCGACAAAGGCTGCCAACTCCGTCTCCTTGTTGCTGCTTCTGAATCCACTCTCATCACCACCTCCTGTTTGATGACCACAGTAGCTACCTGATGCCCACCCCCAGTCCTCACTATGTCCTCCTTAACTGCGAATGCTGCCATTCCATTCCCCTGCTCTAAATTGCAAATTAACGCCCACCTCCTTGGGGGGATGGAGGGGGCGGCACCAGAAACCTTTTCTAGTCTGGATCCTGCCTACCCCAAATCACCCCTCCCACCTGTTGTGTACCTAATCAGGTGTGATTTCCCCAATAAACCACCCCCCCCCCGAATCCTGCTTTAGGGAACCCTCTAAGTGTTGTGTGTCTCCCTGGCCTCTTGGGTGGAATGAGATGGAGGGCCTCTGGGCTCTCGCCAGTGGCTTCCACAGCATTTGTCCTCTGCCTAAGACTCTCGCATGTTTCATTACTGTCTCTTTGCTCCCAGGAGTGTCTTGTGGGTGGGGAGTGTGTTTTCCACGCACATGGCAAGACCCTAGCACAGAAAGCAAAGGAGGACTGAAGAAGCAAACAAAGTAAGTGATAACAGCAACACCTTAAGACTACCAGGATTCCTTCCTGTTTTCTGTATTGTCTAGTACGTGGATTCTATGGTGTGTATATATTTCAAAGAAGAATTCATTTTTAAGATGTGGCCAATCCCTCCTAGTTAGCTCCTACAAGAGAAACTGCTGCCTGAAGTTAAAATCGCCCTTGAGCTTCTTTCTCCCCAGACCACCCCTCTGGCTCCTCATGAGACCCCCACTTCAAGCCCCACACAGTTTTAGAGCTTTGCAAAGAAAAAAAAATCTGACTGGGACATTTCAGCACACAGAAGGACCACCCACACATACAGACACACACGAAATCCTTGGCCGTGGGAAGGTTACATTTTTCTTGGAGCTGAGTGCCAAAACCCATTCTTGCCAAACATTCATGAGTGCCTGATCACAAAGGAAGAGGGACTTTCACAGCCAAGGAGACAGAGATGAGTGCTGTAATCTGTCACCTTGATATAACAATGAAAGATGGGGGAGCAGGACTCAAATTCTTCTCCCCTCTTATTTTTTAAAAAGAACAAAACATTAATTATCTTCTCAGATATCCAAATTTTTCACTTACTCATATGGGCTTGTACATCTCTTAAATCTGTGAAGAGCAATCCAGTAATACATAAGTTTGACATTTGCCATGATTTTTCCTTAAAAGAAAACAAACATGATTAGTTCCAAAAATAAAAACTCAGATGAGAAGCAAATCCTGAGGCTTAGAAGTCATCACTCTAATTAACAACACACAATTGTCACCTGGCCAACACGCTTGTGCCTTACATGTGATTCTCCCGCATTTCTTGTGATTCCCCCACTGGTTTTTCAATTTGTGCCCAGGTTCTGAAGTGGCAGTTTCAACAGCAGTTCACCAAAGGCAACCCAATTAGGGAGATCCTGGGGAGGGGAGTGTCAGGACCTGGCTCTCCACCCTCTCCAGTCCTGGCATCCACTCCCAAAGGGCTGGTTTTCAGCTCAAGACCATGGCCAGGGCTTCTGCCTGCAGAAGAACCCTGCCTGACCCTGCTGGCCTGCTTCTGGGCATGCGTCCACTGAACCACTGGCAGTGTCTCTGGGTGGTGGCGTGGAACCACCATCCCAAGCGAGCATCCCAGGAGCCAGTGGCTCAGTGGCAAGGGCCCCTATAGTGCTCAAAGGTCAAATTTGAAATCACTCTCTCTGGGAAGTTGGGATGCAGGTGTGTAGGAGGTAGACAGGGATGGCTGGCATGAGAAAGACCAAGATGAAGGGAACAGAGGGGACAGTCATGTGACCTTTGTGCTAGAACTGAAAGGGTCTGACAGAAATGTCTGTCACCGATAACATAGATGTGAGCAAGTGACAGCACTCAGAAGGGGCTGTCCCAAGTCTGCTAGTCCCATGAGGTTGAATGTCCGTGGTACAGGTGACCCTCGCCTGCACCTTGACTGCATGTGAATTCTGCATGTCCTTACACAGACGCATTAAAGGGAGGGAAAAAAACGAAGGCAGATCAGAGGAGGATCACATGATCGATTCCTGGCCACAGGGCTTGACGGAAGGCCCACCAAAGCCAGGAGACAACCGTGTGCTTCATCCACCAGGAGTTTAGTGCAAAGTAAAATTTTGTCTCAAAACAAAACGGAAATAAGTTCACCAAGAACTTACTACACTAATTAATGAAATCAGCTCAACAGATAGAAACATATCGACTGTGTGTGGCCCAAAGTCAAAATTTATTAGCTAACCAAATATTCAGGCTGTACAGTATTTTTGATGTGCATACAACATAGTTATATCATAACAAAATTAAGTTTTTATAAAATACTATTTCCTTAAGCAATGAATATGCTAAAAACCTTTAGCCACAAATTAATGGAATGCTTGATGCACATTTCCAGGTACCATTAAAGATTGGACATAAATACATAAGTAACATGATCTAGTAAGAAAAGCTATGAACCAAATGACTACATGTTACTAATTTCATATTAGAGCAGCAAACAAAATTATATCAATTGAGCGGATTTGAAGAATCTTTTTATTAGAAGATAAAAGTTATGTCCACTTAAATCATCATTCTTAGAAGAACTCCCAATTTATGACCTTAAATTCCAAGCTTTAATACAATCTTTGTTGTCCAAGCGCCTTTCCCTATGGGTTGATACAGTCCATCTGGTCCCTCCATGGTACACGCTGTGGCCACTAATAATGACAATTAGCAGTAATTACGTACACACAGAGAAGAAAGGGGAAAGGACCTTGTACATGGGAGTCACTAAGACAATTTCAACCAAGACATATTTTATCTGTTCCATCACTTGCTCTCTTTAGCAGAAGTGAACAACACATTTTTTTTTTCTGTAACACCTTTACAAGTTGAAATACTTTTTAATTCAGGTTCAGACTATGAAAGAGACATTTCATCTTCTTTTTTCACATCCACGGACTTCACCAAGTGCACAGAAAGAAAGAAAAGGAACTGGAAAGATCACTGGACCACAGGTTGGTGGCAAGACAGAGGGTTCTATTTTAAGGCAAATAGCTTAATCACATGCATACATAGCAATTCACCCACTGATGAACTTCATAGGATGACAATACCAAACAAGCAACTGAGGTATAACTTCATTCTGTATAAACATAAATGTCATGGAGGATAAAGACATTCTCAATACACTTAACATGTTTTCCCCATAACTACATAGAGAACTCCTCTCAAAGTTCTGATATACCCAAACATCTCCCAAGACTCTAAATTTTAGGAAAAAGTGCTAGATATTAAATGCTCTAATACCTTTGCAATAAGGCTCTCTACATAAGGCTACCTTTAGTTTAAGGCTACTTTGTCTGAATTTCTAGAAAAGCAGCAAAAAAATGTGCACCAAAATCCAAGCTATTATGAACTAAAGATAGAGGCCTGGGTCTTATGAGGAACAATGGTGTAATTCGTTTATTGTTTGAAGTTAAACTTGGGGGAAGAGCTGTGCTGCAGGCAGTTAATCTCCTACTTGCAATGGCAGTACTCCCTATTAGCATGCTGATTTGAGTCCCAGCTGCTTGGCTTCCAGTCCAGCTCCCTCCTGATACACCTGGGAAAGCAGCCAACCAAAATGGGAGACCAAGATGGCACTCTAGACTCGGTCTTGTGCCTGGCTCAGCCCTGACTTTTGTGGCCATTTAGAGAGAAAACCAGAGAAGGAAGATCGATCTCTCTCTCTCTCTCTCTCTGCCTTTCCAATAAAAATAAATAAATCTTTAAAAAAATTAAACTTGAACCCAAAACAAATTCAAAGTACACCCAATAAAAACTTTCCGATCACTTTTCAAAATAAAACTGAGCTACCATATATGTGTGTGTGTGTATATATATATTTAATGATTGACTGTATAAAGGTATCTTTTGGTGCAACACAGACATACAATTGCCTTTATATAAATACTCTAAATAGAATATAATCCACAATTTGGTATTCATAGTATATGGTGAAAAGCTACAATGTGTGACCTTTACAAAAGTAGATCTTCTATTTACTTTCAAGTTAGAAGTGACCTAAGAGTTTCTTTGGAGATTTTCAGTCAATGGCTTTCTAAAATGAAGGACACAAATCCGGGTTATAGGCTATTTGGTGTACCCAAGTGCAAGTCTTCCACTTTGGGCCCTGAAATTGAAAAACGATGAATAGGCTATAAGGTAGAACAAATATATCTCAGATTTCTGTTATGGACCACGGATTTGCAGTGTCTGAGTATTTTGAATGATTGAATAGTGTGAGTCAGTGTCTTCCAGTGAAAAACCTAATTACTAACTATACTCACATCCCTCACATCCAAAATGTTTTCCTTAAAATGAAAAGATACAGTATTCATCATGCCTAAACACTCAGGTAAGCTAATGACAAGGTAGATTTTTTTTTTTTTTTTTTTTTACAATCACTACACTCATTTCCAACCCCCAAACTCTCAGTGGCATTCAGAGAACAACAACAATAAAAATCCTAATTATTTTCACTGAATAATGTAATCAAGTACTCCAGAAAAATGCTGTTCTAAGGGGAAGTTTGGCAGGAATTGCTTATTAAATTTACAAATCAGATCAAAATAAGAGAAGCAAAATAGGATTCAAAAAATTAAAACTACCTAGCTGAATAAATAATAGCCATAAACCTTAAAATAACACACTGAGTAACCAGAAAGATCTACAACTCCAATTCTGCTTCTGTAGTGATATCAAGTGTCACCAAGCAGGAACAGGCACGAAGGACCCTCAGATATGCCCTGGTACCTATCCTACAGAGCTGCCCTTTTGTTATGTTCTAACACTCAGTGTGAGGGAGAGGTATTCCAAGGGCAAAGACTCAGTATGGATTTCAGCTGACGAGATTTAGAAATCTGCTTGTTTCTAGCCAAACGGGCCTCAGACTTCAAGCACTTGAACTTGGAGACATAGCCACTCATCAGCCAGTTTTTGCCCATTGTAGGATTTACTTTTGTTATAACAGCAACTTGAGTTGTGAGCAAAACCCATGTTCTACTCTTAAATAAGGCAGACAACTTATTACTGTGACACCCAAGCAACTGGGACTCCCCATTTCTTATGTCCAATCCACAAGTACCACTAACATGCTGGCCCAGCCGAGGTTCTGTGCAGTCTTTGTGACCAATGATGGCACCTCCAACGCCTCCTTCAAACAGAAACTTCCCTGTCCATAATTTCTCCTAGCCCCAAAACGACTACTTCTTTGCAAGCAAGGGCCCTCATCCAGAAAACTCCACCCCAACCCAGGTGATGGTCAGGCTACACAAATGCCACTCTAGAATCTGAACAGAGAAAGCAGGGGAATCAGCCAGAGCATGCCACACGAAGAAGCCACTGCAAGAGAGAAGAGATGTTGTGTGGGTGAGAGTGATGCTCATCCAGATGCTAGACCAGGAGAAGCAGGAGAGCCCAGGAGCACCTGTTGTGCCCTTGTAACTCATACCGCATTACCTCCAGCAACCTCTATATTTCCCTGTAACAAAGGAGTCTATTGATCCAGGAGGAAGACGTATTTCTGAAGAGCTGTTGGCTGCACTTTTTTCCTCTATAGGCAAATTTTATTAGAATAACCAAACAGGATCAAAATATTTTAAAATATCTTAAAGCATTGAGCAAAAATAAAATTATAAAATATTGGTTCATGATTTTTATTATGGAAAAAGTTGCAATAATTTTCATTATACTATAAATTTTAGGAAATGTAGCTTATTCGAGCATTTGATGATTAGTAATTGGGGATCCTGCTAGTTCTGGGACCAATTCCCACAAATGGTACTGAATACACTTATTTTACAGTGACAGAAAAGCACACCTCTTTGGAAGCTTTTTGTCCTAAACATTTTAATGAATATGCAACATTAAAAATGCAGTATGTCCCAAATTTTGCCTTATAACTGCATTGAGTTTGATATCTATATTTGTATTGAATATTATTAACATCAGCCTAGCCTAGCACATTCACAAGATTTATTCAAAATGTAGATATAAACCAAAGCCCTCAGAGGCAAATGTATGTAATTAGAGAACTCTAAGAGTTCACTCATGTGCTGTATTAGCAATATAACTCATGAAATGCCAGTGGGGATCCATCCATTAGAATTTAGTCAAACAAGAAAACTTGAGAGTGTTCTTCCAACCGTCTGGAAAAGTATTAGTTCTAGATAATACTAGGCTTTCTCTTATTTCTTTTCATTTATCTCACTGACATGGTTTTCCTAAAGGAATTTCAGAATGATTATATTCATGATGATGCATTGCAGGAAATGAGCTGGGCTTAAAAAAGACCTTCTGGCTCAACTAAAGAAAGGGTCTTTCGAGAAGGACAGACAGGCTTTTCCCGGTCCAAGGATCTTATGTGGGTTATTTCCCAGGGTGAGGCCAGCTGATGGTCATCTCTGTATATGCTACAGGGTCCAGAACAACAGCATTACTTGTCAACCAAATGTTCACACTATGAGCACACAAAGCATTCAAACATTTTCCGGGGCAGTGCTACGGGAAACAACCCAGTCATGATTCAGTCTTGTGTTTGAGGTAACTGCTGCCCCAGCATAGGAATTCAGTGGCACTTGTATTTCCTCTATGTGTTATGGAACCATAACCACTAGGAAACCCAATTCAAGGAAGCCCAGACAGGCTCCTTTTTCTCAAGCCCTCTACCGAGGTATCTTCAACAGGGGTGTGGAAGAAAATTGAACAGCTCTAATGTGGACTGTCTGGGAAGACGTCTAGGTCAAATACTAAGGAAGCAGTAAAGATGCTGACTACATCCCTGGTATGCCATATGGGCACATGTTTTAAGTTCCAACTCTCTAATGTACCTGGGAAAGCAGTGGAAGACAGCCCAAGTGCACCCACGTTCCTGCACCCACGTGGGAGATGAGAAGAAGCTCCACTGGCTTTGGCTTGGCCTAGTCCTGGCGTTAAGGCTATTTGGGGAGTGAATTCGCAGATAGCAGATTGATCAATCTCTCCATCCTTCCTTCCCCTCATTCCCCCACCATCTCTGTGTAACTCCTGAAAATAAATATAGTTTAAAAAAAAGATACAAATCATCTTGTATCTCTGTATCTCTAGGGAAGTGAACACAAACTCCAATTAACTTCAGTTAATGAAAATAATCAGTTTAATAGCCTTAGTAATCATCAAATGTATATCAGTCAGAAAACTGTTTAAACTGTTTACAACCACCACCAACGGCTTGCACTGTGGCACAGCACATTAAGTCACTGCCTGCTATGTTAGCATCCCATATGAGTGCCAGTTCAAGTCCCTACAGCTCCACTTCTGATCCAGCTCCCTAATACTGCAGCTGGTAAAGAAGATGGGTCAAGTCCTTGGGCTCCTGCCCTTCGTATGGAAGACTCAGATGGAACCCCTGGCTCCTGGCTTCGCCCAATACCAGTCCCAGTCATTGTGATCATATGGGGGAGTAGATTAGCAAATGAAGAACTCTATCCCCCTCTGTCTGTCTGCCTTTCAAACCAATCAATCAACATTTAAAAAATTAAAAGCCGTCAACATGCACTTCTATGACTTCCCCTCATTAGTGTCTTAAAGATATTCAAACATTCACTTCAACATCATGTATTTCCCAACACAGTATAATTTAACTTACAACAAATCAGGGTTTCTACTCATGGAAACACATTGTTAGAATCCAACACCCTTTCATGATAAAGCATTGAACAAATGTGAAATAGAAGGGAACTCTCACTCTGATCAAAGGCATCCATGAAAAAAATCTGCAGCTAACATTGTATTTAATAATGAAGAACTGGAAGCTGCCCCCTAAGATTAAGAACAAGATCTCATGCCTACTCTCACTCCTTCTATTGACATTGTACTAGATACTCTAACTGAGATAATTCAATCAGAAAAAGAAATAAATGGTATTCAGACTGGAAAGAAAGAAGTAAAAACATCTCTATTCGCCGGTGACATGGCTTTATTACTAAATAGAGAATGGTTTAATAAAGACTGTTGAAGTTAAACAAGCTCAGCAAGGTTGCAGGATGGATGATCAGAATACAATATCAGCTCTTGCTTTATTCACTAGAACAATTAGAAAATGAAATTAAGGGAATAATTCCATTTACATCAATATCAAAAAGAATAAAACACTTGGAAACAAATTAGGCCAAATTAACCTAAATTGTATGCACTGAAAACTCTAAAATATTGTTGAAAGAAATTAAATTGGACCAAAGAAAATGGAAAGATAGTCCATACTCATGGACTAGAAGGCTTAATGTTGCTAAGATCCTGTCCGATATATGGATTCAGGCCAAGCCCTATCAAAATTCCAACTGCTTCTTTGGCTTGTTTGTTTTTTGGCAGAAAATGGATATGCTAAAACTAAAACAGCAAGGGATTCAGAATATCCAAAACGTCAAAAAAAAACCAAAAAATAAAAAAGTGGGGAGAACAGCTCACACTTCCTGATTTCCAAACCTAAGACAAAGCCACACTCTTCTGTTTGGTTATAGCACAAGAAGATAACAGAAATGCTTATCTATACTAGAAAGGCACAGGAACAAACAGAGTGGAATAAGCTGCTACTTGTGACACCAGCAGCCCATGTCACAGTGCTAGACTGAGTCTAGATTGAACGCTCCACTTCCAGTACCATTTCCTGCTAATGCACCTGGTAAAGCAGTACTGGAAGGCCTCGTTGGGCCCCTGCACCAATGTGGGAGACCAAGACAGAGTTCCAGACTCAGCTGTTATGGAGATCTGGAGACTATACCAGAGGATGGACACACTCTCTCCTCTTTTCCTCTCTTTCAAATAAATGACTACTTTTAAAAAGTTATCACACCAAGAGCACAAGAGATGAGAACAACAACAACAAAAAAATCAGATTACATCAAAACTCAAAATTGTGTGGTGCAACTAGCACTAATGGGGAAAAGACAATCCCCAGAATCAGAGAACATATTTCTAAATCATTGGCATGAGTTCCTACAATTGCATGATGCTTTACATCCATTTTAAAATGTAAGTTTAGCTTTCTCATACCACAAGTAAGGCTCAGCCAGGCCTAGCAGTTTCCAGTACTACTCCAGCTGCTGCCTAGACATAAAGAATTAGGAGGCAGCTTTCCTGCTTAGCAGCCTGGACATCCTACTTCACACTTCCTTAAAGGGACCTATCAGACATTCGCCCACTAATGTAAAGTGAGTACTTCCCAGCCACAGAGAAGTCTCCTTTAACTTAAACCCTACTCACTTCATATATATATATATACACACACACACACACACACATATACACACTTGAAAGTTACAGAGAGGGAGATACAAAGAGTAAAATCTTGCATCCACTGGTTCACTCCCCAAATGGCCACAATAGCCAGAAGGCGAGCTGGTCTGAGTTTCCCAAGTGGGTATAAGAACCCAACGCTAGGGCCATCCTCTACTGCTTTCTCAGACCATAACTAGGGAGCTAAATCAGAAGTGGAGCAAATGGGACTAGAACTGGTACCCATATGGGATGCTGGAGTTGCAGGTGAAAGATTAGCTTGCAACACCACTGCACTGGTCCAAACCTGCTGGCTTTAAACACACTAGTTAATGAACCCCTCAAGGAAACAAGCTGAATACTGCCCTGGATCCAATGAAAGCTTTGGACCCCAAGTCCTATCCCACTCTGCCTGCAGGCTCTGGCCTCCAAGTGTGCCCTTTAAGAGTGCATCCCTCAGTGTCTTCAAGTAGAAAACAAACATAAAGAAAAGCCTCCTATACTTGCTCACTAGGGCAGTGCCACTGATCTGTGCCTACAGTTTCATCCTTGTTGATGTCCTACTGTCTGGGCCTCTGTCTGGGCTCCAGGGAACAGTAACTATTGGCTGAGTTGATGAGGAAACTCAGAATCTCATGCATAATAATCCTACACCTGGTAGGAGTCTAGTATCAAATAAGGAACTCTGACTATCTAATGATGAAAAGAAAGCCCCATTTTTTAAAAAATGGAAAAAGCATCTAAGAAGATATTTCTTCCAAAGAAAATACACAAATGAACCAAGAAATACATGAAAGTATGCTGGATATTATTAACAATTATGGTAATGTATCTCAAAACAACAGGGAAATATAACTTCCTACCACTAGGACAATAATTCGCAAAACAAACAAACACCACGCTATTGGGAAGATGTGGGAAAAGAACCCCATACATTGCTGGTGGGAATGTTAACAGATCCAGTGTGGAGGTTCCTCAAAAAATCAAACTTAATGCTACCACAAGACCTGACAAATCCATACTTAGGTATATATTCAAGAAGAAAACAAAACCAAATTCATCCCTGTGTTCACACAATAAACTGCATATGTTTTCAAGGTTGTATCATTTGCAATCACTCTAAATGGAAAGAACTCAAATGTCCATGAACTGACAAATGGATAAACAAAATGTACTGCATCCAAAGGATCAATTGTTACTGAGCCACGAAAAGGAATGATGGATTGACTGATGCTACAACACCGCTGAAACACGCTAAGTGAAAGAAGCCAGGCACAAAAGGCTGCATTCCACGTGGTTTTATCTGTGAAATGTCCAGAATAGGAAAATCCCCTGTGACAGGAAGCAGATTAGTGGTTGATTTAAAATATTTCAAAAACTACAAAAAGAAAGGTAGAAGAAAGGAGGCAGAGAGGGAGAGAAGAGGCAGGGAGGGAATATTATTATGCTCTTAGAATTGTCCTTACAGGGCCTGGTGCAATGGCTCACTGGATAACTCCTCGCCTTTCATGCAGCAGGATCTTGTATGGACACCAGTTAGTGTCCCAGCTGATCCACTTCCCTGCCATCTTCCTGCGTGTGGCCTGGGAAAGTAGCAGAGGATGACCCAAAGCCTTGAGATTCTGTACCCACATGGGAGACCCAGATGAAACCTCCTGCTCCTGGCTTCGGATCAGCTCAGCTCCAGCAGTTGTTGGCCACTTAGGAAGTGAACCAGTGGATGCAGGATCTTTCTGTATCTCTTTCTCTTGGTAAATAAATTAATTAATTAAAAAAAAAAGAATTGTTCTTACAAGCCACAGTGAGTTTGCTAAAATTAATTAAATATTTAAATTTAAACATTTTTTTTAAATTAGGGAGGCGGGGGCCCAGGGGCAGCTGTCACCTCCAGTCAAATATCCCTTCCCTAGCCACTCAATCGCCCTCAGCATGATTATGTCTTTCTTGTATGGGATTCAACAGACTAGCATACTAGGTTGTTGAACTGAGAGAGTGCCAGGAAGAAAAATCTAGAACAGGAAATAAAAAGCAGCATTGGGGGGCAGATGTTTGGCGCAGTGACTAAGTTGTTGCTTGGGACACTCACATCCCATAGCAGAGTGTGGGTCTAATCCTAACTTCTCAGCTTTTGGTTCAGCTTCCTACTATTATGCACTCTGGGAGGTAGCAGTGACGGCTCAAGGAGTTGGGTCTTACCAGCCATGGAGGAGACCTGCACAGAGTTCCAGGTTCTGGCTTTGCTCAGTTCTGGCTGCTGTAAATATTTTGGGAGTCAACTAATGGGTGAAGATCTCTCTCCATCCTTATCTCTACCTGTCTCTTGCCTTTCAAATAGATGAAAAAAATACTAAAAACTGTTTAGGAGGACTAGAAAATCACACCTTTTAATTGACATAATTCTTACCAAGCTAAATGTTATCATAATTCCTAATTCTGACTTCATATATATGTGTATTGGTTTTAAATAATTTTTAAAGACATATTTATTTATATTTGAAAGGCAGATTTATAGGAAGAGAGAGAGATTGATTTTCCACCTGTTGTTTCACTCCCCAAATGGCTGCAAGACCAGAGCTGAACCAATCCATAACCAAGAGCCTAGAGCTTCTTTCTGGTTTCCCACATGGGTGCAGCAGCCCAAGGACTTGGGCCATCTTCAGCCCAGGAGCATTAGCAGGGAATTTAAAGTGAAGTGGAGCAGCCACTCATATGGGATGTCAGTACCACAGGCAGAGGATTAACCAACTACACCACAACCCCTAGTTTGAAGTAATTTGATTTGGTGAATGAAAACCAAATAAATGTGCCCTTCTCAAGACACCTCATCCTGACATATGAAAAATAAAAATCTAAAAAGCACTTGAGAGGATTTATATAACAAAAGGAAGACTCATAGGTTAAGAGACTCCCTGCACACATCCATCACTGTGCACAGGATATGAAAAGGCATTTTTTAAAAGATTTATTTATTTTTATTGGAAAGGCAGATGTACAGAGAGGAGGAGAGACAGAGAGGAAGATCCACCATCTGATGACTCACTCCCCAAGTGACCGCAATGGCTGGTGCTGTGCCCATCTGAAGCCAGGAGCCAGAACTTCTTTCCGGGTCTCCCACACAGGTGCAGGGTCCCAAGGCTCTGGGCCATCCTCGACTGCTTTCCCAGGCCACAAGCAGGGAGCTGGATGAGAAGTTGGGCTGCCGGGATTAGGTCCGGCGCCCATATGGGATCCTGGGGCATGTTCAAGGCGAGGACCCCAACCACTATGCTATCGCACCAGGCCCGAAAAGGCATTTTGAAACTTTTCCCATACAGCTGTCTGGAAACCAGTTTATCACTTAAAGGGGATGCACCTATGCCTTGTGCAAGCCACAGTGCCTCTTTTGCTGCCTTGTCCCGCACACAGAAGAAGCACAAACAAAAGACAGATTCAAGAAATATGCACAAGCCTACTTATTCTCACTTTCTATCAGATCTTTTTAAACACTGAGTCCATTGGAAATCTTATAAAAAGTGGTTTCCTAAAATAGTATAAAGTAAATCTTAACCAGAAAAGGACCATGATTAACCATTCTAAATTTTAGAGCTAGAATATTTATACAATTTGTATGATTTTTTTACTTAAAGAGTCTTCTAAGTGATAAGAATTACTAAGAAAAAGGTAACAGGGCTGGCATCATGGTGAATTGGGTTAAGCTGCAGCCCACAACACCAGCATCCCATTTGAGTGCCAGTTGGAGACCCAGCTCCACTTCCAATCTAGTTCCCTGCTAACAGCCTGGAAAAGTAGCAGAGAATGCCCAAAGTACTAGGGTCCTGCTCTTTATGGGAAACCTGGAAGAATCTCCTGGCTCCTGGATTTGGCCTGGCATAGTCCCAGCAGTTGTGGCTATTTAAATCAGTAGATGGAATCTCTTTCTCTTTCTTTCTCTCTCTCTCTCTCTCTCTCTCTCTCTCTCTCTCACACACACACACACACACACACACACACACACAGAGTTTTCATTCTCTCACCCTGTAAAACTACGTAATTAAATCAAAAAATAACAATCATGGATAGGAGGTTAAGTAATGTATCTAACAGCAAAGCAAATCTAAACTTTATACTTCTGTCCTTGGAACAAAATTAAATAACTCTCACAAGGACCAGAGGATTTGTTTTACATCACTGTTAAGATTTTGTATTTTGCTTCCAAGTATTTCACTTGAAAGAGATTATGGCTCAAAAAATTCAGTATGGACAGCACAAGGTGGATGCTCAGCACAGCAGTTAAGATGGACTCCTGCATCCTTACCGGAGTGTTTGGGTTCACGTGTCAGCTCTGCTTCAGGTCCAGCTTCGCACTAACATGTGCCATGGGAGGCAACTGTGACAGCTGAAGTACTGGGGTCTCTACTACCCATGTGGGCTCCGGCTTCGGCCAGCCCAAGTCTTGGATGTTGTGAGCACTTAAGGTACAGTCAGTGAATAGAACAGCCCTTTCTTCATCTCTTCTCTTCCCTTCCCTCTGATTTTTAAATTTAAAAATAAAAGAAACATATATCACTATGACTACAAAACAAACATTACACTTATCTCAGAGCTCAAGATTTGTACCAAATACTATTCCCCATTTAAAAAGCGAGATTCTCCTGTTCCTAGTGCTGTGGAGCATGGAGGTGTGCCAGGTACCAGACTGAGCTAACACAGTGAAAGAGCAGAATGCAAACTTGACAAACCACTTCATATTAACACAGAAAAAAACAATCCTGTCATTACCTCTATGTTTTTTCTTATAAAAAAAGATGAAACAGATGAATAAAAAATTGCTTGTGACAATATGTGCTACACACGGTCTCAGCTCCATTGTGGGCAGAATTACAAAGTTGTTTCAAAGTAACAGAAATAACTAAAGTCGCATGGAGGGGAGCTACCTAACACAAAATTGCAAGACATTTTAGTTTTAGTCTGAATACACTGCTGCACAGGTAAGCACACCAGGGCACAGCTTCAGACGCAGATGAGCTACCACTGGCAGGTACGAGTCACCTAGGATTCCCTCTGGTTTTCCCTCACTAAATGTCATCTATGCTTTGACTATACTTGGTATGATGCTGATATTTTTAGACACAAATCACAGGGTGCCCACTAAAAGCTACTAAAAATTAACTGTGTAAAAGAAAAGCAGATCACTAAGCTCAATTCCCAAACCAAATAACAGCAGACAATCAAGTTTAAGTGTTTATTGGGCAGGTCTGGGAGAACTGGAAAACGGTGAAAGACCAGGATAAGGTCAATCACAAGATGAGACAATAGAATCAAGCTTTCTGATGACAAGTCATGGAAGGCTCCCCAGTAAATCATTACTGATCTACAGCCTTCCTCTGAGTGCAGATGGGCTTGGGAAAGCAAGAAGCAAAACACCAGATGAAAGCCTGCTGAACAGACAGGAGCATGCAACCTTCCCTGACCAAAATGGAACTCTGCTAGAACATTCCATTAGAGCTTCAACCCATGTGACTTCCTGTTCAGCTTTGACAATTGCCAAGCCTGACCCTTTTGAATAATGCAAGGGTTAACTGTGAAATGCCTGTGCTTGTTGTACATATATGAATGGATGCTTGACAACAGTTCTCTAAAAAAAAATCAATGGACAGCTGAGTTCTCTATGCAGAGATCCGATGTCCTCCTTTCTGAGTCGTAAGACTTCTAAAAGCAACATCTGCTTTTTAATCAGACTTTGAAAGGGGGAGGGGAGGACCAAAGAACCAAAGGGAATATTTTTAGAAATCTTTCAAGCCATTTGATGTAAAAAAGAAAAAAAAAGTATATCTAAAATTACTGAACCAAAAGTCTGGAAATTGGGTTCCTGAAGGCCTGAACTGAACATTTAGAGTGACCATGGCTACGTCAGAACCAGACAGGAGCAGAGTCCCCTGGCGCTAGCAACTGTAGGGGACAAGGGGTGTACACAAGGGGCACAGTCGACCAGAAGGCCCCCAGGACTCCATTAGCTCCACAGTTGTGAGGACACTGTAAGATACGGGATCATACCTGGTAGGACAATGTATCCATATCATAAATGAATATACACCGATAAAGTCAGAGGACCCTGACAACATCCAGCTGAGGTCAGGCCCTGGGTGTGCAGTGGCAGAGCTCAAGAGTACACAGCTGGTTTTCAGGTGTTTTTATTGTTTTGTCATTTCTCTATAGAAAAGAAGATAAAATAAGCTGCTTCTAGATAGCATCAAACCAAGAAGGAAAATTCTTCCAACACCAAAATCCAATCTCATTGCTGCCTCTCCTTGATCACAGAAAATCTAGGTGAGACACATGGACAGGAGTTTAGCAGAAGAAATGCTATATTTATGACAGACACTGTGAAAGAATGCATTTTACTACTTGTTAAGAACCTACAGGGGGACAGTGTTGTGGCACGGTGAATTGAGCTGTGCCAAGCAACAAACACCGCCATCCCACAGGGATGCAAATCTGAGTCTCAGCTGTTCCACTTCCCATCTGGCTCCCTGCTAATACACCAGGGAAAGCAGAAGATGGCCTAGGCACTTCGTGAAGGTGACTGGACAGATTTCCCGGCTTTGGCTTGTGGCTTGAGCCTGGCACAGCCCTGGCCTTTGAAGCCGTCTGAGGAGCATACCAGCAAATAGAAGCTTGCTCTCGCTCTCTCTTTCTCTCTCTCTCTCCATTTTTGTAACTCAAATAAAAATGAATAAACCACACACAAAAAAGGAACCTACAAATGTGTGACTACTAGTAACTTTCTTTAAAAGATTTTTCTTTAATTGTAAAGTCAGATATACAGAGAAAAGGAGAGACTGAGAAGATCTTCCATCCATTGATTCACTCCACAAATGGCTGCAACCGCCAGAGCTGCGCCAATCTGAAGCCAGGAGCCAGGAGTCTCTTCCGGGTATCCCATGTGGGTACAGGGTCCCAAGGCTTTGGGCCATCCTCTACTGCTTTCCCAGGCCACAAACAGGGAGCTGGATGGGAAGCAGGGCTGCTGAGATTAGAATTGGCACTTATATGGGATCTTGGCATGTGCAAGGCAAGGACTTTAGCTGCTATACTACCACATGGGGTCCTACTAGTAACTTCTAACCCTCAAAGTAAATGCAACTATTTAAATCAGCAATCTACAATAAAAACAAAGCATGAGAAAAAAGTAAGTTTTTTATAATATGTCCTTTAAAATAAGTCATAACCAAAAATCCCATTTTAGAGACACAAAACAAGTTACATATAAAGTCACGTCATGTAAGCCCACATGTGGTAAAAACAGCAAAAATTCAGCTTCTTCTTTCTACTTTGGGTATTCTAATTTCAGATAAAATCTCACTGGTGTTGACACAGATCCCAATGAAAGCATTTCTAGCAGGAAGAATGAAATTACGAGAAATGGTGTAAAAGCACAACTAATGGGGCAGGTATTTGGCCTAGCACTTAAGACACTCTCATCCCATATCAAGTACTATGGAGCCAGTGCTGTGGCAATGCAGGATGAACCTCAGTCGGTGGCGCCAGAATCCCAAATGGATGCTGGTTGGAATCTGAGCTGTTCCACTTTCCATCCAGCTCTCCGCTAAGACAGCTGCAGAAAGATGGCTTGAAATTCTTGGGCCCCTGCACCCCAAGAGGAGAGCTAGAAGAAAGCCCAGGCTCTTAGCTTTGAATTGGCTCAGTTCCAGCTACTGAAGTTGCTTGGGGACTAACACTGCTTTAGGCACCAGTGGATTAAGACACAGTCTGTGATGTATCTCATATGGGCAACCAGTTTGTTTTCCAGGTGCTCTAATTCCAATCCAGCTCCTTGCTAACGTGCCTGTGAAAGCAGCTAAGGATGGTCACAGTGTTTGTGCTGTGCCAGCCACACCCAAGAAGCTCCTGGCTCCCGGCGCCTGCCTAGGCTACCTCTGGTTGTTGTGATCATTTGGGGAGCGACTGTCAAATAGAGTCTCTCTCTCTTTCCCTCTGTCTCTGCAGCTTTACCTTTCAAATCAAATCAATCAATCTTGAAAAAAAAATGACCATATTTCCTAAATAAAAAAGTAAATAACTTTTAGAGAAACAAAAAGAAATGTTACTGAATGATTTTTTTTGAAAGTGGAAACCTTCAGGGACAGTTTCAAGAAAATGCTTCTGTTCCTAAGCAGCTACAACATTCACAAAGACAAAACTGACTTTTGAGCAAATTCCCAGCCTCCTCGAGACACAGGCTGCTAAGCTGCCATCAGCATCTCTCCAACATGGTTACTGTGGCCCTATAGTTAGTCTGACAAAAAAACAAGAACTTACTCACATTATCTCAAGACAGCTCAAAGTCCACAGGTGCATTCACATGTGTGGCTATGCATAGATATGTCCAGATATGTGCTTCTCCCGGGCTCTTCTCATGGAGGTTTCTTCCCCTAAATTAATCAAAACTTTGTGTGTAACACACTCTGTGGGAATGTGAAGGCCTGGTACATGAGAAAGGACTCCAGCTTCAAAATAGTTAGGATTTACCTTAGAAGATAAAAACACATTCACATCAAGAGGTCCCAGTCCTGGTAAAACTGATGGTTACATTTTTATTATTAACATGATAGAGATATTAACATCTGCATAAGATTTGCATGAATCACAAAGCCTTAATCCAAATAGGAAAGAAAAAAATAAATCCATGCCATTTAATTCAATTATAGTAAAATACAATAAATATACAATAAATAACAATTTATTCTGACTATATAAAAAGTATCATTAACAGTGGAAAGGAGTAGGGAAAATGGAGTGAGAACTTTAATGGCCAAAATATCACATAATTGCTGGAAAGGAAATTAGGCGAAAGGAAATGGTTTTGTAGTTATTATCTCAGCAATGATAATGGCAAAGAAGTGCAGCTTCCCCAGGCTTTATCAGATCCCAGAGGTATATGAAGAATTAGAAGCTGGGCTGTGTTTTCTGGAGGTCCAGGTTTGAGCCCCAGCTCCTTCGTAACTGCATCCTTCTTTGCCCCGGGTCTGAACTAGAGCCTGGCTAATATTCGTTTAAGGGTAAGCTTCTCTTTGATAAACAGATCTGGATTCCCTCTGTTCTACCCACCCCTGCCCAGTTTCTTTCTTATACCCTTGATAAATTACAGGGTGTACCCTAAATGATTCATGAATCTATAGCTTTAATTTTTTGTGTTTATACATGACTTTTTGATATCAACTGGTTGAAAAGCAAAAATTGTAATTCATTCTGATTAAATTAGCATGAAACAACCATTGGTTTTATACTCCCCAGTCCCAATAACATCACTAGATTAAAATGGCATATTACCCAATATTCTTTCAAGAAGGCTTTTGTTGTAGATGTGATTCATAATGGTGAAGATCAAATAACTATGTCTTTGCTGCTTTTAGCTGACTTAAAATTGACTGAACTGCACAGAAACTAGGAGTACAACAATATCTACTTCCTTTTTTAAAGATACTCCAATGATAACACATACATATGACTTTGGTATCAAAAAGGCTACATAAATATACTTTCATCTTAGATGTCTTACTAAATTCATGGTGTTTGGGGCAAAAGTTAAGAGCAGAGGAGGATAAATATGGGATATAATCTTGAGCAACATCAAACTTTTTCTATTTTCATGTTTACGGTAGAAATATTTTTGTTTGGACATCTAAATGTCAGGACAATGAACACCAAATAACAGCTATGAAGGTGAAAATCATTCAGTGAAATGTTAAATGACACAATGTCCTCTTGATTCTTATTATATACGTTCTTTGAATCATTTCAGTAAAGCAATAAAAGAAATTCAAAGTGCAACAGAGAGAACATAGCCAAGCTTCCATGAAGCTGCACAGAGAGGTGAACATGAAGACAGAGTGGGGTGAAAAAGTACACTGGAAAAGTTTCTCAAAGAGCGCTGTCGCTTGTGTCTAGCTCCATTACACAGTTTCAATTTTAGCCAAAATTTTTAAGTATTTGCTCAACAGTTCCTGCATGTGACATATGTTTCCAGAATACTTCTGACATTGATATGAGAAATTATAAAACATTTGGAAATGAAAATGTTACTCTCAAAAAAATATAACACTGTAAGTTCCAAACTTCTTCTGAATTCCAGAAGATGGAAAAGCATTTGCAATAGAGTACCTGCCTGCTCAAAAACGTTTAAAGAATGTGCTTTCAAAAAACAAAGGTAACTGTTCAAAGCAAAGAAGAGACAAATCAGGTCTACACAAATGAGGTCTTCAAGGTTACTGTAGGGGTCACTACCCTTCCTTAGCAGTCTCAACACTATTTACTCCACAAGATGTAAACAGTTCTATCCCTTCAGCTCGGAAGGACTGTTTCTGCCCTACCAACATGGTGACAACGCCACTGCAGTGCTCAACCAGTAAGAAACACATGAATATGAAGCAGCATCAACTCTTTCCCATCAAACCACGGGTATGCAAGGATTGATTTGCAATGCATTAATTCAGGAACTCAGCAGAGAGGCTCCTGCTATATCTAGCTGATCTAAACTTGAGCTCATGGTAACACTGCACAAAGCTGTGGTAGATAAAAGTGATAGGTAATGCCAATAGGACAATTCCACTGACAACACAAACTCCTCCAAGAATTCTTCCAGGCATTGTGATAGGATACATATCTCCATAGCCAACTGTAGTCATAGAGATAATCACCCACCAGCAGGCAGCAGGGATGCTGGCGAAGTCCTTGTTGGATGCTTCCAGGTCCAACCCATGTTCGAGAAGCTGAGAAAGTGCACTAAAGATTGCCATGGCAACGCAAATGAAGACAAGTAACATAACCATCTCCCGGTAACATCGTTTGAGAGTCAAACCAAGTGTCTGAAGACCAATGAAGTGACGGGCAAGCTTAATCACCCAAAAAATCCGCATCATCCTAAGCACCCTCAAGGTGACTCCAGCCCTCTGGAGTTGAGAGTTCTCGCCTGTAAACACTGTCATCAGTACAGAGATGTAATACGGCGTGATTGCCAGCAAATCAATGATGTTCAGGGGTCTCTTGACAAACTCACACTTGTTTTTGGAGACAAGGAACCTCACGATGCACTCCGCTGTGAACCAGCCAATGCAGATAGCTTCAATTACCCTGTCAAGGGAACAAAGGGAGGATTGATCATTTTATTTTTAAGCATTTTAACAGTGTTAAGATTTCTTCAGATAGTACTACACACACACACACACCAATTCAGTTACTTTTCCAGAAAACATCGAGGACAGCATTTACCAATGTCATCAGACCCACCAGGATATGACAAAACAAGATGTGAAAATTCAGATGAAAACTGAACTTGATGGAGTCCTCATTTACATTACACAATATGCAATGCCATTAAAATTGCTGATTTTTTTTTGTCACTAATGCTTAAACAAACAAACGAAACCCTCTCTCACTGGGCAGCCTGAAGCAGACCTGCATTTAGTCGGCCACAGTACGCAGTTGCAATTGCTCTCTGAGGGCTCAACAGTCCCAGGCAGGTCAGAAAGATTTCTGTCCTTACCCATAGAGGACACACCCTCTGATTTTCCGATGACTTACTTCTTGATAAATTAGAGGGAACCCAAGATCATTTCCTAAAATGTGATGTGCCCCTACTTTTCCAGTAGGCTGATACAGGAACTTCTGGGGCACTGCACAAGTACCCACAGCCCAGACAAGTGCCCTGACACTACCATTCTCATTATGAGGTTCCTAGTGAAAAATAAACTGACAATTTCCCATACAACAAAACACACTTTTTTCCTAGTGAAGTCAGCTTTATTGCTTATTTTTTGAAATTATTTTTACACGCCACAGTTTTTAAATGTAAGACTACATTTTGCCCAGAGCAGTATTTACCAACCCGTCCACATCACTACACACATTGAAACTGACAGTATTTACACAGTATCATACAGCTAAAATGTAGGATTCTCAAAGCAAAAGCTGCCACCTCGGGGCCCAGACTATCCTGGCCCTTGTCCCACACTCCAAGGCTGGATAAATCAAACCTCAGCAAGGTAGAGTGGCAAGTTACCTGGGGACAACTGCATATTTCAATTAAAAGTTATTGTGATACCATCACTCACTCTGTCCACACAGTCCTTTCTTCTCGCTGACCCAGACCCAAGCCTCAGAAGTGCAACTGATAGAAGAAAGCAAAGAGGGCATAATGGCAATCAGGAGACCACATTTTCTAAAAGAATTACTCAAAGTGCATTCCACAGAATACAAACTGCTCTAAAAATCATCGGATACAATTAACCATGATGCCATACTGTAGGGCTTCCTAGTGCCATTAAGATTCATTGTATTTGTTTTCTTTTTATTTATTCTTAGAATAGGCATTCATACGCCTGTGATTCTAATTCACAAAGATTTTAAAAAGAGTATGGCTATCACAGCACCAATTCAAGTTCCAGCTGCTCCATTTCCAACCCAGCGTCCTGCAAATGCACCCGGGAAGGCAATGAGTGATGACTCCAGTACCTGCTTTCCTGCCACCCATGAAGGAGACTTGGTTGGAGTTCCAGGCTCCCGGCTTTGGCCCGGCCTGGATCCAGCTGCTGTGTCCACTTGGAGAGTGAACCAGCAGATAGAAACCCCTCTCCTTTCTTTCTCTCCCCCTTTCAAAAACAAACACACAAACAAAAATCCTACAGATTTTTTTCTTAAATGATGATACAGTATTCCACCAATTATCCCATAATTCATCTAACCATTCCAGTTGATAGATGTGTATGTAGTTTCCAATTCCTGGCTACCAAAAACAATGATGCAGTGAATATTATTCTCTCTGCATCATTTCACACATGTGCAGCTATATCCACAGGGTAAGTTCCAGACTTGGAATTACACACCAAATCAAAGGAGATCTTGCCAAGCTAGTCTACTAGCAGTTACACTAATGACATCCCTCTCCAAGCAGCACGGAGCATTGTCTATTTTCCCAAAGTCTCACCGACAGTTTTATTGAGGTTGTAGATAGACCTTTGCCACATCTACAAAAAGTCCCACTTTGTCGTGAAGGACGGTGAATGTTTTCTCCCATGTTTACAGGCCTGCTCTGTGGCCCATGTCCTTTGCCGGGTGGACCTGCCATTTGCTCAGATACAATGTGAGTATCCTGCAGCGTGTACGGCATCAGACAGGGTTTTTTGTTTTCCTGCAAGGACTGTTCCTTCAAACACCAGTTTTGGAAAATGCTTTCAGAGTCTGTAAATGTGCTTGTAGTAGGAATCAACAAACAGCAGCCCATGGTTTACACCCCGCCTGCTGCCTCTGTTTATTATGGTGTGTAAACTAAGAATGGTTTCTTCATATTTCTTAGTGGTGAAAGAAAAATGTAGACGTGAGATTTTTGGGGGGAAAAAAATCTGTAAGGCAGACTGACAGAGCCAAAGACAGTAGACAGAGGATGTATCAATCAGGGCAAGTGGCACCACATACTTGGCAGAGTGTGGCACCCAGTACAACCGACTGTCTTGCATGACCTCAGTTCTCACCAGCTTTTTGCATGTGAACTACCACAGAGACCTTTGTGCCCATGGATAGCCACGATGTGGGTTAGTCTTTTGTTTTTCTGCATCCTCCTTGTAATTTTCATTCAATATGGTACAGTGTTGCCCCTTGTTTCCAATCTCCTTGTAGTAACACAGGATCATGTGGCCAATTCTGACCAATAACCTGTAAAGTTTCAGGACGAAAGCAAGGAGTGGGTGTGAATTACTTTTCCTGCCATAAAAATCAGGAAGGCTTGAATCCTGAAGGATTTGCTGCAAAATGGTGAGGTTTCCATCATCCCAGTTCCCGAGTGGCTGTCCCGAGGTCAACAAGCAGAAGCCTTGTCTATCTTGACCCAGACAGAATATGATTCATGAACAAGAAATAAATCTGTGTTGTGATAAGCCAATGAGAATTCCAAGTTGACTGCTGCTGAAGCAGTTAAGGGAAAACATGCAAAACTGCCATACTGACTGTTTCAAGCTGAAATCGCTTGAAGATCTCTTAACTGCAGGAAAGGCTATTTGCCATTTTTCCTGCACACAGGAAGCCAAAAAAATTCTTTTGGGAGGAACACCTCTCACACATCAAAGTAAGAAAATGGCCTTATTACCAAGACACTGGTAACTGGGACTGCAGTGAACCTGAATAAGCAAACTCTTCGGAATAATCCTTATCTTCCCTGGTTTCTACAACCCTCCCTCCCCATCATGCATCTCTTAGTGACATCTTAGGATCCTAAGTGCTGCCTGCCTCTGGCATTGGCATCCCATGTGGGTGCCAGTTCATGTCCTGACTGCCCCATTTCCCATCCAGCTCCTTGCTTTTGGTCTGAGAGAACAGTGGAAGATGGCCCAAGGCCTTGGGCCCCTACAACCATGTGGGAGATCCAGAAGAAACTCCATGTTCCTGGCTTCAGACCAGTCCAGCTCTAGCTTTTGCAGCCATTTATGGAATGACACATCAAATGGAAGATAAATGGAAGAAAAAATTTTAAAAAGCTATCTTGGAGCTAGCATTGTGGCACATGTTAAAACACCACTTATGATACTGGCATCAAAGTGTCATTTTGATTCCCAGCTGTTCTAGTTCCAATCCAGCACCATGCAAATGCACCTGGGAAAGCACAGAATGACCACCCAGGTTCTTGGGGTCCTGCCACTTTCATGGGAGACCAGGACAGAGTTCTGACTCCTGACTTTGGCCTGGCCCACCCTTAACTATTATAGCCATATGGGGAGTGAATCAGCAAGTGGAATATCTGTCTTTTGACACTCGCCATCTCTCTTTGGTACTCTGCCTTTCAAATAAATAAGTAAACCTTTCAAAAATAAATCATGACATTTCATTGGGTATATACAAATGTTCCAAAAATCCAGTCAAACCCAGAAATCTGACACAATCCTGATCTCAAGCTTTTCAGAGAGGAGATAGTCAGCCGGGAATAACAACAGTTCACTTGTGTTGACCTGAAGGTCGAAAACATTGATTCCCAGCTGCTACAAGGGTACCAGGCTGCTTCCCGAGAGCCCAATGCTTGTTCCTCTCTGGGGAACAAGTTCCCCCATCAAGGGCCCTCTCAGCTCTAGCATCCTCATTCTATTAATTTCAGAAGAGGAAAAAAAAACTGTAACCATGCCCAAAAATATCACAGCATGTTCTAATTATTTCCACCAGCAGCCAAAATCATTCCGATTAGAAAAGAGGGAATTCAAATGGTGTGGAATAATCTCTCACGGAGAGAAGTTCCAAGAGGCAAACTCCTCCATCCATAATGAGATCCTTTGGGTTCTTCCCACTCAGCCCCAAGACAGCGGAGGTTTCCCCAGCACTCCTCCTTGAAGTCAGAAATCAGCCAAAACCCCAGGCATCACTTTCACCCAGGATTACGCCAAGGCAGTTTCCAACCACAAACACCACCAGGCCTGCCAAGATCCCCCACGTCTCCAAATGGCATCCTCGCCAAAGCCACCACCACCACCAACTGCTGGGAAACTGATATTGTTTACCTAGCAGTACTGCACACAACGAGGTACTCCCACGGGCTCCTGTAAAACACAAACAGAAAAAAAAAAGAGAAGCAGAGAGGATACTGAAGGACGCCATGCTTCTATTTCTTTTTTTGAGGAAGCTGTGATTGTGCAGCTAACTAATGATGTTTATCACTTTGAAGTGGGTATTGGCACAGCAATCAAGATGCTACTTGAGAAACATCCAATATCAAGTCCCATTTCCATTTCTAATCCTACTTCCCCCTGACGTACATCCTGGGAGACAGCAGGGGATGGTTCAATAGGGGAAACCCTGCCACTTGTGGGAGATCTACACTGAGCTCTGGGCGCCTGTATTTGGATTGATCCAACCCTGGTCTTTGCGGGAATTTCAGGAATTAACTAGAAGACAGGAGAGCTTCATCTACGTGTGTCTCAAATAAAAGAAAATATGTAAAAATTAAAAGTATTTTTGTGATTGCTGGGGCCTTTCAGTTGGGATTATCCTAATGACTTCACAGCTGTCAGCAAATTCAATGCTTTTCAACAATTCTGTGCAGTGTAGTTCCCCTAACAGCTCTACTTTCCAAGTGATGAGAGTCTAATGGTGAAGCATCTTTGTCAAGGCCATACATGTCAGAAACTGCAGTGCACAAGCTGGGGTACTCAAATTCATAGGTTTTTTTTTTTTAAGAGAATTATTTACTTTTATTGTAAAGGAACATTACAGAGAAAAGGAGACAGGGAAATTTTCCATCTAATGGTTCACTCCCTAAATGGCTACAATGCACAGAGCTAAGCTGAGCTGAAGCCAGGAGCCAGGAGCTTCTTCCAGGTCTCCCATGTGGGTGCACAGACCGAAGAACTTGGGTTATCCTCTGCTGCTTTCCCAGGCCACAAGCAGGGAGCTAGGTGAGAGGTGGTGCAGCTTGGACTAGAACTGGTGCCTCATGGGATGCAAGTGCTTGAAAGCGGAGGATTAGCCTGTTGAGCCACATAGTCCATGCCCTGATGCAGCTCTCATGTGGCCCAGTGAGAGTGGAAACTTAGCCACCCAGACTATGTGGCTGAGCTGTAACACCCAACAGTAAGAACTGGGTTGGGTATAGACCAGTTGGGCAAAGCTACTGTTCCTGCCAGGACAGGAGGTGGACTACGTCAGCCCGGACCAAGGACCCACCAGGGTGCATGATATCTGTCACTGAGAGGAGACCCAATCAGAGGAGTTTGAGGAACTTCTTTGTCAAGGTGTAGTCCCTGCAGATGAGCTCAAGAACCAAAGCAAGGAACAGCCCAGAGCAGACTAGCTTATAGTATCTGCCGGCATACATGTGGCTCAGGTATGGGGGTAGGTCAGGCTGGACCAGTTCATAACACCCATTAGCAGATCTGAGAACCAGGACAGAGTGCAGGACAGGCTGGGTCTGGTTGCATCACCAGCCTATTCACATTAGGGCCAGGACTGGGGACCGACTACACCAGATTGTGTGGCAGCTCTAACCAGCACGAGCTAGGAGTGGGGGCAGACCGGACCAGGACAGACTACAGCACCTGCTGGCAAATGCCAAGGTGAAATGGACCACAGCCCCCACCAGCACATGTGAGACCAGGATGGGGGTTGAGCCTGGTAGGGGAGTAGTGGGAACTCTACTGCTAGGCCACCACTCATGCTGGTGAGCATGAAAGTTGGAACTAGGGGCAGACAAGGCTGGGCATGGATACCACACCTGCTGGCCTACATCTGAACTAGGTTAGGAGGAGAGCTCATGCTGGTGTAGTCAATTGTATCCATAGGTATGTGCATGAGCCAGAATAAAGGCAGGTGGGTTGGGCTTTGCCACAGCATCAGCTGGCAAGTGCTGGGATTGAAGGCAAGTCCTGCCAAGATAGATCACAAAACCACCTGGAGAGTGTGAGCTCCAGGGCAGGGAGTCGTTTCATGGGGAGGTTGTGGGCTCTTCTCTGATGGGCTGAAACTTCCACTGGTGAACATGAGAACCAGGACTGGGGGTGGTTGTACAGGCATTGGTACCCGCTGGCAGGAGTGTGTGCTAGAGGCTGAGTCAGTTGAGCTGAGTTAGGTTTCAATGCCCAAAGATGTATACAAGATCTCAATGGGGTACGGGGCAGACTGGAGCAGTCCACTGCACATGCTGACAGGCACAGGAACCAGAGTTGGGGGTCCTGTTCAGTGGGATTATTGGGGGTTGCTCTGACTAGGCTGCAGCTCCCCCTGTGGTAGGTGAGGGTCAAGCATGTGTTGAGCAGGGCAGGGCTGGGCCCCAGTCACTGGTTTGCTGAGGATGGAGGGCAGAACAAATTGATCAACAAATTTCTGGGCCGATGGACACTCAGAGGTGGACAATGACAGCCAATCAACCTTGGAAGGATTTCCTCACCCTTGGAGCAGTGCTATCAGCAGTATTTCGGAATTATCGACACCACATGAGCAGAACCGTGTGTTTGTGTGTGTGTGTGTGTGTGTGTGTGCGTGAGAGAGAGAGAGAGAGAGAGAGAGAGACAGAGAGAGAGAGACTAACCTTTCTTGCCTGTGTAATTCCGCCTTTCAAGTAAAATAATCTTTGAAAATAATACTACTAATGGAACCTACTGCTCAGGTTACTGTTAGGATTAAATGAAACATGTAAGGAGCTGAGAATACAGGCTGACAATTAGTATGTGCTCAATAAATTGTGATTATTATCACTATAAACAATCCTGAGCTCAAAACCTCTTCCCACACAGATTCAGTCAACGTCTTACCAACTGCAAAGAGAGGTGCTATGGCTTGAAGGTCTGTGGCCTTCAAAACTTTTTTTTTTTAAACACAAAATCAAGTAAGCATTTATTTGTTCACAAATAAGTAAATGTCACACGCTTCCATACACATGAGTGCTTTGAAAACAGAATTAAAAGATAAGCTTCTTTGAGAGCAAAAATAATTTGAAATAATTTAAAATTCATGCATGTGAGAGGTCTTCAAAAAGTTCATGGAAAAGTGCATACCATGAAAAACCTGGGCCTGGATTTCAAAACGTGTTTGCACCAACTTCAAAACTCTTGTTAAAATTTACTTGCCACCATAATGGCCTTGGGTGGGGGACTGTGGACAGGGTAAATTCCTCTGAGGCCAGGCAGGTTCAGCTAGCACAGGAATATGTCCTTGGCACAGAAGTAGGCTTACACCCTTGAGTTCCCACTTATTCTTTCTCCCACTCTCCCTTCCACATGTGATGCCTTCCCCATTAGATGATACAGAAAGAAGGTCCTTGCCAGATTCCAGCCGCTTGATCTCGAACTTCCTAGCTTGCTGTACTGTGAACCAACACATTATAAACCACCCAGTTTACGGTGGTTTATAATACAGCAGCACAAAGTGGACTAAGACATAAGATCGGATGCTCCACCCTTCATTATGTTTTCTCTCAGGAATCGTGCTTATGTTCTCAGACACTGCTGGTCACTGCACACACTGTTAAAACCACTCATATAAGCAACTAGCAGGACCTACCGAGCTTCAGACTTTGCAGGAGCCCCAGTCATTCACTCCAGGAACTTACCCTACATACACTCTCATATTAACAACAACATGTCAAGACCCAAGGATTAAAAAGCAGATAAACGCCTATGAGATGGATAACATAAATGTATTTCCAGAATTTACTATTAAGGGACCAGCTTTTGGTGCAGGGACTTAAGCCACTGCTTGTGATGCTGGCATCCCATAGCAATGCGAGTGCTGTCTGCTTTAGCTCCGTGCTAATGTGCCTGAGAAGTCAGGGGAGAATGGCCCAAGTGCTTGGGCCTCTGCCACTCATGTGAGAGATCCAGATGAAGTTTTTGCTCCTGGCTTCCGCCTGTCCAAGTCCTGGCTGTTACTACCTTTTGGGAAGTGAATCAGCAGAAATATCTGCCTCTCTATCTTTTTAACTTTGCCTTTCAAATAAATAAAAATATTTGAATAATATCAGCAATTTTATGATTCAATCTTATGCAAGGTGGCCATGAAAAGGGAATGGGCACAACACTGCACTTTGAAGTGGAACTTTCTTCAAGACAAATGCTAGGAGCCAGCTTTGTGGCACAAATTAAGCCACCCATATGATATGGGATGCTAGCACCACTAGTTCAACTTCCAGTAACTCATTGCTAATATGCCTAGGAAGGCGACAGAAGCTGGCCCAAGTGCTGAGGACTCTGCTAACTGTGTGGGAAATCTCTACAGAGTTCCAGGCTCACAGCTTCAGCCAGGTCCAGGCCCAGTCATTGGTAACATTTAGGCAATTAATCAGTAAATGGAAGATCTCTTTGTTGCTCTCTGCCTTTCAAATACACAAACCTCAAAAAAAAAAATGCTGAAGCAAAAAGCAAAGCAGTATATATGTTACAATACAACTGTGTGCGTGTGTTCATTGGAAAAGAAAGATATAAAACTGTTATGGGGATGGTGCTGTGGCATAGCTGGTAAATCCCCTGCCTGCAGCACTGGCATCCATGTGGTACATGTTCAAGTCCCAGATGCTCCACTTCCTACCCAGTTTTCTGTTAGTGCACCCAGGAAAACAGCAGAGGATGATCCATGCACCTGGGCCTTTGCCACTCACGTGGGATACCAAGATGAAGCTCCTGGCATTGGCCTGGCCCAGCCTGAGTTATCTTGGATATTTGGAAATTGAACAAGTAGGTGAAAGCTCTTTATCTTTCCCTCTCTCTCTGTAATTCTGCTTTTCAAATAAATAAAATACCTATTTATTTGAAAGAGTTACAAAGAAAGAGGGAGAGATAGAGCAGAATTCCACCTGCTGGTTCACTCCTCAGAAGGCTATAACAGCTGGGGCAGTGTCAAACTAAAGCCAGGAGCTTCTTCTGGTCTCCCACGTGGGTGCAGGGGCCCAAGCACTCAGGCCCTCTTCTGCTGCTTTCCCAGGTGCATTAGCAAGGAACTGGATGGGAAGTGGAGCAGCTGGGACTTGAACTGGTGGCCATATGAGATGCTAGCACTGCAGCCAGCAGCTTAATCCATTATGCCACAACCCTGACCCCAGTAAATAAATCCTAAAATAAAACAAAACAAAAAACACTTTTAACACTAGTTGCCTCTAGAGAGGAATCCTCAAACCACCGCAGGATGCAAACTCACTTTTTGGTTTATGCTTTTCTGTACTGCTAAAAGCTATACCATGCTTACATATTATTTTTCCAATTTAAAAATACCTTTCAAGACAGAGTAAAAAGCATGCCCATCTACAAAAGCAAATCACTACGATGGAGCTGTCAGCAGATTGAATCAACCTGTACAACCACAGGGTGCCACAAAAGGGAAAGCTACACCCCTCCTACCCCAAGCTTTCAGACTTAAATGTAGGACGCATTTCCAATCACAATTTCGAATAAGCACTCAGAGTATAATAATACACAGCATCATAAATTCCTAGTCAACTGCACTAACATCCACCCCAGGGCCTAGGATCTTTCATGCTCATACAAGAGCTTTCTCTACAATTGGTTCAGTGAAGGAAATACTGGGCTTAAAATAAACACTTCATTATTTTTTCTCTATCCACTTCAAGCACCTTACAGAAAAAAGAATCTATACTAATGAAATAGTTTTATCTCCTAACCCAAAGGAGAACAAAAAAGGCACATATTAAACACTTACTCAAATACCAAGTATCGTTTTGTAAATTTTTACCTATCAATTTATTTAATTCTCATGACTATATCAGGTTTAGTTATCACCCTCTCTGTGTCTATAATAGAGAGAGCTGAGGCAAACTGAAGCTGCTCGTGCCAGTCAATAAATGACATTAATGAAATGTACTTATCGATATGTTGACTCCAGGCTAGGATTTATGTATTTCCTTATATCTATAATCAATGTACACTTGTCATTCCATGTTCTTCACAAACATTCTAAACGGTGTGGATGGCCACTTCTTCAGGCAGTGTGGGAAGGTGATGATGAATGGAAAAGTCAGAGGAATGGCTGTGCAGGAGGCGCCTCGGAGTTTTCAGGGGCTGCTATTACCCTCCTGGGTCTCGTTCTCTCTCCCACCACCATGGGGCTCCCTGACTGATTTTACTCCGCCCACATCAGGCAGGAATGTGTTGGTCTCTCGGCACTTGGTCTTCTTGGCACTCCAGAAAAGGACCAGGTTATCAACCTGTCAACAGTGTTACCCCCAGGAAAAAGAAGAATGTTGATGAGTAAGGGGTTATAAGGGCAGGAATCTTTTTAATTTTTTTTTTCTTTCCTAAGTTTTATTTATTTGGGCTGGCACAATGGCTCAGTAGCTAAATCTTCACCTTGCATGAGCCAGGATCCCATGCAGTTGCCGTCGTATCCTGGCTGCTCCACTTCCCAACCAGTTCCCTGCTTGTGGCCTGGGAAAGCAGTTGAGGACAGTCCAATGCCTTTGGACCCTAACCCCCAAGGGAGACCCAGAAGAAGCTCCTGACTCTTGGTTTTGGATTGACTCAGCTCCAGCTGTTGCGGCCACTTGGGGAGTGAACGAGCAGACAGAGGACCTGCTCTGTCTCTCCTTTTTCTCTTTGAATATATCATTTAAAAGAGAAAAGTTTTATTTATTTTATTTGAAAGTCAGAATTACAAAGAGGGAGAGACATTCTATCTGCTAGTTTACTCCCCAAATGGCCACCACAGCCAGAGCTAGGCCCATTGGAAGCAAGGGAGTTCTTTCAGGTCTCCTATGTGGGTGCAGAGGCCAAAAGGCTTATGCTATCCTCCACTGTATTCCCAAGCTATTATCAGGGATCAGGATCAGAAATGCAGCAGGTGGGACATGAAGCAGCACCTATATCGAATGCCAGCATCACAGGCAGAAGACTGATATGCCACCAAGCTAGCCCCCTTTTTGTTAAAGATTTATTTTTATGACAAAGTCAGATATACAGAGAGGAGGAGAGACAGAGAGGAAGATCTTCCATCCGATGTTTCACTCCCCAAGTGAGCTGCAACGGGCCGGTGCACGCCGATCCAATGCCAGGTACCAGGAACCTCCTCCAGGTCTCCCACATGGGTGCAGAGTCCCAATGCATTGGGCCGTCCTCGACTGCTTTCCCAGGCCACAAGCAGGGAGCTGGATGGGAAGTGGAGCTGCTGGGATTAGAACCAGCGTCCATAAGGGATCCTGGTGCATTCAAGGCAAGGACTGTAGCCTCTAGGCCACGCCTCCGGGCCCCCCCCCCCGTTTTGTTTTTTTTGTTTTTTTTTTTGTTGTTTTTTTTGAAGATTTTTAAATTTCTTTTTATTTGGAAGGCAGATCAGATTTATGGAGAGGAACCTTTTCCAGCTCTTCCACATGGGAACAGGGTCCCAAGGCTTTGAGCCATCCCCTATTGCTTTCCCAAGCCACAAACAGGGAGCAGGATGTGAAGTGGGGCAGCTAGAACACGAACCAAGGTTCATATGAGATTCCAGCACTTGCAAGATGAGGATTTAGCCATTGAGCCATAGCGCCAGACTGCCTTTTTAAATTCTTAATTTGAGAAAGTGTGGGGGTGGAGAGATTCTGTTTCCTCATTCATTCTGCAAATGCCTATAGCTCACTCCAGGTCTCCTACTTGGGGGGCAGACACTTAACCAACTGAACCATCACTGTCACCTCCCAAGAAAAGCACTAGCAGGAAGCTGGAATTGGCAGCAGAGCCGAAGTCCCAAATCCAGGTACTTTGATATGGGACCCAGACACCTCAACTGGGAGACAAACGCCTATCACAGAAACCCATTTTTTACTGTAAGTATGAATGGCTCAATTTTTCAAAACTGGAATGCATTCAAATATTACTGACAAGATTTTAAAAATAATTTTAGGGATATATTGTTATTCTTCAGGGTCCACATATTGGCCATCCTTATCATATTTACTTATTTTACACATTTGTAAACAGGTCCCAAGCTGTTATTGGCACAACTGGTGGGGAGAGACAAAAAGCACAAGATCTAGATAAGGACTACTAAAATATTCAAAACCAAAATAAAGGCCAGAGAGCCAACAGGTGAGAGTGGAAACTGAGAGGAGGGTCCGCATGAGGTGCTGAAAGGTGCTTTGGTGATCCAGGTAGAATCCCACCAGGGTACAAAGGGAGGTGCCCAGGAAGGAGACAATCATGGGAATCAGGCTGCAGATTAAAGGCAAAGAGAAGGGCAGGTGTTGTGGTGGAGAGGCTGTGGTTTGAGATGCCCCCTGCCATCAGAGTGCCAGTCCAACTCCCAGCTGTTCTGCTTCCAATCCAACTCCTTGTAAACACACCTGGGAAGGCAGCTAAAAGGGGCCTAAGGACTTCAGCTCCTACTATTTATGAGGGAGACCAGGATGGAGTTCCTGGCTCCTGACTTTAGCCTACCCCTGAGCTAGCTGTTGTGACCATTTGGGAAGTGAAGCAAGAGACAGAAGATTCTCATTCTGGGAGCAGCACAGTGGCATATCAAGCTAATTCTCCACCTGCACTGCCAGCATCCCTTCTAGACGCCAGTTAGAGTCCTGGCTGCTCTATTTCCCATCAAGCTCCCTGCTAATGAGACTGGAAAAGCAGAGGAGGATTGCCCAAGTGCCTAAACCCCTACACCCACTTGGGGAGGTCTGAAAGAAGCCCCTGGCTTCCAACTTCAAACTGGTCCAGCTCTGGCTGCTGCAGCCATTCAGAAGTGAACCAGTAGATAGAAGATCAAACTGTGTGTGTGTGTGTGTGTGTGCGCGCGCACGCACGTGTGCACATGCGCACCTGTCGGTCTCTTTTTCTCCTTGTAAATGTGACAAGTAAAATAAATATTTTTTAAAAATAAGACTCTCAGAGCATGCCCCACATCCGGGACTCGGGGTGGGCGGGAAACCGGGTGGGGCTTCTCCCTCAATATCCTCCTTTACCTCAGATACAAGATGGAAACAATATGGACATAATAGTAGTGCCCACTTCCCTATCCCCCTGAACCTTTTTTTTTCTTTTTTTTTCTTTCTTTAACTGTAATTAACTATGAAAAGATTGTCAACAACAACACAATAAAATAGATTATTAAAAAAAAAATAAAGAGAGAAGAGACAGAAAAATCTTCCATCTGCTGGTTCACTGCCTAAGTAGCTGCCAGTGGAGCTGAGCTGATAAAAAAAAAAAAAAAAATAAGACTCTCATTTTCTTTCTCTGATAAGCACTAGCTTAATCCACTGTGCTGCAACATTAGCTCCATATCAACTCATTTTAAAAAGTTCGTGAAATCATCTGAAACTCAGTCAGTGGCAATACAAGAAAGGAAAACAGTAAGCCAATTTTACTGACAAATAAATAAAAAGTCCACACAAAGGGACAGGCATAAGGTGGGTGCTCATAAAGGTGTCAAGTGGCTACATCTCATACTGCAGTGGCCTGGGTTCCAGTTCTGGCTCTGTTTCTGATTCCAGTTTCCTGCAAATCCACAAGCCAGGAGGCAGCAAGTGATGGCTCAAGCACTTGGGTCCCTGTGATTCACACGGAAGACCCAGATTGGGTTCTAGCTCCTAGCTTTGAACCTGCACAGCCCTGGACACTGTGGGCAGTGGATGAAAGATGTCTTTTTCAAATACATCTAAAAGTTTTTTAAACAAATAGTGGCTTTAGAATCTACAACACAGTGGAACAAGTGTAGATTATAATGTGCTATGAACTGCGTGGAGAACCGGAAGAGGCTTTGGTAGGCTCTAAACATAAAAATAAGGAGGGATTGGCACTGTGGCAGAGTAGAAAAAGCACCACCTGCAGTGCCAGCATCTGATACGAGCATCAGTTCAAGTCCTGGCTGTTCCACATCTGATCTAGTTCCCTGCCCAGTACTGGGAAAAGCAGTGAGAGACGGCCCAACTGTCAGAGCCCCTGCCATTCAGGTGGGAGACCCAAGGCCACCACAGCCCTGACTATTGCAGTCAATGGGAGTGAATCAGTAAATAGACTTGACTTGACTTGACTTCTCTTCTCTTCTCTTCCTCCCTCCCTCCCTCCCTCCCTCCTTCTGTAACTCTGACTTTCAAACAAATCTTTTTCAAAAAATTTAACAAAATGTGGCATTAACCATACAACCACAAAAGGAGAGAAATACAATATGGATGAATCTTGAAACACTGTGCCAGATGAAAGAAGACAGATAGAAGAGGCTCCCTATTTTGCAACTGCATTCATAGAAAAGATCCAGAATAAGCAAATTCATAAAGAAAATATCCTAGTAATTGTCAGGGAGCAGAGGGCGAAAATTGGAGTGCCGATTAACAGGCAGGTTTCTTACAAGGATGATGAGAATGCTCTGTGATGGTGAGGGTGCTTGCAAAAATACCACCAAATGGCATACTTTAAAATAGTAAATATTACGTAAATGAGATCAATTTAAAAATCATTTGAAAGGTAGAGTGACAGAAAGAAGAGAACCCCTCTGTCAATGGTTTACTCCCCAGATATGCAGGCTGGAGCTAAAGCCAGGCACCCAAAATTCAATGTGGTCTTCTAACTGCTGATGCATTCCCCCACATGGCTACAATAGGCAGAGCTTTGGCAGGCCAAATCCAACAGCCAGGAATGCAATTCTGATCTCCCACACTGGTGGCAGGGCCCAAGTGCACCAGTCCCTCCTAGTGCCTTAACAGCTTGCAAAACACTTGCCTATCTCAAAAAGAAATAAACTAATAATACAAACAACATACAGATAAAAAATTTTTTTTAAATTCCTGATAAAAACCAAGACAGGCATGAAAAAGTATGTACACTCCTGTCACATTAGTTTTTGGAACAGGCAACACAAACTGACAGTAATTAGTGGTTACCTAAGGCAGTAAAGCAGCAGGAAATGTTATCCATCCTGAATTGAAGGGTCATCACACAGACACACACATCTGTCAAACCTTATCCAAATCTATTTAAACATGGTTGAAAGCATTTTACGTACATTATGTCAATTATCTCAATTTTAAAAGAAACCAGGGGAATGAGCAGGGGCCTAGAGCTGCAGGTGGGGGCTCCACTAATGACTTTTGGGGTTGTCCTTTCGTGTGCTGTTGGCTTCAGACACATCTGCATCTCTGACCTCAGGGACCAGAGCCTGTGGTTGTGTGGCCTGGCCTCAGCGAACACAATGCATGTTAAGACAACTCTGTTGCTGTCTCCTATGCAAAGAGGAACATACCCGGTTGCACATGAGAGGTAAATCTGCCTACTCCTGTCAACCAAAGACCTCAAATAACCTCTTCATAGAGCAAAAACAAATGTAAAGGCTTCGCTCTTGTCATATCAAGGCTGCTGTATTTTCAGACAGATGTGTCCCCGGCTCCCTGTCCTGCCCCCAGCTCTTCTCTTGATCCTCTCTGAAAGCTATTAATGGTAGAACTCCATACTGAGTTCTTCTAATAAAATATTAGAAGATATTAGGCCCCAGCATGGTAGTCCGGTGGCTGAAGTTCTCGCCTCGCACGCACCAAGATCCCATATGGGTGCCGGTTCTAATCCGAGCTGCTCCACTTCCCTTTCAGCTCCCAGCCTGTGGCCTGGGAAAGCAGTGGAGGATGGCCCAAAGCCTTGAGACCCTGCACCCACATGGGATACCTGGGAGAAGCTCCTGGTTCCTGACTCCGGATTGCAGTCATCTGGGGAATGAAACAGAGGGTGGGAGATCTTTCTCTGTATCTCTTCCTCTCTGTAGATCTGCCTTTCCAATAAAAATAAATAATCTCTAAAATTGATGACACAACTTTGTGAGCATACTAAAAACTATTAGACTTATATTTTAAATAGAATTCTATAATTTGTGAATTTATCTAAATAAAGTTGTTTTTTAAATCTTCAAAAAAAAAAAAAATAGGGCCCAGCGCAATAGCGCAATGGTTAAGATCCTCTCCTCGAACGCTCCAGGATCCCATAGGGGCACCGGTTCTAATCCCGGGAGCTCCACTTCCCATCCAGCTCCCTGCTTGTGGCCTGGAAAAGCAGTCAAGGATGGCCCAGAGCACTGGGACCCTGCACCCGTGTGGGAGACCCGGAAGAAGTTCCTGGCTCCTGGTGCAGCACTGGCCATTGCCGTCGCTTGGGGAGTGAATCATCGGACGAAAGATCTTCATCTGTCTCTCCTTCTCTCTGTACATCTGCTTTTCCAATAAAAATAAATAAATCTTGTTTAAAAATCTTAAAAAATAAATTTTTAAAGAACAAAAAAGAAGATATCAGTATGTCATAAGAAGTTAATTTTTAAAACCTGATTATTGCTTTAGGTAATTTGGACTACTCTTCAGGCTAACTTCTACAGCATATACCCAACTCTGTGGACACTCAGTCTTAAGCAGTCATGGACCACAATAAGCCTTAGAATATATACTTACAGAGGTCCGGTGCCATGGCTTACCAGATTAAGCCTCTGCCTGTGGCACCAAAATCCCATATGGGCATTGGTTTGACTTCAGCCTGCTCTACTTTCAATCCAGCTTCCTGCTAGTGAGCCTGGAAAAGAAGTAGAAGATGGCCTCTGTATCCACATGGGAGACCCAGATGAAGTTCCTAGCTCAGGAACAGCCCATTTCTGGTCATTGCAGCCATCTGGGGAGTGAACTAGCAGATAAAGAGTTTTGTCTTTCCTTCTTCCTCTGTCTTTCAAATAAATTTGTTTTCTTTTTAAAAAGTATTTGTTTTTATTTGAAGGATTTACAGGAAGAAGGAGAAACAGAGAGCAAAAGATCTTCCATCCACTGGTTCAGTCTCCAACTGGCTGCAATAGCTGGAGCTGAGCCGATCTGAAGCCAGGAGCCAGGAGCTTCTTCCAGGTCTCTCATGTGGGTATAGTGTCCTAGGGCTTTGGATCATCATCTACTGCTTTCCCTGGTCACAAGCAGGGAGCTGAATGAGAAGTGGAACAGCCAGGACATGAACTGGCACCCATACAGGATGCTGGTTCTTGAAGGTGGAGGATTAGTCTGTTGAACCATGCAATGAGCCCCAAAATAATTAAATATTTTAAAAAGACAGAAATGTATGCAAAACAGAAATTTTAAATAAAGTGAACTAATTTAAGAAAATAGAATATATATTTATAGAACAAGGAGCAGCCTGTGCAATAATTAGTGGAATCTCTCATCTCTACTCTCATGTAATGTGTTCAAAGAAAGGAGGTATTAAACATCTTTACACTCAAGCTAGATGATCTTACAATCTACATGGGGCAATCTATCACCACTCAGCATTTGGGAACTAACAAAATGCAATCTTCCCTTCTTAAATAGCACCGCATATGCAATTTCTTTACAATTTTGCTCATGCTAAGTGATAAACTTGTTTGTTTCAGAAAGCAACAACTTCTCTGAATGACAATGATGATGCGGGGGACACAGCTACCGCACTGACTGGAAATTCTATGGTTTGTGAGAGGCACCCAACATCAGAACATAAGGATGGGCTGAAAGGGCCAGCTGCAGATTCCATTTAGAGAGCATTCACGGCAATGGTTTAAATTATGCAAAACAATACCATGTAGAGACATGTGTGTATAATGTATAGGAGTACATGCAGACAACAAATATATTTTTAAATATATGGAAACATAGAAAATGAAAGGATTTCAATGGAAGAGAAGCACCCAGGACTTCAACTGCTTTATTCCTTATTTTGGGTGTGGGGTACAGTTCATCATACTGTAATCTACACTTTCGTAATGGAGTGTATGCATCATTTCTTCTCTACCTTTGCAAAGCATGTGCTTTCTTTTTAAAAACTATTTATTTGAAAGGGGGAGAGATGTCTCCCAATCTCTTATCTGCTGATTCACTCCCATCAGGGTTAGGCCAGACAGAAGCCAGGAGCTTGAAACTCATCCAGGTCTCTCAACTGATGGCAAGGACCCATGTATCTGGGCTACCTCTTGTGTCTTCTCCGTTGCATTTGCAGGGGGCTGGATTGGAAGCACAGCAGCTGGGGCTTAAAGGGTACACTCACTGGTCAGAGATGCAAGTGGCAAGTTAACCCACTACTCCACAACACCAACCTAGCATGCATTTTTTTAATTATTATTTCAGATTGATTTATTCTGCTTAAGTTGTTGGCAGGTGTATTCAAGGAATACACATTGACTGTCAAACGAAATTTTTTTTCTAAGGATTTACACATTGATTTGAAAGGCACTGTTAAAAAGACAGAGAAGCAGTGGGGCCAACCTGGCAGCAATACATACTAATACTCCGCTTGTGGTGCCAGCATCCCATGTGGGCATCAGTTTTTGTGCTGGCTACTCTACTTCTAATCCAGCTCCCTGCTAACAACCTAGGAAAGCAAAGGATGGCCCACGGCATTGGACCCCTAAACCCACATGGGAGAACCAGTAGAAGCTCCTGGCTCCTGGCTTTAGATCAGACCAACTCTGGCTGTAGCAGTCATATGGGGAGTGAACAAGCAGATGGAAGACTTCTATCAATCCTTTCCCCACACCCTCATAATTCTTTCAAGTAAAATGATAAATCTTTAAAATGGTTAAAAAAAAAAAAAAGACAAGAGAGAGGCATAGAGAGAGAACCACCTTCTTCCACCCATTGATTCACTCCCCTAATGGCTACAAACAGCTGGGACTGGGAGCCTGGAACTCCACATGGGTAGTACAGACCACAGCATCTGGGTCACCATCTGCTGCTTTCCTAGAAGCATGAGTAGGAAGTCAGATTCAAACGTAGAGTAGCTCAAAGGGGATGCTGACATTACAGATAACCCATATGCCCACCAGCCCATAGGCCTTTTTCTTAATGTTCAAACTTTGCTTTATAATTTTTTTAAAATAATCTTACTTAGTTGATTAGGGTACAAAGGGTCAGGAAAGTGGGTTATACCACTGTTTCCATGCTAATATTTTTTTCCTTGTATCTGGGGTTAGGAGAGAAACAAAGGGAAAAGCCCCACCCAGCCTCCCACCCATCCCAGGTCCCCAATGTGAGGCAAGCTTCGAGGGTCCTGCTCAAGCAGTTTTGATAGTTCAACAGTTCTGGATTGCTGCCAATCTTGCCATTCCAATCGCGATAAAACCTATTCAGAATCCACTGGCTGACACAGTCTCTTCATGGTTGGGGTTCTGAGATCAGCAGTTCGGTTGGAGGGATCTCCAAAGAAACTTTGTCTGAGATGATTCCAAACCTGATTCTTGTGTGAGTTTGCCAGTACAGGGTCTGGCACCATCCATCACCCCAATGAGCTTATGCACATGCTAGTTGTTGCAGTTGCTGGGTCAGTTCTGTTTCCAGCCCTGTCTTCCACTTGAAAAAAAAATGGGTGTTGCAGTCCAGCTCGATCCTACCCACTTCATACTCGGTCCTCACGCAAACCAGTGGGAGCTGCAGCCTAGTTGGGGCGACTCCCCATTACCTCCACTAGGCCAGCCTCCTACCCTGGTTCCCACGCATGCCAGTATGTACCGCAGGTTTGTCCAGTCTGTCCCATATCCCATTTAGCTCTCCTACTTGTCAGTGGGTATTGGAGCCTAGTTCAACCCAACCAACCTACTATCCAGCCCACACACATACTGGCAGGTACCTTTCTGTCTAGTCACCCATGCCCCTCTCCTGGTTTTGGTGCTCTCCAGTGGGAGTGGTTACCCATAGGAGGTGCCCATTATTTCCCTACTAGGCCTCTCCAATTTCCAGATTATGCACTCTCCAGGTTGTTCTGGGATTTAACTTAACAGAATCAGCTCCCAGTGCCAGCTTCTGCCATCTGAATCTGCAGCAAAATCCGACCTACTCTAGTTTTTGCTTGCACCAGTCAGAACAGTCAGCCCAATCTGGCCCTTCCCCAAGCTAGCTCACATGAGGCCCACAGATGTTGTAGCCCTGCCTGGTCTGGTCTGCCCCATCCCAACTCATGCTCTCCAATGGGAGTGGGTGTCCAGCAGGGGAGACCATATTCCCTCTGCCGGCTTTGTTCTCCTAGTTCTCACTTGTGCTGTTTGGGCACTGCAAACACATCTAGTATGGCTCACCTCACCTCGGCATTCCTTAATGTGCACTGGTTTGTGTTGCGACCAAAACTGGCCTGATCCACAATCTATGCTGGTGCTTGGATTCGCCCGTGGTTGATGTGAACTGGTTCAGCCTGGTCTGCTCCCCACCTATGCCATATGTATGCTGGTGGGTATCTTTCTCTGGCCTGGTCTGGTTGCTCCCTATCTTGGTTCTTGCACTCACCTGCAGGGACGTGTCCCGACAGAGGAGTTTCCCAGGCTCCTCCTTCTGAGCCTCTCCCTATGCCAGATCTTGCTCATACTGGTGGGTCCATGGGCCAGCCCTTATTGCTGGCCTTCAATCGGTTCCAGTTCTTGTTGTTAGCCATTTCACCCCAGCCAAGGCTTGTCCACACCCAGACACTGCTCACAGTAGGGGCAGAGACCCAGCCTAGTGCATCTTACATCTACCCAGGTTCTCCAGAGGGCCAGATGGTGCTGGTGTCTAGCCCAGCTTGGTGCACCCAGCCCCAGTTCACATTTGTGCCTAGGGAGATTGCAGCTATATCCAGACCAGAACGCAGCCCCACTCCAGCCTCCACATCCTCCCGAGGAAATCCCAACCCAGCGAGGGTGTACTCTCACAGCTCCCCCACAGTCTAGTCCCAACCCTAGATGGTGCGCATGTCAGTGGGCGCTCTGACCCAGTTGGCTTAGCCCTCACCTGTCTCAGCCTTTCCCTTCAATACTGTGCCGCAGTATTCCTGCCTCATGAAGACCAGTTGTATGACATGTGCTCCATCCTGATTTCTTTTTTGTGAGTTGAGGATTGCTTGGCCATGCCGAGTCTGCCACCTTCCAGTTGCAGCTCAGCCCAACCCACATCCTATTTTAGGATGCAGCTTTGGGTAGTGCTGCCTTGACCTGCCCAGATTGTCATTGGTTCCTTTACCCGTAAATGGTGGCAGGAGCCATGGTAACTCCTAGCTTAGCCCTCCGCCACCCCAGCTCGTGCGCTAACCTGCAGGACTTGTATTTCCACAGGGTTCGGCCCACACTTCCCCCACAGACTTTACCCCCGGACCAAGTTGTCTCGCGTGCTGGTTAGTGTTTTGACCCTGCCAAATGAGAAGAGTCCACTATTCTACCACCCAGTCAAGTAATGGTACCTAGTCCTGCCAGACAGGCCCCCAGTGATCCTCTATGCTAACAGCCCATCTTAGGATTGCTAATTTAGATAGTGAATCAGTCTGGCCCAAATAGATCTTATGGACACTCCCCTCCAAACCATCAGGTTTCAGTCTCCACATTTACCCGAAAGTTTCATGACCCTATTACTGTGAATCACCCAGAATTCATCTCTCACCTACACTAAAACTGGCCTTATTCATGGGTGTCCCTAAGCAGCAATTTCATATCCTAAAATCCCCAGAGTTCGCTGTTGGGTGGCCAGCTGGCAGAGCCTGCCACCATTTGGTGCATTGGCCGCCCAAAGCCAAGGACTCGGTCACTGCCTTTCGGCAGTGGCTTTGGCCTGAGTCCCCAGCCTTGGATCCAGCCCAGCAGGGGCACCCCCATCCCCACAGCCACCACACTGTAGAGAGTTGCAAGCCACTCCCAACCCCAAGGCCCGGACCCCTCCCAGACTCGGCCTGCCGCAAGGTTTAGCTGCAGGGCAGAGCTAGGACTTTAATCCAGTTCGTAAGTTCCCCCTCATGGTGTACTCACCCTGGGGGGAAGATCTTTCTTGGGGCTGGAGAAAGCCAAGGATTCGTTTACTGCCTTTCAGCAGGGGCTTTGGCCTGAGTCCCCAGCCTTGGATCTGGCCCAGCAGAGGCACCCCCACAGCCGCCACACTGTAAAGTTTGCTTTATACTTGATAGTTCCTTTTAAGTTAAACATACACACACTCAGAGCATTACTCAGAGCACTTGCTAGAATGGCTTAGCAGCAACATTTAAATAATGTACTTGGGTTAATTGAAAAATAAGGGCAATCTGTTCCAGAAGTCCACTGCATATTGTACTATTAGCTAAAAAACAGTGTATCTTCTTAGGGAATGAAATTTTTAAAATATTACTTTATGGAGTTTCTTCCAGGTCTCCCACATAGGTTCAGGGGCCCAAGCAGTTGGGGCATCCATCATTGCTTTTCCAGATGCATTAACAGGGAATTAGATTGGAAGTGGAACAGCCAGCACAGGAACTGGTGCCCATGTGGGATACTGGGAACACAGGTAGTAGATTAACCCACAATACAACCATGTAATTTCATTTTTTTTACAATCTTTTTTTTTAAATCCCCTGATACATAACTTAAATCCTTGATTATCATCGATGAAGAATCACCACAAGTAAATGAATAAAGATGTTGATAAAGGGGATGAAGAAATGGTTCAACCACCTAATCCTCATCTTGCAAGTGCCGGGATCCTATATGGGCACCAGTTCATATCCTGACTACTCCACTTCCCTTTCAGCTCCCTGTTGTGGTCTGGGAAAGTAGTGAAGGACAGCCCAAAGCTTTGGGATCCTGCACCCACATGGGAGACCCGGAAGAAGCTTCTGGCTCTTGGCTTCAGATCAGCTCAGCTCCAGCCATGGCAGTCACTTGGGGAATGAACCAGTGGATGCAAGATCTTTGTCTCTCCTTCTCTCTGTGAATCTGCTTTTCCAATAAATATAAAGAAATATTTTTAAAAAATCAGTTTAAAAAGAAGATGTGAATAAAATCACATCATGATCTCTTACGAAAGAAAATTTTATAAATCAGAAACTTAATGCAGCCTCCTAGGTTTTTCAGTATTTGAACGCAGGGTTTCATGTTTCCTGGGCCAAAGTTGCCAAACACATCACTCAAAGAGCTGCTGCTCCCCTTAGCCCACTCATGGACCACCCTTACCTCCTGACACATAGTGATATTTTCTTTACTTACTGACCTACAGCAACAGAGACCAAACCACTCCCCAGCTCTTGCGTGGTGCCGCAACACACAGCACATGGGTCTTCAATCTTTCAAGTGAGCCTGAATCTAGAAAAGTTATTTAAACTTAACTAGTATTTTTATTTTCACATCTAGCAATTAAACTAAAGTAGCTGCAAAGAATGAAAATTCCTTATAAGCATTAAAATTTTAAAAATTAAAGTTACAAAGAATCAAGATGGTGGAATAAGGTAAGGACACATTTAAACAGCAAGAGAAATATTACCCAGTGTGAAGAAGAGAGGGCACATTCCAGGAAATAGGAGAGGACAGAATGCCAGCAGAGGGGCACCTCTGGCAGACACAGGAAAGCAGCAAAAACAATGGTGTGGTGTTGCAGTGATCCATACCACAGTGGCATTCAGCGAGCAGCTATCTGAACTCCACTGGAAGCCAGAACTCCACCAGCAACAAGGTGGGAAGGGGTGTTCACCGGGAGGTCAGGAGGTGAACCCAGACAAAGAACTGCCTGTCCTGTCCTGCTGGTCTGCTTGATTTGACCAGGGGCAGAGACAGAGCAGCAGGTCCCAGACAGGCAGTGCAGGAACAGGGTGGATTTCATAGCCCACTCCACCCTCTAGAGCCAAATTGGGCACCATTTTGTATAGGGAGGCAAAGGCTATGGGACGGGAGTGCACATGTACTGAGCTGGGAGTGAACTCATTTCTGGCTCAGTGAACTGTAATAACATGGTATCCTATAAAGTCCACTTAATATAAGTCCAGATAGCTCTCAGACCTGACAGCCAGCAGATCAAGAACTCCAGTAGTGGCGCACATCAGGTACCATTTTGTACAGTACAGAAAAACTTACAGACTGGGGCCCGGCACCATGGCCTAGCGGCTAAAGCCCTCAACTTGAATGCCCCAGGAACCCATAGGGGCACCGGTTCTAATCCCGGCAGCTCCACTTCCCATCCAGCTCCCTGCCTGTGGCCTGGGAAAGTAGTCAAGGACAGCCCAAAGCCCTGGGAGCCTGTACCCACGTGGGAGACCTGGAAAGAAGCTCCTGGTACCCGGCTTCAGATTGGCACAGCACCAGCTGTTGCGGCTCACTTCGGGAGTGAATCATTGGACAGAAGATCTTCCTCTCTGTCTCTCCTCCTCTCTGCATATCCACCTTTCCAATAAAAATAAATAAATCTTTAAAAAAAAATTTACAGACTACAGGGACAACAGTGAGCTGTGCATGTGCTGAGCCAAGAGCAAACTCAATGAGCTCATTGCATTACACTGGTCCCACAGGGAAAATAATACCATCTTTGGCATAGAACTGGTCAAAATAGGTCCATGTGGCCCTCAGACCTAACAGCCTACAGCATCTGGCAAGATTAGCACCACCAACAACCTAACTGTATAGGACACCTGTTGTCTCCCTAATCCGGGAAATTACTCTAACAGGAAGTGGGAGAAAGGCTGTACAGACAACTGTGCAGCCTCAGCACAGTATCACAGGAAGTGGAGAGTAGTGAGCCAGGAGCTAGAGCTATGGAGACCATGGTAGAAGTCTAACATAAGAACACAGACCTGGAACTCGCTAGAGGTTGTGGCACAAGTGACTATAAACAAAGAGCCGTATAACAACTGTAATAAGTAAAATCAAATTATAGACCCATGGGTGACACAGCTTAGAAACCTGCCCCAAGGACAAGAATCTGATAACTAGAAGTACAATGACCAAGAGCAAAAGAAGAGACAAAAACACAATGAATATTATCGAAGACTCTCCTGCAAAGGAGCAAAAGCCTTTGTCAACCTCAGAGTTCACTAAGAGATACATACGTCAAGAAAATGGGGGATACAGAATTCAAAACACTTGCTATAAAACTTATCAACAACAAAAAGGACATAATAGAAGAGCTCAAGAAATTTAAGGAATATGTCACACAGGAAATGATCAAATGAAAGCTGATACATCAGAAATTTAAAAATATAGTGGAGCAAATCAAAAGTACAGTGGAGAGTCTCCAAAAAAGAATGAATGAATGAAGCAGAAGACTCTCAGAATTGGAAGATATTTCCTGTCACCAGGAAGAAACAAACAAAAAGCTGGAAGCAGAGATGAGTCAAGCTAAAAAAAAAATTCAAGAACTGAAAGACACTATTAAAAGGCCAAATATAAGAGTTATTGGAGTCCTAGAAGGTGCTGAAAGAGAAGCTGGGATTAAAGATATATTCATTGAGAACAGAGTGTGGGATGGGCCGGGTTTGGTGACGACAAAACCAGTACACATTATGGAATGCCAGGGTGTGGTTGCCTGTACTGGATATGAATGCAGCACCCATCCAGCACACGTGAGATCCAGGAAGGAAGGGGCAGAGCTGGTGGGGGGATTAAGGGGCTGGTCCCCTCGCCAGTCAGCTACTCCCACTGGAGAGTGTTGGCTGGGATAGAGACAGACCCGACCAAGCAAGGCTATAACACCTGTGCGCTGCATGTGGACTAGATCAGGGCCGCAGCATCAGCTGGCAGAAGCTGGCACTGGGGACTAATTCTGTCGAGTCAAATCACAGGACCACCTAAAGAGTGCATAAACTGGGACAGAGAGACCTGGGAGGGAAAAGTGGGTTCCCCCTTCTTGGGTCACTATTCCCGTGGGAGGGCATGAAAACTAGGACGGGGGCTGGGATGGCTAGATAGAGAGGCACTCAACAACATCTGTGAGGGCTGGATGGTTGAGTTGGTTAGATAGAACTAAGCTTTAATACCCATTGACGGGTACCAGAGCCAAATGGGATGGGGGAAAGACTGGTCTTCTGCTACACATACTGGCAAACCAGGGTGGGGGGCGGGCTTGGTGGGGGTTATTGTGGGTCGCCCCGACTGGGCTGCAGCTCCCACTGGTTGATGTAAGGGCCGAACCAGACTGGACTGCAACACCCATTGGTTCCAGTGCAACTCGGGACTGAAAGCAGAACCAACACAGCAATTGCAACCACCAGCTGATCGGGGTGATGGACTGTGCCGGGCCCTGTGCTTGCTAGAACATACAAAAAACTAATCTGGGAATACCTCAAAGTATCTTTGGAGATCTCCCCAATCTAACTGCTGGACTCAGAACTCTAACCAAGAAAAGACAGAAGACAGAACGGGACAGTCATTCATCTCAGCTATATGTTGGCAGCAAATTATGGGGCAAACGGAGACTTTATGATGGACCATGTCAATCAGTGGACGACCTCATCGAGCGAAACTGGCAGCGATTCATAACTGGAGAACTATTAACACCACTTGGGCACATATCTCAGAGTATGCCCCACAACTGGGACTCGGGTGGGCGGGAAACCGGGTGGGGCTTCTCCCTCAATGTCCCCCTTTACCTCAGATGCATGATGGAAACAATATGGACATAATGGCATTACCCACTTTCCTATCCCCCTGAACCTTTTTTTTTCTTTTTTTTTCTTTTCTTCTTTTTCCTTTAACTGTAATTAACTATGTAAAGATTGTCAACAATACAATAAAAATTTAAAAAATTAATAAAAAAAAGATATATTCATTGAAATAATAAAATTTCCCTGATCAAGAGAAAGAATTGGGAAACAACATCCAGGAGGGGCACAGAACTACCAACAGGCCTGATCAAAAGCAATCTTTACCACGACACATAATCATCACACTCTCTTCACCGAACATAAGCAAAAGATCCTGAAATGTGCACATGAAAAAAATTAACTGACATATAAAGGAATGTCAGTTAAACTCACAGACCTCTCACAGGAAACTCTACAGGTCAGAAGAGAATGGAGCGATATATTCCAGATTCTAAAAGCAAAAAATTGCCAGCCCTTGATTAACATACACAGCAAAGTTTCCCTTTGTCTTTGAAAATGAAATAAAATTCTTCCACAGTAAAGAAAAAAGAATTTTCCTCTTCCAAACCTGCCCTACAAATAATACTTAAAAATGTTCTTTTTTTTTTCTTAGATTTTTCTTACGTATTTATTTTTACTGCAAAGTCAGATATACAAAGAGGAGAGAGAGAGAGAGAGGAAGATCTTCCGTCTGATTCACTCCCCAAGCAGCTGCAACAGCTGGAGCTGAGCCAATCCAAAGCCAGGAGCCAGGAGCTTCTTCAAGGTCTCCTACATGGGTGCAGGGTCCCAAGGCTTTGGCCCATCCTTGACTGCTTTCCCAGGCCACAAACAAGGAGCTGGATGGGAAGCAGGGCTGCTGGTATTAGAACCAGCACTATATAGGATCTCAATGCAAGCTAGTCAAGGAATTTAGCTACTAGGCTATCACTCTGGGCCCAAAGATGTTCTCTTGACAGAGAGGAGGAATAGCACCCACCAAAAACAAAGGTAAATGTGAAGAACATCCTAGTGAAATATCAACAAAAGACTGAATCGATGAACAACCCATTACAAAAATGACAGGACCAAATTACCACCCATTCTTATTAACCTGAATGTAAATGGATTAAACTCAAACATCACAGATTAGTAGACTGGATTAAAAAACAAAACGTATCTATTCATTGCCTACAGAAGACATATCTCACCAACAAAGTTAAGCAGAAACTATAATTCATGAATTTTGATATTTTTTTAGTTTCATCTCTTCAAAACACTTTCTTCCTTATTAAATTTTTCACTGACTTACAGATCATACAGTAGCATCATTTTCTTCAAGCAGATTCTTGATCTTCTTTTTCAGTTTTTCAGTGACACATTAGCCATTCAGTAGCATGTTATTTAACTTAATGGCATTTTTAATTTCTTCTTTTCTCCCTGTTAATTTTGTTTTATGGCTTTCTATTTTATGGGATGTACAGTAACTGTGTAATGGAGATTATCATAGCTAGTAGCATGTTATTTAACTTCACGGCTTTGTAAATTTCTATTTTTCTTCCTGTTGTTGATTTTGTCTTATGGCTTTTCATTTAAGGGGATGTATAGTAACTGTGTAATGGAGACGATCATATCCAACAGCATGTTATTTAACTTCATGGTGTTGATAATTTCTATTTTTCTTTCTGTTGTTGACTTTGACTTATGGCTTTTCATTTAAGGGGATGTACAAGTAGCTGTGTCATGGAGACTATCATACCCAGATGTGAGGATACAATGCAGTATGCATCTCTACTTTCAGATCAGAAATGGACTCCAAATGAAACTGCTTACTATATCTTGACAATAGGATGCTGGACTCTCTGCCATTGTCCATGACAGCAATCATGGACATATGACTGTTCATGAAAAACTATACTATAGTAATGATATAGGGGAACTCAGTAGAAAAGGGGGAGGGAACATGGGAAAGGGGGACTATGGACCTATATCATAAAATGATGATAATAAAGTATATATATTAAAAACAATTAAAGTTACAGGGCCCGGTACAGTAGCCTAGTGGCTAAAGTCCTTGACTTGCATGCACCAGGATCCCATATACGCACTGGTTCGTGCTCCATTTCCCATCCAGCTCTCTGCTTGTGGTCTGGGAAAGCAGTAGAGGATAGCTCAAAGCCTTGGGACCCTGCACCCACTTGGGAGACCTGGAAGAAGTTCCTGGCTCCAGGCTTTGCATCAGCTCAGCTCTGGCCATTGCAGTCACTTGGGGAGTGAATCATCGGATGGAAGATCTTCCTCTGTGTCTCTCCTCTTCTCTGTATATCTGACTTTCTAACAAAAATAAATAAATCTTTTAAAAATTTAAAGTTACATCACTCTTTATAAAAAGTATCAAATGGGCCTTCAGGTGGCATATCACACTAATCTTCTAGCCATCTGTGGCATCCCACAGGGCACTGGTTCCTGTCCCAACTACTCCACTGCTGACCTAGTTCCCTGAATATGGCCTGGTAAAGCACTCGAGGATGCCCCAACAGATCTAGCTTTCCCATTAGGGGAGTGAACCAGGAATGAAAGATCACGCTCTCTCTCTTTCTCTGATTCTGACATTCAAGGAAAGAAATCATTAAAAAAAAAAAAAAAACAAACACTCCAAATTCCAATGGGGCTTGGTGCAATGGCTCAATTGCCTGATCCTCCCCTTGCAAGCACCATGATCCCCTATGGGTACCAGTTCGTGTCCCAACTGCTCCACTTCCCATCCAGCTGCCTGTTAATGGATTGGGAAAGCAGTGGAGGAAGCGCATGTCTTTTGGACTCTGTATCCATATAAGAGACCTGGAGAAAGCTCCTGGCTCCTGGCTTCAGATCAGCTCAGCCACAGTGTTGTAGCCACTTGAGGAATAAACCAGCGATGGAAGCTCAATCTCTATTTTTCTCTGTCTGTAAATCTGCCTTTCAAATAAAGTAAATAAATAAATCTTTAAAAACTCCATATCAGGGACTAGCACAGTAGGCTAAAGTCCTCACTTTGCATGTGCCGGGATCCCATATAAATGCCGGTTCATGTCCCGGCTGGTCCACTTCCCTCCTAGCTCCCAACTTGTGGCCTGGGAAAGTAGTAGAGGATGTCCAAAGCCTTGGGACCTGCACCCATGTGGGAGACCCAGAGGAGGCTCCTGGCTCCAGCTGTTACGGCTACTTGGGGAGTGAAGCAGCAGATGGAACATCTTTTTCTCTGTCTCTTCTTCTCACTGTAATCTGACTTTCCAATAAAAGTAAGTACACCTTTAAAAGACATGTAAACATCATAAAATGAATATTTTTTAAATATCCATATTAAAATTTTTCTATCATAGCTTCCTTCACATCATTTTGCCCTAAGGTTAATTTATCCATTTGTCAAAATCTCTCAAATTTTGTGCTTAAAATTTATGTATTACATTATATTTTTCATGTATAAAAATAGAGGCCTGTGTTAATGCGTAGCATGTTAGGCTGCCTGCAAATGCATCCTATATTAGTGCTTGTTTGTGTCCTGGCTGCTCCACTTCCCAACCAGCTCATCTAGCCCCGGTTAATGCACCGAGAAAGCAGAAGCTGGCAAAAGTACTGGGACAGCGATGACGCACGTGTGAAACCCAGATGGAGCTTCAGGCTCATGGCTTCAGCCTGGTCAAGTCCTAATCATTCCAGCAATTCGGAAAAGAAGATGTGAATGGAAAGCTTGCTCTCTGTCTAAACCTGCCTGTCAGGTAAAATAAATCTTCTAAAATTAAAAAGAAAGAAAGAAACAACTTGGAAGACAAAGGAAAAGAACTAAGTATGGATGAATTAGGTAGGGAGGACTAGGAAACAGAACTTCTTCAGGGGCTTTGCGCAGTGGCCTAGTGGCTAAAGTCCTCGCCTTGCACATGATAGGACCGCATATGGGCACCAGTTCTAATCCCGGCAGTCCTGCTTCCCATCTAGCTCCCTGCTTGTGGCCTGGGAAAGCAGTCAAGGATGGCCCAAAACCTTGGGACCCTGCACCCGTGAGGAAGATCTGGAGGAGGCTCTAGTTCCGGACATTGCGGTTGCTTGGGGATTGAATCAACGTACGGAAAATCTTCCTGTCTCTCCTCTTCTCTGCATATCTGAATTTCAAATAAAAATAAAATAAATCTTAACAAAGAAAGAGAACTTCAGTCTGGTGCATGCTCTGTTAGACATGGTATGCAGTTTCTCCAAAGTGCCTCAGAATTGTGTGACACTACAAAAAGGCCAAGACAGGCCTGGTGGATAGCTCAGTGGCTAAATCCTCACATTGCACAGGCCAGGATCCCATATAGGTGCTGGTTAATGTCCCAGCTGCTTCATTTCCCATCCAGTTCTATAAAAGCTGGAGCTGATCTGATCCAAAGCCAGGAGCTTCTTTCAGTTCTCCCATACAGGTGCAGGGTTCCAAGGCATTGGCCAATCCTGGACTGTTTTCCCAGCCACCAGCAGGACCCTTGTAGGGAAATGGAGCAGCTGGGACACAAATCAGCACCCATATGGCATCCCAGCATGTTCAAGGTGAGGATTTAGCCACTGGGTCACCATGTCTAGCACTGAATAAACTTCTCTAACCAAGGATTCACAGGACCTACCTAACACAGTTTGATGCAATTTTATGTTTGAAATTTTGCAAATATCCCATGAGACTGTTCTGTTATAAAAACAGGCTTATGCCTTAACTACTTAAAGTTCTCTATATTGAAAACATGGATATTTAATATTGAGGGGGAAAAAAATCTCTTGTGATTATAGAGCGTTAAAATTTTCTTCACTGGGTCCTGGCATGGTAGCCTTAGCAGCAAAAGTCCTCACCTTGCATGCACCGGGATCCCTTATGGATGCCAGTTCTAATCCCGGTAGCCCCATTTCCCTCCCAGAAAAGGCGCCTAGCTCCTGGTTTTGGATCAGCCAACTGCAATTATGGTAGCCATTAGGGAGTGAGGGTACCAGCAGATGGAAGATCTCTCTCTCTCTCTCTCTCTCTCCTTCTCCTGTAAATTTGCTTTTCAAATAAAAATAACCAAATATTTTTTAAAAATTAAAATAATTATTTCAAGAGTGTATCCTACCATATGCTTTAAGTATATGCCCATCAAAAAGTAGGAACTGCGATTCTAGTTAATTCGGTTTATGGAAAAGGCTCACTGAATTTGCAAAGTCAACCCTTCATATCAAATCATTCATTCTAAACACAAGTATATTAAAAAATTTTTTTTTACTAAAAATACTATTTAAAAGGCAGACAGGGAAAGAGACATAGAGAAAGAGCTCCCAACCATGACTCCACCACCAAATGCAGCTAACACTGGGGAGCTAACACCAGGAGGCTGGAACTCAGTTCAGTCTCCATGTGAATGGCAGGAACACAATTGGTCAGGCTATCCACACTGCTGCTGCGGGGCTGCGTCAGCAGGAAGCAGGAGACAGAGACAGCGCAGGGACCAGCATCGTGGCACAGCAGCTAGCTGGCTGCCTGCCAGCACAGCATCCCAGATCGGAGCCCCAGTTCAAGTCCGGGTTGCTCTGCTTTTGATCCAACTCTCTGCTAACATGCCTGGGAAGACAGCAGCAGCAGAAAGCCCCCATGCTAGGAACCCTGCTCCCTACTGGAGAGGACAGGATTAAGTTCTCAGTTCCTGGCTTCAGCCCAGCTGGGTCCTGGCTGTTAGGGTAATCTAGGAAGTGAATCAGTGAATGCAAAATCTCTTTTCCTCTCCCTCCTTCTGTCTTTATGCCTTTCAAATAGTTGAATATTTAAGAAAAGAAAAAAAAAAGCAGCAATCAGGGGATGTGAACATCTTAAGCCATATCCTAAAAGCCCATTCACAGACATCTGCTTTAAGAACTAGACAGATGTATTTGATGTTGTACAAATGCACATAATTCTATGATTACCTTCTCATCTTTTTAATTCTGGAGGAGATAGGGAGAGAAGTGAGGAGGTAAGGAAGGACAGAGGCAAAGAGGAAGAGAAACAGAATGCAGAGAGAACTGGGGGAAAAAAAAACACAACACAAGGGACAGAGTGTAACCACAGGGTCTGCAGCCCAGACGCAATGAGGTATCTCTCGGCAGTTTCTCACTGGTCTGACTTATTGTCTCAGCATTTCCTACCAATTTCCTTTCTTTGCTGTCATGTGACTCTCCCTCAGGGAATGGCCAAGGCAAAATCATTATGAGAAAAATAATTTCGAGCCATCTCTTGCTCTGGCCTCTCGTGGGTCTTTACACAGTGAGATGCAGAGCAGGTGGAAATGGACGAGGGTGTGCTTGTCCATGCGTCAGCCAGGACAGAGCTGTGCAGAGAGCATGGAGCCTTCCACACCCAGTGCCATGGCTCACACCCAGGTGCCTCTAACACCAGACATTCTGATCTCAGGATCCCTGTACCCCCACGAGCCACTCAACTGACAACAATTAGTTGAATATTTCAAAGTAGTAGGGACAGAGGACTTTTTCACTTTTATATACTTAAAGAGGATAAGAGAGAAGAGAACTTCCCACCCACTGGTTCACTCGGCAAATGCAGTAAACAGTGGTCAGGGCACTTTAATATTCTCAACTCAGAAAAATGTGATGCGTCTGAGATAGGCCCAAGTACCCTGATGCAATTATTGCAAATTTTATCCACATCTTGAAACGCCACACTGAACCCCTAAATATAGTTACTATATGTCAAGTAAAAATACATATTAAAAATATGACTTACAGGGCCCAGCAGAGTAGCCTAGTGGCTAAAGGATCGACTTGGACATGCCAGGATCCCATTTGGCCACCAGTTCAGATCCCAGCTGCTCCACTTCCCATTCAGCTCCCGGTTTGTGGCCTGGGAAAGCAGCAGAGGATAACCCAAAGCCTTCGGACTCTGCACACACGGGAGACCCGCAAGAGGCTCCTGGCTTCTGATTGGCTCAGCTCTGGCCACTGTGGCCCACTGGGGGAGTGAACCAACAGATGGTAGATTTTCCTCTTTGTCTCTCCTTCTCTGTAAATCTGACTTTCCAAATGAAAAAAAAAAAAAAAAAAGACTTACAGAAAAATAAACAGCACTGTATTGAAAATAGTGAGCTTTTTATATAGATTACATTCATAACAGCTGCCATAATAGACATCAAAACTAGAAATTTTAAAGTATTATTAATTCATTGAGAATAGTAACCAACCTACTGAGAAACAGCATGCTCATGGTGACAAATGCTTGCCATGTGACTAAGACGCCACTAGGGCCCTCCACATCCTCCGTCAGATTGCCCGGCTCCACTTAAAATGCAGCCTCCTGATAATGTGGTGAGCAGGTGAGGGTTCCAGTACTCGGAGCCCTGCTACCCACATCAGAGACCTGCACTGTTCTCCAGGTAGCTGCCTTCAGCTTAACCCAGCTGAGGCAGGTAGCAAGGGAGGCACCAGCTTATGGGACGTGCCCGTCTCTCTGCTTCTCAAAGAAATTAAATACCCATGCTGGGCCTGGTGCAGTAGTCCAGCAGCTAAATTCCTTGCCTTCAACATGCCGGGATCCCATATGGCTATCGGTTCTAATCCTGGCAGCCCCGCTTCCCATTCAGCTCCCTGTTTGTGGCATGGGAAAGCAGTCAAGGATGACCCAAAGCCTTGGAACCCTGCACCCACATGGGAGACCTGGAAGAGGCTTATGGCTCCGGACTGGCTCAGCTCTGGCCACTGCAGCCACTTGGGGAGTGAATCATCGGACGGTACATCTTCCTCTTTGTCTCTCCTCTCTGTATATCTGACTTTCGAATGAAAATAAATAAATCTTTAAAAAAAGGAAATTATAGTAATTTAAGAAGAAAGCATATGTTCCCGAAACATACACTCTCTAGACCAGAGTGCGGGATGATAGTGCTTCCCCCTTCTGTAAATCCCATTATGGGACAAGTGAATTCTCCGGCCTGCTTCTGCATTCAGGATGATGTGCCGCATGGTTCTGAAGAATATGAAGAGCCTTCAGCTAAGTAGGTACTTAGGGGAAAAAAAAAAAGAAGAGAAAGAGAGAGAGAGAGAGAAGGGTATTTTAAACACCTTTCAGATGACTGTGGATAGTCACGGACACTAAACCCAAACTTGAAAATGGGGAGTTGGGGGAGGGAAGCAGCATTATGGCATGGCAGGTTAAACTGCTGCTTGAGACGAGAACATCACATTTCAGAGCACTGGCTGTACCACCCACTTTCTACGCAACTCCCTACAGCTAACCACTTCTCAGAAAACAGGAGTTAAGAAAGGAATCAGACACCAGAAACTACGTATGACTATCTGCACCTAGACTACTAGTTACCTAAGTGAACACCAATCATCAAATGGAGAAATAATGGTACTACTAATCCATAGGACTGCAGTGAGACTTGGATGACAGAAACGCGTCTAAAAGCAAGTCTTATGTGCTGACATGCTTTGACAGCAAGGCGCAGCCACCTTCCCCTCCTCCCCTGTGGACACAGGAGAAACAAAACCAAAGTAAGGAAAAGCTGAAACATCTGGGCTCCATGCGGTAGCCTAGTGGCTAAAGCCCTCACCTTACATGCACTAGGATCCCATATGGGTGTTCGTTCTAACCCCAGCAGTCCTGCTTCAAATCCAGCTCCCTGCTTGTAACCTGGAAAAGCAGTCGAGGATGGCCCGAAGCCTTGGGACCCTGCACCTGCATGGGAGACCCAGAGTTCGAAATCCAGGCTCTGGCTGCAATTAGATACATCTGGACTATTTGAAGAGCGAACCAGCACATAGAGCATCCTGGTTCATCTCCATCTTTCTGCCTTTCAAAAAAATCAGAAAACAATTTTTAGAGTGTTTTTTAAAAGGTCCAAAAGTGGGGCCTAGCGTAGTAGCCTAGCAGCCTCACCTTGTATACACCAGGATCCCTTATGGGTGCCGGTTCATATCCCAGCTGCTCCACTGCCTGCTTAGCCCCCTGCTTGTGGCCTGGAGAGCAGTAGAGGATGGGCCAAAGCCTTGGGTCTCTGCACCTGCATGGGAGACTCAGAAGAAACTCCTGCCTCTTGGCTTCAGATTGTCTCAGCTCTGACCACTGCAGCTACCTGAGGAGTGAATCAGCAGATGGAAGATCTTCATCTTCCTCTCTGTCTGTCCTTTTCTCTGTGAAATCTGACTTTCTAATAAAAAAATAAATAAGTCTTTTTAAAAAGGTACAAAAATAATAAAATTTCTTAGATTAATAAGTGATTAGCATATATGCAGTATTAAATATGGGCTGTTATAGCCTATACTATTCAGGACAGTCCTTATTAAATGAATTATGCCCCAGTCACACAATAAAATACATCAGTCATTACAAAAAATAATACTGGGGCCTGGGGCCTGTCTACTAGGTGGGTATCGGGTTCCTAAGCCCCAGGGATGGGGGATCTGGTGGGACTTGGGTCTCATGTCCTGAGTCCTGGGGCCTCCCTACTAGGTGGGAATGGGGATGGTGAGCCCCTGGGGTGAGGGATCTGGCAGCATTTGGGTTGCCTGGCCCAGGGCCCGGGGCCTGCCTACTAGGTGGGTGCTGGGTTCATGAGCCCAGGGGTGAGGGATCTGGAGGGGTTTGGGACACCTGGCCTAGGTCCTTGGACTCTCCTGCAAGAACATGTCCTACTTAATGAAAAAGGTGAAAGAGTGGTCACAGGCCCAGTTATAAAAGGAAAATATGGCAGCTCATTTGGTGCTGTAGTAGAAGAACAGAATTAACTGGACAACTACCCCAAACAGCGACGGCAAAACTATCTCAGTGAATGGAGCCAATGACATTGGGAGGGTGACATCATCCTCAGATCGGTGAAGTCGGCAGCATTTCAGAACTACCCAAACCACCTGGACAGAACCCTTGGAATGTGTTCACACTGACACTCTGGGTTGATATGAGGTGGCGGTTCCTCCTCTCTGGACACTGGGATGTGTGGAAACTAATGAGTGGTTCCCCCTTGGCCTCTCCCCTTCCCTCAGAAACAGCAAGCAGAAATAGCAAGTAGTTTGGAAGCAATGAGTACACCCAATTTTCTCTAAACCTCAATCCTTCCCACCCTCATCTACCATGTAATCATAATAAAAATTAAAATGTATAATTAAAAAAGTAATATTTATATGAATCAATATGGAAAGAGCTTCATATTATTAAGTAAGGAAAGTTGCTGGGTGGGTGTTGTGGCTCAGGTTACGCTACTGTCTGCAATGCTGGTTCCTATATGGATGTTGGCTTGAGTCCCAGCTAGCCCAATTCAGCCTCCTGCTAAAATGTGTAAGAAAACAGTGGAAGACTGCACAAGTACTTGGGCTTCTGCTCTCACATGGGAGACCAAAATGAAGCTCCTGGCTTGGACCTGGGCCAGGCTCAGCTGCTGCAGCCATTTGGAGACTGAACCAACAGAAGGAAGAACTCTGTATCTCCCTCGCTTTTTTGAATAAATGTTTTTTAAAAATGCAAATTGCTGGGCCCAGCACAGGAGCCTAGTAGCTGAAGTCCTCACCTGGCATGTGCCAGGATCCTATATGGGCGTTGCTTCGTGTCCCAACTGCTCCACTTCCTCTCCAGCTCCCTGCTTGCAGCCTAGGAAAGCAGTCAGACAGCCCAAAGCCTTGGAACCCTGTACCCATGTGGGAGACCCAGAAGTTCCTAGCTCCTAGCTCTTTGCTTTGGATTGGCTCAGCTCCGGCCACTGCCGGCACTTGGGGAATGAACCAGTGGACAGAAGAGAGATCTCTTTCCATCTTCTCTGTGTATCAGCCTTTCCAATAGAAAATAAACAAATCTTTAAAAGAAATACAAATTGCTAAGCAAGATGATAGAATGGTCCTAGGTCCTAGTTACATATTTAAAATATACATATGAGTGGGTGCTTGGTCAAGTGGTTTGGTTGCCACTTGAAATGCCCACGTCCCATAGCTGATCTGTGTCCTGGCTGTCTCCCTTCTGCCCCAGTTCCTGCTGGTACATACCCTGGGAGGCGGCAGGCTACGGTACAAGTAGCCACATCGCTGCCACCCACATATGAGAGACCAGGATGGAGATCCCGCTCTTGGCTTTGGCCTGGTCCAGTCCTGGCTATTATGGGGCTTTGGGGAAATGAACCAGCAGATGAAGATCCCTCTGCCTTTCAAATAAAATGAAAAATAAAATATATGTGTAAAAAGATTACATTTACACATATACATATATACACGAACATGTGTACATTTGTGTACTTGCACAGAAAAGTTCTGGAAAACAAAAACTGGGTAGTGAGACTGAGGAGAGAAATTTTAACTTTTGAAATTACAACACTTATTTTTTCTCCCCAATGAGCAAAGTTTTAATTTTAAAAAAAGAATTTGAAAATGATTTGCTTACCAAAAGGGAGAAAAAATTATTCTGGTTAGAGAAAAGACATTGACATAAGAAATTTCCACTCAATTCTAAAATTGGCAGCAGTTGAGAAAAAGTCTGTACACATATTAAAAGACACAGTCCACTGTGAAAGAACGGAATTTAACGGAGGTTCTGGGTTCTGTTCAATCCTATCACAGATCTATTAATTACCGACTTCTGAAAATAACCAGCTTATCAGCAGAGTAAAAGCACGGAGACTTTCATCTTCAGTTTCAAATACTGGGTTTTATTTTGAAAGTACTTAAAAACCCACTAGATTTTATATAATGTTGCACTAAAAGGCAATAGAAATAGTACAATACAATTGATTAAAAAATTTTCCATCACCCGGTGATTCATTACGTTTTTGAAACTTGGGCTTAAAGTGACAGTATAAGAAATTAAACATTTTTAAATCTCCTCAAATTCTCAACACCGCAAAAGCAATACAAATTAAAGGCCAAAATTCCAAAGTGCTTCACTTTCAAGGAAAGAATTTCTAGGGAGAATATCAAAATTGTCCCAAGACTGCCTGCTAAAGAGATCTCCAACTCAAAAGAGAATGGAAGTGAGTAGAACTGGAGGGACAGAGGCAAACAGGTCTAAGAAAAAAAATTTTAAAAAAGACAATCGTCTTGCATCTGACCTATGTCCAGAAGTCAAACTTCCCAAAGAGAATGAACAGACAGCAGCCTTTTATGAAAATGGGCAGCAATGCTTAGAATTAAAAGATGACTTGTTAGGCCTGGCACCATAACCTAGTGGCTAAATCCTCACCTTACATCTACTGGGATCCCATATGGACACCAGTTCAAGTCCCAACTGCTCCACTTCCCATCCAGCTCCCTGCTTGAAGCCTGGGAAACAAAGCCCAAAGCCTTGGAACCCTGCACTCGCGTAGGAGACCAGAAGAAGCTCCTGGCTTTCAGATTGGCTCAGCTCTGGCCACTGTGGCCACTTAGGCAGTGAACCAGCAGAAAAAAGACTTCTTTCTCCATCTCTCCTTCTCTACATATATCTACCTTTCGAATAAAATAATAATAATAATAAAATAAATCTGAAAAAAGGAGAATGCTTTGCCTACATGTTAAAAGTCCAAAGAACATTAATTAATCCCCTTGGCAATGTCAACATAATACTCAGATGCTACTGGCCTGGCTGACAAACTTATCCAAACATCACCGTTCTAAGACTAATTAGCTACGAGTGCTATTTATCTAGGGAGGCTGTACCCATGCTTACCACCCATCTCAGACACAGGACACGATCCTGATGTGGCTGCAGATGTACAGCAAGGACAATGGCCTTTAACCCCTTTCCTATCAACCTCCTGGAGACCCTGCTTCCAGAGCCTCCTCCTCACAATGCCCTAAAACAGGAAGCACAGCTGAGGAACCAGATTCACAGCTCATTCCACATGGGCAAAAGCGGGCAGGCCAGCAGGACCTGCTGCCGGGGCTCCTGAGCGGCTTCACTGCTGAGTAGGAGCTCACACCTTCCCAGTGCTGGGGGAGGCACGGCTATCAACATCTGACAAATCCACATCACGGACCTAAACCCAATCACATCTCACCATCTCCTCCATTATCCTCACCTGCCAGGTCTCCTTTCTTCTGCTACTGGTGCCTGCTTAAGTCTATTCTCTAAATAGCAGTCAGCGGTGCCTTTTTAAAGACCTATTTATCTATCTGCAAGACAGAGTAAGAGAGAGAAAGATTGATCTTCCATGTGCTGGTTCATTTCGCCAAATGGCCAGAACAGCAGTCAGATCTGGGGCAGGCCAAAGACGGGAAGCTGAGAGCTCCCTCCAGCTCTGCCAAGCGGGATGCAGGGAACCAAGTACTGGGGCCAGGATCTGCTGCCTTCCAGATGCTTTAATGGGAAGCTAGATCAGAAGCAGAGCAGCCAGAATTCCAGCCAGAGCCCTGGTAAAAAACATAAAGAACGCCAGCATCCCAGAAGGCGGCTTCACTTGCTGCACCACAACACAGGCCCCAAGCAGTGCCTGTTTTATTTAAATAAAAGCTTAAGGCGCTGCTTTCTTTCAATAATGAATCAATCTCCATAAAAAACAATTTTCACACTGGCAAACTACACTTTTAAATGTCTCCAAAAATGTGATGTCTCATCTCCCAAACAAGTCTATCCTTCCACTTAAAGGCAGGGAACATTAGCCTTATCTTACATTTCTTTCATTTTAAACACATCAGAACATATCTTTGCTCTGCTTAAAATATTCCAAAGGCTTCCCTGTCACACTTGAACAAATTCCAACTGCTTCCGTGGTTCCTAGTCCCTGAGCTTCCCCGTGCAGCCTCACCTACCACACTCCTGCTTCTGGACTAACTCACAGTCCATGAGGGCCTTCCTGCTGCCCTGCCGACCATCTCAGGGACCCAGCTCAGGAACTCAGCAGTTGATGAAAGGTTAGAATTCACAATTCTCTTTTCTATCATATGTGTTTTTTTTTTTAAATCTCAATAAACATATTAAAAGATTTACTGTGTGGTAGGCAATTGTGGTTTTCTTTTAATAGGGGCTAAGTTAGGGGAAAACATATTTGCAAGTCATAAACAAAGCGCTAATTTCTTAACACATTTTTTAAAATCTTCAATCTAAGACAGCCATTGACAAAATGAGGAAAAGATAAACAGCGCACAAGAGTAGAGTGAACGACTCGCCGTGGTACATGAAGAAGGACAATCTTACACAAAACAAAGAAAATTAAAACTCCCAGATACCATCTTTCACCTTTTAGCATGGCAACCTTAAACACCACCGAGTATGAAGGCATGCTTCCTCCCACATTGCTGGTGGCAGTAAAAATACCTGCTTTCTTTTTGTGACAGCAGTTCAGAATGATCTATGAAAATTATAAGTTCAGATGCTTTCTGACCCAAGGATTTCATTTTCAGGGACTTACTCTACGGATCTATGTGTAAAAGCCAAATAACACATCTGTACAAGGAGATCCCTGCAGCATTTCCTACCGACAAGAAACATGTCTGGCAACGATGGGGCATCCACAAAACAGGATAGCACACATCTATGTAAGACAATCAAGCATCTCAGACTCCTGTGGAGCAAGCTCCATGACAGGTGGATTAGCTCAAGAGCAACTGCAAGACAGTGAATGGCACAGTCTTGTGGCTTTTATAAAAACAAGCATGTGATAAACTAGCAAACACATCAATGCCTCTGAAAGGAAACACACAAAGACTACTAATGTTGGTTACATCTAGGATAAGGGCTAAAGGGTTGGAAGATAGAGAAAGTTTTACAGTTTGGGGGATTTTGAATCATTATTGATCTAAATGATTCACCTTGTGAAACAAACCAATTTAAAAGAATTTTCCTCAGAGCAGTGATGGCACAATCAGTGAAAAACTGGGCAAACGGAGACTCTTGGGTGGACTATGTCAATCAGTGGATTCTGCAGCGACTTCATCATGCTTGGAATGGCGAGACTGGCAGCAATTCATAACTGCTGAACTATTAAAACCACTTGAGCAATACCCCTGGAGCATGCCCCACATCAGGGACCTGGGATGGGTGGGAGGCTGGGTGGGGCTTCTCCCCTTATCTCCCCATTTACCCCAGATACAGAAAAAGAAGAGAATGTGGAAATAATAATCTTACCCACTTTCCTGTAGCCCTTGAACCTTTGTGTCCTAATTAACCATGTAAAGATTGTCAAAAATAGAGAAAAAAAATAAAATAAAAGAATTTTCCTCATACACAAAATGTTCTTTAGAAAAAAAGTTCTAAAATCATTGCTTTGGAAGACCTCTCAGAATTTCCAACTTTAGGTTGTATGCTATTCCAAAACTTCTAAGGTTATTAAAAAGAACAATATTGTCTATTCCCTTTGCACAGTAAGAACCTAATGAATTACTGTTTCTTGATTTAATAACCTTTATTTCACTCTAGCATAGGATTTCTTTAGCTTCTCCTAAAAATACTGGTACCTGACAGCCCCCTGCCTCAATTTAAGCAGCTCTTGAAACTATGCAAATGAAGACATATTTCTGGAAGATATATTTTGAAATATGATGTAAACCACTGATACCTACTATGCCTGAATAATTCTCATCCTAAAACATGCTGGAGGTATAAATAGTATTAGAATTTACCTGTCTTCCAGGGCTTTTTATCTAACCTAACTTAGGAGTCTGGACATGTTTATATGAATAAAAAACTAGCAGGCTTGGAAGGATATTATAGATGCCAAATAAATAATACAAACTGGTAATCCTCAAGAAGTTTAGCTACAGCCACATCAACAAGGGTCATCGGTAACCGCATGCAAAGAGAAACAGAACTGGGAGTTGGGCTTGATGAATGGTCCAATTTCAGCAGGCCAAAGACTGTATAGCAAGGGACAATTGAATGGTTCAAGAACAAGAGAACAGGGCCCAGTGGCGTGGCCTAGTGGCTAAAGTCCTCATCTTGAACCCACCGAGATCCCTTATGGGTGCTGGTTCTAATCCCAGCAGCTCCACTTCCCTTCCAGCTCCTTGCTTGTGGCCTGGGAAAGCAGTCGAGGACAGCCCAATGCTTTGGGACTCTGCACCTGTGTGGGAGACCTGGAGGAAGTTCCTGGCCCCTTGTTCCGGATCAGCACGGCACTGGCCATTGCACTCACTTGGGGAGTGAATCATCGGATGGAAGATCTTCCTCTCTATTTCTCCTCCTCTCTGTATATCTGACTTTGTAATAAAAATAAATAAATCTTAAAAAAAAGAAAAAAGAAAAAGAACAAGGGAACAGGCCTACCAATAGAACCTGCAGTTGCCAAGGAATACTGCTAGCTCCTGGAAGCCCACTCAATCAGTCCTGAGGCCTGGGTTCCCCAGTACTTTCCAGAGCTGTCGTTTCTTCTCCATTCTCACCACCACATGGTGATCCAAGCTATAATCCCCAAGGATCTTCAACCTCCCCTCTGATTCATGGTACACACCACATCATTATTCTGCACTTAACCCACTCACCCCAAAGCCTACAAACTGGCCAGTGGCTAGCCACTGCCTGCAAAATAAAATTACTCTCCTCCACCTTGTTGAATCGCAGGGCCTATAAAACCATGTCACATACTGTAATAAAAAAAAAAAAAAAAAACAGAAAAATGTAATACAGCAACAAGGTGGAGGAATCCACCATGGGGGGAGGGTACGGGGAGGGGTTGGGGCATCCCAGAGCCTATGAAACTGTGTCACATAATGTAATGTAATTAATAAAATATATATATTAATTTTAAAAAATAAAATAAAAATAAAATTACTCTCCCTCAAGCAGAAGGCCTTCTAGAGTCATCAACTCTACATACTTTTTACTATCACTAAAGTTACTCCCTAAACATAACATACAAGTTTCATGCCTATGCCCAAGCTGCTGCTTTTAATTAAAAGTCTCCCTACTTTTGTTCTTAAGTGAGACACAAACGCACATGTTGGCTGCATAATCTACAGTTTACATAAATGACATCTCCTACCAGTACTAGGCAGTGCACAACCTCCTGGTCTTCTCCTACCTTGGGGTTCCTGTTAAAACAGCTCAACTCTCAGAATGATGGTGACTTGGATTCCCACATTAACCATAGTAGACCCCAACTTTCCTCTGCAGGATACTTACAATATCTGTAACATCAACAGTGCCTTCAACAGATAACTCAAAAGATGCTTGCCAAGCCCAGTAGCTATGTTACTGCTAGAGATGCTTGCATCCTATACTGGAGTTCTTGGGTTGATTCCAGTTCCTGCCATTGCACATCCTGGGAGGCAGCAGGTGATGGTTCAGGTGGCGGGGTGACCTGGGTTGAGTTTCTGGTTCCTAGCTTCATTGTGATGCAGCTTTGGCTACTGTGAGCACTTAAAGAGTGAACTAGCAGGTTAGAGATCTCTGTGTGTCTCTCTGTCCCTGTATTTCTGCACTTCAAACAATTTCTAAAAGACGCTTGCAACCTATGATATAATAAGAATGACAGGTTATGGTTACATCATAAAGATCCTTGAAGGCCAAGAAAGAAGTCTTGGCTGTATTTGACATATTATATCAAATGTGGTTAAATGACCAAAATGAGGCTTTAGAAAGACTAATTTTAGCAACCACAAGCAGGCAGGCATTGAAGACCAGAGGACTTCAAAAAGTTCATGGAAAATAGAACTAAAAGTTTAAGGGTCAACATTTTACCTAAGAATTAAGATTCCGGTTAAAACAGCTATATCCCATATTGGAGTCCCCAGATCCCACACCTGGCTCCAGCTTCCTGCTAATGCAGACCCAAAGAAGCAACAGTAAATGACTGGGTTCCCACAAGCCTCACTGGAGACCCGGGTCGTGGGCCAGGCTTGCTGGGGGCTTTTGGGGGTTGAACTAATGGAAGAGAGCTCTAGCTCCTTTTTTTTTTTTTTTTTTTTTTTAAGTTTACTCTGGTGCAAATGTTTAAATCCATGCAGTATTTTCACAAAACCTTTTCCATGAACTTTTTGAAGACCCCTCACATACTTAAGAGTGCCAGCTTCGGAGCCCTCGCTGTTAAAGGAGGCCAGGGAAGGTGTTCCTTTGTGATGTGCAGCATCCTCAGTCCTTCCACCATCCTTCCGCAGGTTAAGCTGCCGCCTGCAATGCAGACATCGCATGTGAACGGCAATTCAATCCCCGCTGCTCCACTTCCAATCCAGCTCCCTCCTCTTATGTCTGGGAAAGCAGTGAGGGAGACCTGGATGGAGTTCCAGGCTCCTGGCCAACCCTGGCCACGAGGGACTAGCCAGCTGATGGGTACTCTGTCTCCTTCATTCTGTAACTTTCTGCCTTTCAAATACATAAATCATTTTTCAAAACGAAATCCTAAAAACTGGGCCATTAAGCCAGGAAAAACATGCATTTGCCTGAAATATCTAAGTATCTAGGAAACAGTTCTGACTTGAATAATTTCATATATATACATATACACATACACACTTACGATACAAACACACAAAGGAAACATTCTTCTTTATTCATTTATTTCATAGCTTCCTTTTATGTCTCTGCCTCTTCCTTTTCTGATTTCTCATATTTTATTCTTTCCCCCAAATCACTATTCATCTCATTTCTTTTTTATTTTATTCATCTCATTTTTTCAAACGCTTTGCATTATTGATCTTCAGGCTATACTCCCCTTCTCCCAAACCTCTCTCCTTCCCTTTGCAAAAAATTATTACTCAAGCGTTTCACTGTTTCTGTTTATGCATTGGTTTGGCCAACTCACTCAATATCTGTACAAATAACCCAATTCTCCTGTGTCTCTGGTAAATGCAGCTCAAATCTCCACTAACCTTAGATGTCTACAGTTACTAGTAAACCCTGTCAAGGCTCATATTTACAGCTTTTTTTTTTTCCGACCCTTAAGAAAAAAAAAGTCAAGCACTCTTATGCATTGAGACATGTAAAGTAATTCCACTGCACTGTTGGAATATCAAATAAACAGTTCTTATCTAGAAATGGAAAACAGAACCTAATATACTGAACAAAATGAATTTCCTTTCAAAGCACCTGTCTCGGATTTTATACGAGATGGTACATCAGTAACGGACTCTAGACAATTTTATTTATGTCTATGGTAGAAAAGTCTCTCCTCCCCACAAGAAGAGTATTATGTTGGACTAATTCACTGCAACATCGAGGCACACAGCACCACTGGTAACACACACACACACACACACACACACACACACACACACACACTTTATCAGGAAAAGATTAGAAGGCACAACTTGAATTTAAAGAGCAGGAAAAACAACGGAAAGTGAACAGAGGGAGAGTCTCAAAACAGTACGGAACAAATGTAAAAACACAACACAAAATTTGGTTTCTGAGCCCAAAATGGCTTCTCCTTTGGAAGTCCAACTTTCCTCTGCTTATTCCTCCCACCAAATATGCAAAATAAACTCCCTTCTCCTAAAATTAAAGAAAAAAAAGGTATTGTCTTCACAGAAAGATAGCCATGATCTTAGAAAAGATTTTAAAAATCTTCCTCTCATTTTACAAGAAAAAAAGAAAACACAAAGCAGCCCAACACTGTCTGTGGATTTGGGGCAGTTGTAGATTTTCTCCTCTCCCAAGAAATCGTTCTCCCCCTGCCCATACGTAAGACCCCCCTGTAAGTCACAGTGTGAATATGCTGTGGCATCACCCTCCGCAGGAACAGGAAACAAGGGCCAAGAGAGGCCTTGTTCAGGATCTCCTGTTCAGGATAAAGTGATTCCATCACAGCACAGCCCGGGCGGGACGCGCGGGGCGGTGGGCTGTGTGCTGACGGCCACTTTTCTCCCTAACAATCCTCCATTCGCCTTTTCCACCACCGCCCAGAACTGGCAAATCACTCCAACCGCTCTTAGCTCCAGTTAAACTGTCGAAAACTTGGCAACCAAAAGTTGAGCGAAAGCTAATCAGCAGGTTGCTCCGTGACCGCAAAGAAACCACCAAGACCGAAGGTTTCTCCTGCCCTCTTCCCCGGGGGCATCTGGCTCGCAGTGTGCGGAGCTCTAACAGCCAGCCCCGCCTGGTTGGGCTGGGGAAGCGGGGATGGACTGTAGGGGAACCAGCCGACCCCTCGTCGGCCACCCGGGGGGGTAGACGGGATGGAGACGGGACGCAACGCACGCACGGATGGACGGAACCCACAGACGCCACAGGACGGACTGGACGGGCAGAGAAGCAGTGCGTCCTACCCGGAGGGCTCCCTCCCAGGGCCGGCGGAGTACCTGCTCCGGTCATCCAGGCTGCGGTTCTGGGCGACAGCGTGGCGCCAGTCGGGCAGCGTGCTGGCGCACAGCACCACCATGGACACGATGACGAACACCACCGACACGCTGGCCAGGATCTGCGCGGCCAGCGACGACGTGGGCTCCTCGAAGGTGCGCCTCATGCGCTCCAGCCAGCGCCGCGAGGGGGTCGCGTCGGCCGCCGTGCCGGGTCGCCCCTCGTCGCGGCCCAGGACGCCGCCGGGCTCGTCGGCCGAGTAGAAGGTGTAGGTGTCGGACATGCGGTCGTCCAGACGGCGCTGGCAGCAGTACTCGAGGTGCGTGCCCTCTAGGCCCCAATAGATCATCTCGTTGTAGAAGGAGAGCTCGCACATCCGCGGCGCGAAGCGCAGCTTGCCGTGGCCGCGCACGTAGAGCAGGATGAAGCCGAAGGCCTCCGAGTGCCGGTCGAAGAAGTACTCGTTGCGCTCGCGGTCGTAGTCGTCGCACACCTCGAGCACGTCGCGCTCCGAGCGGCAGCCGTGCAGCCGGCTCACGCGGCGTAGCGGGAAGTCCTTCAGCAGCTCCCGGGACAGCGAGTACCGGGCGCCGCCCACGTTCAGCACCACCGAGGCCGCCCCGCTGCGCCCGAAGGTCATGGCTAGGAGCCGGGGCGCCGGCCCGAGGGCTCCCCCGGCCGTAGCCGCCGCCGCTCCCTCCTGGGACCCCGCCTGGCCTTGACAGTCAGGCGGGAGCGCGCCGTCGGGGCCCGCTCGCGCTGTCTCTTTCGGGGCTCCGCTCCTGCCCTTCGCTGGCCGCGGGGTGCCGGCCTCAGTTCTAGGCTCCTCGGCAACCCGGTGTCGCGGCTTGGCGACGCGCCCTCCGCGCGGCTGGACCCGCGGGTAGCCGCACGAGTCCCCCTCTGCGGAGCCAGCGTCTGCGCCCCGACCCTCCGCGAGCGAGGCTGTGTCAGCGCCGCCGCCCCTCGCGCCCAGGGTAGGGGTGGAGGGGAGAGGAGGGAGACCCTCTCCCAGGCGGCGGCGCCGACCTCCCTGAGGGGCGAACCGAGGCGCCCGTGCCTGGTGACTGCCGCTCCCTCCCTCAGGCCCGCGGCTCCGGCAGCCGCCCCGCCGCCGTCCAGAGGCGAGAGGCAAAGTGAGCGGGGTTCGGAGGAGGCGGCGAGGAGCCGGCGAGGAGAGGCGGGGGCGGGGCCTCCGTCGCCGGCCTCCTCCTCCCTGCCGGCTCGGTTCGGCTCACCTCCCTCCGCGCGCCGCCCTCCTCTTCCCGCCCGCGCCGGCACCCGCACCTCCTGGGCTCGCTCGGGCTGGGATTCCCCGGCGCTCCGCCCTGGACCAGCTCGGCCTCCCCGCCTCGCCACGCCCGTCCTCCACATTCCGCTGCGGCCCGCAGTGACCTGGGCCGGGGGGTGTCCGCGGGGCGGGGGGTGCGAGGGGAGCCCCGCGGCCCCGGGCGCCTGGTGCCACGTCCCGCCCTACGGTCAGCCAACGGGAAGACCCGGGAGGGAGGGGGGCGCTGACCCAGAGGGAAGGAAAGACAGAAGGAGGGGCTGCAGAGAGCACCGGGGTGCCGGCTTTGGGGGCGTCTGTAGAGCTTTCTGTTTTTCCAGAAACTGTCCGCAGCCTCGCTCGGTGTCCGAGACCGCCCAAAGCGTTTCCTCGAGAGAAGGCTCAAGCCACTGCCTTCCCTTGCCCACTTGGCTCTGGGGGGCACCCCACGTACCGCGTGTTCCGAAGGCTGCCACACTCCCCAGCTCCTGGCCTCGAGGTCGGACGCCCCGGCCCCGGCTCCCTCGGGCGTCAGTCCTGAGAAAGCGCCCACGAGTAACGCGCCTGGACCCTCCTATGACGCTTCCCGTAGAGTGGGCTGAAAGTCTGGGGAGCACCGCCTTTTCACAAGCAAAATCAACATTTGTGATTGCCTTGGTCTGCGTGCTGTTTCCCATCATGGCTTGATTGCCCCCTCCCCGTGCAGACCCCACGCGGCTGCGGCACGAGCTTTCGGGGCACGGAGAGCTTAGAGCGAGCCGCACCGCGCCCGCGTCTACGTCCAGAGTGGGTTCCCCTGGGCAGGGACTAAAATCTCGCCAGCAAGTAACACGACATCCCCCAGAGGCTAAAACAGGTGAGTTCTAGAGCAAAGGATGTTAGGTGCAAAACAAACACTGGAAGAAAAAATTAAGGAGTGGGTCGGGATGAGATGGGTGGCATGGGATGCTCTGACCCGCCAGGAAGCCTGGCTTTTAGTTTGCCCTCCGCGCCTCATGAATGTTGTAGGATCGCCCCGTGCCCGCTAGAGGTCACCATAAAGAGAGATTTTGCTGCGGTTCTGGCTTGGAGAGAAAAAGCAGGCACCTAAAAATTGCAAGTGCCTTCGCTGACAGAGTGGAATCGCCCTGGGTAGTTTCTAGAGAATAAAAATTTCTGTGCGTTGTTTATTCCTAGACTTGGACAGTTTATCTGAAAAGCACTTAAAGCGATTAAGAGCTCAAAAAAAAAAAAGTTGTTTATTTGCTAGGTCGCTCCTGAACAAGGAAAAACATCCTAAAGGAAGTGAGTGAAAGAAGGCAAAGGGCCCCGAGTTGGCAGAGAAAGAGCAAAGCATTCCAAGATTCAGAATCTCAGCTGTGCAGGATTGAAGTCGGCCTTGGCCCAGCTGAAACAGTGGCAGTCTCAGCTGCAAGCCGTGGGATCCCTGAGGGCTCTGATAACAGAAATAGCAAGATGAAAACTCCGTTCCAGCAAGATGGGGGATGGCCACTTTAGCAACCCTGGAGTCTAGTAAGAGGAGAAAGGGGCTCTTTTGAAAAATGCTGGGGCCATGCATTGAGCAGACCTTGAAGACAGACCTGTACTAAGGCGAGAGGGTAGAGAGAAGTTTGCAGGTGTGACCTGCGCTTGCTTCACACCCGCAGAAATGGATTCATGCCCAAGTTGTTAAAAACAAAAAAAAAAAAAATTTTTTTGAGAAGCATCCTGGGCATCAGAAGACAGAATCACTATTGTGTTGGTTTTTTGAGCATTGCAATATTTCCTGTATTCTCTATCCAAAATCTCTTTACAATCTGTTGATTGAACCGGTTGGAGAAATGTCTCATTTTAATTAAATTTGAGCTTAGAAGACAAATTAATGACAGTGCAAGTTCTGCCTTCCTCAAATTTCTTAGAAAGATAAGTTTAAGTTGTTTTATCTGTTTCAAGAGTCACATCCATATTTGACTTTAATGTAGTTGTGTATTCCTAAATTAGGGAAACAGAAAAATGCAGAAATGATCGGCTTGTCTCGATATCATCTGGCCTAAAAAGCCTTCTTAGAGCAAGCCTGTTCCTTTGTACTTTGCAGATTATGCTGAGAATCATTATAACATATTGCTTACCGGGTTCCTGATGGTGTTCAGGGTCTTCATATGTAAATCTTTAGAATGCATTGAAATGTATAGGCCTCGCGCAGACTTTCAGAGTTTCTGTTATCAGTTTGTTAACAACTTAGGGAGGGGTAAGAAGGGTCCCAGAAACAATGGTCACTTGTGCAGGGTTACCCATTGGTAGCAGCGGCATCACAGGGACAAGACTAGAGCAAGGTTGTATGGGATTGGAGTTTTGGGTTTGTTCTTTGGTTTTGTTTTATTTATTATTATTTTTATTTCTTTCTTTTTTAAAAAAGATTTGTTTATTTTTATTACAAAGTCAGATATACAGAGAGGAGGAGAGACAGGAAGATCTTCCGTCCAATGATCCACTCCCCAAGTGACCGCAATGGCCGGTGCTGCGCCGATCCGAAGCTGGGAACCAGGAACCTCTTCCGGGTCTCCCACACGGGTGCAGGGCCCCAAAGCCCTGGGCCATCCTCAGCTGCTTTCTCAGGCCACAAGCAGGGAGCTGGGTGGGAAGTGGAGCTGCCGGGATTAGAACCGGCGCCCATATGAGATCTTGGCGCGTTCAAGATGAGGACTTTAGCCACTAGGTCATGCCGCTGGGCCCTATTATTTTTATTTCTTTGAGAAGGAGAGAGACAGATTAACAGAGCATGCTCCTATCTACTAATTCAATTCCCTAAATGCCAGTGATGACCAGCGATGACCCAGGAACCCCACTCAGGTGTTCCCTGTGGGTAGCAGGAACTTAACTACTTGAGCCATGAGACAGCTCTGAGGATACACAGTAGCAGGAAGCTAGATTCTGAAGCTTGGCCTGGATTTGAACCCAGGCATTCCACTGTGGAAATATAGGCAGGCCCATCCAGTGTGTTGACCACTAGGTCTGCCCTGGAGCAAGGCTTGCTAATTGCAAGCTCTGTTTGCTCTCTCTCCATTGTCTAGATTGCTGGCACAACCTTCTAAACCATTTTTCTATGCTCCAGTCTCTTTCTAGCTCTGTAAACCCTGGATAAATGCTACCAGAAGTCCAAATTGGCTACTTTTATTCTGTAAATGAGCTAAGTGAGTTAGAGCGAATTCCTTAACCTCTTTGATCCTCAGTTTTCTGAGTCCCAGAGCAAGATAAAAATGCCCACTTGCAGGGAGTGATGTGAGGATTCAGTGAGGTGATGAGTGGAGGGTGAGGAATGCAGCACAGGGGGCCCTGGAGTCTCTCACCTCACCCATGCTTCTAGTAGTCTGCCCAGGCTGTGCTCAATCCTCGCTAGGGATCCAGACAAATACAAACAGGAATTATTCATCCGAAAGTGAGACTAGCTACAAATAAGTCATCTGAAACATCAAAAATCCAGTGCAGGATTATAACCTTCATAGTGCTACTTTTTTTTTCTTTTTTTCGAGATTTGTTTGAAAACAGAGTTGCGGAGAGACAGGGAGAAACTCATCTTCCATCTGCTGGTTCACACCCCAAATGGCTGCAACAGCTGGAGCCGAGCTACTCCAAAGCAAGGAGCTTCATCTGGGTCTCCCATGTGCATACAGGGGCCCAATGACTTGGAAAATACTCTGCCACTTTCCAAGGCATATTAGCAGGGAGCTGGATCAGAAGTGGAGTAGCCAGGACATGAATTGCTGCCCGTATCCGATGCCATTGATACAGGTGGCAGCTTTACTGGATATGCCACAGCACCAACCCCATACTGCTATTTCTGGTTGAATTCTAATTCTTCTATCACTTTGTACTGTGTGCTGTATGATTGGGGACTGTCCCCCAAAGCATTTGAGATTGAATACCTGCCCTGTACTGTTCCAGGAAACTTACTAATCAGCTCCCTTTGCTGTGAAAAGTCCTATCTACACTGTTAATAAAAACTAGTGTCTGAGTTTCTATCACTTTTTTTTCCCCTTGACCTCTGTAAAATCAGCAGATGCTTTAAAATTTCAACTTTTGGAGCCAGTGTTGAGGCTGATTGGGTTAAGCTGTGGCCTGCAATGCCAGCACCCAATATAAACACTGTTTCAATTGCTTGCTGCTTTGCTTCCAGTCTGGCTTTCTGCTAATGTGCCTAGGAAAACAACAGAAGATGTCTAAAATTCTTAGGCTCCTGCACCTGTGTGAGACCTGGAAGAAGCTCCTGGCTGCATCCCAGCTCAGCCCTAGCAGGTGTAGCCATTTAGAGAGTAACCCTTTGATTTAATCTTTGATTTTCTCTCTGCTTCTCTCTCTGCAGTTCTGCTTTTCAATTAATGAATGAATGAATAAGTGAATGTTCACTTTTGGGAACAGGTATTTAGCTTCGCAGTTACTATGCCTGTGTCCCTTATCCAGTACCTCTATGGGGTGCCAGCTGCACTAGTTCAAGTACTTGAGGTCCCCGCCACCCACATGGGAGACCCTGAATTCTGGGCTCCTGTTTTCAGCCTGGCCAACATTCAGTTGTTGTAGCCACTTGGGGAATGAAACGACAGATGGAAGATCTCTCCCTCTGTCTTGTTGCCTTTCAAATAAAAATTTAAAAAGTAAAACAATTCTGATATGGGGAAGTATTAGTGAAAGTAGTAAAAGCCTCAGTTATGCAAAATGAGTAAGCCCTAGACATCTATAGTTCAACACAGTGCCTTTCATTCATAATCATATACTGTATACTTAAAATTCTAAGAATACAGAGCTTTTTTTCCTTTTTTTTTAAACGTCTTAATGTTATCTGTTGTTGAAGGAAGGGAGGCTAAGAGGGTAACAGTGTGGTATAGCAAGTGAAGCCACGCCATGTTGGAGTGCGGTGTGAGTCCTAGCTTCTCCACTTCTGATCAAGTTGCTTCCTTACTCATGTGCCTTGGGAGCAGTGATTGATGGCTCAAGTATTCGAATTCCTTCCACCTAAATGGGAGTCCCAGATGGAATTCTGACTCCTGGCTTGTGCCTGGCCTGGTCCTGGCTATTGTGGCCATTTAGGGAGTGAATCAGCAAGTAAAATATCTCCATCGTTCTTTCAATTTTTTTTTTTAAAAAGAAACTTTCAAAGCTAATGGATATATTTATGGCATATGGGTGTAGTTTAATGGGTATACACTTCTTTCAAAATGCATAAAATTATACATTAAATATGAATAGCTTCATAAATCAGCTGTACTTCAGCAAAATCATACTTTAAAAAAAAAAAGAAGCAGACATTTGGTGCTGCAGGCAAGTTGTGCTTGGAACAGCGCATCCTACAATGGAGTCCCTGGGTTCTAGTCTCCAGGCTCCACTCCATCCCAGGCTCCTGCATTCAGACGAAAGATGGATTCCCAATAAAACTATTCGACATGTGTAGACAATGGGATGCTGGACTGTCTGACATTGTACCAACAATGTCAGGGTACACTTAAATAAGAGACTGATAGAATTATGGTTCATTATGAAGGACTACACTATTGTAACAAAATGGGAAAAATCTGACGGGGGTGGGAGTTTGGGGGGGAATCCCAGCATATACAAAATTGTACCACATAATTCAAAAATCAAAATTTATTTAAAAGAAATCTTTTAGGGTTTTCTTGTCACTGCTTTGAAAGGCAGACAGAGAGCAAGCTGGCTAACTCTCCAAATGCCCCTAACAGCCGTTACTGGGCCCAACCAAAGATCAGAACTCTTTCCAGGTCTCCTATGTGTGGGGAGGACTCTATGTTCTTGAGCCATCACATGCTGCCTCCCAAACTGTGCATTAGCAGGAAACTGGAACCAGAAGTTGGGACATTCTGATGTGAGATGCCAGCATCCCAAACAGCATCTTAACTATTCTAGCAAATGCTTTTCCCAGACCTAGAAATCTTAACCAGTAGGCCATACACCCACCCCAATCGATGTTTTCAAATTTCTATATCCCTTTATTAAACAACAACAACAACAACAACAAAACAATAATAGCTAGCCCATACCTGTAGAATGTCCAACACCAAGAAACAACCCTAGTGTGAGCTATGGACTGTGTGTGTTTTTTTTTTAAAGATTTATTTATTTTTATTGCAAAGTCAGATATGTCCAGAGAGGAGGAGAGACAAAGAGAAAGATCTTCCATCCGATGATTCACTCCCCAAGTGACTGCAATGGCTGGAGCTGAGCCTATCCGAAGCCAGGAGCCCAGATCCTCCTCTGGATCTCCCACGTGGGTACAGGGTCCCAAGGGTTTGGGCTGCCCCCAACTGCCTTCCCAGACCACAAGCAGGGAGCTGGATGGGAAATGGGGCTGCCGGGACATGAACTGGCGCCATATGGGATCCTGGTGCGTTCAAGGCGAGGACCTCAGCCACTAGGCCACGGTGCTGGGCCCGAACTATGGACTCTTGAGTGATCATGATATACCAGTGTAGGTTCAGCAACTTTTAGCAAATGTACCTCTCTCATGAGAGCTGTTTGATTATAAATAGTATCAATTATGCATCTGGAGGTAAGGGCAAGAGATATGGACATCTCTGTACCTTTCTTTCAGTTTTGCTGCAAACCTAAAACTACTTTATTTTTAACAAAGTCTGGGGCTAACGCTCTGCAGGCCAGTCCTCCACCTGCAGCATCAACATCACTTATGGGCACCAGTTTGGGCCCCAGCTACTGCACTTCCACTCCAGCTCTGTACTGGCAGCCTGGGAAAGCACTGGAGGGTGGTTCAAAGCCTTGGGACCCAACACCCTCATGGGAGACCAAGAAGAAGCTGCTGGATTCTAACTTCACATCCGCTCTGCTCCAACCATCACCATCATTTGGGCAATGAACCAGCAGATGGAAAAATATCTCTCTTTGTCTCTCCCTCTCTCTCTCTCTGTAACTTTCAAGTAAAATCTTCCAGAAAAAAAAGTAAAATCTGCATTTAAAAAAAAATGGTCTGCTCAGGCTCCCCTCTCTTCCCACCACATCTGTTCAGTTTCTTTGAAAGCAGGTATTCTGATTCCCCCAGTTGCCAGAACAGTACCTGGTCCCATGAAGCAATGAGTGGTTCAAATGCTGTTCTCTTTGTGCTGAGCCAAGGATATTCGTATGTACAGATACAGTGAGGCTGGAATTAACCAACTTGGGAATTCCAGGCTCTTGTTGGAAAACCACTTCAATTTTCCTAAATGGTTGGCACATTGGTAGAGCTCTTGGCACAGCCTTCCTCTATACCTGCAATGGCTGGCAGCTTCTTGGCACTGAAAAGCATTGCAGAAGCCTGTTTGTTTAGCAGGCTGCACCCCTGGGTCTGAGTCCCCTTGTTATTCTTTAACCAGCAACTGCTTTTAACAGGAAAGTTCTTGAGGTCAGCTCTGGTCATGTCCCCTCACATACCAGTCCCACCTCTGGAGGAATGTATTATGTGGAGGCAGATTGCGGGCTGCAAGGAAAAGGCTGTCCATCCATGTACTGCAGACTTCAAATGGCTAAAATGTGAATTACATCTCAATAAAGCTGTTACCCCCCCAAAAAAAGTCCCAGAAGTTTTGAATGTGCATTCGTGAGGTTGTAGATTCATGAGGTCTTGGCTCAAGAAGTGTAGAAAATAGAGAAAGAAATCTAGGCAATTAATGGTGAGTACCCTGCTGATAGATGGACATCTCAGTAGCCCAACTTCCTGTTCAAGATCAGAGGGTAAAGCTCTTCAAGCAGAACTGGGGCCCGGACAGGAAGGAAGGCAGAGAGAGTGCAGAGAGGAATTCATCTACTTTGTCCCTATCCCATCACAGGGTACATGCAAATCCTGAGAGAGGATTCTGCTGAGAAGAAAAATCAAAACCATTTTCCAAATGAATGATAGTTCCCCCACTGCGTTCTATCCATTCTGCAAGAAGAGAGCTGCCTCTACCAACATTAATGAAGCAAAATAAGCAAGTTTAGGAGCCAGCTTTCAAAAACACCTGCTGTTCTGATCCTTCCGTCTCACTCTCTCTGTCCCAGCCCCACTATCTCAGCCCTCCTCCCCAGATGACCAGTGCTGTCATTTCGAATGCAGAGGAAGGATTGGGGCTGGGGTTTGCTGAAGTGGAGCATGTGGCATTCCTGGAAATGATCTTCCCATTGTAGAAACACCCAAAATAGCAATGGCTCCACACTTAATAATTGATACACACTTCAACAGCAATTGCATTTTTCTCCAAAGTACAGGGTTTAAAATAGTATTTTTATAGTGCTGGATTTAAGAATTGCAGTTCTTCACTGGGATAAAAATAATCCAATCCTGGTGTATCCCTTTACCCTTGGTGTCAGAAACCCTAATATATTGGCCTCCGTTTAAGCTGTGAGACATACATGCTCACGGGTTAGCAAAAAATAGAAGTCTTGGTAGAAAATGGAGCAGTACAGCAATCTATAAGATTTGCAGTTTTTACAGTTTGCAGAGATGCATTTAGCTTGGGCTATACCAGGCTCAGGCCTGAGTCAGAAAGCAGAGCCCGTGGCTCAGCACACAACTGGGCCGTCCTGCTTGTGGTAGCTTCCCAGGTCATTGGGATTCCTCTTCCAGGGCTTTAACTCCACGCAGCTTTGGTGGGGCAGCATCAGATCCCAGCTCTGAAAAAGAACCTTCTTCTGGCTACTTCACATTAGCCAGTACTTTAGGTCGTCCAAGTAGGATTTTTCCCTTTGAGAGGAAAGCAATCACAAAGGAAAATCTTTGTAGCAAAGAAAACTGAGAAGTTTTTTATCCCTTTCCAGTGGCTTCTGTTGTGATGGACGGAACTGCAAGAACAATTAGAGCAGATGTCAGTGGAAGGCTCCTGAGAAGGAAAAAGGTAGGCTTGCCAGCTTTCCTGTGACAAGATTAAGGCATTTTCTCCTCTAAATACAGTGCTGTTCCAACTTAGTTTCAAGAGATTAGCAAACACTCCAGGACTGAACTAGTAGGCTATCTCAATAGCAACAGATACTTAAACAAGGGAGAAATTGTGAATGACTTGCACTGAGCCTGTGTTCATCCAGATTTTCAATTTGGAATTCCTTGCGCTTTCGCCCTGGTAGCCAGCTCAAGACTGTTATTTATATTCTGTGTAGATCAAACATTGCTGAGGCATCCTTTTACTTACAGGGCCAATAGGCAGCTCCAGTTTCAATGTTGCCAATGAAACCATCAGTTCTCCTAGATGATGAAAGTGCCAAGAATACAAGTAACGCTGCCACTTCATTTGCATCATTTTCCATGGGGTCCCCTAGGAGCATGTTTACCCTGCCCTTACCTCTACTCAGATTAACTTGCTAACTAACCAGGCATAGGAGAGCCTGGGGTTTCCAGTTATTCTGACAAGGCACAAACACCTGATCTCATCTTTGTCTGGCATGCCATTTATTACATGTTTCGGGTTCACTTTAGATGTTCAACTGTAATAATTTGTATGGGTGTGGAGAGGTTAGAAAGGAACAGAATGAGAACTAGGGGTAAGCCGTTAACCCAGCCGTTAAGTCATCCTGGGACATATTGGAGTGCTGAACTTGGTCACCAGCTCCTGATTCCTGACTCCAGCCTCCTGCTAAAATGCAACTTAGGGGCCCAGTGCCATAGCATAGCGGTTAAGGTCCTCGCCTTGAATGTGCCAAGTTCCCATATGGGGGCCAGTTCTAATCCCGGGGACCCCACATCCCATCGAGTTCCCTGCCCCTGTGGCCTGGGAAAGCAGTCGAGGACAGCCCAAGACTTTGGGACCCTGCACCCACGTGGGAGACCCGGAGGAGGCTCCTGGCTTCGGATTGGCTCAGCTCCAGCCGTTGCGGTGACTTGGGAAGTGAACCATTGGTCGGAAGATCTTCCTCTCTGTCTCTCCTCCTCTCTGTATATCTGCCTTTCCAATAAAAACAAATAAATATTTAAAAACAAAAACACACGAGGGGCTGTTGCAAAGTTGTGCCCAAATATCCCGTAACCCAGAAAGTAAGTCCTGGAGTCAGTGAGCCAGGGAGAAAGGAGAGCTGGAGAAGTGTCAGGATGGCCAGGTTTGCCAGGCCAGTCTAAGGATGCCCAGGAGCTGCAAGCTGAGAGAGCCCGGAAAATGTCTGACTCCCATAAGACCCAGCAATGGGTCCAACACGGTAGCCTAGTGGCTAAAGTCCTCGCCTTGAACACGCCAGGATCCCATATGGGCGCCAGTTCATGTCCTGGCAGTCCCACTTCCCATCCAGCTCTCTGCTTGTGGCCTGGGAAAGCAATGGAGAAAGGCACAAAACCTTGGAACCCTGCACACCTGCAAGGGAGACCTGGAAAAAGCTCTGGGCTCCTGGCTTTGGATTGGCTTAGCTCTGGCTGTTGTGCCCTCTTGGGAGTGAATCATCAACAGATCTTCCTCTCTGTCTCTTCTCCTCTCTGTATATCTGACTTTGCAATAAAAAAAAAATCTTTAAAACAAAAAAGACCCAGCAATGAAGATGTTGAAATAACCATATCCCTTATTAGAGTCCCAGCATTGCTTCCAACTCTAGCTTCCTTCTACTTGCTCACCCTGGGAGGCAGCAGGTGATGGCTAAGGTACTTGGGTTACTGCCACCCACACAGAAGCTCTGGAATGAGTTCCAGGCTGCCAGCTTCAGTCCAGTCCAGCCCTGGCTTTGTGTATGTTTTGGAAATGAATCAGCAGATAAAGATTCTGTCTTTCTGTCTATATGCCTTTAAACTACACAAAATATGAAATGTAGAGAGAAAGCAAAGAGGAGAATGACAAACTATATAAAGAGGGACGAGTGTTGTGACACAGTGATTAGGCCACCACCCACAAAAAACACATCCTCTATTGGAAGGCCAGAATTCAAGTCCTGTCTTTACTTCTTGCTGAGATATATCCTGAGAGGCAGCAGGTAGTGTCTCAGGTTCCTTGGTCCCTGCCTCCCATGTGGGAAACCTGGATGGAATTCCAAGTCCCTGGATTCAGCCTGGCCTAATTTCTGGCTGTTGCAAGGAAAGTATGAAAGCAAAATGGAAATATAGCATACTTTAATATGTATGGGAAATAACAGTATGGGAAATAACAGAGCAGGAAAACACAGTTTAAGGGGCCAGCACCATAGCATAGCAGACTAAGCCTCTTCCTGTGATGCCAGTATCCCATATGGGTACCAATTCAAGTCCCTGCTGCTCCAATACTAATATAACTCCCTGCTAACATGCCTGGAAAAGTAGCAGAAGATGCCCCAAGAGCTTAAGTCTCTGTACCCATGCAGGAAACCCAGATAAAGCTCTGGTTGTCGGCTTCCAACTGACCCAGCACTGGATGTTACAGTCACATGGGAAGAGAACCAGTGGATAGAAATGCACACTCTCTCTAACTGACCTTAAAATAAAATAATTATTTAATAAATAATATAATGTATTTTAGTAATTCTAGATACCTATATAAGTACCCCATGCTAAAGTTCATAGGGAGCAACTCCTCACTCCTTAACAGTAGGCTTCTCATCCCATGATGACTTCCTTTCAAAGAATGTAATGTAAGAGGATTCTTAAAAAAATTCATAGAAATAGGGGACGGAACGGTACGGTTCGGTACGGTACCTAAAGTCCTTGCCTTGCATGCACCGGGATCCCATATGGGTGCTGGTTTGTGTCCTGGCAGCCCAGCTTCCCATCCAGCTCCGTGTTTGTGGCCTCGAAAAAGGTTGGGGATGGCCCATAGCCTTGGGACCCTGCAACCACGTGGGAGACCTGGAAGAAGCTCCTGGCTCCTGGCTTTGAATTTGCTCAGCTCTGGCCATTGCAGCTGCCTGGGGAGTAAATCAACGGACAAAAGATCTTCTTTACTGTCTCTCCTCCTTTCTGTATCTCTGACTTTGCAATAAAACAATAAATAAAATCTTTTTAAAAATTCATAGAAATTGGGCCCGGCGACGTGGCCTAGTGGCTAAAGTCCTCGCCTTGAAAGCCCCGGGATCCCATATGGGCACCGGTTCTAATCCCGGCAGCTCCACTTCCCATCCAGCTCCCTGCTTGTGGCCTGGGAAAGCAGTCGAGGACGGCCCAAAGCTTTGGGACCCTGCACCCGCGTGGGAGACCTGGAAGAGGTTCCTGGTCCCGGCATCGGATCGGCGCGTACCGGCCTGTTGCGGCTCACTTGGGGAGTGAAACATCGGATGGAAGATCTTCCTCTCTGTCTCTCCTCCTCTCTGTATATCCGGCTTTCCAATAATAATAAAAAAAATCTTTAAAAAAAATTCATAGAAATTGAATTAAAAAGGCCCGGCACAGTAGCCTAGTGACTAAAGTCCTCGCCTTACAGGATCCCATATGGGCACCAGTTCATATCCCAACAGTTCTGCTTCCCATCCAGCTCCCTGCTTGTGGCTGGGAAAGCAGTCAAGGGTGGGCCAAAGCCTTGGGACCCTACACACTTGTGGGAGACCTGGAAGAAGCTCCTGACTTTGGGTAGCTCTCAACCCCCATCAGTCAGCCCAACCCAATCAGACTGGCCATTGCAGCTGCTTGGGGAGTGAATCATCAGGTGGAAGATCTTCCTCTCTGTCTCTCCTATTCCCTGTATATCTAACTTTCCAATAAAAATAAACATAAATAAACCTTTTTTTTAAAAAATGGAATTAAGAAATTTTATTAGCAAAAATTTTTGAAATCCATGCTTATTTTTTCATAACACTAATTTTTTTTACTATATTATTCCTTTATTTGAAAACAGAGACAGAGAGAAAGACAGATCTTCTGGTTTATTCCCCACATGGCTGCAATGGCCTAAGATGGGCCAAGCTCGAACCCAGAGCCCATCCAGGTGTCCCAAATGGGGGTCAGGGACCCAATTATTTGAGCCATCACCTGCTTCTTCCCAGGGTCTGTATTAGCAGGCAGCTGAAGTCAGGAGCTAGTGCCAGGACTCAAACACAAATACCTGATAGTGGATACAGGCGTGCCAAACAACATCCTCACCACTATCCCAAATGCCACCCACAATGTGGTCTTAATAGGTGGACTGCATTGAGCCTCCACTCATTCCCCGGGTCCCAAGCAGAAGGCAGAAATGTCAGGGCCTCCCAAGGCAAGCATAGTCCCAACTTGGATCAAAATTCAGTGCGCCCTCAAAGAACTTCACAGAACCTCCTGGTAAAGTTATAAAGCACAAAAAGAAAGTTGTGACTGTCAAGATCACCATCGCCTTGTTTTTGTTTCCAGCTTGCATCCATTTTCAGGATGTGATAAAGTTACCTCCCAGACTTGGCCACTTCAAGCAGCCTGTCCTCCTCTGGCTGCTTCATGTCCCCTGCTGGGCTCTACCACCTTCCGAATTGAAGCTTGAAGGCTTCCTTGAACCAGGATCTGATTAAATATTTAGATAATAATTCACATGACAGTTTTCTCTTTTTTGGAAACAGGTACAATACACTAAGGTGGCACCCAAGGGATTAGTCTGTGTGCCTGGGTTGGGCTGACTGATGGGGTTCAGAGCTAGCCCAGTATTTCTCTCACCTTCAGTGAATGGAATCTGAGGATCTGAGTAGAGTCTGATGATTTGAGGAGCTGAGTCCAGATGATTGCTCTGGAGAAAGTATCCATGAACTCTGCCAAGATCCGTGTGGCTGTGCTGCCCTTTCCTAATGTGATGGCTTATCTCCTGTGTTTTTCAATTCTGAGTGTTTCTAAAAAAACCTTCCACCAAATTCCCAATCTTTTTAAAAATATTTACTTATTTAATTTTTTATTGGAAAATCAGATTTACAGAGAGAAGGAGAGACAGAAAGATCTTCCATCTGCTGGTTCAATCTCCAAGTAGCCGCAATGGCCTGTGCTAAACTGATCTAAAGCCAGAAGCCAGGGGCTTCTTCTGGGTCTCCCACATGGGTGCACAGTCCCAACGCATTGAGCCATCCTGCACTGCTTTCCCAGGCCACAGCAGGGAATTGGAAGGGAAGTGGAGCAGCCAGGACCTGAACTGATGCCCATATGGGATCCTGGTGCATTTCAGGCAAGGACTGTAGCCACTAGGCTACCATGCTGGTTCCCCCTCCCCAATCATTTTTTTTTTCTTGCAACCTAAAGAATTCAACTAATGCAAGCTTTAGCACATGTTTGTTGACACCTTTTATGTGTCACTACCATGCTGAGTTGTGGCGTTTTATGGACTCAAGGGTGAATTTTCAATCTTTATCCCAAAGGACTTTTGTAGTTTAATCTGTATTCTTCACACATGGCCTCTGAGTTCTAAATGCAGAATGACTGTGCCACTACCGAGGGGACAGATAGCTAGATGCCTCCCAAATCTGTTATTTTCTTCCTAAGTGTTAGGGCCCAGAGAACGATATCCCAAAGTATTACATTTTGGCATGCTAACGGCTCTGAACTAAAGGACAGCCAAGGTCTTGGACTTTTTCCTTCTCCTCTTGTGTCCCCAAAGGGAAATGCAACAGAGCACTATTCTCTGAAGTACCCTTATCTGCCTAAAAATAAAGACTTCAAAGAGAAATCAACTGTCATATACCCCTTCCCTGAGAATCTCATCAGCCAGGAAAAAATTAACTGGCTCATAGGAGACAAGACAAAAGGTCAGTATACAGAATATCACAGGCGATTGCCTACTCTTCCGAGGGCTACTCAAAAGAGTTTTATCTGCATCACAGGACAACTTCTGTCCACTGTGCCTTCGCTCCCCTACTGCCTTCTCCCCCTCCTCCACCAAGAAGCCCTTAAGCTTCCCTTCCTTTCTGGAGCTCAGGATGCTATAAAAACTCTTCATTATCTGGCCCCTCTTCAAATCTCATATTTGGTGGGACTCCCATGTGTATGCACATAATTAAAATGGTTTTTCTTCAATTAATCTGTCTGCTGTCAATTTATTTCATTGACTTACTTATTCAGTCTTCAGAGGATACAGAGGTTGTTGTCATCCCTACATATGGCAAGGGTTATGATGAGGCTACACATCCTGGATAACATTTATTAAGATTTATTTTTATTGGAAAGGCAGATCTGATTTATGGAAAGAAGAAGAGACAGAGACAAAGATCCTCCATCTGCTGGTTTACTCCCCAAATGACCATAACACCCAGAGCTGAGCTGATCATAAACCAGGAGCCAGGAGCTTCTTCTGGGTCTCTCACACAGTTGCAAGGTACCAAGACTGGGGCATCCTCTGTTGCTTTCCCAGGCCACAAACATGGAGCTGGATAAAAAGTGGCACAACCAGGACACGAACTGGCACCCATATGTGATCCAGGCAATTGCAAAGTGAGGATTTAGCTACTGGGTCATTGCACCAGGCCCACTGGATGATCTTTTGTGGCCAAAAAGTCTGAGCTATTCTCACCAATGGTAAGGGGGCTGTGAACTGAGGCCTTTAAGTCAGAGGGGTCACCCTCTAGATTCTCTTCCTCCTTTCCTGCTGTTGGGACTCAGACAAGGCAGTGACCCAGACTCAGCCAAGGTGATAACCCAAGGTCAAAGAGGATAGAAGAGCCTTGAAAGGAAGAAACCTGGGCCCATGTGACCTCAAGAAGTAGAGTTACATAAAATGACTTGAGGGAGACATCAGCTTCTTGGTTCATCATCCCCCTGAATTTTGGTGTGGAACAATAGCTTAGGAACCCCTGTCCCCTAGGGGCCACTGTTGTACCATAGATGATAAAGCCACCATGGGACATGCTAATATCCCATGCAGGCAATGGTTTGTGTCCTGGCCATTCCACTTCTGATCCAGCTCCCTAGTAATGGCCTGGAAAAGCAGCAGAGGATGGCCTAAGTGCTTAGCACCCTGCACCCACATGGGAGACTGGAAGAAGCTCCTGACTCCTGGCTCCAGGATGGTCCAGCTCCAGCCACTGTAGCCATTTGGAGAGTGAAACAGCAGATGGAAGATCTCTCTGTATATGTTTCTCCCTTTCTGTAAGTCTTTCAAATACATTTGGAAGGAGGGAAGGAAGGAAGGAAGGAAGGAAAGGGAAAGGGAAAGGAAAGGAAAGGAAAGAAGGAGAGAGGGACAGGAAGGAAGGAAGGAAGGAAGGAAGGAAGACAGAGAAATCAACTCCTGTCCCCACAACCAATCAATAATGCTTTTCTAGAAACAGAGACACCATTACTACATGAGGTGGCCAACCTGGGGTACATGGTCAACCACGGTACGCTGCCTCCCTCAAAGGTGGCTATTCAGATTCATGTGCAAGGAGCACAGTTCCCATTGTAATAGGATCAAATATGAGGTGGGGGGGACCATTAAAAGGAGAAGCCTAGTAAGACTCAAAGCAGTTCCAGGTTTTCCAGATTGTCCACTACTGTGATTCCTTGCTTTCCCACACTGCTGCATCAAGGGGGGTCCCAAAGAGCCCAGAACTGTATCTGGGCTTCACACAAGGGTTACAGAGGCCAAATACCAGACCATCATCTGCTGCCACCTAGAATGCATAAACAGTAAGCTGGCGCTGAACCGAGTAGCCGAGACTCAAACCAGCTCTCCGGTATTGGGACAGGGCCATTCCAAATAGCAGCATGACCTCCTGGGACACAACACACATTCTCTGTTTTTTTGTTGTTGTTGTTGTGTTTTGTGTTTTTTTTAGAGAGAGAAGGTCCTCTATCTTTTGATTCACTCCCCAAATGGCCACAATGGCTAAACGAGTCAGGAGCTTCCTTTAGGTCTCCCATGTGGATGCAGGGTCCCAAGCACTTGGGCTATTGTATGTTGCCTTCCCAGGCCAGAAACAGAGAGCTGGCTCAGAAGTGGAGTAGCTGGGACACGAACTGGTGTCCTTATGGAATGCCAGAGCCACAGAGCAGAGGATTACCCATTAGCCTCTTATGCCACTCCACTGGCCCCCTCTGTCTAATCTTTAAAAGAAAAAGAAAGAGAGAGAGAGAGAGATGTTTGGCTCAGTAATTAGATGTCCAGTGCAGTGCCTGCATCCAGTATCAGAATCCCTGAGTTTGAGCCCTGGCTCCACTTCCAAACCAGCTTCCTGCTAATGTGTGTGGGAGGCAGCAGATGATGGCTTAAGTGCTTGGGTTCTGCCATCTTTGTAGCGGACCCAGATTGAATTCCAGACCCCTTGCTGTGGCTTGACCCAGCCCTAGCTGTTGTGGACTTTTGGGAAACCAGCAGATCTCCTACCTTTCAAATAAATATAGCTAATTTATTAATTAACTTTAAAATATATATACTTAAGGGCCCAGCGGTGTAGCCTAGCGGCTAAAGTCCTCGCCTTGAAAGCCCCGGGATCCCATATGGGCGCCGGTTCTAATCCCGGCAGCTCCACTTCCCATCCAGCTCCCTGCTTGTGGCCTGGGAAAGCAGCTGAGTAAGGCCCAATGCACTGGGACCCTGCACCTATGTGGGAGACCCAGAAGAGGTTCCTGGTTCCTGGCTTCAGATAGACGCACCGGCCGTTGCGGCTCACTTGTATATCCGGCTTTGTAACAAAATAAATAAATCTTTAAAAAAAATATATATATATATATGTGTGTGTGTGTGTGTATATATATATATATACACTTAAAAACAACAACAACAAAAAAAAAAAACCCATGAGCACTAAGATGACCTTCCAGGCCCGAAAGGCAGCCTGGCTGGGACCCAACACTCCAGGATCACACATTAAAATTTTCTTATCCCTGAAGCACTTTGAGAGTTGAGGCCTGGCAGGTGCTATTTCAGCACTTGTATGGCAACCCCTGCTTTGCATAAAGAAAGAAGTATCATAGCAATGCCTTTCTAAGGAGCCCAGACCCTCAGGGATGCCAGAGGCCACCTGGAGAAATTCATAGACACTCCACCCCAGCCCGGAAATCAGTGCCCAGAATGGATGTTGCACCAACCACATACAGTCCCCGAGGAAGGCAGAGGCTACATGTTTGCTCCTCTGGGAAGTCAGCATTAGCACTTCTCCAGAGGACTGTGGGGTATCTCCTTCATGGGGAACACACTTGTTGCTGCTTCTACTGACCCTGACCATGCCAGTGTGCGCTTGCGCTGTGAACTCAGACGACCAAAGGGACACCTCTGGACAGCTGGCCTCACCTTCATCTGGGCACCCTGGAAGACACCCTTTCCTAGACTTTGTTTCTAAGCTCTCTTGTGTTTTGACTGCATTTTGCTTATTTTGTCTACTCGGATATCCAAGAGTATTTGAGATTGTGTTATCCGAAGACAAAGTACTAGACAAAACCAATGGAATCTGTAACTTGGGAGATTACATCCTAAGAAGAAAGGGCAACCATGGATTAAAAGACAATATAGACATTCTGCCAAATACCCAACCAGTATCCCTCAATTATGGGAGGCCATTGTTTGCACAAACACAGACCAGGCTGAAAATCAAAATGGGGTCACTCACGCTAAAGTTTCTTGTCACAAAGCTGAAAGTAAGCTGCTTATCTGATCTTCAAAGAAGTCAGGATTTGGAGTGATAACAACCAAATTTTCCCAACAGAACAGTTTCAGTTGGTTTGATAATGTAGCTCCCTTCACCTTAATAACCTTTACTCAAAGAAAGGTAACCTGAAGTGATTTTATAACCAATCAGTCACATTTTCTGTTGTTCTGTCTCCCTGTCCTGACTTTAAAATAACTTTGAAATGACTAACCTGTTTCAGTTTTCTTAGTCTTTTTCTATCTGTAAAATCGATCTCTTCTGCTCCACTAAGGGAACATTTATTCTGTTTTATAGAACGATGTGTTGTCTTGGAGCTGGCAGGGTATAGTATATATAGCATATCTACATATAGTATATATGTAATACTACATATAGTATATATAGTCTATAGTGTATAATATATAGTATATATAGGGTATGATATAGTATAAGCTAATCCTCTGCCTGTGGTGTTGGCATCCCATATGGGTACCAGTTTGTGTTCTGGCTGCTCCAATTTTTGATACAGCTCCCTGCTTATGACCTGGGAACGCAGCAGCAGAGGATAGATGGCTCAAGTCCTTAGGTCCCTGCACACATGTGGGAGAATCAAAAAAGGCTCCTGCCTCCTGGCTTCAGGTCAGCTCATCTCTGTTACAGTCATTTGGGGAATGGATCAGCAAATGGAAGACCTTTTTCTCCCTCTGCCTCCTCTTCTTGCTCTGTAAAATCTGCCTTTCAGATAGAAAGAGAGAAGGAGGGAGGAGAGAGAGAAGGAAGGAGAGAGGGAGAGAGGAAGGAATGAAGGAATGAAGCAAATAAGGAAAGGAGGAAGGAAGGAGAGAAGGTGTGTTGCCTGATTCTAAAATCAAGAAGAAATCCAGGGACTGGTGGCAAGCAGGTGTGATGCCAGCATCCTTCATCTATAAATTGCTGGTTCAAATCCTATCTGTTCTGCTACCAATTTGACTTCCTCCCAATGCATCTAGGAAAGTAGTGGATGATGGCCCAAGTGTTTGGGTCCCTGTTACCCACATGGGAAACATGAATAGAGTCCCTGACTCCTGGTTTTGGCCTGGCCCAGCCTTGACCATTGTACCCACTTGGGAAATAAATGAACAAGCAAAAGACTTCTCCTCTGTCTCTTTCTGTCATTCTACCTTTCAAACAAAAACTTTGTTTTACAAAATAAAGCCAAGTAAAATCTTTATATTGGGCCCGGCATGGTGGCCTAGTGGCTAAAGTCCTTGCCTTGAACGCACCAGGATCCCATATAGGCACAGGGAGATTTATTTATTTATTTATCTAAGATTTATTTATTTTTATTGCAAAGTCAGATATACAGGGAGCAGAAGAGACAGAGAGGAAGATCTTCCATCCACTGATTCACTCCCCAAGCGGCCGCAACGACCAGAGCTGAGCCAAGCCGAAGGCAGGAACCAGGAACCTCTTTCGGGTCTCCTACAAGCGTGCAGGGTCCCAAGGCTTTGGGGTGTCCTCGACTGCTTTCCCAGGCCACAGGAAAGGAGCTGGATGAGAAGTGGAGCTGCCGGGAATAGAACCAGCACCCATATGGGATCCCAGCGCGTTCAAAGCAAGGACTTTAGCCGCTAGGCTATTGGGCCAGGCCCCAGGGAAAGCTTTTTTTTTTTTTTTAAACTTTGTTTTTTTTTAAAAGATTTATTTTATTTTTATTACAAAGTCAGATATACTGAGAGGAGGAGAGATAGAGAGGAAGTGGAACTGCCGGGATTAGAACCAGCAGCCATGTGGGATCAAGGCAAGGACCTTAGCCACTAGGCCACGCTGCCAAGCCCCAGGGAAAGCTTTTTAAAAAAGATTTATTTATTTTTACAGGAAAGGTAGATTTATGGAGAAAAATCTTCCATTCACTGGTTCAGTCCTCAAATTACCACAGTGGACAGTTTATCCAATCCAAAGCCAGGAGCCACGAGCTTCGTCCAGTTCTCCCACATGGATGCAGTATCCCAAGGTTTTGAGCCATCCTCCTGTGCTTTCCCAGGCCACAAGCAGGGAGGGAGTTGGATGGGAAATGGAGTAGTGGGACACAAACTGGTGCTCATATGAAATGCCAGTGCTTGCAGGCAGAGGATTAGCCTGTTGAGCCATGGTGCCAGTCCCAAGAGAGAGATCTTCCGTTTGCTGGCTCACTCCCCTGATATCCACAACTGCCAGCACTGGGCCAGTTCAAAACCAGGATCCACGAGCTTCTTCCAGGTTCTGCAGGCAGGTAGTATGGACCCAAGCACTTAAGCCGTTCTTTGTTGCCTTCCCAAGCCATTAACAAGAAGTTGGGCACTGGCACCATGGTGTAGTAGGTTAAGCTTCTGCCTACAGCACTGGCATCTCATATGGTCACCAGTTTTAGTCCTGGCTACTTCACTTCCAATCCCCACTCCCAGTTAGTGGCCTAGGAAAGCAATAGCAGATGGCTTAAGTCCTTGAGCCCCTGTGCCCATAGAGGATACCTGAAAGAAGCTCCTGGCTGCTAGCTTCAAATTGGCTCAGCTCTGGCCATTGCTGTCATTTCAGGAGGGGACCAGTAGATGGAAGATCTTTCTGTCTGTCCTCTGTAATTCTGCCTTTCAAATAAAATAAATAATGTAAAACAAAGTAAAAGGGAGGGGTTGAGAGGGAGGAAACTCCTGTGCCTATGCAGCCATATCATTAATAATAATAATAATAATAATAATAATAATAATAAAAGAATGATATACCTGAAAAAATAAAGAAAACAAAAACAGGATGCTATATCAAAAGTACAGCAACCAGGACAGTTACTGATGCCTACAAGGATGCCAACATTGCAGGAAGCAGATTTACTGACTATACCAGAACAGTGCCCCACCCCTCCATTTGACAAGTTGACAAGTTTAATGGAAATTTTTTTTTAAAGTAAATATATGGGGGCTACCGTTGTGGCATAGTGGGTAAAGCAACAGAATCCCACATGGCCTCTAGTTCCAGTCCTGGCTATTCTACTTCATATCTAGTTGCTTGTTGATATGCTTGGAAGGACAGTGGAGAATGGCCAGGTTTGCTTAAACCCCTGTATTCACACAGAAGCGACTCATAGCTCCTGGCTCCTGGCTCCTGGCTTCTGACCGGCCCAGATCTGGCCATTGCGGCCACTTGGGAAGTGAACCGGTGGACAGAAGATCTTTCTCTCTGTCTCTCCTTCTCTGTCTGTAAATTTGTATTTCCAATAAAAATAAATAAATCTGAAGAAAGAGAGAGAAAGAGAGAGAGAAAGAACAGAAAAGAACAGAACAGAACAGAAAAGAAAAGAAAAGAAAAGAAAAGAAGAGAAAAGAAAAGAAAAGAAGAGAAGAGAGAGATGCTTTTTTGAATAAGGTAGACCAGGAAGGACTCTGGGAAAAAAAAAAAAAGAGAGAGAGTTATGTGTGGGATTTTCTCCAGAGTGAGAGCAAGGCAGCACAAAAAGGGACAGCAGAAGCATTCTTGGCATGCTGGAGGAAGACAGTCAGACTGGCTTGGACAGAGGCCAACACCTTGGAAGAGACATGCCTGGCTAGAGTTGAGGCCAAGCTCCAGGCGAGGGGATCAGAGAGGGAGCCCCAGGCAGGTCACAGAGAGCACTGTATGTAGGCTGCAAGTGATGGACAGAGGTGTGTCCTCCCTCCTCCCCACCAGCTCCCTCTTCCTCCACCCTGCCTTGCTGTCTGCTTCCCAATCATCGTTAAGAGCAAAAGCATGCTGTATTGTCCGGTGTGAAAGCTGGCTGTGGTCCTGGAGCTGTCTGGAAACTGTAACCCTTTTGACCTCCAGGATGTTGCAGAGAAAAACACAAGGGATGGTCCAGGCCTGAAGAGCCTGGTGAAGATGTATGAAGATGTATTGTTTAACTCAAACTCGGGCTCCTTACGCGATTCAGACAGTTTTTTTTTTTTTTTTTCATAAAAATGTGCTATTTCTTGGTCAATTAAAATGTCAAAATGATTTTGTGGAATCCCGATTGTTCATGCTGTTTGTCAGACCGCATTCCCAGCAGGAATTCTTTCTGCATAATTTGGTATCTGCACGTTAGGCTTAGGCCTTCCGTAACATAGTTTGATATTTCTCCATGGTTCCTCCATAACGTTCTGGGGTCATATGTCTTTTCAGAAAGGTCTTTGTTTATTTCTCTTGTAAAAGAACATCACTCTACCTATTTCCTTTTTAAAAAAAGATTTATTTTATTTTTATTGGAAAGGCAGACCAATTTTACATAGAGAAGGAGAGACAGAAAAACATCTTCTGTTCACTGGTTTAGATCCCACCTGACCTCAACAGTTGGAACTGAGCTGATTCAAAGCCAGGAGCCAGGAGCTTCTTCCAGGTCTCCCATGCAGGTGCAAGGTCCCAAGGTTTTGGGCCATCCTTGATTGCCTTCCCAGGCTATAAACAAGGGGCTACATGGAAAGTATAGCAACTGGAACATGAACCAGCACCCATCTGGGATTTTGGCACTTACTAGGCGAGGATTTAGCTACTAGGCTACTGTGCCATGCCTACTTTTTTTTTTTTTTAAGGATTTATTTATTTTTATTCAAAAGGCAGAGTTATACAGAAAAGGAGATACCGAGAAAGAGGGCTTCTACCTACTGGGTCACTCCCCAAATGGCCATAATGTCTGGATCTGTGTCCATCTGGAGCCAGGAGCCAGGAGCTTCTTTCTAGATCATCCATGTGGATACAGGGGCCCAAGGACTTGGTCCTTCTTCTACTGCCATCCCAGCACCGTTAGCCAAGAGTTGCATTGGATGTAGAGTAGCCACGGGCCAAACTGGCACCCAAATGGGTGCCAGTACCACAAGCAGAGATCTAATTTTTTACACCAAAGTACCAGCCCCAGGAGCATCACTTTAGAAGAGTAACCCAGCCATTTGAATCTTAGCTCTACCACTCACTGCCTGTGTGATCTCCAAATGTCAATTTCTTCATTCCTTGAAGCCAGTTTCAGTTGAGGTGTAGAGGATTTGTTTTAATTGTTCTTTCTTTGTATTTGGTTGAAAGAGAGACAGAGGGAGGTAGAGATTTTTCATCTACTGGTTCACTGCCCAAATACCTACAACAAGCAGGGCTGAACCAGGCCAAAGCCAGGAACTTAAAACTCAATCTGGAGAGCCTAGTGTGGTAGCCTAGCAGCTAAACTCCTTGCCTTGTACATGCTGGGATCCCATATAAGCGCTGGTTAGTGTCCAGGCAGCCCAACCTCTACCTAGGGGCTGGCATGGCACAATGGATTAAGCCAGGTGCCAGTTGAGTCCTGGCCACCCTACTTGTTACTTAGATACAAAGAGCCATATCCAAGAATCTTCTACCTTTTGGGCAGCTGAGAGGCAAAGGAGATAAAAATAAAATAAATCTTTAAAAAAAAGAATTAAAATAAAAATGAGATACGGTTTCCACTGACCTTTGTTGGTGAGTTGTGTCTCCTGTAAGCAACAATAGATGAGTTTTTTTTTGATCCAGTCCACTAATCTATGACTTTTTAAAAAAAGGATTAATTTATTTCTATTGGAAAGGCAGATATACAGAGAGGAGGAGAGACAGAAAGGAAGATCTTCCATCTGATGGTTCACTCCCTAAGCAGTTGCAATGGCTGAAGCTGAGCCAATATAAAGCCAGGAGCCAGGAGCTATTCTGGGTCTCACTTATGTGGGTGCAGGGTCCCAAGGCTTTGGGCCATCCTCGACTGCTTTCCCACGCCACAAGCAGAGAACTGGATGGGAAGTGGGGCTTCCAGGATTAGAACCAGTGCCCATATGGGAACCCAGCACTTTCAAGGTGAGGACTTTAACCACTATGCTATCATGCCGGGCCCAATCTATGACGTTTGATTGATAAGTTTAAGCCATTTACATTCAGGATTAATATGGATAGGTGGTAATTTGATCCTGTCATTTTAGCAATGGTTTGTTCATTGTTTGATTAAGTCTTCTGTGGTCATTTTACTGGGATGTTCTCCATATTTGCCTTTGGTTTTGGTAGATGCCATTCCTTTTCTCTGTCAAGAGACCGTCTTTAAGTATCATTTGTTGGGCAGGTCTGGAAGAGGCTCCACTACCAATTTTTGCATCCTACTTGTGTGCATCCTTGGATGTAACAGGTGATAGATAAATCACTTACTTTCATTCTTACCATCCATATGGGAGACCGAGACTGGGTTTGGGATCCTGCCTGACCTCATAGGATCCAGAATTTTCTTTGGCATTTGAGGAATAAACAAATGATTGGAAAATCAATCTGTCTCCCTCTTTTCTTCTACCTCTGGATGCGTTTTAAAGTCATAGTGATTGTATTTGGTACACTGCAATTATAATGATCCCATCTGTATTGAATATATTATGTTCACAATGATAATATTTTCTATATTTTGGATAAATTAACTGTATTATTGAAAATTCATTTTGTTTTTTTTAGATGTTTCTTTACATGGAAGGTAAAATCAAGAGGTGGGGGTGGGGGACCCAGGCCTGCGCAGTGGCGTAGAAGCAAGTCCTTGCCTTGAATGCTCCGGGATCCTATATCTGTGCCAGTTCTAATCCTGGCAGCCCCACTTCCCATCCAGCTCCCTGCTTGTGGCGTGGGAAAGCAGTCAAGGACGGCCCAAAGCCTTGGGACCCTGCACCCACGTAGGGGAGACCCAGAGGAGGCTCCTGGCTCCTGGCTTTGTATTGGCTCAGCTCCGGCCATTGTGGTCACTTGGGGAGTGAATCATTGGACAGAAGATCTCCTCTCTGTCTCTTCTCCTTTCTATATATGTGACTTTGCAATAATAATAATTCTTTTTTAAAAAGGGGGGCAGACGGTAGCCTAGTGGCTAAGGTCCTTGCCTTGCACGCACCAGGATCCCATATGGGCATCAGTTATAATCCTAAGTACTCTACTTCCCATCCAGCTCCCTGCCTGTGGCCTGGGAAGGCAGTGGAGGATGACACAAAGCCTTGGGACCCTGTACTCACTTGGGAAACCAGGAAGAAGGTCCTGGCTCCTGGCTTCAGATTGACTCAGCTCTGGCTGTTGAGGCCACTTGGGGAGTGAACTAGTGGCTGGAAGAATTTTTTTTTTTTAGAGATTTATTTTTATTACAAAGTCAGATATACAGAGAGAGGAGGAGAGACAGAGAGGAAGATCTTCCGTCCGATGATTCACTCCCCAAGTGAGCCGCAATGGCCAGTGCGCGCCGATCCGAAGCTGGGAACCAGGAACCTCTTCCAGGTCTCCCACGCGGGTGCAGTGTCCCAATGCATTGGGCCGTCCTCAACTGCTTTTCCCTGGCCACAAGCTGGGAGCTGGATGGGAAGTGGAGCTGCTGGGATTAGAACTGGCACCCATATGGGATCCTGGGGCGTTCGAGAAGAGGACTTTAGCCGCCGGCCCTGGATGGAAGAATTTTCTCTGTATCTCCTCTCTGTAAATCTGCCTTTCCAGTAAAAATAAAATAAATCTTTAAAAAATTTACTAAAGTGTATAATAATATGGAAAAATACTAAGATATAAAGTATCCTCTTAAAAGGGGCGGGAGAGCTAAATCTTCTATCTGTTGGTTCATTCCCCCAAATGGCTACATTATAATTGGTGGGCCAAACCTAAGCCAGGAGCCAGGACTGTGTGCCATCTGCCACACTTTTCCCAGATGCTGAGAGCTAGATTGTTGTTGTGGCCACTTGGAGGGTGAACCAGCAGATGGAGGATCTTTCTTTGTCTCTCCTTCTCTCTGTAAATCTACCTTTCCAATAAAAATATATATACCTTAAAAAAGAGAGAGAAAGAAAAGAAAGTATAGTACCCAGGCTTGAACCACTACCCCTATGGGATGCCAGGACTGCAGGCAGCGGGTTTACCTGTTATACCATAGTTCCAGTCCTTGAGAATTAATTTTCACCAATGTATTTTGTGTGCTTTTACTCTGTCTATAGGGAATTGTTTTTCCAAACTTTATTTATTTTGACTATTTATGTATTTCATTTGAAAGGCACAGGGAGAGAGGTACAGAGAGCTTTTGTCCATCTGCAGATTCATTCCTCATTTGCCTGTAACAACAGCCAGATAGGAGGCAGGCCACAGCTAGAATCCAGAATTCAACCCAGGTCTCACAGCTGGGTGGCAGAGACTCAGTCACGTAAGCCATCACCGCTGCTTCTTGAGGTCTGCATTAGTAGAGGTCTAGAGTCAGGAGCTGCAGCAGGTTGAAATCAGGTCTCCAATGTGAGGCAGGAGTCTCAACCAATGTCCTAACCACTAGGCCAATAGACGCCCTTACTGGAAACTTTTAAGCTACATACATGGGAGTATGTACTTGACATCATGGTTAAGATGCTACCCTGGATGTCTACATTGCATGTCAGAGTACCTGAATTCCAGTCTCAGCCTTCCTCCCAATTCTAGCTTACTGCCAATGTACATCCTGCATGGCAATACATAGTAGCTCAGGCAGTTGGGTTTCGGCTGCTACTGCATAGAAGACTTGGAGGGCATTCTAGGTTTATGACTCAGCCTTGCCTACCCCTGGTTGCTGTGGGCATTTGGGGAATGAACCAGCAGATGGCAGGTGTTTGTCCATCTGTGTGTTTTTTTTCTGACTGCCATTCTAAAGAAATGAAAATAAAGAAATAACCGTTTTTAAAGAAAATGAAGAGGCAAAAGTTAGCCTTTTTCTTTCCAGAAATAGCTGAGATGGCATTTCTTTCCCAGTTTCCTTAGTGGAAAGCCCTAACATGTTAGGGAGGATTCTAAGCATAGGGAACAGATTCCCATGAGGCAGGGGCCTTCACTTTAGCCTGCCTAGTTCTGGCTCCATCATTGAATCCTTGAAGATAGTCCAGTGGCCCACTGTTGGTTACTTGATGGATGATTAAGTTCCACTACATAAAATAGACAAAGCCCAAAATAACAGTAGAATAAATATGACAGAACTTTATTTCTCTCTCTCTCTAGCAAACAAAAGCATTGGAATAAATAAATGTCTGTCAAGTTTATGCTACTGTTATTTTGGATTTCATCTGTTACATGCCCCAGAGCCTAACTTGAAATGTTCTTTGGTTTCCAACGGCCTTTCTGGACCCTTAAGAACACAAGTGATAGAAGGCAGAGCAGCAAGTTAGAAGGAACCCAGATCCTCTCACTCTTACCGTGCCATGGTCCAAGACAACTATTAGGATCTTACATTTCAGGCAGTGGAAAAGTGAAATGTGGAAGAATCAAACCATTCCCTTCCTCATAAGAAAAATCCCCAGAGGGCGTGGTGCTGTGGCCTAGCGGATAAGTCCTCGTGTTGAACACACCGAGATCCCATATGGATGCCAGTGCTCATTCTGGTGGCCCCACTTCCCATCCAGTTCCCTGCCGGTGGCCTGGGAAAGCAATTGAGGATGGCCCAATGCCTTGGAACTCTGTACCCATGTGGGAGACCCACAAGAAGTTCCTGACTTTTGGGTTTGGATCAGCTTAGCTCTGGTCATTGCGGCCATTTGCGGAAACAGCAGATGGAAGATCTCTCTATTTGTATTTCCTTCTCTCTGTAAATCTGCCTTTCCAATAAAAATAAATAAATCCCTAAAAGGAGGGGCAACAGAAATGCCTTAAATAGAAGTCATTTCTGCCTTAAGTAAAATCAGAGCTGTGCTTCTGAGAAAGAAGGAAATAAATATTGGCATAAGTAACATACCTGTACCTGTTGAGTCTCAGCAGGTGATCTGGGTGAAGCTAAAAGACCCAGAGAGTGGTGCTGCAGCTTACAGGATGGGTATGTAGGGAAAAGAGGAGTTGTAGAACATTTATTCCTCAATGACCTACCAATAGGCTAAGGACAAATAGAGGGGTCACAGAGTATATCAGTTCTAGGTCAGGCTGGAGGCCACTCCAAGGCAATCATGCCTCAAGGACAATTTGGTGATGACAGTGTATATTAGTTCCCCAGGTCCCATATTTCACTCCAGCACAGGTTTCCCAGTTGGTGCCATGCAGTTTTTGTAAGGTTTTGAGAGGAAGACAAAATGAGGGCCTGGCACAATAGCTCATTTGGCTAATCCTCCTTTTGCAAGCACCAGGATCCCATATGGGCACCAGTTGAGTCCTGGCTGCTCTACTTCCCATCCAGCTCCTTACTTATAGCTTAGGAAAGCAGCAGAGGATGGCCCAAAGCCTTGGGACCCTATACCTACGTGGGTGACCTAGAAAGAGCTCCTGGCTCCTTGCTTCAGATCAGCTCTGGCCAATGCAGCCACTTAGGGAGTGAATCAACGGATGGAAGATCTTTCTCCCTGTCTCTCCTCTTCGTAAATCGGACCTGACTTTAGAATAAAAATAAATAAATTTTTTAATTATTTGTTTATTTTGATAATCTTTACGTAGTTGATTAGGGCACAAAGGGCCAAGGGCTACAGGAAAGTGGGTAAGACCATTGTTTCCACATTATTATTATTATTATTTCTGTATCTGGGATAAGGGGGCAGATGAAAGGATAAGCCCTACCCAGCCTCCCACCCAGCCCAGGTCCCTGATGTGGGGCATGCTCCAAGGGTCCTGCTCAAGTGGTTTTTTGATATTTCAATAGTTCTGAATTGCTGCCAATTTTGGCATTCCAAGCACGATGAAATCTCTCCAGAATCCACTGATTGACATAGTCCACCTTAGAGTCTCCATTTGCCCAGATTTTCACTGCCAACACATGGTTGGGGTAGTTGATTGATTTTTTTCTGTCCTCCCTCCTCTGTTGTGGTACCAGGTGTCCTTTGCAGGTTCCAATGGACTGCCATATCCTCCATGTGCAACTGGATATGCTGTCCACTGCTCTGTCTGAGTCTCTGAGGAGACTCAGCTTTGACACTCGTACTCTGTGGTCAGACCATGGAACCTGTACTTTTCTTCATGATTGGGGTTCTGAGATCAGCAGTTCAGCTGGAGGTTCCTGAAGAAACTTCATCTAAGGTGATACCAGACTTGACTCTTGTGTGTGCATGCCAGTACAGGGTACGGCACAGTCTGTCGCCTTAATCAGCTTATGGGGCCTGGTGTGGTACCCTGGTGCCTAAAGTCCTCACCTTGCACGCGCCAGGACCCCATCTGGGCACCAGTTCTAATCCCAGCAGCCCTGCTTCCCATCCAGCTCCCTGCCTGTGGTCTGGCAACACAGGCAAGGATGGCCCAAAGCCTTTGGACCCTGCACCCATGTAGGAAACCCAGAAGAGGCTCCTGGCTCCTGGCTTCAAATTGGATCAGCTCCAGCCATTGTGGCCGCTTGAGCAGTGAATCAACAGACAATAGATGTTCCTCTCTGTGTCTCCTCCTCGCTGTATATCTGCCTTTCCAATAAAAAGTAATCTTAGAAAAAACCCACAGAAATGAGTAGGGAATAGATATGGTCATATCAATGATGCAGATACTAATTTATGAGAGGTGATTTATTAGGAACTCACTTGTGAGACTCTGGAAGCTAAGTCCTTGACAGCTGTCTGCAAGTTGGAGAACCTGCATTGCTGGTAGCATGGCTGAAAGTCCTAAGGACTTGAAAGTGGAAGAGCCAATGATACAGCTCCCAGTCTGAGGCCTAAGGCCTGAGAAGGCAGATAAGGGTGGAGTCCTTGCTCTAGTGCAGGAGTACAGAGGCTAGAGAGCCTGAAATTCTGATTGTCCAAGGGCAGGAGAAGAGTATATCCCAGCAACAGGACAGAGAGGAAACCTCCCTTTTGTGGGAGGTTTTTTCTTTTTAATATATGCATGTTTAGTATAATTCAATTTAGTTTCATATATTTTTACTTATTTGCTTTTATTTATGGAAAGGCAAAAAGATCTTCCATCTGCAGGTTTGCCCCCAAATGCCAGCAGCAGCCAAGGCTGGACTGTACTGAAGCCAGGAGCCAGAATATTCAATTCAGTCTCCCATTTGAATGGCAGTCACTCAATTACTAGAACCATCACCTGCTGCCTACCAGGGCATACCAGAGGCTGGAATTGGAAACAGAGACAAGACTCAAACTCAGGCACTCTAAGTTGGGACATAGCCATGCAGCATCTTAACCATTATGCCGAATGTCTACCCTTTAACATTTTTTTTTTAAGATTTATTTATTTTTATTGGAAAGGCAGATATACAGAGAGGAGGAGAGACAGAAAGGAAGATCTTCCGTCCAATGGTTCACTCCCTAAGTGACCACAACGGCCAGAGATGCGCAGATCCAAAGCTGGGATCCAGGAACCTCTTCCGGGTCTCCCATGCGGGTGCAGGGTCCCAAATCCTTGGGCTGTCCTCAACTGCTTTCCCATGCCACAAACAGGGAACTGGATGGGAAGTGGAGCTGCCGGGATTAGAACCAGCGCCCATATGGGATCCTGGCGCGTGCAAGGAGAGGACTTTAACCACTGTGCAATTGTGCTGGGCCTACCCTTTAACATTTTAAAACTTGCCACAAACTAGGCTGAAAATGCCCTACCAAAAGTGATTGGAAGTTTATCCTGCACATCTTAAGTAGCCTAGCATTTAAGACCCACTTGGGAAGGCACTAGTCCCATGTAAGAACCCTGAGTCCCATGCCCTGCTCCAGCCTCCTGCTGAAGTGTACTCTTAGAGACAAGAAGTGAAATCCCTGGACCCAGCACAAAAGCCTAGTGGCTAAAGTCCTTGCCTTGCATGCATTGGAATCCCATTTAGGTGCTGGTACATATCTTGGCTACTCCACTTCCCTTCCAGCTCCCTGCTTGTGACCTGGGAAAGCAGTGTAGGATGGCCCCAAACCTTGGGACCCTGCATCCACATGAGAGACCCAGAAGAAGCTCCTGACTCTTGGCTTATTTGTTATGAATGAATACTGACAAGCTGTTTCCTCAAAATTCTGCACTTTTCTATTGATTCCTTCCCTGTGCTGTTTCACTGAGCAGCCTGTGTATCCATCAGTATCTTTGGTTGCAAGTGCTCCAACTTGCTCAGGCAAAAGATGGGGTTTATTAACTCCTGTAATCAAACTTCGGAAGGGACAGAGGCAGCTGGATTCCAGGACCAAGAGAATCAGACACTCAACAGCCACCTGCTTTCTGTAGCATCTGCATCTCCATCTTGCTACATGGTAGCATCTTTTGCTCTCGCTAGTGCCAGATCAGCTTCTGAGCCTCTCCTCTACCAACAGAAAGGAGCTGCTTCTCTCTCCATCCCTTCCTTCCTTAGGTTGGAAATTTTTAAATGCCACTGGGGGGCAGGGCTCTGATTGGTGCAGCAACTACCAGTCACCAGGGCTGCGGGAGCAAGACCGGTCCTATTGCAGGTAGACAAAATAATATTCATTTTAGCCCATCATGGGCATCAGCTTTGTGGATACATTTGAGAGGCAAAAATGATATAGCTAGAGTTGTTTTGTCCCCTTTGTAGTAAACACTTTTTTCCCATTTGGTAGTTGCCAATATTAGTGGCCTTCAAGAGCACTCATTTTCGATAGACTCTTGTGCCTGCCAGTTCCCTCTCTTCAGTCACAGTTGTTAGGTTTCAGCTTTTGCTAAATCCTAGCCCATCCTGAGGATACACTAAAGCCTCTTGATTGGATTTAGGTATTCCCCAAGGTCTTGTTGGTAATGCCTATTCAAACCACTTCTCCCATGGAGACCTTTACCTAGATGGCTGCTGTGAGTTAGCAATGACCCCTTAGTGTACATGACAGAGTCACGCCATGCTCAGAATAATTTAGGGAAAAAAAAAAAGAATAGGAAGTCTTTGGGTCCACAAGCCAGCCTCTGGAGGGAAAGCTATCTAGAAGAGGAAAAATTTGGGGTGTCAAGGCAGCTGTCTGCTGCTCTAACTTATGTATGTGTTTTCCCTCTGTCCCCAAAACTGCCTGCCCAATGCCTCTTGCTTCATTCTACTGTCTTTGCAGTTGGACTTGTTCTGTGTTCCTGGGAAGGAGGACAGCTGCCTCCCACACAATTACAAAATGTCTGTGTACTGATAGATCAAATACAGACCCACAAGTATCTGCTCCACCTTGGGCTCTTGAGTAACTGACCCACTTCCTCTATTCCAATCAGCTAAGGTCAGGGGAGCCAACTTGGAGCAGGGGACAGGAGTGTGGGTGAGTTCTCATGTGGGTATAGACATTATGTTCTGTTAGAATCTTCAGGATAATGTCCTGTTACAGACAGAATGTATGAAAAGCTGTACCCAATGTCAATGACAGTCTTCCATTACTACATAGCAATTAGATGACAGCTACCCAGGACAACCAACGGACACCTAACGTTGAACAGACCATTCCTTGATCAACACAATGATTTGAGTATCCTAGGGAGCAGCAATGCAAAGCATGCCATGTCCAAGAGGTGAGAATAGCAACAAACAACTTGGTCAGAAAGCTATCAAGATAAAAGATCTTGCTGTCAAAGGGTATCCTCAAGTGGATTAACTGATGTCACTTGACTTACGGATTTATGACATTATTGTTGGGTTAGGCAGGGCACAAATGACTCTACTACCCTGCGGAAGTCAAGCCCATCCAGGAACAGTTGGAATGCCAAATCACCCTAGCCTTGTCTCTGCAAAAAAGGTCAACACCTGCCATGTGTGTGAGTATACTCACCCACATGCGCTAACCAAGGAGCTGTTGCCATCTCCCATCCCTGTGTCTAAGATGTATAAAAGCCCGGTGCTGTATATACCCTGGGTGACCATTTCCCTAACTTGGTCACCCCACCATGTGGAATTGGTCCCTGGCCATCTCCCACCAGGGAGAGTCTGTCAGACTCTGCCCTGATTAATAAAACTCTTTTCCTGAACTAATCCCCATGAACCTAACAATTATAATCACAGAAGACAAATGTGGGGGAAAAAAATGCTAGAGTTTTAACCTTAATCTACATTCCTTTCTCCTCAATGGTCCTTCCCCTGCCCATGACTTTCACTGTCATATCTATTAAAAACATTCATTGAAGAGCTATGCTATAGCAATAATACAGGGGAATTTGGTGGGGGGGAGGGTTTTGGGAAGGGGGACATGGAAAATCCCAGGGCCTACAGAATTGTATCATAGAATGATGATAATAATTTAAAAAGAAGTTAAAATAAAAAAGATTCATAAATCCACAGCACTAGATATGTATCTCCAACAACACTAAGTATTGCTCTACTAGTCCAATTTTATGATTGCCAAGGGCTGCTTGTACTTCATTTCCTCCTCTCCATCTGACCTATTTCTTAACCTCCACAACTGCACCTTATGGTCAAGCATGCTTATATCCTGGACAATCTCAGCAGCCTCCACAACAGCCTCTCTTCTTTTTCTTTCTCTAGCAGCCAGTACATACATAGTTTAGGGCCAAATGATCTCGTCAAAAGTAAGTCCATATTGTTTCCTACTTAAAAGCTGCCTAGCCACCTATCAAGTAAAACCCAATTTTTTTTTTTAAGATGTATTCTTTGGGCCCGGCGGCGTGGCCTAGCAGTTAAAGTGCTCGCCTTGAAAGCCCCGGGATCCCATATGGGCGCCGGTTCTAATCCCGGCAGCTCCACTTCCCATCCAGCTCCCTGCTTGTGGCCTGGGAAAGCAGTCGAGGACGGCCCAATGCATTGGGACACTGCCCCCGTGTGGGAGACCCGGAGGAGGTTCCAGGTTCCCGGCATTGGATCGGCGCGCATCGGCCCGTTGCAGTCATTTGGGGAGTGAATCATTGGACGGAAGATCTTCCTCTCTGTCTCTCCTCTGTGTATATCTGGCTGTAATAAAATGAATAAATCTTTAAAAAAAAAAAAAGATGTATTCTTTTTCCAGACTCAGAACCCTAACCATGAAAAGACAGAGGACCGAACAAGTCAATCAACCACCTCAGCTATATGTTGGCAATGAAAATACTGGGCAAACAGAGACTATGACTCTATGTCAGTCAGTAGATTCTCCAACAACCTCATCGTGCTTGGAGTGGTGAGAGTGGCAGCAATTCAGAACTGTTGAACTCTCAAAACCACTTGAGCAAGACCCTTGGAGCATGCCCCACATCAGGGACCTGGGGTGGGTGGGAGACTGGGTGGGGCTTCTCCCTTAAAATCCCCTTTTACATCAGATATACTGAGGAAACAATATGGACATAATAGTCTTACCCACTTCCCTATAGCCCCTGAACCTTTTTACCGTAACTATGTAAAGATTATATAAATTAAAAAAAATTTTAAAAAAAGGAAACAATAAGGAACTAATTGTCTTCCCATCTTCCTGTAGTACTTGAACCTTTTTACCCTAATTATGTCAAGATTGTCAAAAAATAAATTAAAAAAAGATTTATTATTTTATTTTTATTGCAAAGTCAGATACACAGAGAGGAGGAGAGACAGAGAGGAAGATCTTCCATCCGATGATTCACTCACTCCCAAGCAGCCGTAACAACCAGAGCTAAGCCAATCCAAAGCCAGGAGCTCAGAGCTTCTTCCGGTCTCCCTTACGTGGGTGCAGGGTCCCAAATCCTTGGGCCGTCCTCAACTGCTTTCCCAGGCCACAAGCAGGGAGCTGGATGGGAAGTGGAGCTGTCGGGATTAGAACCAGCGACCATATGGGATCCTGGCGTGTTCAAGGCGAGCACTTTAACCGCTTGGCCACGCCACCGGGCCCAATCCCAAGTATTTTTACAAGAAAAGAAAGAGTGGGGTAGGACCGGTGCTGTGGTTTGGTGGGCTGTTTCCACCTGTAGTGCAGGATTCTATATGAACACTGGTTTGTATCCTGGCAGCTCCATTTCTGATCCAGCTCCCTGCTTACAGCCTGGGAAAGTAGTGGATGATGGTTTAAATTCTTGGGTCCCTGTACCACATGTGAGAGACCCAGAAGATGTTCCTGGTCCCTGGATTTAGATTGTCTCAGCTACAGCCTTTACAGCCATTTGCAGAGTGCATTAATAGATGGAAGATCTGTGTGTGTGTGTGTGTGTTTGTAACTGAGTTTCCAAAAAGAAAATAATAATAATAATAATAATAATAAATCCTAAAAAAAAGAAGAAAAAGTTACTTTTTGAAGGACTGAGCATCTGTTGTGATCCTACCTTTCAAGTTAAAATGAGTAAAACTTTTTTTAAAAATGTAAGACAAAACAAACAAAACCAAAGGTGGATCAGAAGCAGAGCAGCCAGGTCTCAAACTGGCACTCTGATATGGGATGCTGGCATCGTAAATTGTGTCTTAACCCATCATACACAATGCTGTCCCCGTTCATGACTTCTTAACAATAAAGACTCTTAAGAACTTTCTAGCACTCATTTGTCCAGCCTCATCTCTCATTACGTATCAGGTATTATGCCTCACCTCTTTCCACCCTATTAATGTCAATTTCTCAAGCGTTTCCCTTCCTAGATGCCAGAAGTTAGATTGCAGGGCAGAAGTGTAATGTGCCATAATGGAGCTGTGATCCCAGAAGAAGGACACACATCAACTGGCTGCAGGAAGAAGCCAGGAGAAGGAAGGAGAGGCTGGCAGGCACAGCGGTTAGCATCACTGAGGTGTGCTTTAGCAGAGTTGCCATGGAGTAGGAGACTAAAGCCCAGCATCCTTCATCCCTAAGTTGTAGAGGACGCAGTGTAACAAAATCTGGGATGGGGGGTAGGAGATGGCAGCTTCAAATCTTTTGTAGGACAAAGATATTCTTCTGGAGTACAGAAAGAGCTGCAAAAACTGCAAAGCTTTGTCGGTAATTCAGGAGAGCTAGGTACTGGGCAAGAACTAGGGTAATGAGTGCTGTGCCTCAGAGATGGCAGTGAAATTGGGAACTTCCTAGGATCTGTGGACTGCAGTTAATGTTGTGTGTGTATGTGTGTTTGTGTAAAGGAGGAGTCTGTATTTTAAAGTGTAAAGTAAAGCTGCAATGCCTCCCTCCTTAAAGTGTGGTAAGCGTCTTTCTGTGTAGTCCCTAATATGTAGCAAGTGGACAAGGGGTCTCTGACTTTCCACAGGGCAACTGTTCTTCCTAGTGGCGCCAGACAGCAGGGGTGCCCATGGCCTGGGCCCTTGACTTCCCTTCAAGAAGGGATTTAGGAGCTAAGAAGAGAATAGTGAATGGTTGGCTTTTGTAGAAATTGAAGAGAAGCAAAGGCACGCACACTACAGAGAGTGGGGCCCACTAAGAAGGCAGGGGCCCCAGCTCTGCTGTGTTAAACATTATTCAGTGCATTCCTCGAAAGGGGAGGTGTTCATTCTATTATGTGGGAGGAATATTCACGGTTTCTGGGAAGCAGATAGAGATTTCCCAGAATATAGACACCATTCCTCTTCCTCTCCATATGTGATTCCATGTTTTCTGTCATGGCCACTGCTAGGTGTGCCATTCAGCATGCTAATGTATTACATGAGAATATAAGGTGTTGTAGGTCGACCTATGTCCATCCAAGCCTCCTAAACTGGCTGAGGCTGGGAGTCCTTTATTTTTTATTAGAAAAGCAAATGTCAGAGAACAGGAGACACAAAAAGATTTTTTTTATTTTTTAAAGATTTATTTATTTTATTACAAAGTCAGATATACAGAGAGGACAGATAGGAAGATCTTCCGTCCAATGATTCACTCCCCAAGTGACTGCAATGGCTGGTGCTGTGCTGATCCAATGCCGGGAACCTGGAACCTCTTCCAGGTCTCCCACGCGGGTGCAGGGTCCCAAATCCTTGGGCCGTCCTCAACTGCTTTCCCAGGCCACAAGCAGGGAGCTGGATGGGAAGTGGAGCTGCCGGGATTAGAACTGGCGACCATATGGGATCCTGGTGCGTTCAAGGCGAGGACTTTAGCCACTAGGCCACCACGCTGGGCCCCAAAAGGATTTTTTAATCTGCTGGTTCACTTGCAAGTGGCAACAGCCAGAGCTGAGCTGAGCTGAAGCCAGGAGCCAAGAGTTTCTTCTGGGTCTTCCATGTGGGTGCAGAGACCCAAAGCTGTGGGCCATCCTCGACTGCTTTCCCAGGTCACAAGCAGAGAGCTAGAAGGGAAGTGGAGCAGCTGGGATACGAACCGGCATCCATTTGGGATTCCGGCTGATGCAAGGCTAGGAGGATTTAACCACTATGCTATCACGCCAGGCCCTAGGGTGTCCTTTAAAAAAAAAAAAAACAGACTATGTATTGAAAGGTAGAGTTAAAAAGAAAGTGTGTCAGAACTAGCTTCTATTTCCTGATTTATTGCACAGATGTCTGTGAGACCATCTAAGCCCATTACAATCTTTTATTTGTTTGTTTGTTTGTTTGTTTATAAAGTCAGACATACAGGAGAGACAGAGAGGAAGATCCTCTGTGCATTGATTCACTCCCCAAGCAACCACAATGGCCAGAGCTAAGATAATCTAAAGCCAGGAGTCAGGAGCTGCTTCTGGGTCTTCCACACAGGTGCAGGGTCCAAAGGCTTTGGGCCATCCTCAACTGCTTTCCCAGGTCACAGGCAGGGAACTGGATGGTAAGTGGGGCCACCAGGATTAGAACCAGCATCCACATGGGATTCTGGCACTTCAATCAAGGACTTTAGCCCCTAGGCTGTCAACAATGCCCAGATAACGCTGCCGTGTACCCCGAGCTGAGTGGAGGGACTAGGATTACAAAAAAGACAACACACAGTGGGTCATTCTTGTAAAGAAAATGCCGTTTATTCGAAGTTGGCCTGCCTCTTTTATAGTCTGCCTAGTTCCTCGCAGTATTTTCCCAATGCTCAAGCAACTCCTAAGATCCCCCAAGGGCATCTTTAAAAAGGGGAAGCAAGGAAGAGGGAACTTGCAGTCAAGCCAAGGGCTAAATGTATCAGGCCAAGATTGCCCATCCTGTTACCCCTAGAGAAACAAGCTAAGCTGTGGAGTTAACCCTTGGGAGACTGGGACCTGCACTAGGCTATCATGCCGGGGCCATCCACTACAATTTTGTGTGAGGCCCATGGGTAAACCGTGTGAGGTCACTTTCCCCGGGCCAACATCTCACTGCCCCATGTTGGCACATACACTGTCAGGAAACTTACCATTTGTCAGTCAGCTATTTGTCTCTGACCAGGTGACCAGTAAAACAAGGCCTTCAAGTGGTCAACACAAGAATTGCCCAGTGATTTCCTAATTGGTTAGAGATCACCAATGCGGAAAGTTTCCTGCAGGTTACCCTCCCCTCTGCACCACCCCCTGCCCACCCTACCAGACAAGGAGTTCGAGAACCCTTAAACACCGAAGACACTTCTGGAAACAACTTTGTGTGTCTTTATATTTCTCCTTTTTGCAATGATCTCCTTGATACCTCCCAGAATTTACTCAGTTATTTCCACATTCACGTATTCACTTCCCAAATAAAATTTCTCTGTCGGGCCCTACACAACGGCCCAGTAGGTAAGTCCTAGTGTTGGCAAGAGCCTCCAGGATCCCATGAATGCACGGTTTCGTGTCCCAACTGCTCTACTTCCCTTCCATCTCCCTGCTTGTGGCCTGGAAAAGCAGCGGAAGATGGCCCAAAGCCTTGGGACCCTGCATGCATGTGGGAGACCCTGAAGCTCCTGGATCCTGGCATAAAATTAACTCAGCTCCAGCTAATGTAAGCATTTGGGGGGGGTGAGCTAGAGGATGAAAAATCTTTCTGTCTCTCCTCTTCTCTGTAAACTTGTCTTTTCAATAAAAATCAAATCTATTTTTAATTTTATTATATTTTAATGGCACAGTTGCATAGGGTATGGGATTTCCCTGTCTCTTCCAAAATTTGGGAATCCCAAATTCCCAAACCCTGACTGACTTTCCCCATATTATTACAATAATTTAGTCTTTAAGAAAAGAAAAAGAGAGAGCAGGCAGCAATTGAATGGGTGTTCTGATACGGGATATGGAAATTCAGGCATCACAAGAAGCTTAACTTATACCTGATTTGAATCACAAAGACAGTCCCTCCCTGTAGTTTTTTGAGAAAGTTGTGTAGCTAGTTAGATATGAGTTGATGCATATGTGAGGAATTAAAGAAAACAGGAATTTCTGTGTAAAGGGAGAAGGAAGCAAGCTTTGGAAGCAAACCAGCTTTTATCTTTCAGAAGTCTGTGTCACTGTTCAATAACCTGGTTGGGTGTGTTCCAGCCTTCTCCCTGGGGGCAGCTTAAGGGAATCTTGTGCTCTTCACCACTTAACTGTTAACTTTTTCTGGGAAGGATTACCGAGGCATAAAACTCTACCCTGCAGTATCCCAGAAAGGGGGGGAGGAAGAAGCCCACATCCAGCAGCCAAAAAGACTGCAGTCTGAGGCATACCTGGCTCTCAATTCTGTGTAATGAGAAGCCTACCAGGTTCTCTCTATTATTTCCCTTTGTAAACGTTTCTGCCTTGCTTCTTACTACTCTCTGTCTCTCTTCTGAATTCTTCCTTGCAAAAAGTTAAAAACCCTGAGCAACAGTGATTTCCAGCAATAGTAGGAGCTATTACCAAGTCTCCTCCTCTTTACTGTCTTATTGGCATATAACAGCTAGGACACTGGTTGAGACACCTGTTTGTCATATTAGAATGCCTTTATTCCAGGCTAGACTCTAGTGCTAATTCCAAGTTTATGTACCTGGGCTTTTGCTTCTCGTTTGAAACCCTGCATTGCGTTTCCAGCTATCAGCTTTGAACCCCTGGCCATTGTGAGCATTTGGGGAGTGAACCAGGGAATGTGTCAATAGGAGCTCTTTTGGTCAATGTAGGGGTTAGGAGAAAGGTTTTCCAGAGCGATTCAAAAAGAAAATGGTGAAAGTGGTGTATAAACAGAACAAGTGATAATATGAGAGAGAGAGAGAGAGAGAGAGAGAGAGAGAGAAAGAGAGAGATAAAACCCATCAGAAGGCCAGAATTAACAATCTTGTCTAAACAGAAAAAGCCCTCTGAAGGATGTGATCCGTAACTTCTATTATCATGATAAAATTAGAAACTCACAAGGGGAAAGTGGCGCTTTGTCTTGCTAAAAGCGCCTTCAAGGCAGAAGCCAGCATCTGGTATTGTTTAGACTCCTCTGCTCATTCCAGTAGGGACCTGACTATATCTATCAACTGATCTAACTAACTCAGGTGAACGTAGAGGTCCAAAGGTTTCATGTTGAGATTCCAGACCAGCCCTCCAGAGCTGAAACCTCCCAGTCTTCCATTGCACCAAGCACTGACAGTGCCGGTTACTCACTTCCATTTTTAACAACTAACCACAGTGATGCTACTAAAAAGAATCTTCCAGCACATCGCAGTGCCTGATTTTGAACCTGATTTTGATCCAGCTTCATGCACACTCTGAGAGGAAGCAGGTGATGGGCTCAGGTACAAGGATCATTGCCACCCAATGGGGAGACCTAGGCTGACTTCTAGGTTTGCCCCTCCCTGGCAGGTGCAGGCATTTGTGGAGTGAATTCACACATGGAAAATGCCTTTAAGTCTCCCTGTGTCTGCCTTTCAAATAAAATGAAAATAAAACAAACATTTAAGAAAAATGGAAGTTTCCTTGAGCCACTCCAGAGAGGGCTATTGACTGATCTGGGAATTCACTGCTTAGATAACCTGGTGGGGGGAGGGAGGCAAAAAGAAAGGAGGACCTCTCCATTTTCATAAAAACCATTAGCTTCAGCTAATAGCAATAAGAATGGAGGCGCCTGGGGCCCTGCGGCGTGGCCTAGCAGCTAAAGTCCTCACCTTGAAAGCCCCGGGATCCCATATGGGCGCCGGATCTAATCCCGGCAGCTCCACTTCCCATCCAGCTCCCTGCTTGTGGCCTGGGAAAGCAGTCGAGGACGGCCCAATGCATTGGGACTCTGCACCGCCATGGGAGACCCGGAAGAGGTTCCAGGTACCCGGCATTGGATCGGCGTGCACCGGCCCATTGCGGCTCACTTGGGGAGTGAATCATCAGACGGAAGATCTTCCTCTCTGTCTCTCCTCCTCTGTGTATATCTGGCTGTAATAAAATGAATAAATCTTTAAAAAAAAAATGGAGGCGCCTGGTGATTGTGAGCACTTACATTGTAAATGGAAAACAGGAGGGCACCTTGGATTTCTTCATTGTTACATGCTATTGAAGCGGCAGTGCTCAAACAAAGGCCACAGGGGAAATTAGCCGAGGGTGTGGCCTGGCCTCAGGCTGGGTTAGAAATCGGTGTGGCAGGCTGGCTGTTTCTGGTTGAGGATTAGAATGTTCCCCGCCCCCTTCCATTGGCTTTGTGACCCTAGAGCCTGCTTCAGGATAATGTGCAAAATTAAATCCCGGGGTGGCTGTCCCCAACTCTCCAACCTCACAAGTAGATAGATACTTGGTCATCTTTTGTTTCAGTCAAAGCAAATGGAACTGCAAATTACTTTAGGTTCCTATCTGAACCATTTTAGAGACTTTTGTTTTTGTTTTTCTCTATGGGTGTTTTTTTTTAAAGATTTATTTATTTTATTACAAAGTCAGATATACAGAGAGGAGGAGAGACAGAGAGGAAGATCTTCCGTCCGATGATTCACTCCCCAAGTGAGCCGCAATGGCCGGTGCGCGCCGATCCGAAGCTGGGAACCAGGAACCTCTTCCAGGTCTCCCACGCGGGTGCAGTGTCCTAGTGCATTGGGCCGTCCTTGAGTGCTTTCCCAGGCCACAGCAGGGAGCTGGATGGGAAGTGGAGCTGCCGGGATTAGAACCGGCACTCATATGGGATCCCGGGGGGCGTTCAAGGCGAGGAGTTTAGCCGCTAGGCCTCCGTGCGGGGCCCTCTCTGTGGGTGTTTTAAGAGTTATTTATTTGGGGCTGGTGTGTGGTTTAGTGAAGTAAGTCACCAACGGCCATACTGGCACCACGAATAGATACTGGTTTGAGTCCTGGCTGATTCACCTCCAACCACCCATCTATTAATGGCATGGGAAAGTAGCTGAGGGTGGCCCCAAGTGGCACCCACATAGGAGATGCAGAAGCAGCTCCTGGCTCCCAGCTTTGGACTGGCCCAACTCTGGTCCTGATGACCATTTGGAAAATGAACCAGTGAGTAGAAGATCATTGTCTCTTTCACTTACTCTCTCTGCCTTTCAAACAAACTTTTTAAAAACTTTTTTTTTTTAATTTGAAAGGCATAGTGACAGGAAGAAAGGGAGAAACAGAGAAATGGATATCTTCCATATGCTGACTCTCTCCCTAAATGGCCGCAATAGCTTCTTCCAAGTCTGCATGTGGGTGGTAGGTGAGACTACCGAAGTCCACTACAATCTTGCCATTCTTCAAGTGGGTGGCACGAAAATTGCCCAGCCGGGCCCGGTGCGATAGTGTAGTGGTTAAGGTCCTCGCCTTGAATGCGCCAGGATCCCATGTGAGCGCTGGTTCTAACCCTGGCAGCTCCGCTTTCCATCCAGCCCCCTGCTTGTGGCCTGGGAAAGCAGTCAAGGACGGCCCAATGCATTGGGACCCCGCACCCACGTGGAAGATCTGGAAGAGGCTCCTGGCTTCAGATCGGATCAGCTCTGACCGTTGCAGCTGCTTGGGAAGTGAATCATCGGATGGAAGATCTTCCTCTCTGTCTCTCCCCATCTCTGTATATCTGACTTTCCAATACAAATAAATCTTAAAAAAAAAAAAAAAAAAGAATTGCCTAGCCATTTCCTAATTGTGTCAGAGACCACCAATGTTGTGGGAAATGTTTTACCTTTAGGTTCCTGCCCAAGAAAGAGGGGGCAGGGAACCCTTAAAATCTCAAGACCCTTTGGAAAACGTTCAGTGTCTCTCTCTGTTCTTTCAAGGGACACCCCATCTCCTGGCTCTCCTGGGAGGAGCTTTCCATTTCCCATTCTTTCCACATACATATGGTCACTTTGCAAATCAAAACTCTACAACAGATTCCCAGCTTTTTATTTCTATATTAAGCTGAAGAAAGAACCCATTGAGCTTTTCTAGAAACAGTAGGAGCCCAAGCACTTGGGCTATCTTTCACTGCTTTCCCAAGCACATTAGCAGAGAGCTGGGTTGGAAGTGGAACACAAGGGACTTGAAGCTGCAGTCATGTGGGTTGTCAGTATCACAGGCATTGGCTTAACTAGCAATGCTACAACATTGAGCCTCTCAAACTTTAAAAACTAAAGTAAGGATTTGACCATAAACTCAGAGCCAACACTCTGAGTCACAGAAACTCAAACTGTCCCTCATTGTTGACATCTCAATGCAATATTACATTGAAATGTGGCCCTGAGACAAGTAATTGTAAAATCCAATTTACTCGAGAACTACCTTCACCACTTCAAAAGGAACCTGCTGCTCCCCACCTTTGACCAATCAAAGGAAGGCCACTGGCACTGTGGGCAGTGAGACACCCACACATGAGTGATCAGGCACTGCTCAAAACCCATTTAGATCTCACTGCCTTTAATCCCTCAGGCCGTCTAGGAACTGATCTTAAGTGGCCTGACTCCTGATTCTGCGCAATTGCAAAACAAAAACAAACAAAAAAAAAACTGCTTTCTTCCACTAAGCTGGTGTCATTAATTGGCTTGTGAGCAGTTTCAATTTGGGGAGATCTATAACAGTTCCTCCAACCATTTTGCAAGCACAGGGGGTGAGATGCAGGGAATTCCATAATAAGCCAATTTGGTGGAGTGTAAATGGCAGAAGAGGTGACATGACACTGGGAAAAGGAAACGGGAAAAGACTATAAAGGGTTAGGACTGGGATTTGTGCTTAGGCATCTGGACTTTATGATGTAAGTAATGAAGAACAAGTAAGGAGTCTTGTGATGTTTTAAATCATTATTTGAAGAATAATTTTTTAAAAAAATGACGAGAAAAATGTACCACACAGTGGACTAGCAAAGATAGGCATATAAGGATAAGTCCCAGTAGGGAAGTTATATTTAATATTGGTGTAAATGTAAATTATTATGTATGCTTTTTGGGGGAGAATTATTTGTCACTAATGACCAAAAACACATTTTTTATGCTGTAGAAATTTCTATGAACTAACAGAAAAATACCTGCACAAGTGCACAAGTATACACACAAATCGAAAGGCTACATAATTTTTGGATCCAGAGCAAAATAAAAATGCAAATTTCCCCAGTTCAAAAGGCAGCAGAAAAAAGGTCATTAAAAAATACTAACGTAAAACTTTTCTTTTTTTTCCCTTTTGGTCTCTTTCGTGCTTTATCATAGTAGAATTTTGGTTTTTTTTTTTCTTTTTGGTTTTTTAATTTGAAAGCCGAGTTACAAGATCAACATGCCACAGGAGAAACAGAGAGATCTTCCATCTGCTGGTTCATTCCCCAAATGTCTGCAGTGCCCAGAGTTAGGTGCTCCGAAGCCAGGAACCAGGAGCCTCCTGGGTGCAAGGGCCTAAACAGGAGAGGACAATATGGAGTCCTGGAGAGTTGAGCAGTTCAAATTTTACTTTATTTTGCTTGATTAATAAATTGTTTATTTGTGAGGTGCACAGAGAGAGAAATCTCCCATTCTGCTAGTGCCCACAATGACTGGACTGGGGCAGGCACACACCCTGGGTCAGAAACTCCAACCAAGTCTTCAACATGCATGGCAGGGACTCCGTTCCTTGAAGCAATATTAACTGCTGCCCAGGGTCTGTAATAGAAGGAAGCGGGGGGGCACGACATGGTGGCCTAGCGGCTAAAGTCCTTGGCTTGAATACACCGGGATCCCATATGGGCGCAGGTTCTAATCCCGGCGGCTCCACTTTCCATGCAGCTCTTAAATAGTATGAGTAATAAGGGTGCGTGGAGGATGTGATGTGATCTTTGGATTGTTAAGAAGATGAGGAAGGAGTGTGGGGACTAAGCAGAATGGTGTGTCCTTCTAGAAGGAGCCAGAACAGCTGCTGTGTGTTTGAGGGAAGGGCAGGAAGAGGCAGCAACACAGAGAATTAGAATACAGGTCAGTTTCCCTGGTTTAAGTCTTTTTTTTTTTTTTTTCGATTGCAGTCAGATATACAGAGAGGAGGAGAGACAGAGAGGAAGGACTTCTATTCGATGATTCACTCCCCAAGTGGCCACAATGGCCAGAGTTGAGCTGATTGAAGCCAGGATCCAGGAGCTTCTTCCAGATCTCCCACACAGGTGCAGGGTCCCAAGGCTTTGGGCCGTCCTCAGCTGCTTTCCCAGGCCACAAGCAGGGAACTGGATGGGAAGTAGGGCTGCCAGGATTAGAACCGGTGCCCGTGTAGGATCCTGGTATGTGCAAGGGGAGGACTTTGGGCACTATGCTACCACACCAGATCTTTCATTTTATTGTTTCAAGATTTATTTATTTATTTAAAGATTTATTTATTTTTATTGCACATTCAGATATACAGAGAAGAGAAGAGAGAGAAGGAAATCTTCCATCGCCCGATTCACTCCCCAAGCAGCTGCAGTGGCTGGAGCAGAGCTGATCTGAAGCCAGGAACCAGGAGCTTCTTCTGGTCTCCCATGTGGGTGCAGGATCCCAAGGCTTTGTGCCATCCTTGATTCTGAGTTGGATGACTTGTTCAAGGCCATCGTCAGTATCAGAAGTCTGATGTTTCTGAGCCTCAACGGGATGTGACTTTCGTCCCCGGTATTTTCCATTCTGTGGGAGGCATTGGTGAGTCCCATGTACAGCTTGCAGCACTTGCGCTTGATGAGATGCAATATAAAGGCCAGTGAGTGTGGTGAAGTTGATTCGCTCCTGGTCAACAGCAGGAATCTGGAAAAGCTGACCCTGTCCAACAACCCGCTGAAGAATGATGGGGTGAAAATACTGTGTGATGTCTTGCTCCAACCAGGTTGTTCCCTCGAGTCACTGGTGTTGCTCTTCTGCTGTCTGATGGAAGCGTGCTGTAGCTCCCTGGGGACAGTCATGTTGTTCAACAAAACTCTGAAACACCTAGACCTGAGTGTGAACTTCCTGCAGAACAGTGGCATGTTGATCTTGTTGATACCTCTAAAGCTTCTGGTCTGCATGATATGGGAGTCGGAGCTGTCCGCTTGCTTCTTCAACAGCGAAATCTGTCATGACATTGGCACAGCCATCATTCACAACCCAAACCTATGGAGCCTGGAGCTTGGGAGCAACAGCCTAGGGAACGAGGGTGCTGCTGTGCAGCACACTGGAATTCCCCAGCTGCAACCTGGAGAACCTTGGGTTGGACGAGCGTAAGCTAACAGGTGCCTGCTGTGAGTTTTTGTCCTCTATGCTGGTCACTAACAAAAAACTGAAAAAACTCAATCTGCTTGGCAACAAGTTGGGTGATGTAGGAATTAGGCAGCTTCACATGGTCTTGATCTTGGGACCACAAAGTTGTGTACTTGAGACCCTTGGGTTAGCTGGATGTCACTGTCCTTGTGGTTGGGGACAGCACTGTGCTGACATGGGTGAGGGTGTGTGAGATGGCAATATACCCTGTTGCCAGCTTCCAATTCCTTCAAGCCACAGGATTCTTTTTTTTTTTTTAAAGATTTATTTATTTTATTACAAAGTCAGATAGAGAGGAAGATCTTCCGTCTGATGATTCACTCCCCAACTGAGTGCAACAGCCGGTGCTGTGCCAATCAGAAGTCGGGAACTGGAACCTCTTTTGGGTCTCCCACATGGGTGCAGGGTCCCAAAGCATTGGGCCATCCTCGACTGCTTTTCCCAGGCCACAAGCAGGGAGCTGGATGGGAAGTGGAGCTGCCAGGATTAGAACCGGTGCCCATATGGGATCCTGGCACTTTCAAGGCGAGGACTTTGGCCACTAGGCCACTGCGCCGGGCCCAAACTAAGCTGTTCTGAAGTCAGGAGTCTGGAGCCTCCTCCAGGTCTCCCCCATGGGTGCAGGTTCCCAAGGCTTTGGGTCATCCTCTACTACTTTCCCAGGCTATAAGCAGGGAGCTGGATGGAAGTGGAGCAGCCCGATAGGAATCAGCATGCATATGGTATCCCAGTACTTTCAAGAAGAGAATTAGTCATTAAGCAATCATGCTAGGCCTTCCCCAAATTTTTAAGGCCCTACAGAATTAGGCCCAAACTCCTTAGCCTTGTAGGTGCTGGTGTGGTGGCATAGCAATTATCCTCTACTTGCAATGCGGGCATCCCATATGGGCACTGGTTTGAGTGCCAGCTGCCCCACTTCAGATTTAGCTCCTTTCTGGTGGCAAGGAAAGCAGCAAAGGATAGCTCAAGGCCTTAGGTCCCCGCATCCACGTGGGAGATAGGGATCAAGCTCTAGATTCTTGGTTTCAGGTCAGTTCAGCTCTGTCCATTGCAGACATTTGGGGAATTACCCAGTGGATGTAAGAACTCTCTGTCTTTCCCTCTTCTTCTATTTCTTACTTTAATGTAAAATAAATAAATCTTTGAAGGAAAAAACAAAAACAACAACTACCACCAAAAAAACCCTTGGCTTGGCTCTAGGAAAAAGTTTTGTACACCTGTAACAGAGGCGTCTCTATCCTGATCCAGCTCCCCTGCTAATGTGCCTGGGAAAGCAGTGGAAGATGGCCCAAGCACTCAGACCCCTGCAGCCCTATGGAAGACCCAGCAGAAACTCCTGGCTCCTGGCTTCAGCCTAGCACAGCCTTGTGGCCATTTGAGGAGTGAATCAGATGGAAAATCTTCCCTCCCAACCCTGCCAACTCTGCCTTTCAAATAACAGAAATAAATCTTAACAACAACAACAAATCCCACAGCATTTTTCCCTGCTGCATTCTCACAACACCAACCATGACCTATTCACTGTTGCTGTGTTGATTAAGGTGACTCCCTTGTACCTTAGAGTAGTAAGGTTTGATCTGAGCTCTGGTTTCTGACTTCACCTTAGTGCCAATGCAGCCCTTTGGTAAGAGGCAGTGGTGATGGTTCAGGTAATTGAGTTCCTGCCATCTGTGTGGGTATGGGAGACCTGAACTGCATTTCTGCCCCTAGTTTCAGCCCTTGACCAGTCCCTGCTGTTGTGGAATCTGTGGAGTGGACTACTGAACCAGTGGGTTGCAGCTCTCCTCTCTGGCTCTGTTGCTCCCTCTCAAACACATAAACTTAAAAAAAATCTTTTTTTAAGTTCATTAAAAAAAGAAAAAAAAAGATATTGCCTTCTTTCATAGCATTTTTTTTGACTAGCTCTGCCATCTCTAGTCTCCAGTAGGTCGCATTAATTGCTCCTAATTCTGGGCCACCATGACTCTTTTCTAACTTGATTATAAGTAGTTAGATACTCTTGCCTACCTCTTTTATTGAAGGGTAAACTCAAGTTCCAGAACTCTATGTATCAAAGTAACCCAGCCTATGACACTAAATGCAAGAATCTCATTGCACCTTGAACTGAATTGAACTTACACATTTGTATTTTCTGCAATTATTTTCTTTTCTTCTTTAAGTCCTCATAAAAGTTAATTTGGAAAATGTCAGCCTGTCTCAGCTGTCCTTGGAGGAAAGGAGGAAAAGGGCACTTGTTCACTTGCTCATGCAGCGACAGAGAAAAAGGACATCCCTAGGGGCCAGGAGAGGGACTGCTGTAGCAACGGAAGTGCAGGACAGCACGGGAGGAGAAGCAGGCCAAATGACAGCTGTGCCTTCCCGCCTGGAAATTTCCTTTGGAGATATCCTTTCCTCTACTCTGGAGGATGTCCTCAGTGCAGCAACTCCTTTTTGCTCCTCTATGGTGGAAATTGACTTGCACAATGGGATGGGTCTTGGGTGGGTAGACAAAATGTAAACAAGAGGGATGGTTCAAGGTTACCCAATGAGCCACCACTTTCCTTCTAAGATCACAACATAAGTGCCATGAAGGCTGACAAAAACAGTGGCACAGATCTTTGGAGACAAGGCTACAAGGTCCCTAGGGAAAGTAAAAGCCACCAGAAGCAAAAATTCAGCCCGGCTTTGTTCTCCTGTCTCCTAGGCTCCTTCCCAAGGCTTATCTTTTCTCCCTCCCTTTAGTTCTGCCTCAGACTAGAAACCCATCAGGAAGGAGAGCCTTAAACCAGGGGCCCCAGCCTCCGGGATGATCCAGGTAGTGTTTACCAAGAACCAGCCTTGATGTTCTTTGCGGTGCTTTCTTCCTTACTGAAGAAAAATGGGTTTTACCTCAATTCCTCATTTCTGTTTAAATATTTAGTTTCATCAGCACAGGCCCAAGAGTCTTTTCCATTTCCCTGGGGTGCCTGGGAGCCATGCTGACACCAGTGTCATAAATAATCTATGGGATCCCAGCAACAAGCCATTGGCTTGCAGTCACTCCATTCTTCCCATCTCCGGACTTGCACTCTGCACACATGCTCCGGGGCAAGCTGGGCCAGGCTGGACAAGTCGTTCTTGGGCCCTGAAGCCTTTAATTTTAAAACTACTTCTAGAGGACATCACTATGATAAGCAAGAGCCCCACTGCAGCCCAGATTTGAGGGCCTTTGAGGGAATGTAAGGCCTGTATGAACTGGGGGGAAGAGTGGGTAGAGGTGAAAAGACCAAAGTCCAACGGTGCAGCCCTATTTGGGTGTTGCATTGGTGGAGATACCTCAGGGCTGTTTTTTTTTTTTGTTAAGATTTATTTATTTTTGGGCGCAGCATGATAGTATAGTGGTTAAAGTCCTCGCCTTGCATGCGCTGGGATCTCATATGGTCGCCTGTTCTAATCCCTGCAGCCCCGCTTCCCATCCAGTTCCCTGCTTGTGGCCTGGGAAAGCAGATGAAGACGGCCCAAAGCCTTGGGACCCTGCACCCACATAAGGGAGACCCTGCACCCGTGTGGGAGATTTATTTATTTTATTACAAAGTCAGATATACATACAGAGAGGAGGAGAGACAGAGAGGAAGATCTTCCATCCGATGATTCACTCCCCAAGTGAGCCGCAACGGGCCAATGTGCGCCGATCCGATGCCGGGAACCTGGAACCTCTTCCGGGTCTCCCACACAGGTGCAGGGTCCCAATGCATTGGGCCGTCCTCAACTGCTTTCCCAGGCCACAAGCAGGGAGCTGGATGGGAAGTGGAGCTGCTGGGATTAGATCCGGCGCTCATATGGGATCCCGGGGCTTTCAAGGCGAGGACTTTAGCTGCTAAGCCTCCGCGCTGCGCCTGTGAACATAATTTTCTATTGGAAAGACCAATATACAGAAAGAAGAAGAGACACAGAAAGATCTTTCATTTGCTGGTTCATTCTCCAAATGGCGGCAACTGCTAGAGCTGAGCAATCTGAAGCCAGAAGCCAAGAGCTTCTTCTGAGTCTCCCATGTACAAGCAGGCTTTGGGACAGCCTTCTCTATTTCCCCAAGCTATAAGCAGAAAACTGGATGGGAAGTGGGACAGCCGGGACATGAAGCAGCGCCATATAAGATACTGCCGTGCACAGGTAGAGGATTAGTATATTGAGCCACTGTGTCAGCCTCTTCAGAGCCATTTTGATAAGGTCTAGTTAGGGATCTGTGTGAATGTCAAGCAGAGGGGAGACCAGCATCAGATTCAGGTGACAGCCAACTTCAGTGGCACAAGAAGGAAACTGAATACTGAGCTTTCTCTCCTTCATTCAGAATCCTAACTCCTAAGATGTATTCTACCCTTCCAGATTTTACTCCATTATGTGAAAAATCTGGAGGGGAAAGTTGGGGCTTCCTTGAGATGGAAGATGGACACTTTTCTATTACAGAAAGGAACCAACCGTGGGATTTGGTGGGACAGGTCCTAGACATGCTTTACAAAACCTCAAAAAGACTTACTGGGGCCCGGCGGCGTGGCCTAGCTGCTAAAGTCCTCGCCTTGAAAGCCCCGGGATCCCATATGGGTGCCGGATCTAATCCCGGCAGCTCCACTTCCCATCCAGCTCCCTGCTTGTGGCCTGGGAAAGCAGCTGAGGATGGCCCAATGCATTGGGACATTGCACCCACGTGGGAGACCCGGAAGAGGTTCCAGGTTCCTGGCATCGGATCGGCGCACATTGGCCCATTGTGGCTCACTTGGGGAGTGAATCATCAGATGGAAGATCTTCCTCTGTCTCTCCTCCTCTGTGTATATCTGGCTGTAATAAAATGAATAAATCTTTAAAGAAAAAAAAAAAAGACTTACTGAGGGCCCAGCGTGATGGTGTAGCAGTTAAAGTCCTCACCTTTTATGCGCCAGGATCCCATATAGGCGCCAGTTCTAATCCCGGCAGCTCCACTTCCCATCCAGCTCCCTGCTTGTGGCCTGGGAAAGCAGTCGGGGATGGCCCAAAGCCTTGGGACCCTACACCTGTGTGAGAGCCGTGGAAGAAGTTCCTGGCTCCTGGCTTTGAATTGGCGCAGCATCAGCCGTTGCAGTTACTTGGGGAGTAAATCATCAGATGGAAGATCTTTCTCTCTGTCTCTCCTCCTCTCCTTTTTAAAGATTGATTTAAGAATAAATACATGTTAAAAGAAAACAAAAAAGGCTACTGCTTCCAGGTGCCCCACCTTGGCAATCAGCTCCTCACTGGTATGATCTGGGTAATTAAATGTGAAACATCACCTTTGTTGCCACTAATGATATGGTCCTGGTCGGGCTTTGTTCAAGTAACTCCTTGAGCTCAGCTCTGTCATACTCTCATTTTCCTCCAAAACTTTGCAGAGATAAAAGGAGACAGAAACAATTATTTATTTATCCAGGGGTTCAAAGTTTTGCTTTGAGCTCGCCAATATGTGTAGTCCTTTTTGAAATCAAGAGTGCAAATAAACTTCAGTCTTGTGGAAATGGCAGCTGCTACAAACATACACACAAAGATAAAAGGAGTGGATGAAAGGTGCAAGTTCTAGTGGCCGTCCTTCAGTCTGGTGGGAGTGGGGAGCTCATGAGTCTCCACTCCCTGTCCTTAGAGGCAGCCACAGCATACTCTCTAGAGTCAGTCCCCTTACTGGCTCAATTCCAACTGGCCAGGACCTAGAGAATTTAAAACCAAACCAAAGGAAAGGCGGCTAGTGATGGTCTCTGATGGCTGGTCACCACTTGGTCGAATGAAAAAGTAGATTGCTCTAGGATGTCACAATCAGACTCCTCCCTGTTTTGCTTCACTTCTGGCTTTTGTCCTCCATTCCATATTTCTTCCTTGGTCCCCCTCTGAGACTCCCCTCCTCCCTACCATAGAAGCATGGATTGGCATCTGAACAGCCAGGGTGCTTCCCAAAAAAGGAACATGACTAAGGTATTCACTGGTGTGTCGCCATATTGGCAATCTGCTGTTTATTGGAATGTGTGACATCACTCAGGTATGTTGAAGAAAAGTTGTTGGGATGCTCCCGGGGGTGCTAACCTAAGCCATGTAGCATCTAGGTATTGTTTTTGCTTATCACTAAGTCAACCATGTCAACCAGGAGGAGAGACAAAGCAAGGCAAGATAAACTAAGCTATTTCAAAGGGTTGAGCAAGACTGAGATGAACTGGTCATGGATTACCTTATTTCTCTGTGTATTTCTTTTTTATTCTCTGATTCTCTTTCTATAGCCTTGGTCTTTGCATTTTGTACTTTCTGTGCTTTCTCAGTGAATTGATGTTTACTTAAAATCTCGTGGGAGACAATAATCTACGTTTACTCTTTAGTGCTGTTACAATTAATTGCTAGAAATCCAGAACTGATGAACTATCAAAACTGTATGAGCAGGACCCTCAGAGCGCGCCTCCCATTGGGGATCTGGAATGGGTGGGAGGTTGGGTGGGGCTTTTCCCTTTGTTTTCTTCCCTCACCCCAGATACAGGGAAAAATGAAAATGGTGTGGAAACAATGGTATTACCCACTTACACCCTGTAGCCCTTGACCCTTTGTTCCCTATTATTATTAAAAAATAATTTTAAAAAACCAATTAATTGCTAGAGACTAGATGGCTTCAAACTTCAGACACCCACTCTTGTACAGCTCTACGGGTGAGAACTTGGAGAGCAAGGGGTTAGCAAGTTCAATTTCTTCTGGCGTCTCTGTGTGCAGTCCTTGGCATTCCTTGCTTGCCTCTCTATCTCTCTACCTTCAGAGCTAAGGCCTCCTCCTCTCTTTTTGTACCCTTGTCATTGGATTCAGGGCCAACCCTAATCCAGGATGATCTCATCTTGAGATCCTTAACTTAATTATACCTTCAGACACCCTATTCCACACTTGATCTTAGCCAAAATGCCAAGAAGCAATCACCCCATTCCCAAGTAAGATTTTATTCATACTTTGGGGTGGTGGCAGCAGCTTTCAACCCCAACACTATTTAAAAGGTGAGATGGTGAGGTAGGAGGAATTACATTTGCTTTTTCAAGTTGTGTTTCTGCTTCCTCTTCTGCTCCTTCCATCTTCCCTACCACAGTTGAGGGAGTGGGGTGGGGGAGAATTGAAGAGTTAAGCAGAACTCTCTAACAAACGTTTGCTGAGAAGGTTGCTTGCTAGCTTTAGCAAGATGGTCAGCTTCTGGCATTCCCCTGTGACTTCATCAACTGCCTCAGGCAGTGAATTGAGTGATTTTGTCCAGGCCCTGCCTGTTTGCACATTTGGAGCTGGACTCTGATCCCATGGAGCTGACCTGCTAAACCTGTTTCCACCCAAACTGAAGAATGCAAGCAACCTGCTTCTTCCCCTGGGGCGAAGGTTTGGCTGCAGTCCTCAGATCAGGCAGACTGGACTCTGGGCTGATGGTGTCACAGGAGAGTGTATTCCCAGTGCATCACTCCTAATCTCCTGGCTGGCTCATCCAGTTATTTTCTAAAAAGGAAACATCTACTTAAATGTTTCCAAAGGTGCTTCGAACACTAGCTGTGCAGTACTGATGCTGTGTGCTTCCCTTCCTCTCTATCTAGCCCCTCCTTCATACCTCATGCTCCCTGGTCTCTACTTAGTTTCCTCCCTCCATGCTTGGTTTCACTCTTTTACTCTATGCCATCCATGGCAACAACCTTACAGCTCCACCCTCCCAAATTAAAGCTTAGCTTGCTTCTCTTTCAGTTCTTGTATATCAGTGCTTGTTACCACCCTTCCAAAAGATCTTGGGATTTTATTTGTTTAATTAATTAATTTATTTACTGTTTTTCTGGATTTTTTTTTTAACAACCAGACATTGCATTTATTTACCCTTTTGAAAAAGAATGAAGATAATGTAACAAATGTAACAATTCTTATCAGATGTACAGGCTTATATAGACAGTGGAAGCATAATATAGTAGAAAACGTGTTGGTTTTAAATTAAATACACATAGGTTCAAATATGGTATTTGCTGCTTGCTCGCTTTGTTACCATGAGGACAAAGATCAGCTTCTCTGAGCCTATTTTGCATTAGTGAGAGATAATAACACAGTACTAATACCAAACTCACAGGACTTTTGTAAAAATCAAGAATGGAGTTGTGAAATATACCTGGCAATATGTACGACATATTGTATAGTCTAACAGGGAAGGAACTCTAGATCTTGCTGATTTCTGTAACCCCCTTTTTGCCACCTTATTTTATTGATTATTAATGAATTAAATGCATGATCTGCATTGAATTCAGTCATTCAAGGTTAATTTTGGATTTTTAAAACAAAAAAGCATTTATTTTTATCGGACAGTCAGATCTACAGAGAGAAGGAGAGACAGAGAAAATCCTCTGTGCATTGATTTACTCCCCAAGCGGTTCCAACAGCTGGAGTTAGCCAATCTGAAACCAGGAGCCAGGAGCCTCTTCTGGGTCTCCCACGTGGGTACAGGGTCCGAAAGCTTTGGGCCTTACTTGACTGCATTCCCAGGCCACAAGCAGGGAGCTGGGAAGCACGGCCACTGGAACACAAACCAGCAACCATATGGGATCCTGGTGTGTGCAAGGTGAGGCAAGGACTTTAGCAACTAGGCTACTGTGCTGGGCCCTGGATTTTTTTTTTTTTTGAGACTTATTTGTTTTTATTTGAAAGGCAGATTTACAGAGAGAAAGAGAGACAGAGAGAAAGATCTTCCATCTGCTGGTTCAATCCCAAACAGTCAAAGCTGAGCTGATTTGAAACCAGGAGGAGCTTTTTCTGGGTCTCCTACATAGGTGCAGAGTCCCAAGGCTTTGGGACACAGTCAGGGTCTAATCCCAGTGGTCTCACTTCCCATCCAGCTCCCTGCTTATGGCCTGTGAAAGCAGTGGAGGACAGCCTAAAGCCTTGGGACGCTGCACCCACGTGGGAAACCTGGAAGAAGCTCCTGGCCCCTGGCTTTGGGTTGGCTCAGCTATGGGCACTGCAGCCTCTTGGGGAGTGAATCATCGAACAGAAGATTTTGCTCTCTCTCCTCCTCTCTGCATATCTGACTTTCCAATAAAAAAGTGAAGTAAAACAAAAAAAAAAAAAAAAGAGGAAAGAAAGATCTTCCATCCACTGGTTCATTCCCTAAAATGGTTGCAAAGGCTGCAGCTAAGCCAATGTAATGTCAGAAGCCAGGAACTTCAACCAGGTGTCCTACGCTGGTTCAGGTTCTTAAGGACCTGGGCCATCCTCCACTGTTGTCTCTGGCCACTTGCAGGGAGCTGGATGGGAAGTGGAGCAGCTGGGACATGAACTGGTGTTCCTATTGGATGCTGGTGTTTGCAGTTGGAGGATTATACTATTGAGCCACTGCGCTGCCCCTGAGAAGCATCTTTTAAAATAAATTTTTAAAGATTTATTTATTTGCTTGACACGATAGCTCAATTGGCTAATCCTTTTGTTCCAAGCACTAGCATCCCAGGATCCCATATTGACACCCATGGTTCACTTGGGGAGTGAACCAGTGGACAGAAGATCTTTCTGTCTCTCCTTCTCTCTGTAAATCTGCCTTTCAAGTAAAAATAAATAAATCTTTAAACAAACAAACAAACAAGCAAGCAGTGGAGCAGCTAGGATACGAGCTGGCGCCCATGTGGCAGATCTTTAGCTAGTTGGGCCATCACGCTGGACCTAGAAAATCTTACCTGTGGTTTCCTTTCCCTTAGGAACTCTTCTGCTTTGATTCTTATTGTCATGCCTACCTTTTTCCTGCTATAAAATTGTAGACCTTTAAAACTCTGGATCCCCACTGCCCTCTGGCCAAGAACATCTGAGACAGGCTGTTCTTTTCCAAAGGAATTGTACTAAAAAACAAAATAAGTTAATAAATAGTGGGAAAAGAGAAATAAATCATAGAAAATACAAATAAGATGCAGTTCCTTATCCAAAAGCTCTGGCCTCTCATTTCAGATTAATCACATTCTAGACCCTCAGGCTTCTTTTCTGGGTTCAATATCACAAAGTTCCCAACTAGCACCAGCCTTCTTTTATTTATTTATTTATATTTTGGTATATTTTTTGAAACAAAAACCAACTCTCTGGCTCATTTATAGTTTTGTTTCTTCTCCCTCCACCTTTTTAAGATACATCTTTGTTTGTTTGTTTGTTTGTTTTCAAAGATGTATCTATTTGAAAGCCAGAGAGACAGAGGAGACAGGCACAAAGGTGGAGAGGGTACAGGTGAGTGCTATGGGCAGGAGAGTGTAGATCTTTCATCCATTGGTTTACTCTTCAAATTGCCTCAACAGCCAAGCCATAGTTAGGAGCCAAAAACTCCATCTGGGTGTCCCATGTGGCAGGGGCCAAATACCTGGGTCTTGGCCCACAGCCTTCTCAAGCATTGGTGATGGCAGTGTAACCTGCTTGGAGCCTCATCTGTGACTTTCAGAGAGAGAGAGAGAGAGAGAGAGAGAGAGAAGGAGAGAAAGAGTGAAAAGGAGGGAGAGACAGAGATCCTTTCTGGTTCATTCCTCACATGGTTACAATGGCTAGCATTGGATTAAGCTGAACTACAGCTTCTTCCTGACCTCTCACAAAGGTGCAGGGCCCAAGCCATTGAGCCGCCCTCTGCTGCTTTCCCAGACCATTATCAAGGAGCTGGATGAGAAGTGGAACAGCTAGGATATAAACTAGTACCCATACAGGATGCCAGTGTCACAGGTTTATTTGCTGTGTCACAATGCTGGTTCCTCATCTGTGACTTTCTTAGAGCATACCTGTTCAGCTAACTGGTGGGAGTCTGAATCCCCCCCAGGAATGTCCTGGGCCTCAGACAATTTCTTCTATAAGCTTCTTAAATCATCACAACCATGTAAAGGACCTGTGAGAGGGCTGCATTGCCCTGGGATTCTGGCAGGGTCTAAGTGATGCCTCTTAGTGAGAAGGCAGGCTGGAATAAAGAGAATTCACTGCACAAATATGAAGCATGCAACCTAAAACATTTTCTGTTTTAAAATCATAGCATGAGCTTTTGAGGTAGATCTCCATCACTAGTCATATTGGATAGAGTTGGAGGCTTGAAGGGATTCAGTATATTCCTCAAGGTCTTATAAACAATTAAACTTGTAGCAACATTTGGGCTGATGTTACTGATAAGGCTGTGATTTGCATTATAGAGCATAAGAAGAGAGAGGCTAGCTTTTCTGCTTTTCTTTATCTGATTATGTTTTTTTAGGGTTTACTTGGTTTTGTTTGAAAGAGTTGAGAGAGAGAGAGAGGTCTTTTAATTCTAGATCATTCCCCAGATGGTCCCAGTTGCTGAAGCTGAGCCAGTCTGAAGCCAGGAGTTTCCTCTGGATCTCCCATGTGGGTGCAGGATCCCAAAGCTTTGGGTAATCCTCCACTGCTTTCTCAGGCCATCAGCAGGGAGCTGGATCGAAAATGGAGCAGCTGAGACTGGAACCAGCACCCATACGAGATACAGGTACTTGCAGGTGGAGGACTAACTGGTTGAGCCATGGCGCTGGTCCCAAAGGATTTCTTTCAATGTAAAGCTGTTTTATTCCCTCTTGTGCAAACCTCTTTGCTATTAGATGTATAAAAGTTCCATAGACCAAGTTCTTACGTTCAGCATTTCATTTGATTCTCTGGTTTTGTGTCTGACATTCACTGGCATTAATTATTTTGGATATTGGGAAGCTGGAATGTACAGGACATGAGTACAGGAATTGGAGAGGAAGAAGAAGCAAAGAACAGATTCTGGAGAAAGGGAAGAGTTCTGGTTCCTGCCACCATTTCCCAAGTTCTCCAAGGCCTTCCCCTGGGGGCTGCTGTACCAATGTGTAAAAAGTAGGTGTGGATGTGGGGAGTTCTCCTGGCCCTTTTCACCCTGTTTACTGTGGTCGGTACAGTCATCACAAACACCTGGTAAGTAGCATGAAGCTGGGGAAGTGAGACTGGCAGACAAGGAACTGGAAAAAAACACAGAAATGTTTTGAAGGAGAAATTGCTCACTTATTAAAAATATAATGTGAAAATACCCTGAAGCCTGTGGGTTTTTTTTTTTTCCTTGCAGCGTATAGTGCTCAGGTGACCTTTTCCCTTGGAGAAAGGCTTTATGGCTCGGAGCTTTCTAGTTGGAGGAAGGGGCTGAATTACAGTCTGCACAGTGCCAACAGGTCATTGTGTGAACTCCAGCCGAATTATTCCAGCTATTTGCTTGCGTTGTCAGCTCCGAACCAGAGACAGTGATGTCAGATATGTCACACTATATTTTTGGTGGTATCTCCAGTAAAAGGATTATGATAAACAACAGATTTATCATGTGCACAGCACAACATTTTGGCTTTCTTCTCTGGGTCACAGGAGCAGACAGGGCTCACAGTTTGACACATGGCATAAACCCTTGGGAATCAGGCTTTCTGGGGTTAAAAAGAAAGCGGAAGACACCTGTTATTTGTTTGGTGCTTTCTGCTCTAGTTTACAAAGCATTTTCAGATACCATCACAAGGGAGCCTTACCACACCTGCTAAGTGGCGTTAGTGCCCCCATTTTATAAAAGAGGAAATAGGTCACACAGTGCAACACAGGCAAAGTTGCATATTGTTATTATTATTTCACTTTGCTTCAGCTGTCCAGATAATTATTTTTTTTTTCACTGCAGTACTTTGTGATAAGGGACCAGTACACAAACACAACTTTCTTTTCTGGAGATCCTTCCTCCTGTGCTGAGTAGATGTCACAGCCAGCAGCCATTCAGCTATACACATCAGCAGACACTCCCAGCAACCCCCGTGAGGACAACAATGTCCAAGTGTAGTAGATTGGCTTTTTACAAGAAAATTATTTATGTTCATTTGGGGGATGGCCAGCTAAGATTCAACTTCGTGTTTGTTTCCGAGACTACGAAGGTTGGAGTAGACAAGTTGTCTAGAGAATTAGCCTGGTAAAATAACCATTTAAAAGCTTTAGGCATGTAACTAGTTAACTGCCTATCAAGAGCAAGCTGGACTCACAGGATCTCCTTCTGGGGTGCTATGGGGGTGGTGAACTTAGGGCTGTGTTCCCCTTTACACAAAGGGCGCTTCAAGTTTCTCCTCCACTCCCACCCCCCAACCCTATAGGGCTGGCAGTGTATAAGCCGACTAACAGGGTCTAAGGGTGCCCGGAAGTGGGCTCACCCTAGTATGGGGTGAGCTACAACAGGCCTGCCAATGGAGTTAGGGTGCACTTGGAAGGAAGCCGGTTTTTGTAATTCTGGCCCAACCGGGCCTCAGACTGGAAGCGCCAGGGGGTCGGCTGGGTTCCAGGCCCGCGCCGCCCGGCGCCTGCTGCAATAACCTCACCTCGAGGAAGCAGTCCTTGCCGCCTGCCCTTATTTGCGTCCAAGGCTTTACCCCGGGACTGGCACTGGTGCCGCCGTGCTTGAGGTCACCCAAACTGGGGCTCCCCCGGAACACAAACCGGGAAGGGGAACCTGTCTCGCGGTGGGCAGGTGACTGGATACTCAGGGTGGGGCAGGACGCGCTCCGCAGAGGCTCAGCCTCGGTTCCCACACCACTCACCAAGAGCCCCAGGCCCGCAGCTGCTAGTGCAGGCTTCTGCGTCGGCCAGAACTCGGACCCTGGGGTCCTCCACTTCCCAGGCCCCTCAACCTCCCTCGTCGTCCCCACAGTGCCCGCAGCCAGCAGCGTTGGGGCCTCCCCCGGCGCGGCCCACACGGCGTCGCTAGCCCGGCGCTGGGGGCGGACGCCAGCCCCCAGCCCTCGGCGTCCCCTCCCCTTCACTTCCCCCTCCCCTGTCCTCTCTCTTCCCCTCCCCCCCCCCCCCCCGCGGCGAGGCGGCGAGGAGGAGGAGGCGGCGGCGGCGGCGGTCGAGGCTGAGGCTGAGGCGGCGGCGGCGGCAGCGGGCGGGGCTCGGCTTGGGCTCCGCGGGCGGGCGGGCGGACATGGCGGCCAACATGTACCGGGTCGGAGGTAGGAAGGCTCGGCCCGACCCGGCCCGTCTGGGAGCGGGCTGTGGGAAGTGGGGGGTCGCGGCGAGCGCAAGCTAACTGCTGGGAATCCCGGGCGCCCGGGCTGAGGGCGCAAGGGTCGGGGACACCGGGGCCCTCAGAGGGGCCGGGCTCCCTACCCCACCCCTCCCCCCACGGTGGCCCGTAAGGGGCCCGGGCCCACCAGCACCCCCCACTCCCTGTCTAGGTTTTTAGAAATAGGCCTATATTTGGGGGCATGAATTAACCAGGCGCCCCACTCCATGAGACCTCCGTGGGGGTCGGATCCGTCGAACCCCTTAAGTGGGTGGCCTTTTCCTCGCGTGTCTTCTGGGTACTGGGGGCCGGGGAGGACGGGAAGGGAGGACATCGTCCTCCTCCACTCTCCCTCAGTGGGGTCGAGGGGGCCCAGTGAGGGGAGCAGTTGGACAGGCCTGTTGGCGGAGCCGGGCCCCCTGCACATTTCTTCTCTTGGCGTTTCTTGTCCAGCACCCCAAGAGTGGGGCTGAGCAGGGTCAGGGAACCGCAGGTAGAGGTGGGGGAGTCGAGTTCTGCCCAGACGTTTTGCGCTGTCCTGGTTGTCTCTTTGCCAGCCTTCTGCAGAAGAGAGAAATAAGGTCAAACAAACTTTCTCCCTACTCACGACGCCCTCCTCCCTCTTTCCTGGTAAAATAATAATTCAGATAAGTGGCGTATTTGTGTGTGAGACGCTCTGCTTTCTCCGCTCATTAGCCGAGCTCCTGATGGATGGTGGTGGGAATGGCCTGGCTGAATGAGGCCACTTTGCTGAGGAGAGCAGGGAGAGAGGCCTCCCGAGCTAGACAATAACAGTGCAGTCCAGCCTCGCATTTAGACACACAGTGGGAACTTTTCAGGGAGCCTGCTAGATGAGAGGAGAAGCCACACTCGAACATTTTTCTCCTTTTTTACTGAAAGCCTGCAGCAGTTTCCTTTAGACCAAGAGCTCACATGGATCTGAACTAAACATCATAAAGGGCTGGGGTAGATGGCCCTGTCATTCCCCTCCAGAGGGCTCTGCCTATCAGAAAGTGACCCCATTTGCCCCCTTTTTCCACAGTCTTCCGCAGGTTGAGTTTTGGTAAAGTTTGTCATCATGTTCCTTCTGACCTGTCCTGTTCACCTGATTTTTTTTTTTAAGTTAGTGGTGATTGAAATGTAGGTTGGGCTGCTCAGCCTTTCTCTGTGCTCTGAGTTTGTCGTGGGTCAACAGGTTTATATTGAGAATTGTACTCCTGGGCAAATTGAATTGGAGGGGAAAGATGTGGGAGCAGGTAAGATACAGGAAACACATGTTTTGCCAGCCCTGATGGTCCAGTGGATTAGAAACCTGTTTATTAAACAGATGACATGTGTGGGACAAAAGTCTAGGAGACCTTGATAAAGTGTTAATTGAAATGAAGATGTCAGGAAAATCAAGATCTGGGAATAGCGGGCACAGGAGTGAATATATTAAAGTTGCATTATTAAGTTTGCTTTAACCAGTGGATGAATTGCATGCTTAATTTTGAATGTGAATTGCCTAATAAAGTCTTGGGTTGACAAATGTGACTTTTCTGTTGAAAAGATTAAGTGCTGTTACTTGCTTTAATTACAGATTATGTCTACTTTGAGAATTCCTCCAGCAATCCCTATCTAATCAGAAGGATAGAAGAACTCAACAAGGTATGAGTATTGCTTAGTCTCATATTAAGAACTATTCATTTTCCACTGAAGGATAGTTAGGGACGGGAGAGGTGGTTTTGTTTTCAGTCTCAGGTTCTGAGAGTAAGAGATTGTAGAGTGGAGAATTCTGAAGGATTTGGGATTTAAAAAAAAATTTTTTTAAAGTGACTTCTTTTTTTCTTGATACTAGATGTTATTATTGGCTATGTGCAAGTCTGTAGGCTTCTTCCAATTGCTGATAGCCCCTCTTAGCAGGTCACTGTGTAACCTTGTCTCTTTTTATTTTTATAGTCATCAAAGTGTTTCTCTCGTTAGTGAGTATTTCTCTTTCAGCTTTAGAAGGAAGAAGCTGGAACATACAGTGTTGAAAAAACTTGGTAAACTTCTAGAACTAGGCTAACTCATAAGAATATAATTTGACATGATAATATACAATGATTTTGTACCTTTGGCCCAAGTGAAATAAAACTTGTAAGTGAAGGTGTGTCCCTGACTCAGGTGTGGTCGCTGACAGAAGCACAGTAACTGGCAGTGGGTGAGCTCTCACAGTGGAGGCCCAGGAAGGCAGTCATGGGTGTTGCTTTCCTGACGCTGCTGTGATATCCTCTGGACCATTTTGAGCGCTCTTGGTGTGGCTTCTGAGAATTTGTAGTGTTAATCATTGGGCTTCCTAGATAGTACCTCTCCCCTGAGATGTCACCTGAAGACTGGTCTAGGTCTAAGTCCTAACAAGAAAGGCCTGTGTCATTACTCACTTATAGAGCCGCCTTGAGATCTTGATTGGCTTTTGGAATATCCCAAAACTTTATACTAAAAAAAAGTCCTGCCGTATTTGAGACTATCACTAAATGAAGATCAGGATCTTGGGCTGGGATCAGCCATGTTGCAGTGTAATTGTTATCTGCTTTTTTTTTTTCAAATTAAAAAAAATGATTATTTGAAAGGCAGAGTGAAAGTGATACAGTGGAAGAAAGATGTCTTCTGTCTGCTGATTCACTCCCTAAATGGCTGCAGCAGCCAGGGCTAGCCCAGGAGGAAGGAACAGACAGGGGCCAGGAACCCCAGGTGGGTGCCAGGGCGCTGCTTTACCAGCCAGGAGCTGAATCCGAAGCAGAGCAGGTGGCAGTCTGGGGCTGATGATCTTGCTGGGGCTTAACCTGCTGCACAACATGATGCCCTCTAGATCTGTTTTTTTTTTTTTTTAATGATGCTGACCTAATATATAAAAAAATTAAGACTGAGGGTGGACTTTTTTTTTATTATTATTATTGGAAAGCCGGATATACAGAGAGGAAGATCTTCCATCCGATGTTTCACTCCCCAAGTGACCGCAACGGGCCAGTGCACGCCGGGAACCAGGAACCTCTTCCAGGTCTCCCACGCGGGTGCAGGGTCCCAAGGCTTTGGGCCGTCCTCAACTGCTTTCCCAGGCCACAAGCTGGCAGGGAGCTGGATGGGAAGTGGAGCTGCCGGGATTAGAACCGGCGCCCATATGGGATCCCGGCGCGTTCAAGGCGAGGACTTTAGCCACTAGGCCACTGCGCCAGGCCCAAACATATTTCTATATAAGCAGAAGTAAGAGAACAAACTGGAATTCACAGAGAAGGAAAACATTAGAGAATTCAAATGCCCCACTCCCATAACACCAGTGGTCCGCCGCACGCTCAGCCTAAGCCAATGTCTTCATGCCAGCCAAGGGGTCCAGGTAGACCCAGCTGCCCAGTCCTGTCCTGGATGTTTTTGCTGTGTGATAAGTATCAGGCAGGTCCTGCCCCAGGACTAGCTTCGAGGATGGACATTTAACTTAGCAGTTCAGATGCTTTTGTTTTGTATTCGAGTGCTTAGGTCTAATGCCTAATGTCATATTTTTGCTGGTACATCCTCTGAGAAGAATTAGTAGTTGTGTTCCTGCCACCCATGGGGGAGACCTGGGTTGAGTTTCGAGCTGCTGCTTTCGGCCTGGTCTAGCCCTAGCTGTTGTAGGTTTTTGGAATGTGAATCAGTGGGATGGAGCTCCATTTCTGTGCCTTTCAAGTAAAAACATGAGGGGTGTGTGTGTGTGTGTGTGTGTGTGTGTGTGTGTGTATGAGGTGAGTGCTTGGATTCCCAGCCCTTCCACTTGTATACCAGCTCTCTGCTAATGTGCTTGGGAAGGCAACAGAAAAAGGCCTAAGGCTATTTTGAACTGTCCACCATATCTATTTAGAAAGTTAATTAGAATTCAGAGATGTTGACCTAGTATTGCACTATTGGCTGCGTGTCCCCTCTTCTGGTGTTGCCGAAAGCAGGCGGGTGGTCTCTGCTCTGTCTTTTGGCTCAAGCACAGTAGCTACTACATTCCTGGTCCTGAACCCACCTTCAGAGGCCCCCGCTTTTTTTCTTTTTCTTTCTTAAATATTTATTTATTTATTAAAGATCTATTTATTTTATTGGAAAGGCAGACGTACAGAGAGGAGGAGAGACAGGAAGATCTTCCATCTGATGATTCACTCCCCAAGTGACTGCAACGACCAGAGCTGAGCCGATTCGAAGCCAGGAACCAGGAGCTCTTCCGGGTCTCCCACACGGGTGCAGGGTCCCAAGGTTTTGGGCCATCCTCGACTGCTTTCCCAGGCCACAAGCAGGGAGCTGGATGGGAAGTGGAGCTGCCGGGATTAGAACTGACGCCCATATGGGATACCGGGGCGTTCAAGGCGAGGAGCTTAACCACTACGCTATTGCGCTGGGCCCAATCTTTATTTTTATTGCAAAGAGATATACAGAGAGGAAGATGCTCTATCTGATGATTCACCCCCCAAGTGACCACAGTGGTTGACGTTGTGCCCATCCAATGCCAGGAGCCAGGTTGCTCCTCCAGGTCTCCCAAGCAGGTGCAGAGTCCCAAGGCTTTGGGTTGTCCTCGACTGCCTTCCCAGACCACAAGCAGGGAACTGGATGGGAAGTGGGGCCACCGGGATTAGACTGGCGCCCACATGGGATCCCGGTGCATGCAAGGCGAGGACCTTAGGTGCCAGGCCACTGTGCTGGACCACTGAGGCCCCTTTTTATAATAAAATTATCATGCCCCCCAACATTGCTTTTTTTTTCATCATGACCTTCAAAAATTGATTACTGTGTTTGTTTTCCCTCCACCCCCCCTTTTTAAGATTGATTTATTTATTTTGAAAGAGAAAGAAATCTTGCATGTATTGATTCATTCCCTAGATGGTTACAAGCACCAGAGCTGAGGCTCAAATCAGGAGCCAAGAGCTTCTGGGTTTCCCATGTGGGTGGCTGGAACCCAAACACTTGGCCTGTCTTTTTACAGGCCTTTAACAGGAAGCTGAATTGGAAGCTGAGCAGCTGAGGACCCTGCACCCATGTGGGAGACTGGGAAAAAGCTCCTGGCTTCAATTCGGCTCAGCTCAGGCTGTTGCAGCCCCTTGGGGAGTGAACAAGTGAATGGAAGATCTTTCTCTCTGTCTTTTCTTTCTCTGTAAAATCTGACTTTCCAATAATAAATAAATAATTTTTTTTTTAAGTTTTATTTATTTTTATTGCACAGTCAGATACACAGAGAGGAGGAAAGACAGAGAGGAAGATCTTCCATTCGATGGTTCACTCCCCAAGTGACTGCAATGGCAGGTGCTGAGCTGATTTGGAGCCAGGAGTCAGGAGCTTCCTCCAGGCCTCCCATGTGGGTGCAGGGTCCCAAGGCTTTGGGTCATCCTTCACTGCTTTCCCAGGCCATAAGCAGGGAGCTGCATGGGAAGTGGAGCTGCCAGAACCAGAACCGGCACCCATATGGGATCCCGGTGTGTGCAAGGCGAGGACTTTAACCACTAGGCCACCATGCTGGGCCCTGAATAATGTTTTTTTAAAGAAAAAAACAAGGGCCTTGGCATGGAGAACAAAGGTGGAGCCAGTGTTGTGGCTCTGCACGGCAAATTACTGCCTGTGTCTCAGCTGCTTCACTTCCAATCCATCTTCCTGCTGGTGGCTTTGGAAAGGCAACAGAACAGAGCCCGAGTTCTTGGGCTCGTACCACAATCTGAGAGGCCTGATGGGCTCCTGACTTCCACCTGTGTCAGCCCCAGCTGTTGCAACCGTTTGGCAGGTGAACCATCTGATTGAAGATCTTATTTCAAATAAAGAAGTAAATCTTTTCTTTCTTGTTAAGCAAAAGGAAATGACAGAAGTTGTTTTTTCCTCAAGGATGTGAAAAGAGCCCATGTGAGTTTTCTGGATAAAAGCTTTGAGAAGATTAGAAGTGAAATTGACCAGGTAGTGAAAGTCAACTTAATTGGAGAATGTAAACAATTTACCTAAAAGTATATGAAGGGCTTGCAGTGTGGATTGTTCCATCCTACATCAGTGAGCCAGTTCATGTCCTGGCTAATCTGCTTCCTTTCCAGTTTTCTACTAATGTGTTTGGGGAGGCAATGCCACACGTGGCCCAAGTGCTTAGGCCCCTCCTACCAACATGAGAGACCAGGTTGGCATTCTTGGCTCCTGGCTTCAGTCTGCCCCAGCCCTGGCTGTTCCAGCCATTTGTGGAGTGAACTAGTGACTGAAAGATCTCTTCTCCATTACTGTGCCTTTCAAACAAATAAGTAAACCTAATAAAAAATGTGGCATATTCTCACTGATAAACCATGGGAAGAAGGGACGTTGTCCTATTTTATTAATAGATGTAGTATGTGTGTATGTATTTTGTAGAGGGCAAAATATAATTGTAAACTATCCATTATGTAACCATGTGCATGGAAAAGAGAAGAAAATAGAATATTTAGTTTTAATTGTATCACCATTTCCAAGGCAGGATTAAAGAAATTAGAGGTGAGGTGGGTTGAGTTGTTGCTTGGGATGCCCACGTTCCCGGTTGGAAGGAAGCCTCGCTCATTTTGCTTCAGATCCATCTTTCTGCTGATAAATCCTGGGTGGCAATGGATGATGGCTCAAGTACTTGTAATCTAGTGGGAGGACTAGGTGGAGTTCCAGGGTCCTGGCGTCAGCCTGGCCCAGCCCTGGGGAATGTTACCAGTGGATGAAAGATGCTCAGTCTATCTGCTTTGCTTTTGAAGTACATGGAAATAAATCAATAAGCATTTTTAAAAAATATTTATTTCATTTTTATTGAAAGGCAAATTAATAGATAAGAGATAGAAAGATTTTTTTAAAGATTTATTTTTATTACAAAGTCAGATATACAGAGAGGAGGAGAGACAGGAAGATCTTCCATCCGATGATTCACTCCCCAAGTGATCGCAATGGCTAGTGCTGTGCCGAGCCGAAGCCGGGAACCAAGAACCTCTTCCGGGTATCCCACATGGGTGCAGGGTCCCAAAGCATTGGGCCGTCTTCAACTGCCTTAACAGGACACAAGCAGGGAGCTGGATGGGAAGTGGAGCTGCCAGGATTAGAACCGGCACCCATGTGGGATCCTGGCACATTTAAGGCAAGGACTTTAGCCACTAGGCCACGCTGCCGGGCCCGAAAGATTTTTTTTTTAAGATTTATTCATTTTTTATTACAGCCAGATATACACAGAGGAGGAGAGACAGAGAGGAAGATCATCCGTCCGATGGTTCACTCCCCAAGTGACTGCAACGGGCCGATGCGCGCCGATCCGAAGCCGGGAATCAGGAACCTCTTCCTGGTCTCCCACGCGGGTGCAGGGTCCCAATGCATTGGGCCGTCCTCAAGTGCTTTCCCAGGCCACAAGCTGGCAGGGAGCTGGATGGGAAGTGGAGCTGCCGGGATTAGAACCGGCGCCCATATGGGATCCTGGGGCTTTCAAGGCGAGGACTTTAGCTGCTAGGCCACACCGCCGGGCCCCCGAAAGATTTTTTTTAAAAGGTTTATTTATTTTTATTGGAGAGGAGAGACAGAGACGAAGATCTTCCGTCTGATGGTTCACTCCCCAAGTGACCTCAGTGGCTGGAGTTGTGCTGATCTGAAGCCAGGATCCAGGAGCCTCTTTTGGGTCTCCCACGTGGGTACAGGGCCACAAAGCTTTGGGCCATCTTCATCTGCTTTCCCAGGCCACAAGCAGGGAGCTGGATGGGAAGTGGAGCGGCCGGGATTAGAACTGATGCCCATATGGGATCCTGGAGCATGCAAGGCAAGCACTTTAGCCACTAGGCTACTGCACCTGCCCCAAAAGATCTTTAGTCTGCTGCTTCACTCCCCAAAGTGACCATAGTGGCTTGAGCTGAACTGATCCAAAGCCAGGAACCAGGAGCTTCTTCCAGGTTTTTTGCACAGGTGCAGGTTCCCACAGCTTTTTGCACTGTCCTTGCTTGCTTTCCCAGGCCACAAGCAGGGAGCTGGATGGAAAGTGGAGCAGCCAGCACATGAATCAGTGCCCATATGGGATCCTGGTGCATACAGGTTATTGAGCAGGGCCCAAATAAGCGTTTTTAAAAATATATAAATAAGCAATTAGCTTTGTAGAGCATCATTGTTAGAGAAATTCCACTAGTTTTAGCATGAAATGCTTTGAGGGCCATGTGCTATAGCCTAGTGACTAGAGTCCTTGCCTTGCACAAAAAAGAACAAATGCTTTGGAACCCTTGCTTTGGTTTGGTTATTTTATCTGATAAAGATGAAAATGACAAGAGGTGTACAGTGGAAGTCATTGATAGATTTTATTTACATGGAACTATAGCCCTGCTCATTTAGCAAATTGCTGGATCATTACCTTGGGATGATGTTTTTTATCATAATGTTGTGAAATATAGAAGCATTTTGGCTACAAATATAACATGATTTCAATTTTAAGGGGCAATGTTTCTGCAGGACTATTTCTCACTCTAAAATACTACTGTTGAACTTCATAAAATTGACAAATTTGTTACAGCACACAGATTCATTTCTTTCTATTTGAATATACTTATAAAGCCAGAGAGATTCTGAAAACTTGTTCTCAAATTTGTTGGAAAATGGAAAGCTTGGTAGTATTTCATTGTGATCTATGTGTTTTTATAGGAAATTTTGTAATGAATGACCATCTTGAAAGCTCTCAGAATTCACAGAATATAGCCTGAGTCCCAGCTGCAGTAAATTATAACCTAAATGAATATTGATTGTATTCTAGGCTGTAGTCAAAAAGAAATAAGGGCATCAGCATTCATAAATCCCGGGTTTTTAGTGCTTTGATGTTTGAGGGTGAAGTTAATCCTTTTGAGGGCCCTAGTGTAGGCTTCCCCGGGCTACCTATACCGTGTGTTGAGCATGGGATTTTAGGGGAGAGTGGGCGAGTTCATACTTGGCCCATGCTTTCTAGGAATGGGTTTGTAGGAGGTAAGTTTAAATGTCTTCTATAACGTGTACTTTTAAAAATTGTTAGGATTAGCTTCTTAAAGATTCTTCTAAGTTTACTTTGGGTTTTGAACAGATCTAACCACTTTAGTTTAATTGATACCAGTGAGTTATTTTATGTTTAACATTCTAATTATATTTTGAACCTGAACAAATATTGCTCATCCTTGTTTGTATTTTTTAGTTTCCTGGTTATTGTGCAGTGTTTTGCATGGTGTGTTTTATCTGGTCATTTTGTTTAGTGAACTCTTGGATTCTAACTTTTTAAACATTTTTTTTCATTTCTTAGACTGCAAGTGGCAATGTGGAAGCAAAAGTAGTGTGCTTTTATAGACGACGAGATATTTCCAACACGCTTATAATGCTTGCGGATAAGCATGCTAGTAAGTTTTTTTTTGTCTTGGATTAAAGGAATGTTTCAGTTGTGCTTTTAATATGGTGCAAAAATGGATTTAAAAAATTATTAATAACACTTTATTTTTACTTATTTGAAAAGCAAAGAGAGATAGAGATCTTTCATTTAGTGGTTTACCCTACCCCTAACAAATACTGGATTAGGCTGGATCAGGCTGAAGCCAGAACCTTGAAACTAAGTCCTGATCTCCCCTGATGGTGGCAAGAACCCAAGTACCTACATTATCTTTCACCTGCTGGCTGTTAAAATGCTCATTAGCAGGGAGCTGGAGTGGAGAGTGGACCCAAGACTCTAGCCCAGACACTCCAAAATGGGATGCACATGTCCTAGTTAATGTGTTAACTGCTGGACCAAATGCTTGCCCATGGAAACATTTTTTGGTTCTGGAAAGTTTATGATTTGTTTTCCATGTACTTTAGATGAGTAATTTTTTTAAGGATTTATTTTGTTTGTATTGGAACATCAGTTCTACAGAGAGAAGGAGAGAGAGAGGAAGATCTTCCATTTGCTGATTCACTCCCCAGGTTGCTGTAACAGTCAGAACTGAGCTGATCCAAAGCCAGGAGCCCAGAGCCTCTTCTGTGTCTCCCACACAGGTGCAGGGTCCCAAGGCTTTGGGCCATCTTCTACTGCTTTCCCAGGCCACAGGCAGGGAGCTCGTTGGGAAGTGGAGCAACCAGGGCATGAACCAGTGCCCATATGGGATCCTGGTGCATGCAAGGCGAGGATTTAGCTACTAGGCTATCGTGCTGGACCCTGATGAGTGAAATTTTTTGGGAGCTGTTTGTGTTACACATACATATGGCTAGATGTATGGAAAGTATTTTACTTGCCTATTTAAGTTGGTGAGACAGAGAATTCCCATCCCTTTCCTTCCCCGGATGCCCACAATGGCCAGGGCTTGGTCAAACTGAGTACAGTTGTTCTGCATGCATGGCAGGAACCCCACTGCCTGAACCATCCCTGATGTCTCCCAGGAGCTGCGTTATGTGGAAGTGGGAAGCAGGAGCTGGAGCTCGGAGGTGAACCCTTATCCTGCTGGGTGGGACACAGGCATCTTTACTGGTTAACTAGAGCTGTAATACTATTGTCATTGTCTTGAGGATTTTGAAGTTTTCCTAGTGTTTTGCAAATGGGATAAAGGAAGTGTTTGCTTGCCAAAGTTCTTCGTTAGAGTCATTTCCCCAGTGAGGAACCAAGTGCATCACTTATCTCATAAATTAAATTCCTATTAGGGTGGGGGGAGGAGGGTCTGGTGTTGTGGCATCCTGGGACCAGCATTTCATATGAGTACTGATTCAAGTCTTGACTCTTCCCCTTCTGATCCAGCTCCTAGCTAATAGCGTGGGAAAAGTAGCAGACGATAACCTGAGTGCTTGGGCACCTGCACCTGTGTGGGAGACCTGGCTAAAGCTCCTGACCCTTGGCTTCCGCTTGGCTTAGCCCTGGCTGTTGTGGCTGCTTGGGGAGGGGGGGGGGGGTGAACCAAAAATGCAAGATCTCTCTTTATCTCTTTGTGTGTATAACCCTGCCTTTCAAATAGATAAATCTTTAAGATAAATAATTTCCTACTGTATTTTTAAAGACAATTCTTGGTATTTATTGATTTCTTTTATATTTTGAATGTATTCATTGTGATATGACTTGTCCTGTAATATTGCAAGTTATATACTGAAGAATTCAAGGAATTTGGTATTTGTCATTCACATGAGACCAAAATAATGCTCTTTCAAATGATGCTACTGAGCTGTTTTAGTCAGAGTCTATAAACTTAATGTGTTTGTGACCAGTGTTATGGTGCAACAGGGTAAATCAAATTCGGGCACCCTTGTGTCATCCTGATTTGAGTCTCTTACTCTACTTTGCTCCAGCTTCCTGATAATGCGCCTGGGGAGGCACCAGATGAAGCTCAAGTACTGGAATCTCTAGTATCCCCATCGAAGACTTGGATGGGATTCTTGGTTCTTAGCTTCGTCCCAGCTCAGATCTGGCTATTTTACGTTATTATTTTTGAAAGATTAATTTGTTAGAACTAGCACTGTGCTGTTGCAGGTAGAGCCACTACCTGCAGTGCCGGCATCCCACATGGGTGCCAGTTCATGTCCTGGTTGCTCCAGTTTTGTTCTAGCTTCCTGCTAATGTGTCTAAAATGGAAGATGGCCCAAGTGTTTGGTGTCCTGCACCCATGTGGGAGAACTCCAGGCCAGCCCAGCCCTGGCCACTGCGACCATGTGTGGAGTGAAATAGTGATTAGGTGATCTCTCTCTCTTTTTAAGTCTCTTGCCTTTGAAATAAATAAAATTTTTTTTATTTAAAAAAAAATTTTTTTTTTTTAAGATTTATTTATTTTATTACAAAGTCAGATATACATAGAGGAGAGACAGAGAGGAAGATCTTTTGTCCGATGATTCACTCCCCAAGTGAGCCGCAACAGCCGGTGTTGTGCCAGTCCGATGCTGGGAACCCAGAACCTCTTCCAGGTCTCCCATGCGGGTGCAGGGTCCCAAATCCTTGGGCCGTCCTCGACTGCTTTCCCAGGCCACAAGCAGGGAGCTGGATGGGAAGTGGAGCTGCCGGGATTAGAACCGGCGCCCATATGGGATCCCGGAGCGTTCAAGGTGAGGACCCCAGCCGCTAGGCCAGGCTGCCGGGCCCAAAATAAATAAATTTTTAAAAAATTCCATTATTTACTTACTTGAAAGACCGAGGGACAAAAGACAGAGAAAAGGAGAGATAGGCAGCCTGAGAGCTTCCATCTACTGGTTCATTCCTCAAATGGCCATAACAGGCTCGGTTGGACCAGGCCAAAGCAGGAGCCTGAACTTCTTTCAGTTTCCTGTGTGGCTAGTATGATTCTAGCTCTTGGGTCATCTTCTACTGCTTTCCTAAATAGATTATTAGCAGGGAGCCAGACTGGAAGTGGAGCAGCTAGGACTCTGGTATAAGGTGCCAGTGTCACAAGTAGTGGCTTAACTGGCTGCCAAAATGCTAGTCCCAACAGTGTTCTTTGTAGATGTAGTTACTCAGGCTAGGATCAAATTCAAGCTTCCACATTGCATTCCTTGTCAAATCTCTTTTTGGAACAGTTCCTAAGTCTGTGTTTTTGACCTTGACATTTTAAGAGAACAGGCCAGGGTTGTTTTTTTTTTTGTAGCTTATGTATCTGTTTTTATCAAGTATTTCCCTGTGATTGGATTTAGGTGGTGTGCGTATTTTGGACAGATGCCATGGAAGTGATGTTGTGATGTTGCCTTTTCTTCAATGATTGTATTAGGGGCAAATACCTGAACTTGTCTAATGTTGGTGATGTTAGTTCTGATACCTTAGTAAGCCTGGAGTCCCCTTGCATTCATTAAGTAATTTTGAGGATATTCTTGTCAACTCTGTAACTATATTGTTCTTAATCAAATAAAAAAAAAGTCTATTTGTTTATTTGAATGGCAGGGAGAGAGGAAGGGAGTCAGGGAAGCAGGAAGGCAGAAAAGGAGACACAGAGAGAGAATATGAGATCTTCTGTCTTCTGGTTTACTTTCCAAATGTCCATGGTATTTGGGGCAGGGCAAGGCAACAGCCAGGAACCAGGAACTTCAGCTAGGTCTCCCACAGGGGTGTCAGGGACCTAACTACATGGGTCATCATCTGCCGCCTCCAGGGTATGCATTAACAGGAAGCTGAGCCAGCACTGAGCCCAGGCACTCTGAGAGGGGATGTGGGTATACTTGTGCCGTTGTCTTTTCTAGATTCATTATCAGGGAGCTGGAGCCGAAGTGGAGGAGCTGGCCCTAGAACTGGTACTCATTTGGGGAGCTGGCATTGCAGAATTGCAGGTGACAGCTTAACCCACTGTGTCACAATGCCTGTCCCTCAAACTATGTGCCCCTAACAATAAGATTTATTTATTTATTTGAAAGGTTGAGTTACTGAGTCAGGGAAGGAGAGAGAGAGAGAGAGAGAGAGAGAGAGAGAGAGAGAGAGAGAGAGAGAGAGAACGAACAAGAGAGAGAGAGATATTCCTTTGTTGATTCACTTTCCAAAAGATTGCAGTGCTAGGGCTGGACCCAACCAGGAGCCTGGTACTCTATCCCGATCTGCCACATGGGTGGCAGAGGCTCATGTACTTGGGCTACTGTTTTCCTTCCCAGGCTATCAGTGGGGAACTGGATGGGAAGTGGAGCAGCCAGGATATGAACTGTCACCCATATAGGATCCCGGTACTTGTAAGGTGAGGATTTAGCCATTGAGTTATTGCACCAGGCCCAGAAGGTGTATTTCTGCCTACGCACTGTTGTGGAATAAGAGCTGGCTGTGGGAGAGAAAGGTGCTGATTGTGTTCACTTCAATCTTGTTCATATAGTTTATCAGTTTAGTGATGATTCCTTGTGTGTCAGTGTTTTAACTAGGATCAGAAAGTGCTATTAATAATATTTTTCTTTTTAAAGATTTATTTATTAGGGTTAATATTGTATAACAGGTTAAGCCACCACTTATAATGCTGGCATAACATACTGGGCACCAGTTGGAGTCCTGGCTGTTCCACTATTTTTTTTTTTTTAACTTAAAAAAATTTGAAAGGCAGAGGTACAAATGGCCATGACAGCCAGGACTGGGTCTGGCTGAAGCCAGGAGCTCAGAGCTGCTTCCCAGACTCCCATGTGGATTCAGGGTTTCTAGCACCTTGGGCTATCTTCTGGTGTTTTCTCAGGAACATTAGCAGGGAAGTGAGTTGAAAGTGTGGCAGCGAGATCTGAAGCCTGTGCCCACGTGTCACAGGTAAGCCTGCAGTTTCACAATGTTGGCCTCATTGGCTGCTACACTTCTGATCCAGCTCCCTGATAATGTGCATGAGAAAGCGGATAAAATGGCCCAGGTCCTTGGGCCCTTTCACCCACGTGGAAACCCAGCGAACTCCTGGTTCTTGGCTTTCCTAGCTTAGCTCCCCCCACTCCGCCGCCTTCTAGCTCTGTCTTTAAAATTGTCTGAAAAAGAAGCCAGTACTTGAATGGGTGCCTGTTTTGAATGCTGGTGTCACATACAGTGGCTTTATCCACTACACAACACTGCTCCGACATTGTTTTTCTTTTATAATTGTTTATTTGAAAGGTAGAATGAGACAGAGAAAGAGAGGGAGAGTGGAGAGAAGAGAAGTGAAGAGAAAGGAAGAGAAGGAGAGATCTTCTATCTACTGGTTCACTCTCCAAATGGCTACAATGGCTGGGTCTGAGTCGGGCTGGAGCCAGGAGCTTCCTCTGAGACTTGCATCTGGGTGCAGGGGGCCTGAGTACTTTGACTGTCTTCTGTTTCTTTCCCAGTGGCGTTAGCACAGAGAAAGATCAGAAGTAGAGCAGGTGGGACTCGAATTGACTCCTATAGGGGATATTGGCACTATAGGCAGCAGCTTAATTTGCTATGCCATGGCGCCTCCTCTGCCTCTGAGCTGCCACTGTTCCCTAAAAAGTATTTTTGGTGGGTAGTATTGTGGTATAATGGGCAAAGCTGCCACCTGTGATGCTGGCATTCCATTTGGTCACCGATTCGTGTCTCAGCTGCTTCATTCCCTATTCAGCTCCCTGCTAATGGCCTGCAGAAAGCAGAGGAAAATGGTCCAAGTGTTTGGGCCCCTGCTACAGCTTGGAGACCTTGATGAAGCTGCTGGCTCCTGGCTTTGACCTCAAAGGCACTGGTTGTTGTAGCTATCTGAGGAGTGAAACAGCAGATGGGAGATCTCTCTTGCTGTCTCTCTCTGCATTTTCATAACTCTGACTTTCAAATAAATGAATAAACCTTTAAAAACATATTTGTTAAGAGAGCCTAGTGATGAAAGTCCTTGCCTTGCATGTGCCAGGATCCCATATGGGCGCCGGTTCGTGTCCCGGCTGCTCCACATCCCGTTCAACTCCCTGCTCATGGCCTGGGAAAACGGCAGGTATCTCCTCCTCTCTGTATATCTGACTTTCTAATAAAAATAAAATCTTTAAAAAGATAAATAAAATAAAAGCAAAAGTTCCCTTTTGACATCAAAACCTTTAATACAAATGGTGTTTTATGTAATATCGCAATAACTCAAAACAGAATGTGATAAGGACTTGGTATACAAATTACCACACCTTTATCTAAAATAAATCGTAACCTTATTATCAAATAATATCACCACACCCTAAAATGTGTTATTTAAAATTTTGATAGTGGCAAGGCAGGCCTTGTGGAACAGTGTTTAAACCATTGCGTGAGAGACCTCTATCCTGTACCTGAGTGCTAGTTCAAGGTCCACCTGCTCTGCCTCTAATTGCATTTTTTTTTTTAAAGATTTATTCATTTTATTACAGCCAGATATACACAGAGGAGGAGAGACAGAGAGGAAGATCTTCCCTCCGATGATTCACTCCCCAAGTGAGTCGCAACGGGCCGATGCGCGCCGATCCGATGCCGGGAACCTGGAACCTCTTCCGGGTCTCCCACGCAGGTGCAGTGTCCCAATGCATTGGGCTGTCATCGACTGCTTTCCCAGGCCACAAGCAGGGAGCTGGATGGGAAGTGGAGCTGCCGGGATTAGAACCGGCGCCCATATGGGATCCTGGGGCTTTCAAGGCGAGGACTTTAGCTGCTAGGCCACGCCACTGGGCCCCTCTGATTGCATTTGTTACTAATGTGTCGTGGAAGGCAGCCAATGACAGACCCAATGCTTGGATCCCTGAAGCCTATGTCAGAGACCAGAGCAGATCTCTTGGCTACCAGCATCTTCAGCCTGGTCCAGCTCTGCTTGTTGTAGGCATCTGAGGAATGACCCAACATATGCAAGATATCTGTCTCAGTCTGCCTTTCTTTTTTTTTTTTTTTTTTTTTTTTTAAAGATTTATTCATTTTATTACAGCCAGATATACACAGAGGAGGAGAGACAGAGAGGAAGATCTTCCGTCCGATGATTCACTCCCCAAGTGAGCCGCAACGGGCCGATGCGCGCCAGTCCAAAGCCGGGAACCTGGAACCTCTTCCGGGTCTCCCAAGTGGGTGCAGTGTCCCAAGGCATTGGGCCGTCCTCAACTGCTTTCCCAGGCCACAAGCAGGGAGCTGGATGGGAAGTGGAGCTGTCGGGATTAGAACCGGCGCCCATATGGGATCCCGGGGCTTTCAAGGCGAGGACTTTAGCCGCTAGACCACGCCGCCGGGCCCTCAGTCTGCCTTTCAAGTAGATGAAAACAAATACACACACACACACACACATACACACATATATATTTTAGGATTAAGTAATTTTTTTTTGCAAAGTCAGATTTTACAAAGAAGGAGAGACAAAGATCTTCCATGTGATGTTTCACTCCCCAAGTGGCCTCAGCGGCTGGAGCTGAGCTGATCTAAAGCCAGGAGCCAGGATCCAGGAGCTGCTTCTGGGTCTCCCACATGGATGCAGGTCCCAAGACTTTTGGGCCATGCTTGATTGCTTTCCCAGGCCACAAGCAGGGAGCTGGATGGGAAGTGGGGCTGCTGGGATTAGAACCGGTGCCCATATGGGATTCCAGCGCATGCAAGGAGAGGACTATCACACTGGGCCCGGGGACTTTTTATTTTAAGAGTATTTAGGGGCTGGCACACTGACATAACTGGCTAATCCCCTGCATGCAGCACCAGTGTCCCATATGGGTGCCGGTTTGAGCCTCGGCTACTCCACTTTTGATCCAGCTCTCTGCTTAGTGCCTGGGAAGGCAGTAGAAGATAACCCAAGTCCTTGGGATCCTGCACCCATGTGGCCGAGGTGGAAATAAGCTCTTGGCTCCTGGCTTCAGGTTGGCTCAGTTCCGGCCTTTGTGGCTATCTGGGACTGAACCAGCAGATGAAGGCCTCTATCTCTCTGTCACTCCTCTGTAAAATTTGCCTTTCAAATAAAAATAAATAAGTCTTAGAAAAAAAGTTCGATTATTTATTTGTTTGAAAGGCAGAGGGAGGGAGTGAGAGAGAGAAGACCAAAAGAGACAGAGAGAATGAGCTTCCATCCCCTGGTTTGTTTTTCAAATGGGAACAGCCAGTTCTGATGCAGGCTGAATGAAGCCAGGAACCAGGAACTCCATCTCATATGGGTGGTAGAGGCCCAAATGCTTTTGCTGTCTTCTGATGCCTTTCCAAGGTGTTTAACAGGAACATGGATTAAAGGTGGTATAGCCAAGACTCTAGTTGGTACCCCAGGCCTGGTTTAATAGCCTAGTGACTAACTCCTTGCCTTGCATGTGCTGGGATCCTGTATGGGGACTGGTTTGTGTCCTGGATGCTTCACTTCCCATCCAGCTCCCTGCTTGTGGCCTGGGAAAGCAGGCGAGTATGGCTCAACGCCTTGGAATCCTGCACCTGTGTGGGAGACCTGGAAGACACTTCTGGTTCCCGAACGAAGCTCCTGGCTTTAGATTGGCTATGCTCCGGCCATTGAGGTCACTTGGGGAGTGAACCAGTGGTTGGAAGATTTAAAGAAAAAATCTTTTTGTTGGAAAGGGAAATCAGATTTACAGAGAGAGGAAGAGACAGAAAGATCTTCTGTCTTGTTCATTCCCTAAATGACTGTATGATCAAGTGTTGGGGCCTGAGGGTTTGAGCCATCCACTATTACTTTCTCTGGCCTTGAGCAGGGAACTGGATCAGAAGTGAATCTTCTGGTGTTCTGACTTGCCCATATGGGATGCTGAAACTGCAGGTGGAAGATCAGCTTGCCACTGCCCTTGCCCTGGAAGGGGATTTTGTTTATAAAAGATTTGGTACCTCTTGTTTCAAGTACTTCACTTGTATCTGAAAGAGAGACAGGAAAATAAACACAGTGGAGTTGGTGCTGTTGGTATAATGTATAAAACCACTGACTGCAGTGCTGGCTGGCATTCCATATGGATGCCAGCTCCAGTCCTGGCTGCTCCATTTCCAATCCAACTCCCTGCTAATGCACCTGGAAAAGCAGCAGAAAATGGACGCAGTACTTGGGCCTTTACACTCATGTAGGAAGGCCCATAGAAACTCCTACATCCTGACTTCAGCCAGGCTCAGCCCTGGCTGTTGCAGCCGTTTGGGAGTGAACCAGTGGATGGGAGATCTCTTTGTGTCTCCTCTCTCTGTAAATCTACCTCACAAATAAAATGGATAAATCGGGCCCAGCGCAGTAGCCTAGCAGCTAAAGTCCTCACCTTGCACGCACCAGGATCCCATATGGGCACTGATTCTAATCCTGGCAGCCCCACTTCCCATCCAACTGCCTGCTTGTGGCCTGGGAAAGCAGTTGAGGACAGCCCAAAGCCTTAGGACTCTGCACCCACGTGGGAGACCTGGAGGAGGTTCCTGTTCCTGGCTTAGGATCGGCTCAGCTCCAGCTGTTGCAGCCACTTGGGGAGTGAATCATCAGATGGAAGATCCTTCTCTCTGTCTCTCCTTCTCTCTATATGTATCTGACTTTGCAATAAAAAGAAATAAGTCTTTTTAAAAAAGGATAATCACATATGAATATAGAATATGTACATATAAATACATATAAAATATATAAGTATAACGTAAGTGTATAAATATGTACATCATATATAGATATGTCATATATATTAAAGAAATGCACACGGAGACGCATAGTGGTTTTTTTGTTTACTCCTCTAATGCTTCTAGCAGTCTTTGCTTGCTTGGGACTTTCTCATGGATGATAGGAACCTGCTGCCTCTGAAGATGTCTATTAGCAGAAAGCTGTAACCAGAAGCATGGTTTTTACCGTGTTTCTAGTCTTTGTGTGTCTTGTTTATTATATTTGCTTCACAAATGTTTGTACCCTTAATTTTACCAAGGGAAATAAATCTGAATTAATCTGCCTATTTGGTTTAAAATTTTTTTTAAAGATTTATTTATTTTTATTGGAAAGTCAGATATACAGAGAGGAGGAGAGACAGAGAGGAAAATCTTCCCTCCGATGATTCACTCCCCAAGTGACTGCAACGGCCTGTGCCGTGCCGATCTGAAGCTGGGAACCAGGAACCTCCTCCAGGTCTCCCATGCGGATGCAGGGCCCCAAAGCTTTGGGCCTTACTTGACTGCTTTCCCAAGTCACAAGCAGGGAGCTGGATGGGAAGTGGAGCTACTGGGATTAGAACCGGCGCCCATATGGGATCCTGGTGCTTTCAAGGCGAGGACTTTAGCTGCTAGGCCACCACGCTAGGCCCTGGTTTTAAAATTTTTGATCTGCAAATTCTCTAACGTTTTTTCCCTTTAGAGGTGGGGCATGTGTCTCCTGCCTTTGGAACTGGGTGAGGATGTGACTTCCACAGTACACTGGAGTCAGTGCTGTATGACCTGAGGCTCGATCAAGGCAGGCCATGCAGCTTCTGCCTGGCTTTTGTAATGTTCATTCTCAGGATGTTCCTGCTTGGAGTTCAGGAGCCATATTGTGAGGAGTCAAGGCCTTGTGTGTGTGCTGAAGCTGATATTCCTAGGAGAGCCCAGGTGACCATCGTGTGGCTGTGGGAGCCGCTGAGTAATCCAGGGCCAGCGCTTTGTGTTTCTGGAGCAAGGACGAGACGTCTGTGTGTGCCCCTGATGCACCTGTGAGCCCGGGACAGCTAAGGACGAGATGTCTGTGTGTGCCCCTGTGTTCAAGGCGAGGACTTTAGCCACTAGGCTATTGCACCACCAGGCCCTGGAAAGTCAGATTTATAAGGAGAAGGAACGATATAGAGAAAGATCTTCCATCCCATGATCCACTCCCCTAGTGGCCAGTGGTTGGGGCTGAGCTGATCTGAAGCAGGCACCAGGAGCTTTCTCCAAGTGTCCTGTGTGGGGCAGTGTCCCAAGGCTTTGGGCTGACCTCAAGACCTCAACTGCTTTCCCATGCCAAAATCAAGCAGCTGGAAGGGAAGTTGAGCAGTTGGGACATGAACCAGTGCCCACATGGGGGAGGTGCCTGGTGAGGATTCAGCCACTGACCTATCCTACCAGACCCGAGTCTTTTTTTTTTTTTTAAGATTTATTTATATTTTTTGGAAAGGCAGATTAAATTTGTGGAGAGGAGAGACAGAAAGACTTTCTATTCCATGGTTCACTGTCCAAATGGCTGCAACGGTTAGAGCTGAGCCCATCTGGAGCCAGGAGCCAGGAGCCAGGGGCTTCTTCTGGGTCACCTGTGCAGGTTCAGGATCCCAAGGCTTTGGGCCATTCTCTACTGCTTCCCAGGCTACAAGCAGGGAGCTGGATGGGAAGTGGAGCAGCCAGGATATGAATCAGCACCCATTTGGAATCTTTACCCTTGTAGGGTGAGGGTTTAGCCATTGAGCCACTGCTCTGGACCTTAATTTAAGTCTTTAAAAAATTTATTAAAAGCTTTCAAAGTAGTTTTTAACTAATAAAGGATAAAATCCTTAGGCATGGATAATCCTAACATGATGACAGTGAAAATATGATAATTCAAAGACCTGACAAAAAAAATGACCAGAACAATACCTGTAAAGGACATTTAAATCCTTCAAAACAATTTTTAGAAGATTAATCATAATTATTAAAATTCACCATCCAACTCAGAATATGAAGAAGATAAATGGAAAGGAAAGTAGAAATTGGGTTTAGCATTGTGGCTCAGTGGGCTAAGCTGTCCGCTCCAATGCTGGTGTCCTGCATGGACACTGACTGAAGTCCCAGCTGTTCTGCTTTCTGTCTGCCTCCCTAGTAGTGTACTTGAGAAAACCCGGAAAGACACAGTACAACTGATGGAGCCCTTGTGCCTGCGTGTGTGCGGTTCCAGTCTTCTGCCTGGATCAGCCTTGGCCACTTTGGCTGTTTGGGGAGTAACCCATCCAATGGGAGAGCTCATTGTCTCTCCCTGCATCAATAAGTCTACCTTTTAAATAAACGAATATTTTTCTCATAGAGGGACTTAAGTATAAAAGCAAAAAGTAAATGTAGACTGTTAAATATTAAGTAACATAGGAGGAAATGTAGAAGTTATACAAGAAGCTGATTATTATTTTTTTGTTTTATTTTCAAAAATAGCTCTCCGGTGTAGGGCTTTAAAAATTTTGTTTAGGGCCTGGCACCATAGCCTAGTAGCTTAAGTCCTCGCCTTGAACGCACCAGGAATTCATATGGCTGCCGGTTCTAATTCCACCAGCCTGATTCCCATCCAGCTCCCTGCTTGTGGCCTGGGAAAGCAGTCGAGGATGGCCCAAAGCTTTGGGACCCTGCACCGGCCTGGGAGACCTGGACGAAGCTCCTGGCTCCTGGCTTTGGACTGGTTCAGCTCTGGCTGTTGTGGCCGCTTGGGGAGTGAATCATTGGAGGGAAAATCTTCCTCTCTGTCTCTCCTGCTGTCTGTATATCTGACTTTCCGAAAAAAAATAAATAATAAATCTTAATAAATTTTTTTTTTGGTTTAGTCTTGTTGTTTTAAAGATCAGAGAGGTAAATAGATAAACTTTTGATTGGTATATTTTTGTTTTGTATTTTAAAGATTTACTGATTTTATTTGGATGGCACAGAGTTGCAGAGAGAAGGACTGAGAGAGGTTTTCCATTTTCCATCTCTTTGTTCACTCCCAGCTGAGCTGATCCACAGCCAGGAGCCAGGAGCTTCCTCCAGGGCCTCCTACATGGGTTTTGGGGCCCAACAAAGACTTATGTCATCTTCTGCTGCTTACTGCTTAATCTTACTGCTCCATCCATTTTTTTCTTCTTTTTCTATTTTACTTACTTATTTGAGACTGTGCTTGCGTGTGCCTTACATACACATTGCCAGACAGAGGGAGAGAGAAGGAGAGCTATGTACCATCTGGTGTTCACTCAAGTGCCTACAACAGTTGGGATAGGACTCAGATGAGGCTGAGAACAATCTTACTCAGTCATTATAGATTTCATAGGACAAATATGGCAGTGGGCACTCTGAGGCAATGGGTTAAGCTTCTGTTTGCGATGCCTGCTTCCCATTTGGGAGCACCAGTTCCAATTCCAGTTATTCTACTTCCAGTTCAGCTTCCTGTGGCTACATCCTGGGGCACAACAGATTATGGCTGATATATTTGGCCACTCCTGTCAGAGACTTGGATGGAGTTCTGGATTCTTGGCTTCAGCCTGGCCCAGACCTGGCTACTTTGAGTATTTTAGTGAGTGAACAATTCGATGGAAAATCTTGTTGTCACTTTGCTTTTTAGTAGATGAAAGTAATAATAATAAAAAAAGACGAGTTGTCCTTTTATTGTTTAGAGATCAGTGGATCTTTGTGAGCTGGTTTCTCTTTTGCTTTCTCCTTAGATTTTTTTTTAAATTTATTTTTATTGGAAAGTCAGATATACAGATAGGAGGGGAGACAGAGAGGAAGATCTTCTGTCCATTGATTTACTCCCCAAGTGGCCGCACCAGCCGAAGCTGAACCAGTCCAAAGCCAGGAGCCAGGAGCTTCGTCCAGGTCTCCCAGGCCGGTGCAGGGTCCCAAGGCTTTGGGCCATCCTCGACTGCTTTCCCAGGCCACAACAGGGAGCTGGATGGGAAGTGGGGCTGCCGGGATTAGAACCAGCGCCCATATCCTGGGCATGCAAGCTGAGGACTTTAGCTGCCAGGCCACAACCCCGAACCTGGATTTTACTTTATTTTTTTTTTTTGATGATATATTTATTTTTATTGGAAAGAGATTTCCAGAGAGAAGGAGAGATAGAGAAAAAGATCCTCTGTCCAATGGTTCACTCCCCTAATGGCTGCAGCAGTTGGAGCTGAGCTGAGCAGATCTGAAGCCAGGAGCCAGGAGCTAGGATCTTCTTCTGGGTCTCCCACGTGGGTGCAGGGTCCTCAAGCACTGAGCCATTTTCTGCTGCTTTCCCAGGCTACAAGCAGGGAGCTGGATGGGAAGTGGAGCAGCCGGGACAAACCAGCGCCGAGATGCCAGCACTTGGAGATGCAAGATTAGTCAGTTGAGCCAGCACGCCAGCCCTCTTCATGGAATTTTAATCTAATTTATTTTGCATTTGAAAGTTTAGTTATTTCTCATTTTCTGTGTCTTACTTGCAAATAAATAAACAATATTGAAAATCAATATTGGAAAATTTTGATAACTGTTAAACATAAAAGTATATTTTTATTGTAACTTTTAAGGTGGAAGAATTTCACACTGCATGTAGTGGCTAGAATGAGATAGGGTTTGATTTGCATACTATTGTTACTTTTGAAATTACAGATGTAGGGCCTGGTGCAATAGCGTAGTGATTAAGGTCCGTGGCTTGAATGTGCCCATATCCCATATGGATGCCAGTTGGTATCCCGGCAGCCCCACTTCCCATCCAGCTCCCTGCTTGTGGCCTGGGAAAGCAGTCAGGGCGGCCCAAAGCCTTGGGACCCTGCACCCATGTGGGAGACCTGGACGAAGCTCCTGACTCCTGGCTTTGGACTGGTTCAGCTCCGGCCGTTGTGGCTGCTTGGGGAGTGAACCACTGGAAGGAAAATCTTCCTCTCTGTCTCTCCTCTCAGTATATCTGCCTTTCCAATAAAAATAAATAAATCTTGGGCCCGGCAAGATAGCATAGTGGTTAAAGTCCTCACCTTGTACACGCTGGGATCCCATATGGGCGCTGGTTCTAATCCTGGTGACCCGCTTCCCACCCAGCTGCCTGCTTGTGGCCAGGATGGCCCAAAGCCTTGGGACCCTGCCACCCGTGTGGGAGACCCGGAAAAGCTCCTGGCTCTTGGCTTCTGATTGGCTTAGCTCCAACCGTGGTGGCTGCTTGGGGGGGTGAACCATTGGAAGGAAGATTTTGCTCTCTGTCTCTCCTCCTCTGTATATCCATCTTTCCAATAAAAATAACTAAATCTTTAAAATACAGCAACAACAAAAACAAAAAAACACAGATTACAAATGTAGCTCCTGAGCTTATTTTTATGTATATGAGAGGATTAGGTTGGTGATGTTTTTATCCATCTATTGAGTATATTTTGAGCTGCATTGTACTGAGTCCTGTTAATCACTGGGGATAGGCACTGAAGAGTTGTGGAAATCTTAGTTTCTTTCTTTTTTTTTTTGAGATTATACTTTTATTCTTTTTAATATTTATTTAATTGAAAGTCAGAATTGCTCAAAGAGAGAGATATCTTCTATCTGCTAGTTTGCTTCCCCAAGTGACTGCAGCATCCAGATGTGACGGGCAGCAGCTTTATCTGTTACTCCACGGTACAAGCCCCTGTTTCTTCTTTTTTTTTGCTGGAAACAAAGAATTTATTTATTTAAAAATTTATTTTATTTTTATTGGAAAGACAGAGTTAGAGAAATATCTTCCATCTTCTGATTTACTCCCCAGTTGCCCCCAATGACTGGATCTGGGTTGCAAGTTGAGTTCATCCAATGCCAAGAGTGTCTTCTGGATTTATGTATGTGTGATGGGGCCTAAGGACTTGGCCCAGCCTGCACTGCATTCCGACACCACAAGCAGGAAGCTGGTTCGGAAGTGCAGCAGCAAGCACTTCAGATGTTGGTGCTCCAGGGAGACGCCCTAGCCTGCTCCAGCCAACAGCTCCAGCAGCTGAGGATTGGAAGCCACTTGACTTGGAAACAGTTATTACAGCCATTCAGTGTCCTTTTTTTCTGAGACACATTGTTAGAAAAGTTTTAATAAGACCTGACAATGACTTTATTGTCCTTATTTTTTCATCCAGAGGGTTTCTTTTTCTTTTTTTTTTTTTCAACTGGAAAGTCAGATATACAGAGAAGAGGAGAGACAGAGAGGAAGATCTTCCATCCGATGGTTCACTCCCTAAGCGGCGGCAATGGCTGGAGCTGAGCCAATCCAAAGCCAGGAGCCAGGAACCTCTTTCCGGATCTCCCACACGGGTGCAGGGTCCCAAGGTTCTGGGTCGTCCTTGACTGGTTTCCCAGGCCACAAGCAGGGAGCCGAATGGGAAGTGGGGCTGCCGGCATTAGAATCGGCATGCATATGGGATCCCCGTGCGTTCAAGGCGAGGATCTTAACCGTTACACTATCTCGCCAGAGGATTTCTGAGCAGTTAGGGTTTTACCAGAGAAACAGAACCAATTGGGGATTATGTGATATATCCATAAAGGTGTGTGTATGTGTATACACAGACATATGTGTATATACACATATGTTTGTTATACAATGTACATGTAACATTTAGAATCAGTAGGTATCTTTGTGTGTATGTGTCTATATTCATATACCAAGTTTTTTTTGCAAGGAACTGTCTTGGTCACTATGGTTAGGCAAGTCTGAAATCCCTGGCTGGTAGATGGAATTCTTTCCTTGGGGAATCCTCATTTTGCTCTTGAGTCATTTAGCTGATCCGATGAGGTTCAGCCAGAGCGTGTGTTGTCTGCTTTGACGTCAAGTGCAGATGTTCACTGGTTGTTGGGAAGTCACTGTCTGAAATCGTTAAACTGTCATTATTTTACCATCTTATGCGAATGCTAGTTTCACACTATAGAATTTTGTCCTTGAAACAGCTTCCTCTTAGAACTTTGAAATAATTGCATATATTCTGGTTTCCAATGTGTTAAGGTAGTCATTTGTTCCAATTTTAGTACACGTGCTGACGAGCGAGCACAAGGTAGTCACTTGTTAACTTATTTCAGTAATCCTTGTGTTTGATTTTTTAAAAAATTTACTTTATTTTTGATGTTGTTTATGTAGTTGGCATCATTGCCAGCCCATGAGAACTGCTGAAAAGGATGGAGAGGGTTGAAGTATGGAGGAAGATGGGTGGGACAAATGCTTCCAATTTTCTCCTTCTTTCCTTCTCTCTTGGATGGGGGGGTGGGTGGGTGGGGGAATTATGAGGAAAGGGAATGTGGAAAGGAAATGTGGCTGCTCCCAGCTGTCAGACTACATCAGTACTTGGGGATGAGGGATAGCCGCACAATGTCATATTAGAAACCCTGATGTGGAGAACAGTGTCCCGAGGGTATTGCTTGAGTGTTTTTCATATTTGTGAGACACTGTTGGTTTCATTTCTCTGAGGTTGAGAAAATCCTTGCAAGGTCCCTGGACTGATAGAGTCCTCCCTGGTGTATCCACTCACCTAGACACATGCTGCCAAAGCTTGGGCAAGAGAGATGTCCAACATGTTCTGCTCTCCATCTTCTTGCATGGCACTTGGTGTCCTCTGCAGGCCCAAGTTTGCTGGCCATCATGTCTTCTGGACATTCCATCCATTGCACAGGCATTAGCAGTTGAGGAGATCTAATCCAGATACATGCATTCCAAGATTTGACCAAAAATCCTGTGATTCTCTGTCTAGTTGGGGAGTCCCCCAAGAAACCTCCCTTGGGGTGACCCCAGACTTGACTCTTGCATATGCCTGCCAGTGTAGGGTCTGGTTCAGTCTGTCAGCTGTATCATCCTGTGTATACACTGCTGATTGTAGTTGCCTGGTTAGTTCTGTCCCCAGCCCCACATCCCATGCAAAGGGATGCGTGCTGTGGCCCAGCCCAAACCACAGACAGACCTGGCTTTTGCACTCACCAGCGGGACTGCAGCCTAGTTAGGGCGACCCCCAATAATGCTCAGCAGCCTGCCCCCAGCCCTGGTTCCTGTGTGCCAGTATGTGTAGCAAACAAGTCTGGTCTGTGCCCATTCAGGCTCTCATATGCATCTATAGGTGTTGCAGCTTAGCTCAGTCTAGCCCACCCCATGATCCAGTCCACAAATATGCCAACAAGTGCTGATACTTGTCCAGCCTGGCCCACCCCCACGTACACCCAGCAGGAGCTGTAGCCCAGCAGAGGAGTGTCCACACTTTCTCTACTAGGCCCAGTCCTAGTCCTGGATCTTGCACTTTCTATGGAGTACTGCAATGCAGTCTGACGTGGCCTGAACCCTGTCCTGGGATTTGCTAGCAGTTGGCATTTATCCTGGCCGTTGCATGAGTCAGCGGATGCAGTGGCCTGGCCTAACCCGGGCTTTTTCCCCAAACCTAGCTCACATGCAGGCTGAAGGTTGTTGCAGCCCTGCCAGCCTGGTCTGCCTCCAGTCCTAGCTCTAATGCTTACCAGTGGGAGTAGTGGCCTGGCAGGGGAGCCCCCGTAGGCCCTCACTGCTGTCCCCATCCAGGTTCTCTCCTAGCCTGCAGTTTTGCATGTGCTAGTGGGTGCTGCAGCCCAGTGTGGTATGGCCTGTCTTGCTTCAGCATTCGCTGGCGGTGCTGCAGCCTATGCTAGCCCAGTCAACCCCCAGTCCTAGCCCTAATGTGACCCAGTATGTGCTGCATCCTAATCCGGCCTGGCCTGCACCCTGTCCTCACTCTTGTACCTGCCAATGGGTGTTGACATACTGACCCATCCTGGCCTGCTCAAAGACCTGAACCACATGTATGCCAGCAGGTACCATAGCCCAGCTGTTATGTAGGTCAATGGATGCTATGACCTAGCTTAACGCATCCCGCATCCTCTCTGGATCTTGTGAGCACCAGTGGGTGCTGGAGGGTAGTCCATTCTGGCACATCCCCAGACCCATCCAACATACATACATGCAGACCCAGCCCACATACGTGCCGAGGGATGTTGTAGCTGTGTTCAGCCCAGTCCGCCCCTATTCCCGGCTCTTAGGTTCATCAGTGGGAATTGTACTCTAGCTGGGGTGTTCCCTTAGCTCCACTACCAGGTCTGGCCTCAGACACGGATCTTGCACATGCTAGTGATTGCTCTGACCCAACCTGGCATGGTCTGTCTTCCTCCCCGTTTTGGCTGCAGCATGACTTGGCTTAGTATTTGATGTCTTTTAATTGTTTAAATCCCATTGGGCAAGGCACTCGGGTGCTGGTTGGAGTTAAAGTCAAACTGGATCAAAGTCACAGTTGAATAGGATGTTGAGTGCAATCTTGGTTCTTGTCTCACAGAGAAGAATTTACACTCAGAGGGACAGTGAGCAGAACAAGATTTATTTAAGTGACAAACCTGCTGTGGCATTTAGGAGGGGGGCTCCAAGGAAGAAAACTCAATTTTAACATTTAGTAATGTACTTTCATCTACTTGAAAGAGGGAGAAAGATTGATTGATCTGTCTCCTAGTTCATCCCTCAAACTCCTGCAACAGCCAGAGGCAGGCCAGGCTGAAGCCAGGAGTCCCAGACTCCGTTGCCCACGTTGGGCGGAGGGGGCCTTTGTGCTTGAGGCATTATCCATATTTCTCCCCAGAGTGCATAATCAGGAGTCAGGATTGAACCAGCTTTCCAATATAGAATCAGGTGTCACTCGAGAATACAGCCCACAAGGCTTTTGTTGGTCTGTCTGAGCCAGTCCTGCATTGTCCTTTCAAATCCAGAGCCCTGGCAGATCCAAGATAGGAGTGCTAACTATGTCCCTGTGGGCACTGCTTGATCATTCCCAGGAAGTATCACATGTAGATTGGAGTTGCCATAAAATCTATTTTTGTGACGGCATCAAAGTAATAAAGTTGCATTTTAAAGAAAATTTTTCTCTTGCTATTCCATAATGTTTTCGTTTTTGTGAATGACATTTTATAATTAACAGTTATGACAAGTTTGTGTCTCATTAAGTGAATTATTATCAGCTGTAAATATTAGAAAGATGTATTACTTGACAAGTGAATTGTGTTTTATGGTGTACATTTTCTTATCAATATCCTTTGAATATTAATTTTTTAAGCATTTGCAAGAGCTTTAAAATTGTCATATTGCTTATTGATCACTAAATGATGCATTGAAATAATTAGATATTCAAAATTTCTTTTAGAAGTCTTATTATTACTTCTACAGTTGTATGGTTGGAAAAATATGAACTTAAGTTATTGACCAGTTGAAAAAAACTTATAGTCTGAGTATCTAATCCATAATGTATTGTCTTTTATCTTTTTGTTGAAGTATATTTGATAAACTGAACTCTGTATCCTTCTCCTCCTTTTCTACTATTGTCTTGTATCTTTGTTTTACCATTATTCAGATACCCTGAGTTTGCTTTTCATTTAGTATTTCAAATCTTAAAAACCTTAAAGATTTTATGTGTGATCCCTTTAAACCTTTTCTTTTTTCGGTGTTATCTTTGCCCTAAGATAACCTGTATACTCTGGGATCTTTGCTCTCTTCGTGTATGTGTGTGTTACATTTATGTGAGGGGACCAGCCCTGTGGTGTACCAAGGAAAGACCAGTTCTGGGTTTCTGTCTTCAGCCTTACGCAGCCCCAGCTAGTGTTGGCATTTGGGGCGTGAGTCAGTGGATGGGAGATGTCTGCCTCTGTTTTTCTGCTTTTCAAGAAGGATGCCCTCTTCTTACATCATTTAAAAAATATATTTATTTTTATTGGAAAGTCAGATATACAGAGAGGAGGAGAAATAGAGAGGAAAAGCTTCTGTCCTCCGATTCACTCCCCAAGTGGCTGCAATGGCTGGAGCTGAGCTGACTCAAAGCCAGGAGCCTCTTCCGGGTTTCCTACACAGATGCAGGGTCCCAAGGCTTTGGGCCATCCTTGACTGCTTTCCCAGGCCACAAGCAGAGAGCTGGATGGGAAGTAGAGCCACCGGGATTAGAACCGGCCCATATGGGATCCCAGCACATGTGAGGCAAGGATGTTAGCCACTGGGCTACTGCGCTGGGCCCCTTTTGTTACAACTTTTTTCCCCCTCCTGTTATATCTTAATGCAAAGACATGAAGGAGGAAAAAATAGAGAATAACTGGACTTCCAGCCTAGAGTTTCCACTGATGCCATGGATGCTTATGTGGCACGTTAAGTAAAAAATGTTGACCCTGGAAGCCTTACAGGTAAGGATAAATGGGTCATCAGCGATTGTGTCACCTCTGCTGTACAACAAGACATGCAGAACCAAGAGGTTCTTCTTCTGAGTGGCCCCTGCTTCTCTATCTGGAGAGGCTTCCAACTGTGCAGTCCTGTTCCTACACCAAACAAAAACTTTTGTGAAAGAATTCTTTTGACTCTTTTATAAAATGCAAAAGTTACTTGGGTACCTGGATCTGTGAACAACCATTTTCTAATAGCTCTCAAGGTCACCTTTTTAATTTTGACAAGGGTCATGCAGCATTCTTGAGCTTTGTGGGTTTTGTTTGTTTGTTTATTCGACAGACAGAGAAACAGAGAACAAGACCTTCCATCTACTGGTTTACTCCCCAAATGCTAGTGTCTGCCAGGAACTCAGCCTGTGTTTCCTGCATGGGTAACCAGAATCCAGTCATTTGAACCATTCCAGTAGCTCCCAGGCCTGCATCAGCATGAAGATGGAGTCAGAAGGAGCACAGACAGGCATCAAACTCAGGCGCTCCAGTGGGGGCGTGTCCCACGCCAAATCCCAACCTCCTTGCTGTATACTTCAAATGGTTGCCTCTACTACTGCCTTCCTATTCTGTAGCAAAATAGTCTATATCTGTGACTCAAAGGACTGAAGGTTTTCAAACAGCAGGGACAGTGTCTTGGTCACTGCTAACATCCCTAAAACGAATTATTGATAATTTTGTGTGTGTGTGTCTGAGTATTAGATTTACTTGAGCGTGCCAACCCTGTGGCATTTCAGGTAAAACTGCTGCCTGTAGCACTGACATCTATCTCATGGTCACTGGTTTGAGTACTGGTTGCTCTACTTCTGATCTGTCTTCCAGCTAATGTGCCTGGAAAAGCAGTAAAGGACCACCCAGGTGTTTAGACCTCTGTTCCCACTTGGAAGACCTAGAAGAAGCTCCTGGCTTCTAAAAAAGCACAGCTCCAGCTGTTCTGGCCATTTGGAGAGTAAACTGGTGGATGGAAGACCTCTCTGTTTTTCTCTTTCTCTGTAACTCTGACTTTCAAATAAAAATACATGAATCACAGGGATCACGGGGACCCAAATACCTGAGTCATCATCTGCTGCATCCTTGATATGCATTAGCAGGAAGCCAGGGCTGCAAGCGGAGAGGAGACCCAAATTTGATCATTCTGATTTGGGATGGAATTGTCTCTGGAAGTATCTATTTTTTAAAAAGATTTATTTATTTTTATTACAAAGTCAGATATACAGAAAGGAGGAGAGACAGAGAGGAATATCTTCCCTCTTATGATTCACTCCCCAAGTGAGCGCAACGGCCGGCGCCGATCTGAAGCCAGGAGCCAGGAACCTCCTCCAGGTGTCCCACCTGGGTGCAGGGTCCCAAGGCTTTGGACCGTCCTCGACTGCTTTCCCAGGCCACAAGCAGGGAGCTGGATGGGAAGCGGTTCGCCAGGATTAGAACCGGCGCCCATATGGGATCCAGGTGTATTCAGGACTTTAGCCGCCAGGCCACCGTGCTGGGCTCTGGAAGTATCTTTTTAAAAAGATTTATTTACAGTGGTTGGTGTCATGTCAATCACAGACAATCCTCTTCCGGTAGTGCGAGCATCCTGTATGGGCACTGGTTTTAGTCCTGACTCCTCCACTTTGATCCAACTCCCTGCTGGTGGTCTTGGAAGGCAGAGGATGATGACCCAAAGCCTTGGGGCCCTGCACTCACGTGGGTGGGAGACCTGGAAGAAGCTCCTGGTTCCCACCTTTAGCCCAATCCAGCTCTGACTGGTGCAACCATTTGAACCAGAGAATAGAAGATTGATCTTTCTTCCTCTCTCTTTGTAACTCTCTCAAGTAAAAGAAATAAATCTTTGTGTCCTGGCTGCCACACTTCCCATCAGTTCCCTCCTTGTGGCCTGGGAAAGCAGTGGAGGACAGACAAAAACCTTGGGACCCTGCACCAGCTTGGGAGACCTGGAAGAGGCTCCAGATTCCTGGTTTAATTTGGCTCATCTGTGGCTGTTGTGACCGCTGTGAAGTGAATCAGCAGATGGGAGATCTTCCTCTCTGTCTCTCCTTCTCTCTGTATATCATGTTGCAGGGTGCGAGCAAGATCATACCAGACATGTCTGAGGCTTATTAAGGAATCTTTATTAACCAAGCTTGGTGATAATAGAGCACAAAGCAAATCACAAGTCCATACGCCAACCCAACCAGTCATAATTCAACCAATCATAATCCCAAAAGAAACAAATGGTCATCATCCTTAAGTCCATCCATTAAGCTGAAGACCTATGTCCCAGCTTCCCTAGCAATGTAAGTTATCCTAAGAGACATACAGCGAATAACCTGGACATGCTTACAAAGAACCTGGACACACTTACAAAACTGCAGACATTCACCTTTCCCTGACTTCTCTGCCCACATTCTACTACTGCTTGGCCTCACCCTTCTTGGAACTCCGGATAGTACACAAAGCAGAAACAACATTATTATAACCATTGCCTCTTCTAAGCAGTACACAGGGACCATGCTCAGGGGATTACCTGTCCTGGGTCAGCCAAGAGTCGAGGTGTTAACGTAATGGAAGCACCTGGTCAGAAAGAGAGTGAGAGCCCCTGCTTCATGGGCGTTTTAAAGGGGATTGTGAGGGGCGTGGTTACATGACAATGCAATACCGTCCCCTCTCAGTTGATAGGTGAGTCACAGGTGGGCAGGAGCGAATACCTAAGTGTTGTGGGCTAAGGAGTTGATTAGTGCGCGTTGGGATGGCAGGAACAGGAACTGGGTTTGTAGCTAAAACATCTAGACTAATTGGACTTCCAATATCCTGGCTAATTTAGGATGTGGGGGAAGTGGTTGAGGATGGAATTAACATTCCATTGCTGTTAGGACTCACCTTCAGGACAGAGGGTAGAGAACACAGCCAAATTTCATTGCCCACTGTCAATGGGTGCTGGCTATCACTGGCTGCACCCCATAACAATCTGACTTTTATTCTTCTTCTTCTTTTTTTTTTAAAGATTTATTTATTTTTATTGGAAAGTCAGATATATAGAGAGAAGGAGAGACAGAGAGGAAGATCTTCCATCTGTTGATTCACTCCCTAAGTGGCTGCAATGGCTGGAGCTGAGCCAGTCTGAAGCCAGGAACCAGGAACTTCCTCTGGATCTCCCATGCAGGTGCAGTGTCCCAATGCATTGGGCCGTCCTCAACTGCTTTCCCAGGCCACAAGCAGGGAGCTGGATGGGAAGTGGGGCTGCTGGGATTAGAACTGGCGCCCATATGGGATCCCGGGGCTTTCAAGGCGAGGACTTTTAGCTGCTAGACCACTGTGCCAGGCCCCTATCTGACTTTTCAATAAAAATAAATAGATCTGGGCCCGGCAGCGTGGCCTAGCGGCTAAAGTCCTCGCCTTGAACGCACCAGGATCCCATATGGGCGCCAGTTCTAATCCCAGCAGCCCCACTTCCCATCCAGCTCTCTGCCTATGGCCTGGGAAAGCAGTCGAGGACGGCCCAAAGCTTTGGGACCCTGCACCCACGTGGGAGACCCTGAAGAGGTTCCTGGTTCCCGGCATCGGATTGGCGCGTACCGACCTGTTGTGGCTTACTTGGGGAGTGAAACATCGGATGGAAGATCTTCCTCTCTGTCTCTCCTCTTCTCTGTATATCCAGCTTTCCAATAACAATAAAATCTTAGAAAAAAATATAGATCTTTAACACAAAATTATTCCCCAGAATTGAGAAAAGCCTTTCTTATGCACTCTACTTGATATGTCATACACTGTGTGTTTTTCCAATGTTAGTGTTTGAGAGCAAATACAGCTCATAGTCCTGAGTGAGTGCCAGGCACAGGTTCTCCATGTCTTCATGCTTTTCTCCTGTGATTTTGAGAATCTGCCACACTTGCAGGGTGTAGCCTGCGTTCTGGGACACCTTCTATAGGACTCCATGTTTCCTTCCTCTTCAACCCTTTTCTAGCTCACTGTCCTCTGATATGTTGCTTTCATCTTGGCGATCTTTAGGGAGTACATCAGAGCTTAACTCAGTTTGTGCTCACTGCACTGTTTCCTGGAACTCTCTAGGCAGTAGGCAGAGTTGTTGTTAGGTCTCATGCATTCCTATCTGTTCGGGATCACTGATTAATATTGCCTGATGTCCTGTGTTCCCAATGTGGAGAAAGCTGTTCAGATTGCTCTAATTAACAGTTAATAATTTTGTCTGCTTTTTGTATTTAGATTCACTTTAGAGGGTGATCTGGTCTAGATTCCAGTTCTGTTTTTAAATGTTGAAACGGCATAAAAGAGACACTGAATAGCAAAATGAGGAAGTCAGTAAATTTAAATTTTCCCAATGAATGTATTTATATACTTGTAACTGTATCAAGATAGGGAACTTGGGCCTGGCGGCGTGGCCTAGCAGCTAAAGTCCTCGCCTTGAAAGCCCTAGGATCTCATATGGGCGCTGGTTCTAATCCTGGCAGCTCCACTTCCCACCCAGCTCCCTGCTTGTGGCCTGGGAAAGCAGTCAAGTAAGGCCCAAGGCTTTGGGACCCTGCACCTGCATGGGAGACCCGGAAGAGGTTCCTGGTTCCTGGCTTCGGATCTGCGCAGCACCGGCCGTTGCGGTCACTTGGGGAGTGAACCATTGGATGGAAGATCTTCCTCTCTATCTCTCCTCCTCTATGTATATCTGACTTTGCAATAAAAATAAATAAATCTTTAAAAAGAAAAAGATAGGGAGCTCTCCAGTTTGGTTTTTTTTTTTTTTTTGGTGGCGTTAGTGCCCCTTTATTGCTGGCAGCCATTTGTGGGGAGCGGTGTCAAGCGGGGAAGTGTGAGGCACCAAGGCCAGGCTGGCCCTGCTTGATGGGCTTGTAGGGGATGATGCACCCAATAGTGGCTGATCATCTCTGGCCTGATCTCCACTTGGCTGAAGGTCTGGCTGTTGTGCACGTGCACCCTGCTGCCCACCATCTCTGGCAGGATGTTTATGTCTTGGGCTTCTCCGTGGGTGGCACCTCCTTGTTGGCCTTGGGCTGCTGCTTGACTAGTGAATGCTGCTTCTGCTGCAGGCCACGGCTCAGCGGCCCCTGTCGCCTCACTCTGAACAGTTGTGTCAGTTACTTGTAGGACATGCCCAGCAGCTGTCTGAGGTCCACACCTCGGTAGGTGAATTTGGGGAAGGTGTGTTTCTTTTTGTGCTCCACTTCTGCCTGCATGAGGTAGGGTCAGGGGAGGCCTGAGGTGCCCTGTGGGGGATAGTGAGTGGCAGGCCTCCCCTGTGCTGGATCAGCTCAGTACCTCCCCCACACCCCATCCTCCATGGGCCCTTGAAGCTCTCTCCCCAGTGTCTTGAGGTTTTCTTGTGCCACTTCCCAGTCATTACCACCTACTGTAGTACTTCTCAGCTGATCACTGTTGTGATGTATACTTCTAGTTTTTATGTTCGGTGGTTTGTTTCTTCCTTTCTTCCAACTTATTGTTCATTTAATAAGAGTTTCTCTTTGAAAGGCAGAGTGGCAGAGAAAAAGACAGCAGATAAAATGTATTCCATCTACCAGTTGACTCCCTACAATACCTGGGCTGGGCTGGCAGGGCATCCTGCAACTAGGAGCCTGGAACTCCATTGAGCCATTACCTGTTGCCTCTCAGGGTATATTATCATGAATGTGATCTTGGGAAAAAAATTAAGATTTGAAAATGGTACTCTGATATGGGAAATGGATATTCTTTGTGACAGTGTCTGAAACTGGGCTCAATTCTTACCCCTGTTTTAGGGTTTTTTTTAAAGCTAGCTTTTGTGTTTTTAAAACTATTTGAAAGTTGGAGTTACAGAGATAGAGACAGATAGGTAAATATTCCGTCTGCTGATTCACTCTCCAGATGGCCGCAGTGGATAGACCATGATGGAGCCAAAGACTTAATCTGAGTCTCCCATGTAGGTGGCAGGGGCTCACGTTTGATTATTTTCCTCTGTTTTTCCCAGAGTGTTAGCATTATTCCAGTGCTGCCAAGACACTAACCAGTGCCTGTATGGGTTGCTGGTATTGTAGGTGGCTTTACCCACTATGCTATGATGCTGGTGCCCAATTAACTTATTTGCAAGGTGCAGAGAGAGGCATGCTTAACTCATCAGCTGCCTGGATGGGACCAGACCAGAGGTGAAGATGGGAGCCAGGATCTCAATCCAGCCCTTCCATGTGGGTGACAGGCACCCAGTTATTGGAGCCATCAATCCTGCTTCTCTAGGTCTGCTTTAGTAGGAAGCTGGAATCAGAAGCAGTGCCAGGCACCCAAGCCTGGCACTCTTGATAAGTTCTGTGGGAGTTTTAATTGGTTTCTTAACTGCTAGGCCAAATGCCTGTGCCCATCTGTTAGTTTTGCGTGGTGTTTAGTGTCATCTCTTAATGATGAAGTTTGGGTTATTCACAGTTTTTGGCTTCTGTGAATAAATCTGCTGTGAACATTAATGTGTAAGTCTTCTCCTGTGCTTAAGCTCCTGTTTCTCTTGGGTAAATATCTAAGAGTAAAGTTGTTTGCTCTTGTGGTAGGTATAAACTTACTATAGTACATATTGCCAAAAAGTTTTCTAACAGTTTATTTTTTGCATCCTCTGTTAATATAGAAGAATTCCAGGTGGGCTGGGTTCTTGATTAGACACAATGTTTCTGTTTTAACAATTTTAGCCATTCTGGTGCCACAGGATTTCTTTTAGTGAACTGTAGCATAATACTTTGGGTGGGGAGAATGCGAGCCAAGGTGACCAACTCTTCTTTATGTGTTTGGAACTGAAGGATTCTCTAAATGAGAAATTCTCCATTTTAAAACCTGATTTAGTCAGTGGGATCTGAAAAGAAAAAAGGCCCATAAATTAGCACAGAACCCTTTGCCATCCTTTCCCTGATGATGTGTTGTGTGATTTGAAAAAACAGGGACTGTTTGGTACAGCTATTAAGGCACTACCTAGGATACTGGCATCCATTAGCGTTTGACATCGGCTTTGTTTCTGACTCCAGCTTCCTGCTAATGTCACTCTGGGAGGCAGGACATAATGGCTGTAGTACCTGAGTCGCTGATATCCTGACTTCCAGCTACTGCCTGGTCCAGCCTGCAGGCCACAAGCAGGGAGCTGGATGGGAAGCAGGGCTGCCAAAATTAGAACCAGTTCCCATATGGGATCCCAGTGCGTTCAAGGAGAGGACTTTAGGCGCTAGGCCACCGTGCCGGGCCCGAATGCCTGTAAATTCTTTTGTTTGTAATATCTGTTATAGTAAATATGGATAGAGCCTGCCTGGTCTAATGGCAGCAGTGTCAGAATGAGACAGTGGATGAAAGATCTGCCTGTCATTTGGCCTTTCAAATAATTGAATAAAAAAGTTGAAAGAAGAAACACAAAAGTCAGGGACTCAGCCAGCTTCCCTTTTCCTTCAGATAGCAGTATAGACTGCTTCTTCAGACACCTTTGTGAATGTGTGCTGCAAGTCGCCACATTTGGTCCTTGAAGACATCTGAATGTGTAAGCTGTTTTCTGAAATATGGAACTAACTGTAGGCTTAATCAGAACAGGCCTTTATGGTTGCCTGTTTGATACTCCAGAACACATTGGCAGTAACCTGAACTTTGGTGGAAGGGAGGCTGTGAATCCTGGTGAAACATGTAGCAGGGCAGAGTTAAGAGTTTTACAGCCCACAGAAAGTTGGTGTTTGCTAAGTGCTGGGAGCTCCTGAAGGCTTTTTGTCAGAGAATAACTTGCAGCTGATTTTAGGAGATGTTGGCTGCTCTGTTGGTAATGAATTGGAAAGCCTGGTGTTCTGGTAATACTGGATAATTTTGTTATTTCTAATTCTTTTGTTTCTAAAGTTTAAAAATTGTTATTAGATGGAAAATTGCATGGTGGCATATTAAGGCTATATAAAATTCCAGATGGACTTTGAATATATTACAAGGCTTAGCAGCTTTTGCCAGATGCAGTGTTCTTTGAATAAAATGTAAAGCAGAAATAGCTTAAGTGTCTTCTGATGGGATCCTGACTTGCCACAGAACAGCTAGTGAGTCATTGTGTGTCACAATTGGAAGATAAAACTTCTGTGAAAGGTTTGTGTATTTATTTTTTGAGATTTGTTCATTTTTATTGGAGAGGTAGATTTTTACAGAGAGAAAAGGAGAGAGAGCTCTTCCATCTGCTGGTTCACTCCTCGAATAGCCTCAACAGTCTGATTCAAAGCCAGGAAGCGGGAGCTTCTTCTGGGTCTCCTGTATGGGTACAGGGTCCCAAGGACCTAAGCCATCCTCTGTTACTTTCCCAGGCTATAAGCAGAGAACTGGATCAGAACTGGAGCTGCCAGGTCTTGAACTAGCACCCATTTTGAATGCTGGCACTGATGAAGGCACATGATTAATGTTATAAGCCACTACACCTTTTCATGTGCCAGGTTTCTTAAAACCGGTAAGTTGAAAAAGCCTTGCTTTAGCCAGTGTTTTTCTTTTTGTGTTAAATTTTTAGTGAATATACATTTTTCATTTTTTTCCTTGAAATAATCTGAAGGAGTCTGTGGGGTTGCAGCAGTTTTCGTAGTGATAATAAACTGTCATTTAATTGTTCGTTCTCTCTAGAGTGTACTGTAGTTTCCTAGACTATATAGCACATGATAATACCATCACTTTTGGACTATTGGAATGAATGCCTGTGATTTCTTTTGTTTGTAATATCTAATGCAGTAAATATGGATTGAGCCAGCAGACACAAAAACTCCTTGAGATAGGCAATAATAGGACTTGATGTGTAAATAAAACTTCAGACGGAAATGCTCTTCAACAGCTGGTGTAGATGTTCTTTCAGAACCGTTTCTCCTGAGTAGTGCTTGTGAGAATGATTCCTCAGTGAGTCTGAACTGCCATGATTTCCCCAGACCTGCCAGATCTGGGTTTGCTGGTGTGGCTCTGGATATCTGTTATCATTTGTTTACCAAACATAGCAGCAAAGTACTAGCTAACTTGTTTAATTTTAATATGATTTGCCTTCTTAATTAAGAATCATTGTTTTCAGGATACAGGGACACTTTTATTTTTTAAAGATCCAGGTGGACATTTAAAAACACTTTTTACTTATTTTGAAGGGCAGGGTCACAGAGAGGCAGAGGCCTGTGCCATCTGCTGTTTCGTTCCTTCTATTGGATACTGTGCTGGAGTATTTTTAGGAAGAGGAAAAGTGAGGGCAGTGATGAATGTGAGCCTGTCTTCCTTTTGCCTACTTTGCCTTCACTGGGTATTTGGTTTTATCTGCCTTCGATTCTTACAGTGCTGTGTGCCCTATTCTCTTGCCTCACACCCTGGTTAGTTTTACCATGCATGAATTGCTATGTGTTTTTTTTCCCTGTTCATAGCTTTCTATTTTAACCATGTGTGTAGATATGTTTTTACATTTAATAAAATGGTATTGTACATGTGTCTGACAGATTGCTTTTATGTTGAAGCTCAAGATTTTGATCTGCTCATGTTGGTTTAACTTACTTATTTGTAGCTACTGAATGTTTTCAGTTGCGTGACTAAACCGAAATTCGTCTGGGTTTGGTTGTTTTTTTGTCTTTTCTGGGGGGTTTGTTTATTAGCTTTTCAAAAAATGGAGGTATAACTCATGTCCCGTATAATTCACTCCTTTAAAAGGATATGTAATCCCATGTCCTGATGTATTGACAAGTCTGTGTAAATGTTATCTTCATTTAATTCCAAGGGATTGTCATCATGTTAGAAGCTGTATCTATTCACAGACATACCCCATTTCCACCTGACATTTACTAAATCTACTTTCAGTCTCTTTGGGTTTGCCTAGTCTGAATATTTCATATAAATGGAATAATTTTTGTTTTGATTAATAGTTGGATAGTTTATAATTATTTTAATTACACTCATTCTAGAGGGTGTGAAATGATTTTATTATGGTTTTGATTTTCATCCTCCTTGTGATTACTGGTTCTGAATATCTGCATGTTTACTGGTTATTTGTATTATATATTTTGTGGAAATGTCTATTCATAGCCTTTACTCATTGTATAAGGGTATTGTCTTTCTTTAAAAATAAATATGTATTTTTTTGAAATACAGAGAGAGAGGATTTGGGAGAGGGAGACCTTCCATCCACTGTCTCATTTTTCAAGTGTCTTCCACTAACCAGGTTGGGCTGGCTGAGGCCAGATGCCAGAAACCTGATCTTAGTCTTCTGTGTGTGTGGCAGGGTACAAGCACTTGCACCATCATCCTCTGCTTTTCCAGGTGCCTTAGTAGGAAGGTGGACTGGAAGTACACTGACTGGGACTTGAATTGGCACTGTGTTGTGGGATGCTGGAGCTGAGCCAGAATGCTGGCCACAAGTTCACTTTTTTTAATTAAAAAGTTTTTTTTTTTTTTTTTTAAGATTTATATTGTTTTTGAAAGGCAGAATTACAGAGAGAAGGAGAGACAGAGAGGTCTAACCACTGGTTCACTTCCCAGATGGCTGCTGTGGCCAGAGCTGAGCCAATACAAAGCCAGGAGCCAGGAGCTTTTTCCAGGTCTTTCATGTGGGCACAGGGTCTCAAGGCTTTGGACTATCCTCTGCTGCTTTCCCAGATCATAAGCAGAGAGCTGGGTTGAAAGTGGAACAGCTGGGACTTGATTCGATGCCCATATCGAATGCTGGTGCCAGAGGTGGAAGCTTAGCTTATTATGCCACAGTGCCAGCCCCATTTCAGTCAATCAAATTAAACTAATCAATTTAACTGATTTTTGTGTTTGGAAGAATGTGCGAGAGGGAGCCTATGACATCACCTGTTGATGGACTTCCCGCATGCCCACCATAGCCAGACTAGGCTAGGGACAGTTCAGAGCCAGTGGAAACTCAATCTGGGTCTCCCATGTGGATGGCAGGATCCCAGGGACCTCATAGGCCGTTTTTGCTCCCAGAAACTGCATCCACAGGAAGCTGGAGTTAATAGGTGGAGGCTTTTATTGGATCCAGGCCCTCTGGTGAGGGATGGGGCAGTCTTAACCCATATTTTAACTATTTGGCTAAATCCCAATTCCTGTACATGAATTTTGGTGGTGACAATAGTATTTGGTAATTTGCAAGTTTCATTTTTTTTTCATTATTGTTCTGTGTTTTCAGGATGTCATTATGACATGAGAATTATCCATTCATTCCTGCTTGGAAATCAGTATAAATTTGGAGATGTGTGAATGAAATTTAAACTAGGAAGTTATAAAAATTGGGTTTAATTAGTGAACTTTGTAATGAAAGGTACTTAAGTGGTTTTTTTGATTGTTGTTTTGATTTAGTTAAATTTTGAAGATTTTAGTTCTTTTTACCTTGTATCAAGGGGTTGTATAGATAAGGTTGTTAATACCATTATATATACATATACATGTATGTATTTCTTAAGATTTATTTTTTTTTATTGGAAAGACAGATTTACAGAGAGAAGGAGAGATGCAGAGACAAAGAAAAAGATCTTCCAAGTGGAAGATCTGATTCTCTTCCCAAGTGGCCGCAATGGCTGGAGTTGAACCAATTTTGAACCAAGAGCCTGGAGCTTCTTCTGAGTCTCCCATGTGTTTACAGGGCCCCATGGCTTTGGGCTTTCTTTCCCAGGCCACAAGCAGGGATCTGGATGGGATGTAAAATAGCTGGGACACAAACTGGTGCCCGTATGGGATCCTGGCACTTGGAATCCAAGGATTTAGCCACCGAGTCAATGTGCTGGGCCCTGAGAGTACAATTTTGTATGTGATACTCATACAGCAGTAACTTCATTGATCTCCTTTGGTGAAGTTTTGTTAGATTGGAAAGTAAATGACTAGAAAGTGTTTTTGTTTGAGAGTTCATGAAAAAGTAGGTTCTAAGAACTTCAGATTTGCTGCATTAATTTTAGCTATGTGTGGTTTTTTTTTTTTAAGCTTTATTTATTTTATCACAAGGTCAGATATACAGAGAGGAAGATCTTCCGTCCGATGATTCACTCCCCAAGTGAGCGCAACGGCCGGTGCTGTGCCGATCCAAAGCCAGGAACCAGGAACCTCTTCCGGGTCTCCCAAAGCTTTGGGCCGTCCTCAACTGCTTTCCCAGGCCACAAGCAGGGAGCTGGATGGGAAGTGGAGCTGCCGGGATTAGAACCGGCGCCCATATGGGATCCCGGGACGTTCAAGGCGAGGACTTTAGCCGCTAGGCCACGTTGCGGGTTCCGCTATGTGTTTTCAATTCAGAGTTTTGAGAGGTTGAACGTAGAAGTGATTTGACATTTATTCCATTTGCTGTGTTCAGACAATTAAAAAAATTGCTACAGGTGGATTATGTTGGAATAGGTAAAATCCCTTTTATAGTCTTGAAACATGAAATAAGAATTTATAAAAAATGTGTGGCCTGACATGATGGTTCAATGGCTAAAGCCTCACCTTGCAAGTGCTGGGATTCCAAATGGGTTCATGTCCTAGCTGCTTTACTTCCCATATAACTCCCTGTTCCTGGCCTGGGAAAGCAGTAGAGGATGGCCCAAAGCCTTGCACCCGTGTGGGAGATCTGCAAGAATCTCTTATTCCTGGCTTCAGATTGGCTTAGCTCTGGCCGTTGTAGCCACTTGGGGAGTGGGCCAGTGGGCAGAAAATCATTTTCCCTGTCTCTCCTTCTCTCTGTGAATCTGATCTTCTTTTCCAATAAAAATAAATAAAATGGGGAGGGTGGGGGGAGAATCCCAGATTCTATGTAATTACAACACAATGTAATTAGTGAATAAATTTAATAAAAAAATAAATAAAATCTTAAAAAAATTGTGAATAAGTTTCTATGGGTGTGCTACCTTTGGTATCTGAAAATCAAGATTTCCAAAGTATATTCACATGTGAGGAGCCAGCCGAACTCCGCTTGTGTCCTAAAAGTTCTTGAATCTATGCAGTCTGTTCCAGGGGAGGCTGCAAAGGATCCAGTAGTCACCAGTGGTGTTGCTATTATTATTTTAAGACTTTAGACTGGAGTGGTGGCCTAGGATGGTAATCATCCATGTGCTGCACCACCATCCCATGTGAACTCTGGTTCAATTCCTGGCTGCTCCATTTCCAGTCTAGTTCCCTGCTAATGGCCTGGGAAACAGCAAATGATGGCCCAAAGTCTTGGGCCCTTGCACCCACAGACTCAGAATAAGCTCCTGACTCCCACTTTCGTATTAGCCTGTCTATGGTTGTTGTGACCATTTGGGGAATGAATCGTGGGTAGAAGATCTCTGTCTCTCCCTCTCTCTTTAACTTCTTTAAGTGAAATAAATAAATGTCTAAAAATAAATCTTTATTTATTTGAAAGGCAAAGTTACATGTTCAAAGAGGGAGAGACTGAGAGAGGTCTTTGATCCACTGTTTTCTCCCCAGATGTTTGCAGAGTGCATGCTGATCCAGGCTGAAGCAGGAGCTAGGATTCCCTTCCCGGTCTCCCATGTGGGTGCAGGGGCCTAAGCACTATGGCCATTTGCTGCTGCTTTCCTAGGTGTATTAGTAGGGAGCTGGATGGAAAGTGAAACAGCTGGAGTTAGTGCCCATATGGGATGTGAACCTGTTACATACACACAGTGCTGTCCTCCATAAATATTATTTTTGAAGTTGCATATTTGAAATTAATCGGCGTTATGTTTTTTTAGGAAGATTATTAAATGCAGTGTTACGGAAAATCTTCCTAACAGCTTTGATTCCCAAAGCCACACTTTGAATTTTTATTTTTAGTGGCTGTTTCACTTGTCCCTGAGTAGTGCCTGATTCAGCATCTAACACATAACAGTTGAGTGAGTGAAAGAATGTCATTGTTCTGGCCCTGCGGCGTGGCCCAGCAGCTAAAATCCTCGCCTTGAAAGCCCCGGGATCCCATAGGGGTGCTGGTTCTAATCCCGGCAGCTCCACTTCCCATCCAGCTCCCTGCTTGTGGCCTGGGAAAGCAGTTGAGGACGGCCCAAAGCATTGGGACCCTGCACCCGCATGGGAGACCCGGAAGAGGTTCCAGGTTCCTGGCTTCGGACCGGCGTGCATCAGCCCATTGCGGCTCACTTGGGGAGTGAATCATCAGACGAAAGATCTTCCTCTCTGTCTCTCCTCCTCTGTGTATATCTGGCTGTATTAAAATGAATAAATCTTTAAAAAAAAAAAAAAGAATGTCATTGTTCTGGTGTCACACTTGACAAACAGATTGATTCTAGATTGAAAATTACTTTTTCTCTTGGAGAACATTGCCACCAGTCTAACTTACAGTTTTGCCATTAAAATGTAGACTATGTTAGGATTCAAGTTTTTTTCCTTTCTGTAAACTTTTACAGTCTTTTCATTTTATCATATTAAAAAATTAAGTGTGCTAAGACAATTCCAGAGATTAGTCTTTTTTTTTAATTTTAGATTTATTTATTTTTACTGGAAAGGTGGATATACAGAGAGGAGGAGAGACAGAGAGGAATATCTTCCATCCAGTGGTTCACTCCCCAAGCGGCCACAATGACTGGAACTGAGCCAATCCGAAGTCAAGAGCCAGGAGCTCTTCTGGGTCTCCCACACGGGTACAGGGTCCCAAGGCTTTGGGCCATCCTTAACTGCTTTCGCAGGCCACAAGCAGGGAGCTGGATGGGAAGCGGGGCTGCCGGAATTAGAACTCCTGCCCATATGGATCCCAGCGCGTTGAAGGCGAGGACCTTAACTACTATGCTGTCGGGCCGGGCCCCAGAGATTAGTCTTACTCAGAGGGTTTTTGTTTTTTTTTTTTGATAGAGATTGAGAGAGGTGAAGGACATGTAATGGGAAATGGTGAATGGCGAGCATCTTCCTTTTGTGAGATCATTTCTCCAGTGGCCTCCTCAGCCTGATCAGGGCAAGCTGAAGCCAGAACTGTAACTGCATCTGGTCTGATATGTGAGTGGCAGGTATCCAAATGTCTGGACCACTCCTATATCAGACCAGATGTAGGTAAAGGGTGATGGGTTAGATGTGGAGCAGCCAGGACTCAAACCAGGTCTCAGGTATGGGGATTCTGCTATTGACAGCAGTGGTTGAATCTGCTGTGCATGACTCTGGCTCCCACCTGCCATTTTTCTGGAGTTTTTCTTCTTCCTTTGAGCCCTGAAAATTTTATGATTGTAATTGAAATGAGCAGTTAAATATGGAAATTTAAAATAAATGTTGTTTGAAGAAAATATTGACTGAAATGTTGATTTGTCCTAGTATCTAGATAGGTCATGTGCTTTATAATAATGATTTATTTGAATTCTATTTGTGCAGAGGAAATTGAGGAAGAATCTGAAACAACAGTTGAGGCTGACTTGACTGATAAACAGAAACATCAGTTGAAACATAGGGAACTCTTTTTGTCACGCCAGTATGAATCTTTACCTGCAACACATATCAGGTAAGAGTTTGTTAGAAACTAAGCTAATGTACTCAGTAAATATGAAGATCAAAAATCAAAAGAAAAAAAAAACAAAAAAGGATTTCTTTGATACCCTTTTCTCCTCAGAATCTTGACGTAGCTAGTTTATTAGTGGCTTCAGAAAAAAATTATATGTTAGAGCTTTCTAATGTGTATTGGCATATAAAAACTCTACAGCAAAAATTGTGCAGTAAAGTAACCACTTAGGTTTATTTTAGTCCTGATTTTCGTGGTTTGCTTGAGTCTGTTACTTTGTGCAGAGTACCAGACAATGTTTTGGGAAATTTTAGCCTTCTCTAAATTCTTAGGAAGTCATTCAGATCTTGGGCTAGTCCATAGATAGGGCTGTGCATTAATAGTGTATGTCAGTGGAGGAAATCTGGTTTCTGGTGTACAATTTTGGTGATTGTAGAAATTATAATGTTTTCTTATCTACTGATGGTTATAAAATTTATATATACATGTATATGTATATCTCTTTTAAGATATTTATTTTATTTTTATTTCAAAGGTACAGTTATAGAGAGCATGACAGAGAACAAGCAAGAAAGAGAGATGGGGCCCAGCATGATTTCATAGTGGCTAAATCCTCGCCTTGCATCTGCTGGTATCCTATATGAGTACCAGTTAGTGTCCTGGCTGCTTCACTTCCCATCCAGCTCCCTGCTTGTGGCTTGCGAAAGCAGTCAAGGATGGCCCAAAGCGTTGGGACCCTGCACCCATGTGGGCGACCCGGAGAAGAAGCTCCTGGCTCTTGACTTCGGTTTGGCTCAACTCTGACTGTTGTAGCCATTTAGGGAGTGAATCAGTGAGCAAAAGGAAGATCTTTCTCTCTGTATCTCCTTCTCTTTATACATGCATTTCTAATAAAAAGAAATCATTAAAAAAATATTTTCTGTCATCGACTGGTTCGTGCTCCAAATAAGCTACAGAGACTGGAGCTGGACCAGTCTGAAACCAGGAGCTTCTTTCTGGTTTCTTACAGGGCTGCAGGGGCTAAAGGAATCAAGCTATCTTCTGCTGTTTTCCCAGGGCGTAAGCAGGAGCTGGATCAGAAGTAGAGCAGCTTGGACTTGAGTGGGTGCCCATATGTGTTGCTGATGCTGCAGGTGGTAACTTAGCGCACTATGCCACAATATTCATTCCCCATAAATGATTTTTTTAAGTGTAGTTTGTAATTGCTACATGGTGGAGGTATAAAAAAAGTTTGAATTTAGTAAACATGCACATTTTGAACCTCAATATCAGGGAAGTTTCAGATGGAGTTACATTTACTCAGCCTCAAGAGAGTATGCCGTGTATTTCAGGAGAGCATGGTATCACTACTTGACACTTTAGCTAAGATCAAGTGTGGTATGAGGTGAGCATGGTAAGTATGTGGTGCCTAAAGTGTGTACAGGCTTGCAGATTAAAGAAATTTCTTTGACATTTGTTAATGATCTTTTATCCATTTCCTTACTAGTTGTGTTGTTCATAAAAACTATATAAAAAAATATGTTGTATTCGTGGTTTCAATAGTTGGTTCCTTAATCTTGGGCCATTGGTGTTGGCATAAAGTCTAAAGCTGATTGGATTCCAGCAGGTTTATAGATTTCATAGCTTTTAATTTTTCTTAAACCTTGTTAAAATGTTTATTAATTATTTATTTGGACAGTGACAGAAAAGGGGAAAAAACAAAAATATCTTCCATCCACTGCTTCATTCTCTGGATTGCTGCAATGGGTAGCTGTAGGCCAGGACAAAGCCAGGAATTTGGCGTTTCATCCATGTCTCCCACGTGGGTGCCGGGGTTCAAGCACTTAGATCAACTTCTACTGCTTTTCCAGGCCTTTCCCAGGGACTTGGATCAGAAGTGGAGCAGGCAGGACATGAACTGGTGCCTATAAGGGATGCTGGTGTTGCAGGTGGCAGTTTTGCCTGCTGTACCACAATGTTGGCCCTCATAGCTCTCATTTGGTCCTGATACTTAAAACATCACAACTCCAGAGACCTTTGTGTATAGCTTCTTTTTTTTTTTTTTTTAATAAAGATGCATTTATTTTTCAAAAATTAGGATGACAGAAAGGGAGAGGCAGAAATATTTTCCATCTCTGGTTCACTCCCAGATGGCTCAAGAGCCAAGGCTGAACCGGGCCATCTCCCACTGCTTTTCTCAGGCTGTTTATAAGGAACTGGATGGTAAATGGAGCAGCTTAGTCGCCAAATGGTGCCTGTATGGGATGCCAGTATTTCATACAACAGCCCCCCCCGACACACCATAATACTGGCCTCAGTAACTTCTTTTATTCTATAAATGGACCCAGATATCTCCCATAGTGTATTTGACAGATATACTGAATTATTTTTTTTGCAAATCCATCATTAGATTGGCTAGAGATAGTATATTTTGCATGGCATAGGTCTTTTACTGGAAAAGATAATCTAGCCAGGTAATGTGGGAGCATTCTTCTTATTACCAGTAAGGATAGCTCTTTATGTACATGTTTATTTGTGAGGCAGAGAGGGAGGAAGAGACAGACATGCAGAGAGAGCTGCCATCTGGTTTGCTCTGCACATGTATGCGATGGCTGGTAACTGAATCCAGGTCTCCCACAAGGGTGGCAGGAGCCCAAATGCTTGAACGGTTGCCACTGCTTCCCATGGTCTGCATTATTAGTAGCACACTGGAGTCAGGAGCCAGGGCCAGGAATCAGACCCAAGGACTCTGATGTAGAGACGTGGGCGTCTTAATCAGCATCTTAATTGCTAGGCTAAATGCCCATCTCACTAGGACTATTTCAAGAAAGAAAAATAGAGAAGCAAGTTAGTAACTTCTGTTCAAAGAGATGGAACATGAAAACATAATTTGAGATATTTCTACAGATATGTACAACTTATAAATGCTAAAGACCCACACGTGTTATTTAATTGGAAGGTACTAGATTATAAAGATTCATTTTAAGCTCAAAGTATGGGACCAGTCATCAGAATTTTGCTAGAACAAGAGTCTGACGAATGGTTTTAAATTTGTATCAAACATATGCAAGTGTATTTTTAATTTACCCTCCTGATAGTTTGAGTCTGTTTACAAGTAATGTTGGCTTCCTTTAACAGACTGCCTGGAATGGAAAAACTAATGAAGTGTTTTGATCTTCCATAAGGACTGAGATAGTGTATTGAAAAGTTGTCAAGACAATCCTGTGCTGAGCACAGAAGCTACATAATGTACATGCTCATTCAGTGATTGTTGAATACATATCATCTGTGTTCTGTGTTAGGGAGCTTACTCTGTGCTTGGTAACAAAGACAACCGTCGCTCCTCATCAGTTCTAAGTTTATTGGGTGGTGATTCATTTGTTTTGTGGAAAGCAGACAGGCATTTGGGACTTTTTGCTTTCTTTTTTTTTCTAAGTTGAGGGGGAGTATTGTAGACTGTAATCTGTAACTCTCATTTGCAGACAACTAAATGGGGTTAGTGGCAGTCTCTGGCCAAGGCCGGAAGCCATGTTAACCAGCTCACATGCTGCTGTGAAACAAGTGCCGATTGGAGTGGCCCTGACATTTGCTAATGTTGAAGTCATGCTTTATCTATTTCTGCGTATGAGGAGAAAATTACTGAAGTCCCATGGTTCTCTGGCAACAAAGATGGGTAATTTGGTGAATGCTGAGTTTTTTCCCCCCTCGGGGACATTATCAGATGCCCAGCATTACCTTGGTGTTTATGGTGCATAGGAGAAAACCCAACCAAGGGATTTGTCAGGTCCTTTGTGATCTGTGAACTGTGATGCTGGATGCTGCAAGCTGCCCAAAGTGGTGGGCCGCAGCTCTTTGCCTCTCTATGATTCCACTAAGGGGTAAGGTGTGAAGACGGCCTAGGAGCCTCCCAAGTGCAGTTAGTGATCTTTTCCTGTGCGAGATGGAGCTTGAGGAGCAAGCAAGAATCACTTTGTGGTGTCTTGGTAGAGAGAAGGACAGTAGCATGCCTCATTCATGCAGTCACTTAGGTCACTTAATAGTAGATTATTTTCTGCCTACATTAGAAAGTGCTATAGTTTATTATTATGCCAACTTGATGCATGTATTTTACTAGTCTTTGTAATGTGTGTATGACTAATACTTTCATTAATAGATTTTTATTATACACAGTAGATATTCAGTGACTCTTTAAATTGGCATCACATATGTCTCGTGTACATTCCCCTATGAGTGTACTTTGAAAATTTGTAAATTTGGAGATGACAAGACAGATACAAATGGAGAAAGTTGATGTACTAATTATTTAGCCCTTATTTTGGATTACATCTCTAAACTTCCTCTTCTATTGTCTGCATTGTGATTCTGGGGGCTTCTTTTTCTTTTTTTTTTTTTTTTAAAGATTTATTTACTTTATTACAAAGATATACACAGAGGAGGGGAGACAGAGAGGAAGATCTTCCGTCCGATGATTCACTCCCCAAGTGAGCCGCAACGGGCCGGTGCCCGCCGGTCCGAAGCCGGGAACCTGGAACCTCTTCCAGGTCTCCCATGCGGGTGCAGTGTCCCAATGCACTGGGCCGTCCTCAACTGCTTTCCCAGGCCACAAGCAGGAAGCTGGATAGGAAGTGGAGCTGCCGGGATTAGAACCGGCGCCCATATGGGATCCTGGGGCTTTCAAGGCAAGGACTTTAGCCGCTAGGCCATGCCGCTGGGCCCTTGTTTTTCTTTATATTTGTGGATTTATTTATTTATTTTTGAAAGGCAGATTTTATTTTAAAGACTTATTTATTTTATTACAAAGTCAAATAAACAGAGGAGAGAAAGAGAGGAAGATCTCCCATTCTCTGATTCACTCCCCAAAGGCCACAGCTGCCAGAGCTGAGCTGATCTGAATCTGGGAGCTGGCTTCTCTTTTCTGGTATCCCACTTGAATGCAGGGGCCCAGCAACTTGGGTCATCTTCCACTTCTTTTCCAGGGACCTGGATCAGAAGCGGAGCAGTTGGGACTCAAATCAGCACCCCTATGGGATGCTGGCACTGCAGTTGGATATGTGACCTACTGTGCCATGGCTCTGGCTACCACAAGATGTTATGAGAATGCTGTTTATTGTTTGCTTATTTGTAATGTGTACTAAAAACACCTAATTGCAACAACAGTAGTTTTTGCTTTCTGATAATGAAAGCAACATAATTTATTATTGAAATGTAGGAAATACCAAAAAAAACCCCTTTTTGTTAATTCTTCCACCCAAAAGCACTTTTTATGTATCATTAGTGTATTTCCCTCTCATTGTAAAAGATTTATTTATTTATATCATTAACACATATTTCTCTTTTTGCCTTTTACTTATTTGAAAAAATTACTTCATTTTTTTGAAGATTTATTTTATTTTTATAGGAAAGTCAGATATATAGAGAGGAGAGACTGAGAAAGATATTCCATCTGCTGATTCACCACCCAAGTGGCCTGGAGCTGAATTGATCTGAAACCAGCAGCCTGGGGCCTCTTTCAGGTCTCCCACACAGGTGCAGGGCCCCAAGGCTCTGGGCTGTTCTTGACTGCTTTCCCAGGCCACAAGCAGGGAGCTAGATGGGAAGCGGGGCTGCTGGGATAGAACCGGTGCCCATTTGGAATCCTGGTATATCCAAGTCAAAGGCTTTAGCTGCTAGGTTACCGCATTAGACCTGATTTATTTCATATTCATTTGAAAGGCAGAGTTACACAACAGTTGGAGCTAAGCCGATCTGAAGTCGGGAATCAGGAGCTTCATCCTGGTCTTCTGTGAGGGTGCAGGGGCCCAAGGATTTGAGCCATCCTTCACCACTTTCCCAGGCCATAAGGAGGAAACTGCGGGCCTGGCGGCATGGCCTAGCGGCTAAAGTCCTCACCTTGAAAGCCCCGGGATCCCATATGGGCGCCGGTTCTAATCCCGGCAGCTCCATTTCCCATCCAGCTCCCTGCTTGTGGCCTGGGAAAGCAGTTGAGGATGGCCCAGTGCATTGAGACACTGCACCCGCGTGGGAGACCCGGAAGAGGTTCCAGGTTCCCGGCTTCGGATCGGCACAGCACCAGCCCGTTGTGGCTCACTTGGGGAGTGAATCATCGGAAGGAAGATCTTCCTCTCTGTCTCTCCTCCTCTGTGTATATCTGGCTGTAATAAAAATGAATAAATCTTAAAAAAAAAAAAAAATAAGGAGGAAACTGCACTGAAAATGGAAAGGCCCAGTTCACAGAGGCCTAGCCGACTATATCACAGTGCAGCCCCCAGATTTGTTTATTTGAATGAGTTATAGAGAGAAAATGAAAGAGAGAAGGAAAGATTTTTTTGTCTGTTGGTTTACTCCCAAATGGTTGCAATACCTGGAGCTGGGCTTATCTAAACCTGGGAGCCTTCTCTGTGTCTCTGTGTGGGTGCAAGGGGTACAAAATTTGGGCAATGCTTAGCTGCTTTTCTGGACCATTAGCAGGGAGCTAGGTTGGAAGTGGAATAGACAGGACTCAAACTGGTACTCTTATGGGATGATGGTGTGTCAGGTAGAAGCTTCAGCCATTTCTCTTTTCTGTGGACACTCTCACCGCTGGATTTGGATTTAGACCCTGTACTACAGGAATTTTCTTGGAGCGTCAGTAGAGCTAAGCCACCTGTGTTTTTTGGCTGCCTCTCGTTAAAGTAGGGGTTGTTCTATAGTGCAGCTGCTGTCATCATTACTTGTTCTAGGTTGGTAGATTGGGTTTAAAATAAGTGAGAAATTAATTTGCAAAGGAACAATGCAACAACAGGAGAAGAAAACAGTTAAAGAAAAGCTGGGGAAATTCCATTCCTCAGAGGTTGACAGACTGATAGATTTGATTTAGAGGAAGGAACAGAATGGACCTTGAATTGGTGTTAGAGCATACTTTCTGCAATGAACCCAGAGTTCACTATCTTAAGATCATGGATACATTTTGTGTTTACATTCTGGAGTTTTATTTGCATGTTTTTTGTATCTGAGTGTTCTTTTTGTGTCTAGTGTGAGGTGGGTTAGGGGATAGGGGATAGGGAATGGCCACCCAGTATTGACTCAGGGGTCCCCAGTGTGATGTGTGCTCTGAAGGTTCTGTTTGAGTTGTTTCGGTAGTTCTGAAATGCTGTCAATCTTGCTATTCCAAGGATGAGGAAACCCTTCCAAGGTCCATTGACTGGCACAATTGACCTTAGGAGACTCAATTTGTCCAGATATTTGCTGTCATTTTTTGGCTGGGGTAGTTTTTCTGATTTGTTCTGTCCTCCTTCCTCTGCTATGATATCAGATGTCCTTTTCAGACCTCAATGGGCTGCATATCCTCAATGTGATTCTGGATCTGCCTTCCATTGCTCTGTCTTTTCCAATGAGGAGGCCAGGTTCTGACATATGTACTCAACAGTCAGACTACCAATCCTGGATGTGAGACCCCAGGTTCCCTCACGCCCTTACCTGTGCTATTTCCCAGACCATCAGCAAGCCCATACACCAAGTCCCCATGTGTGTGCCACTGGATGGCCAGTGGGCTTCATCTGGCACCATTGGCACCTCGGGCTGCCTGACCTGGGCTGTGCCAGACCCCTTGCAGCCAGTGCTCATGAGCCCAGCATGCATTGTGCAGGTGGGCCTAAGGACCTACACCAGGCAACTCAGGCCCTGCCAGCCTCCAGGGCTCACAGGCCCAGTACCTGCCACATAGGGGACCCAAAAACACAGGCATTTTTTTTTTTAAAGATTTATTTATTTTCATTACAAAGTCAGATACACAGAGAGGAGGAGAGACAGAGAGGAAGATCTTCCGTCCAGTGATTCACTCCCCAACTGAGTGCAACGGCCGGTGCTACACTGATCCGAAGCCGGGAATCAGGAACCTCTTCTGGGTCTCCCACATGGGTGCAGGGTCCCAAAGCACTGGGCCGTCCTCAACTGCTTTCCCAGGCCACAAGCAGGGAGCTGGATGGGAAGTGGAGCTGCCGGGATTAGAACCGGCGCCCATATGGGATCCCGGGGCTTTCAAGGCGAGGACTTTAGCCACTAGGCCATGTCACTGGGCCCAACACAGGCCATTTTTGCTTTCATTTATTTCAAAGTCATAGACGGAGACATACAACACAGAGTAATCGTAGATCCATTAGTTCCCTCCCTAGATGTCAACCATATCTTAGGATAGGCCAGTAGAAACTAGCATCCAGGAATTCTACCTGGATTTTCCACACAGGTGTCAGGGACTTGACCTTTGAGAACTGTTGCCTCCCAGGGTGAACATTAGCAGAAAGCTGGATTCAGTATTTGTTAGAAAATGCTAATGACTCAAAGGCTTGCCTCAATCTGGGAATAAGTCTAAAGAGAGATACATAAAATCCATATACAAGATATTTCTGGAGGAATTAAATATATATGTATTTAAAGATTTATTTGTTTTTATTGGAAAGGCAGATTTTATGGAGAGAAGGAGAGACAGAGAGAAAGATCCTCCATCTGCCAGTTCACTCAGTAAGTGTCTGCAACGACAGGAGCTGAGCCGATCTGAAGACAGGAGTTTCTCCTGGGTCTCCCATCCTCTCCTTCTTTCCCAGGTCACAAGCAGGATGCTGAATGGGAAATGTAGCAGCTAGGATACAAACTGGCGCTCTTACGGGATCCCAGCAGGTGCAAGGCGAGGATTTAACTGCTAGGCCATCGTGCCAGGCACGGAATTAAATATTAGAGATGATGAAATAAATAAAAGGTAAATCATGAGAATATATTTTCCCAAAGTTGACTCAAAACAGTTCTGAATTACATCTCAAGGGGATTGTCTGTATAAATTAACATTAATTGAAAAACTGATTCCAGCACTTACAGACGAGCGAAGGACCAAGAACAATGAGAGTGAGATGTCAAAATATGTTTGGAAAGGCCTGAATGTGCCCCAGGACTCTTTCTGGGAGGTTTTTGAAATCAGTTCTACTTTCATAACAGCGGGGGATATCGTTTTCTTCTTTCCCTGTGTGGGTTTTAAACTGCTGGTGTCAGACTGCTAGTGGGTAAGATGGTTGGCGTGAGAGCACAGATTAGGTAAGCTGCTTCAAGTGTGGTAGTACTCATTGTGTTTTCTAACTCTGTGCATTCAGTGTATGTTTTAAAAAGCAAGCTCCAGGGCACAGTGTGGTAGCCTAGTGGCTGAGGTCCTCACGTTGTACATGCCAGGACCCCATATGGGCACCGGTTCCCAGTGGCCCTGCTTCCCATCCAGCTCCCTGCTTGTGGCCTGGAAAAGCAGTCAAGCAAGACCCAATGCCTTGGGACCCTGCACCCATGTGGGAAACCTGAAGCTCCAGCTCCTGCCTTCGGATGAGCTAAGCTCTGGCCATCATCGCTGCTTGGGAAGTGAATCAGCGGTTGGAGAATCTTCTTCTCTGTTTCTCCTCCTCTCTGTATATCTGACCTCTTTTTTTTTTTTTTAAAGATTTATTTATTTTTATTACAAAGTCAGATATACAGAGAGGAGGAATAACAGAGAGGAAGATCTTCCATTTGATGGTTCACTCCCCAAGTGAGTGCAACGGCTGGTGCTGTGCCGATCTGAAGCCAGGATCCAGGAACCTCTTCCGGGTCTCCCACATGGGTGCAGGGTCCCAAAGCTTTGGGCCATCCTTGGTTGCTTTCCCAGGCCACCAGCAGGGAGCCGGATGGGAAGTGGAGCTGCCGGGATTAGAACTGGTGCCCATATGGGATCCCGGGGCATTCAAGGCGAGGACTTTAGCCACTAGGCCACGCTGCCGGACCCTGACTTTTCAATAAAAATAAATAAATCTTATAAAAAAAATGCAAGCTCCACTTAAGAATGTTTTTACAAAGGTTTGCAATATATTTTAATGAATCTCTACCCTTCATTTTAGAATTGCAGTAAAATTCCCATAGCATTAAACTACCATTACCCATTGTTACATGTACAGTTTATTGGCTTTTAACTTGTTGAAAGTGTTGTGCAACCGTCACTTCAATCTTGCTTTAAGAGTTCACACTTTTTGGGTAGAAGTTTGATCTAGTCTCATGGGTACTGCTTCATGTCCTGCCTGGTTGTTCTCCTTTGATTCGGCTCCCTGACAATGGCCTGGAAAGACACCGAAAGATGGCTCAAATCTTTTGCCCCCTGCACGCTGGCTCACTGCTTCAGACCAGCCCAGTTCTGGCTGTAGTGGCCATTGGAGGAGTTAACCATCAGATATAAGACCTGTCTGTCTGTCTGTCTCATTCTTTTAAGTATAATGAATAAATCTTGGAAAAGATGAAGTTTGGTTTAGCAGTTAAGACATCCTACACTGGAGTGCCTGGGTTGTAGTACATGCTGAACTTCATCTTGTAGCTTCCTGATAATGTGGCCATGGATCAAGGTGGTCCTGGCTCAGCTTGGTTGGATTTGTGCAACCTGCTTTTGAGACCTGAACTGAGTTTCCAGCTCCCAGCTTAGCCTCCTGACAGACTATACGCTTCCCACTGCCTTGCCCTCCACACGATTATTTCAGGAGGAGTAAACCAGCAAGTGAAAATGCTCTGTTTCTGATATTAAAAGCATTTTTAAAAGACTTAATCTTTTTAATGGTCTGTGTAATGATTTTAATGTTTGGTCACGTAGCACTGTGGTTCTCAGTTTTACAGACTTAATCATTCTTTTGCATGGTTTAATGAAATTATTTGTTCTATTCTGGAATGAGATTCAGAGATAATTGAATACCACATACTTGATACATAGCTTGGTTTTGTTTTCAGCTGTGAGTTGAAAGTGATTTTTTTTCCTGAAAACTTGAATTACTGGGCCCAGTGCAGTAGCCTAGTGGCTACAGTACTTGCCTTGCATGTACCGGTACCCATATGAGCGCCGGTTCGTATCCCAGCTGCTTTACTTTCCATTCAGCTGCCTGCTTGTGGCCTGGGAAAGCAGTTGAGGATAGCCCAAAACCTTGGGACCCTGTACTGGTGTGGGAGACCCAGAACAAGCTGCTGCTTGGCTCCTGGCTTTGGATCAGCTCAACTCTGGCCATTGCAGCCACTTGGTGAGTGAACCAGTGGATGGAGGTTCTTTCTCTCTGTCTCTCCTTCTCTCTGTAAATCTAATAAATAAATTTTCTAGTACTAATAAAACTTTCTAAATAAATAAATAAAACCCTGAATTATTCCATTGTAATTAAACATTTGTCATCACTGAACATTAGTTTTATGCCATATAAATCCTTCGTGCTTTGCGTACTATATGTATTTTTTTTCCTCTTTTTTTTCCCAAGCATTTTTTTATTATTTTTAATTCATTAATTACATTGTATTATGTGACACAGTTTCATAGGTGCTTGGGTTCTCCCCACCCCTCCCCAAACCCTCCCACCATGGTGGATTCCTCCACCTTGTTGCATAACCACAGCTCAAGTTCAGTTGAGATTCCCTCATTGCATTTTTTTCCTCTTTAAACTGTTATTATAATTCTCTCTTCTATTGCATTCTGAAATTTCTGGGTAATGTATCAGCAGTGAGGGTATTTGGTAGACCATTTATTTTTTATAAATTATTAATTATTTTTATTAGAAAGATTCACAGAGATAAGAAAGAGAGAGAAAGATCTTCCATCCTCTGGTTCATTTCCCAAGTGGCTGCAGTGGTCACAGTTGAGCTGATCTGAACCCAGGAGCTTCTTCCTGGTCTCCATGCAGGTGCAGAGTACCAAGGCTTCAGGCCAACCTCTACTGTTTCCCCAGGCCACAAGCAGGGAGCTGGATGGGAAGTGGAGTAGCCAGGACATGAACCGATGCCCATGTGAGATTTTGGCACACTCAAGGCAAAGATACAGCCACTAGTTATCCCGCTGGGTCCCAACCATGTTAATTTTGAAGTTTTGTCTTCTTTGTATCTGAGATGCAGTTTTTTTTTTTTTTTAAGATTTATTTATTTTTATAAGATGCTGGACTCTATGTTTGGTATATGCTTGCAATGAGGGAATCTCAACTGAACTTGAACTGTGGTTATGCTACAAGGTGGAGGAATCCACCATGGGGGGAGGGTTTGGTGAGGGGATGGGGAGAATCCCAGTACCTATGAAACTGTGTCACGTAATGCAATGTAATTAATGAATAAATTAAAAAAAAGATTTATTTTTTTTTATTGGAAATGCTGATATACAGAGAGGAGGAGAGGCAGAGAGGAATATCTTCCGTCCGATGGTTTACTCCCCAAGTGGCCGCATTGGTGGGAGCTGAGCCGATCTGAAGCCAGGAGCCAGGAGCCAGGAGCTTCCTCCAGGTCTCCCATGTGGGTGCAGGGTTCCAGAGCTTTGGGCTGTCTTTGACTGCATTCCAGGTCACAGGCAGGGAGCTGGATGGGAAGTGTGGCTGCCAGGATTACAACTGGCACCTATATGGGATCCCAGTGCATTCAAGGTGAGGACTTTCACTGCTGCACTGTGGTGCCGGGGCACAATGATTTATTTATTTAGTTAGTTATTTTTAAATTATATTTTTGACAATCTTTACATAGTTATTTAGGGCACAAAGGTTCAAGGGCTACAGGAAAGTGGGTAAGACTATCATTTCCACACATTTTTTTTTTCTGTATTTGGGGTAAAGGGGGAGGTAAAGGCCATACCATGCTGAATGGGCCCAGTCTCATCTGATTTATTTATTTTTATTGGAAAGTGAGACATACAGAGAAGAGGAGAGACAGAGAGGAAAATCTTCTGTCTGTTGAATCATTCCCCAAATGGTCACAGTGGCCGGAGCTGAGCTAAACAGAAGCCAGGAACCTGGAGCCTCCTCCGGGCTTCCCACCCAAGTGCAGGGTCCCAAGGCTTTAGGGAAATTGGGCTGCCAGGACAGGACCCAGCACCCAGATGGGGTCCTGGTGCATGTAAGACGAGGACTTTAGCCACCTGGCCATTGTGCCAGGCCCAGTTCTCCTTCCAGTTACTGTATGTGCTGTTGAAGTGATCACAATGTCATCTGTTCTCTTGTGTTGCCTAGTCAGCTGTGTGCTACACAATCAGTGGATTATCTTCTGTGCTACTCTTATCCTCAAGAAAAAATAGCAAAGGAATATTCAAGGGAATAGCGAGGGCCGGAGTTGCGTGGGAGGACTTTGTCTGCTGCTCTCCTAGGTCTTGCTCTCTCAGACTAAAGCTGGCCAGCGCTCTGCTGGATGTGCCACCTCCATCTGTGTAAACATTGGCTCCTTTTATATGTGTATTATGAACTCTGTTTTCTGATTTTTTCTTGTCTAATATTAGTAGTTGAAACTACCAATGTCATGTTTAATAGAAATATAAATGGTGGGCATTTGGGCCTTGTTCCTGATAGTGTTTTTAGAAATACCTGTGAAATGCTTGGACTTTTTTTTTTCCTTCCTTTATTGCCAATAATAAAATGTTTCTTAAATGTCATATAGAAAGTGAAAAGCCAAATGGCAAATGAAAAACATAGCTATCTATAAGAGATAAAGTGATCTGCAGTAAAAAGACAGACGAAGGGCCAAGGGTAGCCATGTGGTGTGCTCGCACCCAGCGCAGTAAACTGATGTGTACATTCCCTATCATTCAGAGCCAAAGAGCTTCACATTCAGTGCTAAGATTTCATGTTTGATGTATGAAATTTTTAGAAGACAACATCCTTTTCTTCTGAGTCTAGATTACTTCTATCTTCTATTTAGCATTTGCCAGAGACTATAGCTAACTCGGTAAAAGAAAACTATAAAAGGCAAAAATACTAAAAAATGGAATAAATATTGTCATTGCCCACAAATGATAATGATATCCAGGAAAATTCTAAATAATGTAAAAACCTAATTATATTTCATAAATTGTTTAGAAACACTTCGACTTTTAAGCTCTGCTTCATATTTATTTCATTTTTAAATTATTATTATCATTTTATGATACAGAAGCATAGGCTCTGGGATTTCCCCTAGTCCCTTACCGATTGCCTCCCCACACACTGTGTTCCCCCCTATCATTACAGCAGTATAGTTCCTCATAAACAGTGATAACTCTGTCATTGCAGGCATGGACAATGGCAGAGTCCAGCATCCCATTGTCAAGATACATCTAACAGTTTCAGTGGGAGTCCATCCTTGATCCTTTGGATTCTCTGTATGATGGCTTTAGTTTCTTGTTACTGTTTTTCTTGCTATAATTTAAAAGGCATCTTAGAAAAAATGAGATGGGCATTGCCGTCACTTGTTTAATCCTTTATTCTGTGACGATTCTAGAACTGTCACTCCCTTTCCACCTCACTGGGATGCCATGTATACATCACTGAATAAAAATATATAATACTGAGATTTATCTTTCCATCTTTATGAAGCTGAGGTGTCAGACTATTCTGAAAGTGACTTAAATAAGTTATTTCGCATTGGTAAAACACCCAAGAAATGTATATCCAGATACACCAAGGAGGAGAGACAGAGAGGAAAATATTCTGTCCGCTGATTCATTCCCTAAGTGACCACAGTGGCCAGAGCTGAGCTGATTTGAAGGCAAGAGTCAGGAGCTTCTTTCGGGGCTCCCAAGTGGGTCAGGGTCCCAAAGCTTTTTAGACTGTCCTCTACTGCTTTCCCATGTCACAAACAGGGAGCTGATGGGAAGCGGGACTGCCAGGATTAGAACTCCTGCCCATATGGGATACCAGCACATGCAAGGAGAGAACTTTAGCCACTAGGCTACTTTGCTAGGCCCCATTCCTGGATAGCTATGATGGACAAAGTTCAACTGATCAAAAGCCAGCAACTTCTTGCAGATTTCCCAAGTGTGTGTAGGGGCCCAGGGACTTGGCCCATCATCCTCCACTGCTTTCCCAGACCAGGAGCTGGATCAAAAATGGAACAGTTGGAACATAAATTGGCATTCCTTTGGCATGATGACAACACAGACTGGGACTTAGCCTTCTATACTGCAGCCCTGGCCTCTGACCACCCTCCACCCCCTTTTAATTTTATTTTTTCTTTTTTGAGTTTGAGAGAACATGAAATTTTAATGTGGTTCAAAAATCAAAATATGCAAAAGTGGGGTGGATAATAAACTGCATAGTTTGCCCAGTTCCTCAGTGTTTCTAGTCTACTGTGTATACTTCTGGAGACCTTCTGTGCCTATACAAGCAATGAAGTATGTGTATTTATGTCTGGGTGTAAGTTATGGTGCTGTTACATCGTGTTTTATAGATGAAGAACCTTGCTGATGACTCCATATGGGATCATAAAGATCTGCTTTTTCTTTTTATGGTTGGTTTTTATTTCTCATTTATTTGGTTCATTTTAGTCTTGTGGTGTTAAAAAATACTGCACAAAAAATCTTGCACAGAGGTCACTTGATGTGTGGTTGTGAGTGTGTATGATGCCACATAAAATTGTTGAAAAAGACCTAATTAAGTTTTCCAAGTTTTTTCAATTTCTTTATTCACATAAGAAATAAAATAGAACTGCAGTGTGGGTTATCTCTTAAGTCACTCTGGTCATTACTGTTGAAGCTTATTTAGAATCTCATCTAATGACGACAGTTTTTTCCTTCACATGTTAATGTGCCAGCATTTTTCTCTTAAGGTGGATAGGATTTTACAGGTTTCTTGAGGATCTGTAAACAAAAGTTGAATGAGTCCAAAGAGTATCCCTGATGACTGTAGGTAATGCTACTTAAGAAATGAGTTATTATAAGGAAGTTCATGTCATAGTTTGCTAAGGCTCTTAGAAGATAGGCCAAAGTAAACATACAATAAGCAGAAAAGTCATACATACCCTGGTTTCACATGTGAATATTGACATATGTAGCATGCTGTTTTTGAAGGTCGTGTTTATACTGCGATTTTCCTCTTGAATTGACCATTTTACCTCTCCACTTAGGGGTTGAGTTGTTTCTTTCTTCATCTAAAATTACAGTGCAGAAATTACAAATTGTATTTCATGTATTGTCTCCACTACATATTTTCCACGGGGAACTTTCAGGGAGTTTGTCTGACAGTCAGAACAGTTGGCCTTCTCGTCCTGGAGAGAATTTTTCCAGTATCCGCTGCCTTCCTTGGAACATTCCACCTGTTCACAGAAAAGGAAAAAGGGGCTATCATGATTTTCACCCTTGCTTCCTCTTTGACAGTTTCTTTTTTTTTTTAAAGATTTATTTTATTTTTATTACAAAGTCAGATATACTGAGAGGAGGAGAGATAGAGAGGAAGTGGAGCTGCCGGAATTAGAACCAGCGGCCATATGGGATCAAGGCGAGGACCTTAACCACTAGGCCACGCTGCTGAGCCCGTCTTTGACAGTTTCTTTAAAATTTATTTCAGATATTCAGAATCCAGCCTGGCACAAAAGCCTAGTAGCTAAATCCTTGCCTTGCATGTACCAGGATCCCATATGGTCGCCGGTTCTAATCCCGGTGGCCCCATTTCCCATCCGGCTCCCTGCTTGTGGCCTGTGAAAGCAGTGGAGAATGGCCCAAAGCCTTGGGACCCTGTGCCTGCATGGGAGACCAGGAAGAAGTTCCTGGCTCCTGCTTCAGTTTGGCTCAGCTGTGACCCCTACGGCCACTTGGGGAGTGAACTAGTGGATGGGAGATCTTTTTCTCTCTCCTTGTATCTGTATATCTGCCTATGCAATTAAAATAAAAATAAATCTTTTAAGGAAAGAAAAAGAACTATTCAGAATCATGGTCTCTTAGGCCCACACATTTTGGGCAGAATGAGCTTCCCAAAACTGCTATCATTCATTTACTTTATATAATCCAGAAATCTGCTGTATTAACCCTAATTGTCTATTATTGGCTTTTTCATTTTTCTGCTCATCTATTCAAACACTAGGCTACCATGCCGGGCTCCAGGGATGGTTTTATCTTGAGGCAGTTTGGAATGAGAGAATACTAATCATCATCCAGTGGGTAGAAGCCAAACATGCTGTTAAACCCCCAAGTGAGGAGGACAGCCTGGAAGCAAATAGCTATCTGGTCCCAACTATTAACCAATAGTACCCAGATTTGAAAAGCCTAATGTAGGGTCCGGGACTGTGGCCTAGCGGCTTAAGTCCTCGTCTTGAACGCCCCGGGATCCCATATGGTCTCCGGTTCTAATCCCAGTGGCCCCGCTTCTCATCCAGCCTGGGAAAGCAGTTGTGCACGGCCCAAAGTCTTGGGACCCTGCAGCCGCGTGGGAGACCCGGAAGAGCTCCTGGTTCCTGGCTTCAGATCGGCGCAGCACTGGCCGTTGTGGTCACTTGGGGAATGAATCATCGGATGGAAGATCTTTCTCTTTGTATATCTGACTTTGCAATAAAAATAATAAATAAATCTTTAAAAAAAAAAAAAAGAAGAAAAACCCGATGTAGGGGGGTCAGGACCATGGCATAATAGGCTAAGCTTCTGGATATGGTGCTGGCATCCTGTATGTGTGCCAGTGTGAGTCCCAGTTGGTTCACTTCCAACCTAGCTCCCTGCTATGAATTGGGAAAGTGGTAGAGGATATTTCAAGTCCTTGGGTCCCTACGTGTTGGAGACCCAAAAGAATCTTGTAGCTTAAGAGCTCTGCCTAGGTTTCTCTTGTAGTTGGCAGGGGCCTGAGAACTTGGCCATCTTTCTCTACCTTTCCACGCTTAGCTTAAGATAGAGTTGCATTGGAGATCAACCAGGACTCAAAACAGTGCTCATGTGGGATGCCAGAAGTGCAGGATGGAATTGGTCTCTCTAAATTCTGAATTAATTCATTGTTGCTTCAGGTGGATTAGCTTAGAATTCACCAATGGCTTTTGATGCCAGCATCTTGTCTGGGCACCGGTGCAAGTCCTGTGACTACTCCACTTGAAATCTAGCTGCTTGCTAAAGTGCCTGAGAAAGCAGCAAATACTTGACACCCAGCCCAAACTCCTGGCTTGTGGCTTCAGCCTGGTCTAGAACTAGCTGTTGTCGGCCATTTCAGGGATGAACCAAACTTTGGACGATGCTTCCCTCAGTTCCTTCCTATACCCTTGCCTTCCAAATAGATAAAATGAACTTTAAAAAATTTTTTTAAATCAAAAGAAAAAGAAAAAAAATTATTTTTACCATTTTCCTAATCAGTGAGCCATGATTGGCTTGGCATTATGGAAGCCGAAACATTACATTTCTCCTTAAACCACTTTTTTCAACACTTCTTGGCATGATAGTGCATGTGTTAATTACATATTCATATTTACTGCATAAAAGAATTCCTACTTAGCCTCTTACTTTGTTAGCTGTTAAAATATGTACATGAAAATTTTAAAAGTTAAGATTTTCATTTTTGGGAAAAGTATAATGTATCCACATTAAACCGAACTAAAAACTTTTTTCTTTTAAAACTTTGTTTCTTGAGCACGGCATGGTGGCTCATTTGGCTAAATTTCACCTTGCAAATGTCAGGATCCATTTTGGTGCTGGTTCACGTCCCTGCTAACGCATCTGAGAAAGCAATGAAGGATGGCCCAAGTGCTTGAGCTCCTGACTAATGTAGGACACTCAGTAGGAGTTCTTGGCTTTTGGCTTCTGACTGATCCAATGCTGGTATTGGCAGCCGCCTGGGAGTGAACCAGTGGATGAAAGAGTTTTCTCTCTTTTGTTATTCTGCCTTCCAAATAAATAAATTTTTACAAAAATTTCTAAACAATGGTTTTGTTACAATACTCAGCAGGTTTTGGTCCTTTGTGGAAATAAACTGACTTTAGTGAACCTTTTAAGGCCAAATTCCTTCTAGGTGATTTAACTAACTTTTGAAAAACGAGGTTTGATTAGTCATCTATTTGGATAGCTAAGTTACAGAGAGGGAGAACAAGAGTGAGGGAGGGAGAAAGGGAAAGCCAGAGAGATTAGGGAAGAGGGGAGGGTGGGGAGAGGATCTTGCATTCACTAGTTTACTCCCTAGCCACAAAGGCCGGGCCTAGGCCAGTTGGAAGCCAGGAGCCAGGAACTTCACTCAGGGCTCTCATATGGGTGCAGCGCATGGGCCATCTTCTGCTGCTTTCTCAAGTACATCAGCACGGAGCTGGATCTGAATGGAGTATCCAGAATTCAAAGCTGTGCCTTGTGGAATGCTGGCGGTGTAGGTGGTAGCTTTCCTGTTACACCACAATGCTGGCTGCATATGTGGGTACTTCAGAATGTCTGTGGAAAAATAGACTTAAAAGAAGTTTATTTAGGTGGGAAAAATTTGCTGAAATCCATGCATAGTTTTTTTTTCCCCCATGATATGGGTTTTGAGGTTTTTGAAGCCCTCTGATAAGCAAGCAAGGTTTTAAAAAATTCTTATTCTGAAATGAATTTACCTTTTTGTTCCATTTCCATGAAGTTTTTGAAGAGCCTTGTCTTGTCAGCTGATGTTGGAGGGAAAAATAAGTAAAGACTATTTTTAGCAAGTTCCTTTATTATTTGAGCATGTTGCATGTGTGACCACGTATTGCTAGGCTGTAGAAATTACTTGGGGCAGCAGAGCGGTTTCCCTGGAGCACGTCAGGTAATTGTTGACCAAGAATTGTTATGTGTGCTGATGTAATAACATGAAATTTTTCTGCTTCACTGATATCCATGAATAAAAAAACATCAGAAAAGCAGAAACATTTTTTACCAGAAACTCTTCTGGTAACCAAATTAGAGGTTTGCTAAGATAATGTGGAAATCCTGCATGCTCCCAGAGAAGCCTAAGTATGATTAACCTAATAGAGTTGCTAGAGAAAGATGTCTTATCACAGGGTTGTTGTTTTTTGAATTTAGAATTGCAGAATGTTTTAATACTGTAACTTTTGGGCAGTGTATTAGCATTTTAATTTCAGTATTTTGTTTTAGCAGTTGTTTTCTTTGAATTGTACTTCTCTGTGTTAATGCAGCAGCAGACACTAGTGCATATTTATGCAATGGTTTTGCTCTTTTGCAATGTGATGCATGTGGTTTTGTATGTTGGTTTTAGGGATGTTGTTACTTTGTTTAAAAAAATCACATGACACTGTAGCATTTTCAAGATAGTTTATAAGCCTTGACCAATATCGAGAACTTGAATAATCTACTAAAATTCTCCAGTGACGTTTACAGCAGTTTTTTATTTTTCAAGCTGATGAAGATCATTTTGAAAGTGCTTGTAATAAGTCAACTACTATATAACTTTCATTTTTCTCGGCGTCTAGACAAGCCTTTTAAAAACAGTTTACCACTGTCACACTGGGGCTATGATCGAAGGTAGATGCCCTCAGACCTTGAGGTCTGTGAGTCTGTAGGTGTTCATTTTGCTGTCTGTTTGTGTAAAAGTTCTTTGGGTTTAAATTTTAACTAGTCAGCTATTTAAACAGGTAAAAAGAAAATAAAAAATTTTTTAGAGAAAGGGAAAAAATTTAATTAGCCTTCAGAGCAGTGTCAGAGAAGGTAGGTTTGTTATATCCTAGTATGAATTTGTATTTTCTATAGATTCTGATATACAGTGTCTGCTGAAAAAGATCTGAGCATGATTATTATTTTTTAATTTTATTTTTGATGATGTTCACATAGTCAGGATGGGAAGGGTCAAGGATGGGGAGATAGTGGGGGAGACCATTGTTTATACTTCTTCCCGTATATGGGGGAGAGAGAGGATGTAAGGAGATCTGTGCATTGTTTCAGGTGTTGGTTTTTATGGTGATTTCTTTGAAGATTCCTTGTGTAAAATTATCATAATGCCCATTGATTGCTTTAGAAATTGACTCTTACTTTGATGGTCTCATTGTATTCTTTTTTTTTCCTTGAATAATTGGGAAGTAGCCTCTAAAATGACGTGTGTTACTTGACACAATTCTTCCCACAGGTGAGCTTCTCAATAAATGCCAACAAAGACAGCTTTTTAAAATAGGTTGCCCACCAACAGGACTGTGAAGTGAGCCAGATATGCCTAACTGCCATCTGAGTTCGCAATCCCAGCCCTTCCTACATGTTGGATATTCTTAATTGTGTATGTCATTGTTGCCTGACATGTGTTTCTTAAATTTTCAACAGGGGAAAATGCAGTGTTGCCCTTCTGAATGAGACAGAATCAGTGCTGTCATATCTTGAAAAAGAGGTAATTTATAACCATACTTTTTTCCCCTGTGTTTCACGTGACACAAATGTTTGAACTAATTTCTTTTTTTACTGAAGTTTTGTTATATTGCTATGGTAATATGGTAGTAAAAACATACTCTCAATTGTATTTGGATAGATTTTTTTTAAAGATTTATTCATTTTATTACAGCCAGATATACACAGAGGAGGAGAGACAGAGAGGAAGATCTTCCGTCTGATGATTCACTCCCCAAGTGAGCCACAACAGGCCGATGCGTGCCGATCCAAAGCCAGGAACCTGGAACCTCTTCCGGGTCTCCCATGCGGGTGCAGGGTCCCAATGCATTGGGCCGTCCTCAACTGCTTTCCCAGGCCACAAGCAGGGAGCTGGATGGGAAGTGGAGCTGCCGGGATTAGAACTGGCGACCATATGGGATCCCGGGGCTTTCAAGGCGAGGACTTAAGCTACTAGGCTACGCCGCCGGGCCCTGGATAGATTTTTTATGGTTAACTAAGATAAGACCTCTGTTTTTCTGTTGGTGATGGAAGAGTTTTATAAGGATAACACGTGATTTAGTGTATAGTAAGTAGATTTTTGGCTGTATGAAGTAATTAATTTACTGAACTTAATCCTCTGGCACTTTTGTGTTTTAAATAAGTAAATTTTGTTCTTGATTCTCCTGGATGCTATTTTTTATTATTGGTGGTCTACTTTCTTTCCTGGAATCCAAATAAATTTGTGTCATTTATAAATGTTTCTTTCATTAAACTCCAACAAGAAGCATATGTAACAAGTTGAATTAGAGGCATGCATTTTACAAGAACAAAGGAATTCTTATGAGCAAAACATTCTACCCTATGCGTAATTTTTAGTGGCCTTTAGCACAATACCATTTAAATGATGGGAGGAATATTTTATTACCAATTTAGTTTTCATATTATTTTTAAAAGTTTATGAAAAGTGGAGAAACAGAGAGAGGGAGGGACAAAGAGAACTTTTCCCTAATGTTTCACTCCCCAAATCTCTACATCAGCCATTTCTGGACCAGACCAGTGCAGGAGTCTGGAACACCATCCAGGTCTCGTGTATGAGTGACACAGGCCAAAGGACCTGGACCATCTTCTGCAGACACAATGGCAAGGAGCTAGATCAGAAGCAGAGTATCTGGGACTTGAATTGGTGCTTGGATATGGCATATCAACACCACAAGTGGCTGCCTAATTTGCTCTGAGTAGTTATACAGATGTATTTAAGAGACAAACTTTTTTTTAGTATATATTTTTCTTTCTGTTGTTAGTAATTTGTACAGATCTGAAGAATTTTCTCTCTATCCACTTAATTTTACTCACTAAGTGCTTTATGAGTTGTTAATCTAGAGGCTCTGGCAGTATACTCATTTATTTTACTTTATTTAAAAATCTTTTAAATTTAATTCTGTTTTAATTTTACTATAAAGGTGAGGGGTTTGCTGACCTATATGGGTCTCTGATGAGAACGGAGAGAGTACCTGTGTGGGGGAAGGTGGGTGAGATAAATGTTTCCTTTTTCCTTTTGTGTCTGTGGTAGGGAGTGGTGGTGGTGGTGGAGAAAGTGCAAAGCTCCCTATTGTCAGACTTACATCAGTGACAGGGATGGAGATGGTCATTTGATGTCCCCAAGTGTGGGGAAGAATGTTCAGAGGATGTCACTTAGTGATCTGATCTGAGTTTCTGAGTTGTTAGCTTCATTGCACCAGAGGTAAGGAATTCTATGGCCTGTTGGTATCTATGTCTGCCTCAAAGTGTCCACTGACGTAGGTGTTAGTTGTAAAACCTGGCCTGGAATGTTGTTTAGCCTGTCCTTCTTTCCATCCCTGGAGAGGGACTCAAAGTCTTCTGTTGGCTTAGATGAGCCTGCTATCTTGTCTTTTTGTTGGGCATCTGGGTATGCGCTCTGTTCTTAGGAGTCAGCAACTGAGGTAACCCCATCCTGCAACATGTGCTCCAGGATCGGTCCACATGTCTGTGCTTTTCCCTGAGGTTGAAGATGGAGCTCAATGATCTAGACGGGGATCCCCTTAAGAAACTCCTCCTAGGCCCCATGTTATGGTGCAATTGGCTAATCCTCCCTTTGTAAGTTCTGGGATCTCATATTGGTGCCAGTTCCTGTGCTAGCTACTCCACTTTCCATCTACCTCCTTGCTTATGGCTTGGGAAAGCAATGGAAGCTTGGGACCCTGTATCCACATGGGAGACCTGAGAGAGGCTACTGGCTTTGAATGGGCTCAGGGAGGGAGGGAAGGAGGTAAACAGACAGTAAGAGAAGTCTTCCATCTGCTAGTGCTCTCTCCAAATGGCCTCAAGGCTGGAAATGGGCCAAGGCAAAACAAGGAGCCAGGAGCTTCTTCTGGTTCGCCTATGTGTGTAGAGACCCACATTTGGGCTATACTTAGCTGCTTTTCCAGGTTCATTAGCAGGGAACTGGATTGAAACTGGTGCAGCTGGGGTTCAGAGGGATTCCATATGTGATGACAGTGTTGCAAGTGGCATCTTAACCACAGCACCAGCCACTAGGTCTTCTTCCCTCCCTCCCTCCTTCCCTCATTCCTTCTTTCTTTCCTTCAAATTGTTTTGTTTATTTGGGTGGAAGGGATACTGAGAGAACCGGAGGGGTCAAGGGGGCTGAGGGGGCGGAGAGAGAGAGAGAGACCTTCCATCTATTGGTTGGCTCATCAAAGGACTGCAACGGCTGGGACTGGGCCAGGCTGAAACTGGCCCAGTTACAAAGTCCATCTGGATCTCCGATGTGGGTGGCCGAGTGACTCTTGACATTTTGTATGGAGGAGCAAATTCGGATAAATAAAACCACGTGCACTGTATACTTTACTCACTTATGGGAACTTTTTTTGTGTGTGCTGCCATCCCTGAAAAATCTTCCGTTTTGTGTTCATAGTAAGATACTGAAATGATTCAAAGAACAGTTAATTTTAACTCTTCTTAAAGTTGACTCAACTAAATGATCTTGAAACTGTTTCTTCTTTCATTGCAGCTTTTATTGTAAAACACTCACATTTTGTGTATTTTTTCATAGCAGCATATACAAATCTAGACTTTAAGCAATTTATTTGCCTCTGAATCATTGTTTCATATAATTCTGCTGTAGAGCATGACAAAATTTGGTTTGTACCATACTATTAAATTTTACTGATTAAAAGTAGCTTGGGATATCTGCTTTTTAAAAAAAAAAAAAAGATTTATTTATCTTTATTGGAAAGACAGATCTACAGAGAAGGAGAGACAGAAAGAGCCTCTGTCTGCTGGCCTATTCCCTAAGTGGCTGCCATGGCCAGAGCCGAGCCGATCTGAAGGCAGGAGCCAGGAGCCTCCTCTGGGTCTCCCATGTGGATGCAGAGTCCCAAGGCCTTGGGCCTTCCTTAGCTGCCCTTCCAGGCCACAAGCAGGGAAAGTGTGGCAGCCAGGTCATAAACTGGCATCCATATGGGGTCCTGGTGTGTGCAAGGCGAGGACTTCAGTCACTCAGCTAGTGCACCAGTCCCAATATCTGTGCTTTTAAATGTGATGTTGAACCCATGACAGTGTCTTGAGCAATATTCTTTATTAACATAGATTCTTTAATTGTTATGCATTGTTATGGTTTTCTTTAAAAAAAAAATCTAGGGGCCAGCATTGTAGCACATTGAACTAAGCTGCCACCTGCAAATCTGGCATTCCATCTCAGAGTGCTGGTTCAAATCCCAGTTGCTTCACTTCTCTTCCAGCTCCCTCTCTATGGAGGAATACAAGAATGGCTCATATTCCTGTGTCCTGCTGCCTGTGTGAAAGCCTGGATGGAGATCTGGGCGCATGGCTTTGGTCTGGTCTGGTTGTGATCATTGTGGCCATTTGAGGGAATGAATCAGCTATCTGCTGCCTACTAGGCACATTAGAAGGAATTTGTATTGGAATTAGAGTTGGGAACTTGAGCCCCGACATTTGGGTGAGGGATCCAGGTATCCCAAGTAGCTTTTTAACTTGTTGTGTTACAGTGGCTGCCCTCGTGTAATTTTCTTTTAGCAGTTTATTTATTTTTTATTCTGACATTGACCTATCATTAAAATATGGCACAGAATTTCTCCCTGGAAAATTTTTTTCTCCTCCTTTTCTCATTGTCATTGTCTTTTCAAAACCCAAAGAGAAGACAACATTACTGTTTGACAGATTGCATGTCTTTGTTTGCAGCTTACTAGTCTCTGTTTTTTTGAAGTCCCCTACTAGGATGTAATACAGGTTGCTATGTACTTCATCTGTTGGATCATGTTAGGAAGTAGAAGCAAGAACCTTACTTTACTGGTTCAGCTCATGTGCAGTGATTATGTAGAATTCAGCAAAAAATTTAATTTGAATGACAGAGTAACAGAAAAGGAAATGGAAGAGAGAGAGATAGCTTTCATCTGCTTAATCACTCACCAAATGGCTATAATGACTTCGGCAGGGCCAGGCCAAAACCAGCATCTGGGAACTCCATCCAGGTCTCCCACATGATTAGTAGGGACCTAAGTACTTGGACTAACTTCTGCTGTTTTTGCACACACTGTAGCTGAATGCTGAATCAGTAGTAGAACAACCAGTTCTTGAACTGGTACTTTAATATGGATTGGATGCAGGCTTCCCAAATGGTGGCTTAGCACATTGCACCAAACATGTGTTGGTTTTGGCGGCTGCTGCTGCTGGTACAAATGACTATGTTTATATACCTTCTCTATACCTATACTTTTGCTTCAATATTTGAAGAACTGAAGGATTATAATGAATAAATATTCAATTAGATATCTACAAAGATAAATTAATTAGTAAAATGCATCTAAGTACAACTTTTGTGTTGTTTATTTAGTGTGACATGCTTTTTAATTTTTTTTTTATTAAAATGTGATGAGCACTGGGTCCAGCTACAGCGTTATGGCTCAATTGACTAATCCTCCACCTTTCAAGTGCTGGATCCCATATGGGTGCTAGTTCGTGTCCCGCCTGCCCCGTTTCCCATCAGCTCCTTGCTTGTGGTTTGGGAAGGCAATAGAGGCTGGTCCAGGGTCTTGGAACCCTGCACCTGTGGGAGACCTGGAGGAAAATCCTGGCTTTGGATTGGCTCGGCTTTAGCCATTGCAGCCACTTGAGGAGTGAGCCAGCAGATAGAAGATCTTTCTCTCTGTCTCTAGTTTTTTTTTTTTTTTTTTTATAAATTTGTCTTTTAAGTGAAAAGAAAGAAAGAAAGAAAGAAAGAAAGAAAGAAAGAAAGAAAGAAAGAAAGAAAGAAAGATAGGTGTGATGAATATTTCAAAAGTAATAGTGCCTGACATTCTTAGCACCCCTGCTGTTTGGGGTAGACTTTGCAAGTTTAGTAGATTACTTGAAGTGTCTTAGTTATCGTTTAACTTTCTAATTTTTCAAAGATCTATTTTAGAGAGGTTAGTGGTTTATTTTAGCTTAAAACAGTCAAGCTTGATAATCTATTTTAAGCAATTTTTAGCATAATGTACTTTTGAATTATTTTATGCAATGACAGTAATGCCATCCTCTAGTTAATGATTCATGAATGCATTCACTAAATGATGTTGTATGTTCTCTTTGTGGTTTTGTTTTCATCGAATTGATTTGATTTTTTTTATAAAAAATGGGAAAATTAAAGTTTACTTAAGTACTTTCTATCATTCATTTCAGGATACCTTTTTCTACTCATTGGTCTATGACCCCTCAGTGAAAACACTGCTAGCTGATAAAGGTGAAATCAGAGTGGGACCCCGATACCAAGCAGACATTCCAGAAATGCTCTTAGAAGGTATGTTTTTCTTTAGAATTAAAGACCTATGCAAACAATGGTATCTTGAAACCTAGATATTCTTGTTTTACATGGAAGAAGCAATTTTTAGGAAAATACATAAAAAGTTCTTCTAGTTTTTGAAATCTACATCCCACTTTATGTCCTGGGACTTTGGTTCTAGGATCCTCAAGAATACAAAAATCTGCACATGCACAAGTCTGTTTAATAAGATGGCACAGTTCTTTTTTGTATCCTATGTGTACACCTTAAGGCATCTCTAGGTGGATGTGACAGCGACCCAAATCTTTAGCCATCTCTCTCCCAGGTTGCATATTAGCATGATGCTGCCTTGGAAGTGGGGACACTTGCTTTGATGTAGGATGCTAGTGTCCCAGTGGACATCTAACTGATGTGTTATACCCTTACTTACACATTATATTATTATTATTAATTTTAATAGAAGGGCAGAGTTATGGAGAGATAAGGAAAGAGAAAGTAAAAGATTTTCCATTTCCTGGTTCATTCCCCAAATGGCCACAACATCTGGAGCTGGCCAGTTCAAAGAAGGAACCTGACTCTCCCTGTGGATGCAGGGTCTCAGGCACTTAGGCCATCCTCTACTGCTTTCCCAGACCATAATCAGGGAGCTGTATGGAAAATGAAGCCACTGGGAATCGAACCATCACTCATGTGAGAATCCGATGCCACAGGAGAGAGCTTAGCCTCCTATATCACAGTGCAGGCCCACAATCACTTTTTGTGTGTGTGGGTGGGGGAGGGGTACTTAGTTAATTTTAAAAATTATTTTAGTTTCTTTTTTATATTACTTACCTGATTGAGAGGGATACACTTTCCTTGTGGGCGTTTGTTTTCTTTGAGTTGTGTCTACAGCAGGAGGGGGAAGTGGTGTTTCCTGCTATCAAACTATCAGAACCCAGGGATAGAGGGAGGTCATTTGACAATGCCTTTGAGATCCCAGTTTTGGGAAATGTGTTCTGAGGGTGTCATTTGAGTGGTTTTGATATTTTTGATAAATTGTTCGTTTAATTTGTCCAGGGTTGAGAAAATCTTTCCAGAATCTGTTGGCTAACCAAGTCCACTTTAGTACATCCATACACCCAGACACTTGCTGCAAAGCTTGGCTAGGAGAATTATCCACCCTCTTCTGTTTTCTGTCCACTGACGAGGCAGTTGATACCCCCTACTGGTCTAGATGATCTGGCCATCATGTCCCCCTTGTGCATCTGGGCATGCTGTCCATTGTACAGGTGTCAACAACTGAGGAAGCCCAGTCCTCGTACATGTACTCCAAGGTCAGACCACCTGTGATTTTCCCTGTGATCAGGGTTTGAGTCCAGTGGTCTAGTTAGGGTATCCCACAAGAAACCCTGCCTGGGATTTCCTAAGACTTGAGTCCTGTGTGTGCCAGCCAGTATAGGGTCAGGTCTTTTCACCTGCAGCAGCCAACACATATATTGGTAGATGCAGTGTCCTTGTCATTTTGCCCAAGTCCCATATCTCATGCAAATGGATGGGTGTTGTGAGTGCTGTGGCCTAGTCTAGTCATCCCACCATAGACCCAGTCCTCGTGCATACCAGCAGGTGCCGTGGCCTAGTCAGGATGACCCCCAATAACTCCTACCATGCCTGTCCTCAGCCCAGGTTTTTGCACCTGCCAGGCTCTGCAACAGTATAGCTCAATCTAACCTATACTCCATCTGGCTCTCATGTACACCTGTGGGTGTTGTGGCTTAGCTCAGCCCAGCCCTACCCCAGACCTGGCCCTCAATATGCCAACTGGTACTGCTGCCTTTTTCAGCCTGGTCTGCCCCTAGACCTGGTTTCTGTGCTTACCAGCATTAGGTGTAACCTGCTAGGAAAGTGCCCACAGTTCTCCTGCTAGTTATGTTCCCAGCCCCGGATCTTGTGCCAGTAAAGGGATACTATGGTGTAGCCTGACATGACTTGGACTCAGTCCAGGTATTTGCCACTTGGTGCTGTAGCTTAGCCCTGCTGTCCGACACTTATTCTGGTTCTCGTGTGTACTAACAGGTATGGTAGCCTAGCCTAGCCTGGTCTGCCCCCAGACTGACCCATCTGTAGTCCCAGCTGTCAAGTGCACCAGTGGAAGCAGCAGCCCAGCAAGGAATTTACTGAAGTTCCACTACCAGGCCTACTCCCAGCCCTGGCTCTTGCGAGTGCCAGCAGGGGCTATGACCCAGTCTGGAATGGCTTGCTCCTAGTCTTGGCATTTGCCAGTAGGTACTACAGTCTTGGTTCAGTCCCAAGTCTTGCCAGTGAGTTCAGCAGCCTAGTTCAGCCTGACCCACCTCCAGCCCTTATGTGAACTGGCAAGTGTTGCAGTTGAATCTGACCTGGCCTGCACCCTCTTCTGGCTCTTGGTGTACCAGTATGTGCTGTGAACTGACAGTGCCCAGCCTGCCCCCATAGCCAGCTCACATGTATGCCAATGTGTGCTATAGCCCAGACTTGGTTTAGCCTGCTCCCAACCCTTTATCGCATGCTTACCAGTGGGAGCTGCGGCCTACCATGTAAGGTCCTCATGTTCCCCTACTAGTCCTGTTTCCAGTAACAAATCTCATGTGTGCTGGCTGGCGCTGCTACTGACATGACTGGCCCCCAATCCTGGCATGAACTGGCACATGTCATGGCCTATTCTGACTGGCCCACACCCTCCCACCTCTCACCAATGGGTGCTACGGCACAACCCCAGGTCCTGCTCTAATTTGAACCACCAGTAGGTGCCACAGCCTAGCCTGCTCTTTCCCACACCCATCCTGGCTCTTATGATCTCCAGCGGATGCTGGAGCCTAGCATACTCTGGCCTGCTGCCAGACCCAGCCCACATGCATACCTGTGGGTGCTGCAGCCTTGCTCAGCCTGGTCTGCCCATAGCCTCAGCTCTCGTTCACTAGTGAGAGCTGCAGCCCAGCAGGGTAGTACCCAAAGTTCCCCTAACAGGCCTGTTCCCAGCCCCATGGTGCCTGGTCTGGCCCGCCTGTAATCTCAGCTCTTCCTGGCAGGTATTACATCCTAGTCCAGCTGGGTATGGCCTGTCTTGTCTCTCTTGCATGCCAACAGGTGCTAAGGCCTGTCCCAGCCTGGCCTGTCCTAGACCTGGTCCACACAAATGCTGGTAAGTGCTGTGGCCTTGCCTGGCCTAGCATGGCCTACCCCTAGCTCTGGCTGTTGTGCTCCCCAGTAGGAGTTGCAGCCTAGTCAGGGAGTTTCCCAAGTTCCCCTATCAGGCATGTCCCCAGCCCCAGATCTCTTGCCTGCGAGTGGTGGTAGCAGCCATCTTGGAATGGTCTTCCCTCGTCTCTGCTCTTACATGTGCCACTGGTTGCTGCAGTCTGGCCTATGTGGCCTGCTCCTAGATCTGCTCCCGGAGTGTAAGTGGGTTCCTATTAAGTGAGTTCTGTGTTATATTCTGGCTACACCTATCACCACCCCCCAACTCTGTGTGTTTTCTTTCTTTCTTTTTTTCTTTTTTCCCTTAAAGACTTTTGTTTTTATTGGAGAGGCAGGGGAAAGGGGGAGACAGAAACAAAGATCTTCCATCCATTGCTTTAATCCCTAAATGGCTTCCATGGCTGGTGCTGAGCCAATCTGAAGTCAGGTTCCAGGAGCTCCCTTTGAGTCTCCCACATGTGTGCAGAGTTCCGAGGATTTGGGCTATCGATTGCTTTCTCAGGCCACAAACACGTTGCTGGATGGGAACCAGAGCAGGCAGAACGTGAACCAGTACCCATCTGGAATTCTGGTGCTGGCAGGGAGGAAGGGTTAGTAAATTGAGCCGTTGTGCCAGGCACTCTCAGTGTTTTCTTATTGTGTATGTTTAATGTTTAAGTGAACTGCATCTTTGATTTGATTATCACAAGGGAGAAAATTGTCCTTTTTACTTTCACTACGATTGCAGGAGAACATACTTTTTGATTATATTAAAAAGTCTTAACCAGAACCACTTCCCCCATTCTTCAAAGCTACGTTTGGATAATGTGAGAGTGGGAGTCTTTTTTTTTTTTTAATACACTTTTAGTCATGTAAGGTTTACACGTTTTTGTTAAGTTTATTTTTAAGTCCATAGCTTGTTAGCTGTATTTGTAAGTGTTCATCTTTAGCAAGAAAAATTTCATATCTATAGGTTTTATGAAAACATGCTATTTTTCATTATAACCAAAAAATTATTTTGGGATCTGTATAAGCTTAAAGGATTTAGCACATACAAAATATTTTTTTTTTCTTTACCTATGCCCAGTAGGTAAGTCACATTTGTAATAGTAAAAGTCAATTTGTAATTGTCATCACAGGAAGTTCATCTGGTTACAGGAGAAGTTAGAGACCAGTTTGAAGGACGTATTTTGGGGAGTTGCTGCAGTCCAAAAGCCAGATTTCCCTTTGTATGGCTGGGGGTGTAGGACTGAAAGATAATACCCATGTTCTAGTTTGTATGGGCATGGCTTATAGAGCTGGAGTTAATATACTGGATAAGTGGCAGCGGTAGCACTGAGTTAGGATGTGCTACAGTTTGCTTTCTTTCTGAACCTGCCATTTTGTGTCTTTTTTTCTTAAATGATTTGTTTATTTTTATTGGAAAGGCAGATCTGCAAAAAGAAAGATCTTCCATCCACTGATTCACTCCCCAAGTGGCCACAATGACCAGAGTTGAGCTGATACAAAGCCAGGAGCTTGGAGCCTCTTCTAGGTCTCCTGTGTGGGTGCAGGGTCCCACAGCTTTGGGCTGTCCTTGACTGCCCTCACATGCCACAAGCCAGGAGCTGGATGTGAAGTGGGCAGCTGGGACATGAACCGATGCCCATATGGGATCCTGGTGCATGCAAGGTGAGGATTTAGTCATTAGACTACTGTGCCAGGCCCTCTCATTTTGTTTTTATATTCATTTTTATGATGCTGTTTTAGTAGCTTGTTACTTTTTTGATTCATAACTTAATACATTGACCAGAAATTTGAGAACAGGATTGAGTAAAGAACAATAACTGACATTTGTGTGTTTCTGAATTAAAGATAACATAAAAGTACGGTGGCAATCTAATGACAGATGCAGAGAACATGAATTGTGTTTAGAACAGTATTTCTGGTTGTGCAGGAAAGCGGCCTGTAGCATGACAGTTTTATATACAGCCTTAGTTCTTCAGAGGATTTAAATAACATTAAGCGCTCTTAGGATGTATACTGAAGTAGTAGTTTGTCGGTGTTTTCTAGAAATCTTACAATATAACTGTAGAGTTAGGGCTCACATTTAAAATAGTTACTGGGTGGCTAGTATGGCTAGTATTGTGGTGCAGACAGAGGCTGCTGTTTGGAACTTGCATATCCTAAATTGGACTGCCAGTCGGAGTCCCTCCTTCTGTGCTTCCCGTCCTTCTTGCATGCTGGGCAACAGCATATTATGGCTCAGGAGTTTGGGCCCTTATTTCCCACTTGGGACACCCAGATGGTGTTCTAGGCTCCCTGATTCACCTGGCCCAACCTTGACTCTTGTGAGCATTTGGGAGTAAACTAGCAGATAGAAGATTACCTCCCTCTGTCTCTTTCTGTCACTCTGCCTTTCAAGTGCATGAGTCTAAATATTGCTGGGCCTACATTTCTTCAACATTATGTGAAGCAAAGAAGCTTTACACAAACATGTAGTTTGTTGTTATTTATATTTGTAGGATCTCAGTGTTGATGGAGATTTTCATGGACTCTTGTTTCAATGATATGGAAACTGAGCAGATTGGAATTGCCCTGATGGTCCTAAAGGAGAATTACTTGATCCATCACTGCTGTCCCCCAGGGTCTACCTTAGTAGAAAACTGGCGCTAGGAGCTGGAGCTGAGAATCAAATCCATTCATTCTGAAATTCTTGTGAGATGTTGGTATCTTCATGGCAAGGCTAAATGCCCACTCCCTAAAATAGGGATATGTCTCATTCTCCATCTTGAAATTTCATGCAGTGTGAAGCTGTTTCAGTTTTCAGTTGCTGTTTACAGATGAGCCTAATGCTGAATATCTTGGCTTAGCTTGCTAAGAATTGTTAACAAGATCGTGGGCTGTTTTATGTAGTAGGTAAAGTTGCCACCTGAAATGCTGGTGTCCCATTTGAGTGCATGTACATGCCCTGGCTGCAGCTCTTCCAATCCACTTCCCTGCTAATCACCTGGGAAAAGCAGTAGAAGGTGGGTAAAATGTTAGGGCTCATGCCACCCTGGTCAGAGACCAGAAGAAGCTCCTGGCTTTAACCTGGGCCAGGGCTGACCATTGTGGTCACCTGGGGAATTCATAGTAGATTACATCTCTTTTATTTCTGTCCCTGTCTCTTTCTCTCTCTGTAACTGTTAACTTTCAAATAAATCAGTTAATCTTTAAAAAAGAAACAATGAAAAATAAGATCTTTTCCAACTCTTTAGATCTCTTTGTCCTAGCACTTACTCTGTGTGTGTAACTTTCTGTTGGAGCTAACAATTGGCCCTCTGGTTAGTTCCAAACTGAAGTGATTAGAGGTATGCTGATTTTGTGCCTCCTGCTGGTGTGTTGTTGGTGGGAGACATGTTGCCTGCTGGTAAGATGCAGTGATTGAAAGCAAAACCCAACCCAAACCAATCCTTCTCATCCAAGAACTCCTAGCCTGGTAGGACTCTGTAGCTAAACATCCAGCTTCTAACAAACTTCTAGTTAGTTCCTAAGTTTATTTCCGTTTACATCCTTTAAAGTGATATTGAGCCCTGTCTGACAGTTAAATCTTGCTGTGAAATATCCTAAAACAAAGCTTCCTGTATTGTTGTCAGTGAGACTGTCAGCTTTCATCTCTGTTAATGCTCCTCTGTGCCACTCAGAAAACTTAAAATTGACCCTGCTGCATCTGGTCTACCACTGGCATGCCTAAATCCTCTGTTTCCACTGTCAGCACTGTCTTTCAATCTCTTATTACTTCCAGGTGGAACTATTAGAGGAGTTTGACTTCTCTGTCTTTCTCAGGTATCTCTACCGAGTAGATTATATACCTTTGTTAAATATGACATTTGATATCTTAGTTCTGGTCTTATCATTCACTTAGCCCAAATACCAGGATGCTATTACCTCCAAATAAAATTTATTCAAGAAATCTACGCAGAATCTTGAGTGATATGTTCTTTTTTAAGATTTTATTATTATTATTGGAAAGCCGGATATACAGAGAGGAGGAGAGACAGAGAGGAAGATCTTCCATCCAATGATTCACTCCCCAAGTGAGCCGCAACGGGCTGGTGCACGCCAATCCAATGCCAGGACCAGGAACCTCTTCCGGGTCTCCCACGCGGGTGCAGGGTCCCAAAGCTTTGGGCCGTCCTCAACTGCTTTCCCCGGCCACAAGCAGGGAGCTGGATGGGAAGTGGAGCTGCCGGGATTAGAACTGGTGCCCATATGGGATCCCGGGGCTTTCAAGGCGAGGACTTTAGCCGCTAGGCCACGCCGCCGGGCCCGAGTAATATGTTCTTAATCCACTACTCATAGCTACCTCCTTTCATTCTCATTTAATAATGAGCTTTTGTTTCTCATGACTATGTTCATGTCCTCATTTCTTTAAGTATTCTGCCGCTGCCAGTATATTTATGCCCTTCAGTCCTTAGCAGAAATATTCTTTCTTTCATGCCATCATTTCCCAGCCAGCATGGAATGATTCCTCTGGTGTTCAGATTCTTATAGCCTTGTCTGTGTTGCAGTTGACACATCTCTTTCTTTGGTTTGTACCATAGATAGCCATCCACAAGTTTATTATAGTTTCAGCGTCAGCAGCAGGGGTACTTTCTTTATCATCTTTATATCTCCAAGTTTGGTTCTGAAATTCGTGGTAAAGGTGGTCCCGTATGCTGGGTTTAGCCGTGGTGTCATAAGTGTGCACTAGACAAGGCGTTGTACATCTGCTGTCCGAAAGAATCGGCTGAAATCGTGAGCTGGGTGTGACGGTGGACTTTGTAACAAGACTCCTTTTTTTCTATTCTTGGGCAGGAGAATCAGATGAGAGGGAACAGTCAAAGCTGGAAGTTAAAGTTTGGGATCCAAATAGCCCACTTACAGATCGACAGATTGACCAGTTTTTAGTTGTAGCACGGTGAGTATGGCACTGAGTCATGGAACATCTTTTCTTTTAGCAGATTTATAAATGTGTGTATATTTTTTGTATTCCATTTCTGTTTCCATTAAAAGTATCATTATTATTGTTTTAGTTATATGAGGAAAGCTTTATAGATGTAAAGCTCCTTCCTAAACAGTATGCCATACTGTCACTAATTTCTGTTTTAAATGAAAGTAGGTTTACTAATTTTTGCTGTTAAAAAGGAAGAGGATATAGATGAAAATCTGACACCTGAAAATGTGCATCTTTAATGAAAGCAGAAAAATATTTAGCAGCAGACATAGATTGTTTGGATATCAGTAAGAATTTGCAGCTCGAATCCTTTTACTGCGTGGATGGGTGAGACTCATTGCTAAGCCAGAGGGCTTTATTTCATAAATTTCAGCCTGACTGCTGGGCTTCCTTACTGCCTTGCCTTTTCTCTTGAGAAAATTGTATTTTCATTTTTTAAAATTAATTGATGTTCATGAGTAAGATTGTCACAAAGTAGATTGTAAATGAGGCTATCATAGCATTGCATTTAGTAGAGAAGTTGAATAAACAAAGTACATTTGAAAGCCATTGATGAATGAAGGTGTGTTCAAATAGTGGGATATTACTTTACTGCAGTTGAAACGAATGATTTAGAGCTATCTATAGTAGAGATAAATCTTAAGTCAGCATGTGTACCATATGATTATTTATATGCATATACTTATAATCAAACAATTTAGAGTATGCAAAAGAATTTATAGTTTCCTCTTATATACGACATATATACTCAGTCATTCATTTATAATGATGTGGGAATGTGTAACGGGACTCTAACATTATGTAATATGTGTTTCCTTGAAACACAACCCCAGGGGCTGGTGTTGTGCAGCTGTTAAGTTGCTGGGTATGGGGGCCAGCGCCATGGCATAGCAAGCTAATCTGCTTCCTGTAGCATCAGCATCCCATGTGAGCAGCAGTTCCGGCTGCTCGACTTCCTACCCAGCTCCCTGCTTATAACCTGGAAAAGCGTGGGGATGGCACAATTGCTTGGGGCCCTGCCATTCACGTGGAAAACTCGGTTGAAGCTCCTAGCTTCCAGCTTCTGGCCAGCCCAGCTTTGGACATTGTAGTCATTTAGGGAATGAACTAGCAGACAGAAGATCTCTCTGTGTCTTTTTCTCTGTATCTCTGCCTTTTAAATAAAAATAAGCAAAAAAAAAAAAAAAAAAGAAGAAGTAATGGATTCATTTTAATGAATTAATAGTTGTATTCAGTTGTTAGGTTTTCATTTTTTTTTTTTAAGATTTTATTTTTATTAGAAAGGCAGATTTATAGAGAAGGAGACAGAAAGAAAGATCTTCCATTTCCTGGTTTACTCCCCAAGTAGCTGTAATGGCCAGAGTGGAGCCGATCTGAAGCCAGCAGCTATGAGTTTCTTCCAGGTCTCCCATGCAGGTGCAGGATCCCAAGGCCTTAGGCTGTCCTCCACTGCGACGAACAGCTCAGTTGGGAGCAATCAATCCGAAGGGAGCAGGACCCTGGGAACGGTGGGCAAGGATTTGGCGAGTGACAGACGTATCAACTCAAGGCAGTTTTATCTGAGTGTATTTTGCAAAAGGAAAGCATCAACTTATATACAATAATAGATTATTGTAAAGGAACATTTTCTTTGTTTATTCATGTGGTTACATTTCTACAAACAATTATTCCAGGGAGGTAAGTGGGGCTATTGAGAAAAGATTGTTCTCTAATAACCTGGTGACAGACTGCGGTTGCTATTTCTTGTGGACACAATTTGGCACCAGTTTTATTTTTAATCAGTAAGTGGTTAGCTCTCATTGTGCCTTGTGCCTTACATTGGTTTTAACATTAACCTGTGTATTTTTCTTAGTTTTTCTTCCTGTATGGTTTTTTAAGCTATAGATCTCTAACATAATCTTCTTTTAGGAATCCCTAAAAATAGTTCCAGATGGGTTTATTAAAGCTAGTGGCCTGACAGTTTTTATCCCATACAGCTTGCAATCCTTGTCCAACTTCCCATCAGATGACTTCATAGAACTAAAAAGGAACATTGAGAACTGGGCCCAACAAATTTAGTTTTTCAGTTGTTAGAGGCAGTTCCATTGGGGGTTCCATCTTCTCCAGAGGCAGTGTTGTATTCAAGGGAGTTGGTGCACTTCTGAGGTCAGATGAGCCATAGGGAAACCCACAGTTTTGAGGATCCATCAGGAAATTTTAGGGATGAGAGCATAACCTTTGCCATGGATTATTAGAGTCCAGAATATTAATCATTCAGTTGTTTTATCAAATACTTCATGAGGTCAGTGTCAGTTGTGCTTGATGTGCCAATCTGTTAAATTCCCCATGTAACCCGGTGTTGGGAGGGGTCTGGCCTCTTCCTCCTCCATTGTCTCCTTGATGGTGATGGATCTTTTAGGATGAGGTTGTGAAATTGTCTTACTGTAGGGGTTTTCTCTAGTGGATGAGGTCCAGGGCTTTACATTAAGAGCAGGCACCCAGGCCTGGTGGCGTGGCCTAGCAGCTAAAGTCCTTGCCTTGAACACGCCCCGGGATCCCATATGGGCGCCGGTTCTAATCCCGGCAGCTCCACTTCCCATCCAGCTCCCTGCTTGTGGCCTGGGAAGGGAGTCGAGGACGGCCCAAAGCTTTGGGACCCTGCATCTGCGTGAGAGACCTGGAAGAGGTTCCTGGTTCCCAGGTTTGGATCGGCACAGCACCAGCCTGTTGCAGTCACTTGGGGAGTGAATCATTGGATGGAAGATCTTCCTCTCTATCTCTCCTCCTCTCTGTATATCTGACTTCGTAGTAAAAATAAATAAATCTTAAAAAAAAAAAAAAGAGCAGTCACCCACACGGGCTGCAGCTCAGCTTCTGGGAAAGCACAAGCAAGCCCGCTTCCCATAGTTAACAAGTGTTCAGGACCTCTCCACTTTTGGGTGGCTGGGTCCCTCCAACGAACCAGAGACATCTGTGTTGGGCCTGCAAGTGGCCTCCAATAACGCACAGCTGGTGCTCACCAGAAGGCAAAATCTGAAGAAAATTTAATGTGAATAAGGCCAAATTAATGCATTCACAGGGGTAGCATATTCCCCCCTCTACTTTTAAAGCATAACTTTAATATTTTGATGTTTCCTTTTAACTACGTCCCAATCCTGAGGATATTAGGGGAGGCCTTAGGTCTGAGCTACCATGTTGTTTACTCTTAGGAACAGTATAAAGTGGAAACTGTTAAATACTAGCTTTACAAAACATTATCCCAAAGGCATATTGCCTGTTATAAATGAGACAGGGGTACAGGTTCAGACAGTCCAGCATCCCATTGTCTACACTTGTCCAACAGTTTCGTTGGGAATCCATCTTTCGTCTGGAAGTAGGGATGCATGTTGCATTATACCTCCACATCTGGATATGGTAGACCCCAGTACTTCATCATTATACATTACCATAGTTGAGAAGCCATTAAACAAGGTCGACAACTGGTATGAGTTAGAACAACAGCCTCAGCAACAACAATGACAACAACAACAAATTACAGCTCCATTAAAAAAAAAAGCCACTGAGTATCCAACACATGTGTGACAAAAAGGAGATACAAAAAAATCTTGGGAAAAATGATTCTACCATATAATCCATGACCCAGCAATGAATTCGACAAGAGAAAAGAAAGTATTTGGAATAAATAAAACTGAAATAAAAAACATCAAAACACATGAGATGTAGCCAAAACAAAACAAAAACAGTATGGATCAGATTATTGAAGTTACACTTTCCTTGCTGGTTTCCTTATATAAGAGAGAATATATATGCTTATCTTGCTTAGGGTTTTCAGCATGAAGTGGTGTTGTATTTTATCAAATGCCTTCACCCGTTGATGTGTACGAGAGCTGAATGGGATGTGGGACAGACTGGACTAGTCTGCACATACTGGCAAGCATGGGAACCAGGGCAGGGGGCAGGCCTTTTGGGGGTTATTGTGGGTCGCTCCAACTAGGCTGCAGCTCCCACTGGTTTATGTGAGGACTGAGTGTGTACTGGGCAGAATCAGGCTGGACCGCAACACCCATCGTTTCCAGTGGAAGACAGGGTTGGTACCGGAGAACTTGCAAAGAATGCGTGGATTGGCTGAAAATATTTTCAGCAAGCTATTACTCATTCAAACCTGCAGTGACCTGGCTGAAGCCAGGAACTCCATGGTTGGCAGCACATGCAGTTACATAGGGACAAGTGGTTTACTTATATCCAAAATCAATTTTCACGAAACACAAACTAACTAATATTGCTTAAAATATCGAGAGTACAAAGTTAAAAGAAAAGATCATAAATGTAAGGAATTTATGAAAGCATATAACATAGATTCTTTATTAAATCTTATAATCGATCATGCATTAATTACCGCCACCTTCATCTAGTGCTGATTCAATTGTTTTTTGTTCTTTTGTAAAAGGGCAGTGAAAGGGATCAGGGCAACTCAGCCAGTCTACAAACAGAGGGCCTTTACAAGAAACTTACTTTTATCTTTATAAACTGTTTCTTTTCCCTAAATACAAGTGCCAATATGAGGTAGAAATTTTAAGCCATTTGGGGAGGGGTTCACATTTGTCTCGCTTTAGAAGATGCCCCATATACTTTCTGCTTTCCATGGTGAGAAACCAAAATGCGTCAGGACAAAGGTGGGCACATAGCAAGATGTTTGGAGACATTGTGAACTCAGTTGTACTATTGTATGCTTTTAGCTGTGTGTCATTGCCTTATGTCACTAAAGATGTTTTTATCATAACATGATTGATTAGTTTGAGGTGTTGTGCCAGTTGCAGGAATCATTTCACATTTGCAGAAAAACAACAACACCCTCAGAAGAATTCTATGAATTCATAAGGTGGGCCTTAGACCGAATAGTTTTAAGTCCCAGTTCCACTTCCACTTGTGTACCCTAAGAAGCAGCAGTTGATGGCTCAAGCACTTGTGTTTATGCTACCTATTTGGAAGACCCAGATTAAGTGGGTCTTCAGTGGCTCAGTAGGCTAATCCCTACCTGCAAAGCTTTGGCATCCCATATGGGTGTCAGTTTGTGTCCCAGCTGCTCAGCTTGCCATCTAGCTCCCTACGTGCGGCCTGAGAAAGCAGCAGAGAATGGACCAGGTGCATGGGATCCTGACTCCTGGCTTTGAATCAGCTCAACTCCAGCTGTTGGGGCCATTTGGGAAGTGAACCAGCAGATGGAAGGTCTTTCTCTGTCTCTTCTTCACTCTGTAATCTGCTTTTCTGATGGAAATAAATACATCTTTAAAGTTCTCTGTTTCTTGCTTCAGCCTGCCCATTCCTAGCAGTTGGTGGGCATTTGGGAAGTGAGTCAACAGATGGGAGATTTTGTTAAAAATTTTTTTTTAAGTTTCAAAATTTGTATAGAACCATATGTGAATTGCCAATGGTTAAATTTTAGAGAGACAAAAGCATTTTTTATTTGATATTTCACTCGACTATCCAACAGCTTGTTTTGCCTTTTCTTTTACAATTTTTTACTTATTCCCCGAATGTGTTTAATTTTCCCTTCTGTGTTTGTGGCTTGCTCAGGGCCGTTGGGACGTTTGCCCGAGCCCTTGATTGCAGCAGTTCTGTGCGACAGCCCAGTTTACACATGAGTGCCGCCGCAGCTTCACGAGACATCACTTTGGTAAGCTGTCTTCTGATATTTGGGATTTATTTATACTTCTGCTACTACGTTGTAACAGCGATATTGTAGGCTTGAGACTAGTTTTCTGGCTTTTAGCTCTACTAGTTGCTGGTTTGATTTGGCTAACTAGTTGGTCAACTGAGCTCCTTAGTTGCCCTTTCTGCGAGTTGAGATAGGTAAGAATGACTGTTTCTGTTCCATGAAGCATATATGAAATGGCAGAGAACCTGCTGGGGGACATAGGTCACCATTCCAATATCTCTGTTTGCCTTTGTGACCTTTTTGTTTTTAAAACATTTTTTAAAATTTTTAAATTTTATTTTTAGTGTTTTTACATTGTTGAAAAGGATGTATGCCTATGTGGGCATCTGATTAGGGTGGGGAGGGTCAAGATATGGAGCAAGGTGAGTGCTATAAATGTTTACAATTTTTTTCTTTTTCTCCTTAATCCACAGGGCAGGGTGGTGTGGGAAAGGAGGGAATTGTTCCATGCTGCCAGACTACATCAGTATCAAGGAATAGGGGCAATCATCCGATGTTATCCTACAGTCCCTGATGATGGGAAAAAAATGTTCCAAAGATGTTACTTGAGTGGTTTTGATAGTTCTGAGATGTTGTTGGTTTCGTTGCTCTAGGTTTGAGAAAATCCTTTCGAAGTCTTTTAGTTGAAAATCCACCTTAGTGCATCCACACACTTAGACACTTGCTGCAAAGCTTGGCCAGGAGAATTGTCCAACTTGTTCTGCTTCCTATCTTTTGCCAAGGCATTTGACATATTCTGCTGTCTTAGATGAGATGACTATCATATCCCCCATGTGCATTTGGCATACTGTCCACTGAGTAGACATCAGCAACTGAGGAGGCCAGTCATGATACGTGCACTCCAAAGCTGGACCACACATGGCTGGAGTTTGAATTCAACAGAGTAGTTGTGGAGTTCCCCAAGAAACCTCATCTGAGGTGACCTCAGTCTTGACTCTGTGTGCACCAGCCAATGTGGGTCCAGTTCAGTCCATCACTTGCATCTGCCTGTGCTTACAATGATGAATACAATTGTCTGGTCATTTCCACCCTAGCCCCTTCTCCCACAGAAACCAATAGGTGCTGTGACCTAGCCAACTAAGCCAGCCACAGACCTGGTTTTTATGCATAGCAGTGGGAACTACAGTCTAGTTGGGGTAACCTCCAATAATCCCCACCAGTGTTATCCCCAGCCCTGGTTCCTGCATGTGCTGGCATGTACAACAGTCTGGTCTGGCCTGGCCTACATCCCATCCAGTTCATGTGGATCCCATGAGAGGATCTCATGGATTCCATGGGTTCTGTGGCTGAGGCCCAACCCACCCCCAGACCCAGCACACATGTATGCCAACAGGTGCTGTTGCCTTCTCCAGCCTGGCCCACCCCATGAAGTTGCCCTACCAGGCTAGCTGCCAGCTCTGGGTCTTGCACTTGCTGGTAGGTATTGCAGTCCAGCCTAGCATGGCCCATCTCACCTTGGCATTCACCAGCGGGTGCTGCAGCCTGGCTCCCCCTGGCCTGCCCCCAGTCCCATCTCTCACCGATGGGTGTTGTAGCCTAGTCTTGTCTAGCTTGTCCCCATCCTTGCCTCTCATGTGAACTGGCAGGGAAAGTAGCCTAGCCTTGTGCCACCCACACTCTGTCCTGTCCTGACTCCTGCACATGCCAGTGGATGCTAAAGATTGTCCTGGCTTAGACCTGCCTATCACCACCACCCTCTGCCCTCCACCCTCATGTGTCAGCCTACTCATGCTGAGGAGTGTTGCAGCCCTGCCTGGCTTGGCCCATCTCCCCAGCCCTGGCTTTTATGCTCACCAGTGGGAGCAACAGTCCAGTGGAAGAGGTCCCCAAGTTTCCTCACCAGGCCTGCTCCCAGACTCAGCTCTCATGTGTTCCATTGGGTGCTAGGCCTCTGCCTGACATAGTGTCCCACTAGGCCTGATCTTTCCATGTACTGGCAGGTGCTATGTCCAGCCTGCCTCCATACACTATTCTCAGGTGCACCCATAGGTGCTGCAGCCTGGGCCAGTCTGGCCTGCTCCCACCTCCAGTTCCTGTGAGTGTCAGTGAATTCCATGGTCATGCCTATTTCAGCCCATCTCCACCCACAGCTCTTGTGCAAACCAGTTGGTACTGCTGACACATGGATGAGCCCACATATCCCCTATAAAATCTGCCCCAGAACTGGTTCTGTTGCATTGTATGCTGGTTGGTGTCATGGCCTAGTTTTACATGGGCCATCCACTGCTCAGACATTCACTGTGGGTACTGTGGCCCACAGCCATAGTTTTCATGAGTGTGGTAGGCGTTGGGTGATGCCACCTAGCCCCACTCAGGTCTCCCATGGGGAAAGTGCATTGGCTTGATCCGCACATGCCTTCTGGTTTCTCCTCTCTAAACCACTGGATCTCAACTCCCTCGCTTACCTCTCAGTGCAGTGGCACATTCCACAGAAGCTCTCAGAAGTCCCCAGAAGTCATTCCAGGCCTGTAAAATATTTCCTTGGCAGTCCCTACTCCATACATTCCCAAAAGTCCTTCCTCAGGCAATTGACAGCCTCTCTGCTGGTGTAGGCTGCCAGATCATCTTCCAACAGGACCAACTGGCTCCCTCCCACATATTTTAGACCAAAAGAAAAAATAATAATAATAAAAAGAAAAAGAACAGGTAACTCTCTGGCATACTAGGATAGTTAACACAAATTTGGCATTAACCAAGCCCAGAATGTGTATCAGCTATTGGCTGCTTTTCTTCCAGCACTGTAACACTTGCCTAGGTACAAGACAACCTACATAGCTGCCTAAAACAAGGGTGTGCCATTTTTCTGTGTTCTGTTTATCGTACTTACATGCGTGTGCAGCCTGCACAGTGTTTTAGTTTTTTAAAGTGAGAGCCGTCTCATGTCTTGAAATTGTTGAAGTAGGAGTTACTCTGTTGTCATGTTATTATTCAGCATGAATAATGTTTTTGTGTCTACACTAAAAGAGATCCTGCATTTTACTATTTTTTAAATTTCATTACATTGTAGCAGCTGTCTTCTAAATATACATCCTTTTTTCACTTTATGATGAAGTAAAATTTCTTATTTTCAGTTTAATTAAACACTAATACCCTCTGAGTCTGGGCTTTGATCCTAGTGTGTGTTTGTTACCGCTTGCTCGCCCAGCCATGTGTGATAAGCATGGTAGGGATGCGGATTTTACCAATGAGAGAATTGAAGCTTAGTAAGTTTATTTGACCATTGTCTGTTACGTACAATACAAGCTTCAGTTTTGTTTTGTGATGGAATGCAATATGCCTATGATAGGTTATGTTACCTTCTTGTTTAGACCAATTTGAAATGCTTTCCAGGAAATGTTCATTGTGATGTGTAGAAAAACATACTGAAAGGAATTTCAGATTAGTTCCTTATGCTTCCTGTGTATTTTTGTTCAGTTATGAATTGGATAAAACATAAGTGGTCTGCAGCTGTCATGGAGCCCCTGTCTCTATCCTTTCTCAAACACTCAAGTGTTATTTATAGAAGAAAGATTTTTATCTCCATTGGTGAATTCATATTTTATGCAGAAGTTCAGGAGTATTTTTGGTTGTTCAAAAGTTGGAGCGTATTTTACCATAGAAACAAGGGTGCGAGCCACCATTGGTCAGGATTTCCAGAGTCAGATATTTATGTGATTTACAGCGGCATGGACTCTGTTCACCACTTGGATATATATGTTTTCTGTTTGGAAATATTTTTCTCTATTTTAAAATTAATATATACTTATATTATTAAAATGTAGTACAGCAAGTAAAAAAGCATTGTTTTCCTTACCCAAGTAAATTTTTTTATCCTTCATTAGGTTTTCTGTCAGCTTATTTTTATGCAATAGAAACAATAAAATAACAAATAGTGAATGGGAGATCTTCCTCTCTGTCGCTCCTCCTCTCTGTGTATCTGACCTTCCAATAAAAAATAAAATAAATCTTTAAGAAAAAAAAAATCTTATTATATTAGCCTCTTATGTTTCCCTATAGATTCACTCCCCAAGTGACCACAATGACCAAAGCGGCGCTGAGACCAGGAGCAAGGAGCCTCTTCTGGGTCTCCCATGTGGGTGCAGGGTCCCAAGACTTTGGGCCGTCCTTGACTGCTTTCCCAGGCCACAAGCAGGGAGCTGGATGGGAAGTGGGGCTGTCAGGATTAGAACTGATGCCCATATGGGATCCCGATGCGTTCAAAGCAAGGAATTTAGCTGCTAGGCTATTTGCACCAGGCCCTAGTGTAATATGATTCTACATAATCTTACCTCAAATAAATGTTAAAGTTTTCATTTTTTCAGATTAAAAAAATTTTTTAGATTTATTTATTTTTATTGGAAAGTCAGATACACGTAGGAGGAGAGACAGAAAGGAAGATCTTCTGTCCGCTGATTCATTCCCCAAGTGGCTGCAATGGCCAGAGCTGAGCTGATCCGAAGCCAGGAACCAGGAGCTTCTACCGAGTCTCATGTGCGGATACAGGGTCCCAAGGCTTTGTGCCATCCGCTGCTGCTTTCCCAGGTCACAAACAGGGAGATGGAAGGGAAGTGGATTAGCCAGGATACAAACTGGCGCTCATAGAGGATCCTGGCACATGCAAGGCGAGGTCTTTAACTACTAGGCTACCATGCCGGGCCCAGATTTAAAAAAATTTGTGATTATAGTTGATTTTGAAGGCCTTAGTATTTTCTACAAAATCTTACTCTCCTTGTGCCAGCTATGCCTCCCACCCTCTTCACTTCTGTCTGCTGCCCAGCAAGGCCACTGTTGCAAACCTACTGTGAATAGTCTGTAGTTTTACAGTTCTGGGTATTTATATATCCAGACCCAGCACAGTCAGTGTTTTAAATGTATTTAAATTTGCTGTATATTGTTTATCATTGGCCTGTTGAGATCTAGTCATGTTAGTAAACACACCGAGTTTGTCCATTTTAGTACACCCCCTTCCCCGAATGGCACAGTGCCTGGAACTGAGTCGAACCAGAGCCAGGAGTCAAGCTGATCCATAGCCAGGAGCCAGGAGCCAGGAGCCAGGAGCCAGAAGCCAAGAGTTTCTTCCAGATCTCCCACGTGGGTGCAACGTCCCAAGGCTTTGGACTGTCCTCGACTGCTTTCCCAGGCCACAAGTGGGGAGCTGGATGGGAAGTGGAGCAGCCGGGATATGAACTGGTGCCCATATGGGATCCCTATAGTAGAAGAAGGAGGATTAGGCAATCAAACCATTGCGCTGGGCCCATCTTCATGATTAGTAATGACCCTTATAACCATGTTTCAAGGTCCATGATATACTTAGGTATGCTTCTGGACTTTTTATTCTTTTGTGTTCTATTGATTCAGTTATAAATTCCATAATTTAATTGATTTTAAAAACTGATAGGTCATTACTTGTGAACTTTCTTTTTAATACATAGTTTTGTGCTGTAGTCCCCGCTCCCAGTTTTGTGGATGGTATAATGTAAACATTGTCTCCTGTCATCATGAACTTAGAAAGCTTTTTAAATTGAAATATTTATTTATTTTTAAATTTTTATTTGGAAGGTTGAGTTACAGAGACACAGGGAGAGATCTTCCATGTGCTGACTCACTCCTCAAAAGGCCACAGTCACTGGAGCTGAGCTGATCTGGAGTCAGGAGCCAGTTGCTTCTTTCAGGTCTCCCATGTGTTTGCAGGGGCCCAAGGACTTGTTTCAGCCTCTGATCCTTTTCCGGGCCATAAGCAAGGAGCTGGATGGGAAGTGCAAACTAGTGCCCAGATGGGATGCCAGCACCACAGGCTGTTGCTTACCCTATTATGCCACAGTACCAGCCCCAAGTTTTTGTTATTAGTAATTTTTAATGTGTGATCTTGTATTTTATAGATACATCATTGATTACTTGGTTCCCAATATATTGAGATAATGCTTCTCAAATTGTAAGTGGAGATACTGTCTGTGATAATCCAGCAAAATCTCTCCACCTGGTACAAGGAACAAAATGAGAAAAGTCTGTTGCTGGGATAGTGCTGTGTCCTTGTGGTTTAGGGCTGATGTTCCTCCAGGTTGAATAGGGAATGCAGAGCTCAAGCATGGCTGTTGGTGTGCAGCTGTAGCAACTCTCTGCTTCCCACTACTGGGAAATGTGTGGGACTACAAGTGGATTTCTTTATTGAAGAGGATAGCTTGAAATAGTTACTATTTGTTTCTGTCAATCTTATGTATAAAAAACTTTTTTTAAAAAAAGATTTATTTGTTTTTATTGTGAAGTCAGATATATAGAGAGGAGGAGAGACAGGAAGATCTTCCATCTGATAATTCACTTCCCAAGCGACTGCAATGGCCAGAGCTGCCTCCTCCAGGTCTCCCATGCCGGTGCAGGGCCACAAAGTCCTGAGCTGTCCTCAACTGCTTTCTCCAGGCTACAAGCAGAGAGCTGGATGGGAAATGGGGCTGCCGGAATTAAAACTGGCACCCATATGGGATCCCGGCCCATGCAAGGCAAGGACTTCAGCTGCTGAGCTCCTGCGCCGGGCCCTAAAAAAACTTTTAATGAGCATACTACCTATATGTCTTAACTAGTTTAAATGCAATATTGTATATTCTTTCTGTAATGCTTGCCCATTTCTTTGCTTCTTAAATTATTTAGTACTGTGGTAAATTGTTAAAGCAGAGGTAGACCGAAGCTCAGGAAATGGTGTTTTGCCACATTTGTTGAGCTGGCATTGGGATAGAATTTAGGTCTGTTCTTGACTCTACCCCATCAAATTATCTCTTATATATTACCTATTCTTCTGCTTCATTCTCATTAAAATGACAAATTTGCTTCTTGCTAATTGGCACCTCTCGAGTTACCTGGCAAAAGCTCAAGTTCTTGGGTCCCCTGCCACCCATCTGGAAGACCTGATTTGAAATCTGGGCTCCTAGCTTCAGCTTGGCCCAGCTCTGCCCTAGCTGATGTGGTTGTTTGTGGAAATGAACCAACTAAGATAAAAGATCTCTCCCTTTCTCTCACTGTCTGTTCTTTGAGATAAAATGAAAATAAATTAATGAAAATTTAAAATGGTTTGGATTTTGATGCCAGAAGTATTTTGGCTTTTAAAATATTTATGTATTCATAATGAGATATTTTGTGAATAGGACCCAAATCTAAACATGAAATGGACGAATACCTTATACATATAGCCTACAAGTAGTTTTATGCAGTGTTTTAACATGCCTATGTTTTGGTTATTACCCCATTATATGATGTTGGGTGTGGAGTTTCTACATGTGCTATCATGTTAATGCCTCAGATTTAAGGAAAAGCTTTTTTAAAGATTCATATATTTATTTGAAAGGCGGAATGACTAAGAAAGAGAAACAGAGAAAAGAGAGCTATTTCATCTGCTGGTCCATTGCCCACAAAGGTGGCAAGAATATACACACTTGATCCATCATTTGTTGTTTCCCAAGCACATTAATAGGAAACAGAAAACCTGGGGCTGTAACCAGTAACACCAGTATGGGATGCAGGCATCCCGAAAAGTGGCTTAGTCTACTGTTCCACCCTGTTGTTGTTGTCTGTCTTTGATGAAGTAGCACTAAATAATATGATTCTATTAGTGTGGGGGTTGTTGCTTTGATTACTCAAACTTCATCCAGCTGTAGGTAGACCCTCTTTGGATTCTGAGACATTAATATGTCCACAATGAGTCAACTGTGAATTACAACTGCTATTAATCTAACGTATGTAAGATTTACAATTGTTAAAAACATTGAGCACATGGGACCTCATAAATTCCACCTTTGTTTCATAAAATGTAAAATACATCTACAATATGGGGGGGAAATATTTACAAAGCTAACATAACACCCTTGCATACACATAAAGAACGGAATTCTTTAGCTAGGGGAAGTACTAGCCTGATTCTGCCTGATCAAGGATGTGCCCTGTGGCTTGAGCTCACTGATTTGGGCATTCTAGGGAAGGAATGATGGCTGGAGCAGAGCTTCACACTGGAGAGCTCTGGCTTTTTGCTTTTGCCTGGATCTGAGGACTAAATCATTTTAGAAGCAATAATAAAAAAATGGCTTTTGAGTTGTTTGTTACCTTAGACATCTTCTTGGGTAAATTATTTTACAGATGGTGAAAACAATGAAGGAAATCACATAAGGACTTGGGCGTAATTAATGGCAGGGTCAGAACCAGGAGCCTAGAGTCTCTGGACTCTGTTTCCAGCCACCACAGAAGTTGGTCTGAGGCCCCATGTGGCATCACCTTGAGGATGAGATGTGATGATCAGGCAACACTGAGAATGATATCTGGCTCAGTGTCCAAGTCTACAAATGTTCTAATTGTTGAGAAGATGAAGGTGGCTGTGATGTATTTGTGGTTTTTTTCCCCTTCCCAATCTTTGTTGAGACTCACTTCTGATTTTATAGCATTTTTGATCGTCTGAAAGAAATTTTATCATACTATTTAATTGTCATTATAGTAGATAATCAGTTTAAAAATGGTGATTAGGCTATGGTTAGCCATGCCTTTCAGTATATTACATGGAAGTCATGGCAAGATTTAAAATGGTTGAACAAAGAAGTGTTTCCTTTAAGATGATTAATTTACCCTTAAACATGTTGTAATTTTACGAAGAAGTTTTTTATTGGAAGTAACTTAGGAAGAAAACTGTATCAATAACAAAATTTTATGTTTTAGATATTAATTCTGTGGGAGTGCTATCCAGTAGTAAGGTGTTTTCCTCCTTCATATGTGAATACTGTTCAGATCACATGTTTCTTTTAGGGCCTGGAGAGTACTGAAACTTTGAAGGTCATTTTGACACAACAGCAGATTATAAAAATCTTGTGACTAACATATTGTGTATCAACTATCATTAGAAATCTAGCGTTCAAAATGATAAAATGTATCATAAAATTGATAAACTGACAATTTCATATAACTTTAACAAAATTCAGTCTCCTAAGATATAAAACCAGAATTGTTACTAATGAACCAGAGGAATGATGAAAAACAAGAAACATGCCATTTCCCTTCCTGCTAACTGTATCATTAAAGCAATAATATTCTACATAAGGCATGCTTTGGGGGAAAAAAACAAAACAAAACAAAAAAAACCTTGTTTGAAAGGCATAATAGAGTGTGAGACACCTCCCTCTGGTGGTTCTCTCCTTAACTGCTCACCAAACCAAAGCCAGGATCACGGATCTCAGTCTTCAGGATTTGTGGAGGCAGAAACAAAGTTATCCAGGTCCTTTATACTGCCCCTGGGGTCTGTCAGACCCAGGTACTTGGCTAACAGATGTGGACATCCTAACCAGCATCTTGACATCTTTGCTGATAGGCAATGGGTCTGCCCCTAACCCAGTGTGCTTGTTTTTTTGTTTGTTTGTTTTGTGAGGGCTGGGGATTGGGAGAGAGGTAAATACTACCTTTTAGTTTACTTTTTCCCACGTGAATGCAAAATTGATTCAGGAAATCTCAGGAAATCACTGTAGATCTGATGCTGGGGCAAATACAGTATTAACTGAACAGCTTTGTTTAGGATTATTAATAAAGAGATTTGGATTTATAAATACAACTTAATGAAGGCTTGTGATTTTTAATTAAGATTTATTTGTTTGAGGGGCTAGCATGATACATTTGAGCTTATTTAAACATAATAAACATAATAAAAAATAAAAACGTAAAAATAAACATTATAAAAAATTAAAATTTATTAGGAGCTTGGTGCAATGGCTTACTGGCTAAATCCTTACCTTGCAAGTGCTGGAATCCCATATGGGCACCAGTTGAGTCCTGGCTTCTCCACTTCCCACCCAGCTCCTTGCTTGTGGCCTGAAAAAGCAGTAGAGGATGGCCCAAAGCATATATATGTGTGTGTGTGTGTGTATAAATATACACATTTATGTATATATATGCATACATATGTGTATATATATATATATATATATATATATATATGCCCAAAGCATAAAGATATAGAAGCATAAAGATAGACCTATCTTCTATCCCCTAGTTCACTCCCCAAATGGCATCAGTGGCAGGAACTGGGCTAAGCCGAAGTCAAGCCAGAAACTCCATCCCAGTGTTCCACATGGATGGCAGGGATTCAGGCACTTGGGCTCCTTCCTTTGCTTTTTAGCAAGCAGTTGGGTTGAAAGTAAAGCAACTGGGATACAGACATGCTCACAAGGGATGCTGATGTTGCAGGTGACAGCTTAGCATATTTTACCCCATACCAGTTCCTACAGTTTCTTAAAACTTACCAACTTTGTATTTTGGGATAATGCAGAATAGTGTAAGAACTTCCTGTGGTCCATTCAACCAGATTCCCCAATTGGTGCCATTTTAATCTCATTTTGTCTTCATATTTATCTCATTTGCTTTATCATTCTTTTTTTCTTTGTTAAAATACAGAACAGACAAAATGTAAACATTTAGTTTAGAGGTCTTATTGGCTTTTATGTGCAGTTCTGTGATCAGGTAACACCTCATACAATAAAATATAAATTATTCGGATGAGCTCAGCAGAGAAGTGATGAAGACTTTCTAGTCAGTACCAAAATGGGGGGCAAGAAGCAGATTAGTTTCATCAAAGATGCTTTGCTTACAGGTTAGAAGAGAGGGAACATCATCTCAGACTTGCTCAGGTAAACCACCTTGTCTGGTTGATTGCTATGAGCTTCTTGAGAGGTTTGATTACAAGGCATTTAGCAGAAGCAAATCCATTCTTGTAGTCATATGGGGTCTACTGTGGAAGCTCAGTCTGCAATAATGACCCCCGTCTAAAATGGTTATCATCAGGAGTCACTGGACTATGGGAATACAGCTTGAAAATGTGTCAGTGAGTGATTCATCATTGTGAATGCATCATGGAATGTGCTAGCATCAGCCTGGATGGTTGTGCCTAGTGCACATCCAGGCTGTGCGGGGCCACTGTCACAAGTGCAGTTGGCTGTAACACCTTGCATAAACTGTAATGCTGTAGATGTGTTATTGTTTCTGGACAGTTTAAGAGTAAGTTTTGGAATGTATGTTCTTTTACTACTGCATATTTGAGAGGATATTTTCTAAGAAGCTGATTATTTAAAAAACCATCAGATATATTTGTCATAATATTATTACTCAATCTAGAAGCTTTATTCAGATGCTGTTTGTCCCAGTATTATCCTTTATAGTAAAAGATTTTTAAAAATTATGGCCCAAGATCACCTGGAGACTCACTGTATGTAGTTGTCATTATCTCTTTTGTCTTCTTTAGTCCTCTGTGTTTCATGACCATGACATTTTGGAGAATACTGTTCGGTTATTTTGTAGAATGTCTCTCAATTTAGGTTGTGGCTGTAAGCTGACATGTAATTAAAATAGGTTTTTATTCTATGTAAGTCTAATTTGGTTAGTTTTTTTCAGTCTAGGTTGTATTCCTCTAAGTTTTCAAACTTATTACCCTTTTTTTTATATAATAAGTTTAAGCTTAAAAATTGCTGTAAGGGTCCGACACAATGGCTTAGTGGCTAAAATCTTTGCTTTGTACATGCCGGGATCCCATAATGTCGCCGATTTGTGTCCCAACTGCTCCACTTCCCATCAAGCTCCCTGCCTGTGGCTTGGGAAAGCAGTAGAAGATGTCCCAAAGATTTGGGAACCTGCACCTGCACTAGAGTCCTAGAAGTTCCTGATTCCTGGTTTCAGATCAGCTCAGCTCCAGCAGTTGCAGCCATTTGGGGAGAGAACCAGTGGACGGAAAATCTTTTTCTCAGTCTCTCCTCTGTAAATCTGCCTTTCCAATAAAGATAAATAAATCTCTAAAAAATTGCTGTGTCATTAGTTAAAATAGCTTTTCATTCAGCTGATGGTATTCTTTATATGTATAATTTCCAGTTTGTCCTTTTTATTTTCTTATAGCTGGGGGAATGTCATTAATTATTGAGAAGAAGGAAATTTGGATTTTGTTTGATTTTCTTTATTGTACATTTTCTGTTTATTTTTGTTCTTTGTTTTCTTCCATCTACTTTGCATTTATTCTGATAACTCTTTGCAGCTTATTAAACCATTTTTAGCTCATTAATCTTTATTTTTCACCTTTTTCATTATAACATTGAAGACACAGATTTCTAATTTGCAGCTAGACCATAATTTATGTATTTTGTTCAAAACATGGTACCATTATTATTTCCTAACATAAATAATTATGTAGTTAACATAGCAGTATTTTTCTTATGTGTGTGTCAATTGGATATTATGTTCAGCGAATATGTATGCTATGAGTCCTGGTACTGCATTATAATTTCCTTTAAGGCCTGGAATGTGATCTCCTGCAGTGTTTTGCTGCCTGCGTCTTTCCCACTGTGGCAGCTTCAAGGTCTGAGTTTTAACATTTCCATGGTCCATTCCTGCCTGTAGCAGTCTAGAAATGCCCCTAAGGTACTAAATCTCCTGCCTCATTCTCTTTCCAGAAGAATCCTAATCTCTCCTTGCCTGAAGCGTCTAGTTTTGCGTGGAATATAGATTCACGGCCAGGGCGAGAGAGTATGTGTTGTTTATGGCTATACCATGGCTGGTTGTCTTCTGTGGCTTTCTTGTAATAATAATCAAAAGGTTTGAGTAATACAAAAGAACATTTGTTATGCTGTCTTGAAGATTGATTAGAGTGAATGTCAACAAAGTCTTAATAGATTTGTAATTGATACAATTTTGCTTTTTATTTTTTATTATGTATTAAGAAAAGCTGAACATGAATGGCACACTTCTGTTTTATATAGAAGAGATTATGCCTTGGTCACAGTTTGAAATTGACTTGTATGGGTTTATATCCACCTTCTGCTTGGAAAAAAAGCATATGCTCATTAAGTTTTAAACAGATTGTGTGTTTTGAATGCTGTAATTTGTGCTGTATGTGTGTAATAGTCTTGTAGACTTGTAACTGGGCCTGTCAGTTGCTTGTATTAATATATGTGTGTATCAGTTATCTGTTGTCATGGTAATGCCACATACTAGAACCTGAATTCCCTGGACAGCAGCATACGTTGGCCACTGTCAATCAGCAGAGTTATTGGGGAAAACCTCTGTATGACCAACTCTTATGGAAAAGAAAGGGTCGAGGTGGGATGAGGTTTCAGAAGAAGGTGGAATATGATGTCTCTGCCAACTTCTTGGCTCTGTGCTGATCTGTGTTAGATCAGAGTGAAAGGCCAGGCTTTGACACCTCTGTATTATTTACTACAAACTGCCCCACAAATAGGGAATGACTTTGGGCAATGAATCTTTCTTAGATTGAGTTTATTGCAAAGAAAACCAATGACTGAGGGTTTTCTGCTCACAGCATTTCTAGTGACTGAAACAAACATTACAGTGTCTCAAATTTCAGTGGCTTATAGCAAGGAGTGATGATGTCTCATGTGCTCACCTGCAGCTTGTCTTGGATCTGTATGGTGCTAATCCAGGTACGCCTCTGCAGGTTGCACTTAGATTGGCTTTCTGCCTCTCTCCTCCTATGTGGACAAAAGTCAGTGACATGAAAGAGCTAACAAAAACAGAAAGCGCAAATGCATTTTCACTCTGCTGGGTCACAAGTCTTAATGTGCTACTGTCTAAGCCCAGTGTCACAGGGTAGAGAGTACTCACTCTCTTTCTTGTGTGTGTCCAGGGGAGGGAGTGAATGTTTGCTGAACAGTCCAGTCTATCATAGTGTGACACTGCTTAATGAACAAAAGATAATCTCATAGCCAAGATTTTCGTGTCAGTCTTTCTCCTAAAATACTTCTGTTTGTCATCCCCATCTGTTATGAATGAGATGAAATATGACAACACCTTCCCTGCTTTTTGGCAAAGAGAACAGCTTGTGCTGGGTTCTTAGGATTTTTAAAATTTAGACTTGAATAGATCTTGCAATGTGTATCTGTATCTCTTAATTGAAAAGTATCTGGAGGGATAGTTCAATGTTTTTGGTCTTCATTTTAAATCCTTTTCATTTTTAAAATATTTATTTAGGTATAACTTATTTATTTAATTTAAAAAGCAGAATGTTAAGGATGAGGGCAGAGAGAGAGATTGAGGAGAGATCTTCCATCGGCTAGTTCACTTCCCAAATGGCCAGAAGAGCTGGGGCCAGGCCAGGCCAGAGCTGGGAAATTCCGTATGGGTCTGTCAGATGAGCAATAGGACTCCCAAACACTTAGGTTGTCTTCTGCTGCCTTCCCAGGCACCTTAGTGAAAACTTCATTGAAAACAAAACAGCTGGGACTCACTTGAGTATGGATTGCTGACGTCAAAAGCAGTGGCTTGACCTCCGTTTTACCTAGACATTTTCTCCTGTTTTAGATTTTTTAAAGTATTTATTTATTGTTATTTGAAAGACAGGTTAAATAGGGAAGGAGAGACAAACATCTTGCATCCACTGGTTCACTCCCTAAATGGCTGGAGCTGAGCCTATCTGAAGCCAGGAGCCAGGGGTACAGGGATCCAAGGACTTGGACCATCCTCCAGTGCTTTCACCAAGGCCGTAAGCAGGAAGCTGGATTGGAAGTAGAGCAGCTAGGACTAGAATTGCTTCAGTGTCTTGATCCCACTAAAATTTCCATTGAAAGTTCTGTTTTTGTCCACATCTAATCTGGTGCAAGTTTAGGTGCCTGTTCATTTTAAAGTTTTCAGTGAAAGCTGTGTAGGCTGAATTGATTGAGATATTTACATTTATAAGTATTTATTTGAAAAGCAGAGTCACACAGAGAGAGAGAGAGAGACAAAGAGAAAGATCTTCAAGTCGCTGATTCAGGAGCCAGGAGCCAGGAGCCAGGAGCTAGAAACTTCATTCAGCAGCTCTTCCACCTGGGTGGCAGGACTCAAGTCCCCTGAGCCGTCACCTGCTGCTTCCCAGGCACATTGGTGGGGACCTGCATCAGAAGTGAAGTAGCTAGGGCTTAAACAGGAACTTGGATATGGGGTGCAGATGTCCCAGTCAGTGGCTTAACCTATGAACCACGATGATAGAATCTGTAATCCTAGGATATGATCTATCGCATCTGCTGTTAATTGTCAGTCCTCTTTAATCAGGCACAGTTTTTTCCTTCACCAGTTGATGTGTATGCTCTGTTGCTGCAGCCTTCATGTTCGACATCGTCTTGTTCTTTCTTAATATGAGTTCTTTTAAAAGTGATCGTTTCGGGCCCGGCAGCGTGGCCTAGCGGCTAAAGTCCTCGCCTTGAACGCTCCAGGATCCCATATGGGCGCCGGTTCTAATCCCGGCAGCTCCACTTCCCATCCAGCTCCCTGCTTGTGGCCTGGGAAAGCAGTTGAGGATGGCCCAATGCATTGGGACACTGCACCTGCGTGGGAGACCTGGAAGAGGTTCCAGGTTCCCAGCTTTGGATCGGCGCGCATCGGCCCGTTGCGGCTCACTTGGGGAGTAAATCATCGGAGGGAAGATCTTTCTCTCTGTCTCTCCTCCTCTTTGTATATCTGGCTGTAATAAAATGAATAAATCTTTTTTTAAAAAAAGTGATTGTTTCTTTGAGACATTGTCTTCATAAACGTTTTATAAAACTTTAGTTTTACTTCCCATTCTTCCTCCCAACTTCAATTAGCTTGATGTTTGATCTTGATTTTAAAGAATTTATGTTGCTTTGTTAGGGGGCTCATTCCATACGTCATAGCCTTCCTAACGCATCCAACTAGATGTTGTTTGGATATGTATAACAGTTTAGTGAGATTCGTGATAGACATTTCCTGTGAACATTTTTGTTTATAATCCTGTTATAAAGAGGTCTCTAAATAATATTGTTCTTTTCATTTTCATAGATCAATTACTCAGAAACAGTAATTTAATTTCAGAGACGATGTAAGAATATATGAAAGTAAACGCTAAACTGCAAAGTGTGTTTAGTGAGGTTAGCTAATGAGACAGTACTTAATTGATTTTTAAAAATTATAGCATAAAGAATAAAGTCAGTTCTAACATTTCTGCAATCCCTGCTACAGAAGGGTGAAAGGAAATTCAATCGGAAGTTATTGCTCTATAGTTGTAACAAAGATAGCAAAAGATAACACATAGCCCGTGGTCTTAGATGTGATTATAATTAGAAAATTGATAACAAAATCACTATAGCTTTCATTTTGTGAGCTGCAACGATTTAAGTGAGATATTAACCCTTGTTGAAATAGTTATTGTATCCCAACATGTTGACCTGTTCCAAATAATACTGCCTTTAGTCTGTCAACACATTGATATTCTACGCCTTTATTCAGTGTCTTAGCTAATGTATCAGTGTAAATAATGTGTAGTGTAAAAAAAATTAAGCTTTGATGTCTTAGAACCTAGTTCATTCAGTTTTATGCTTCATGGAAAATACTTTTGAAATAATTTATACCTAAGGTGTTTTTGCAAAAAGCTAATTATTTGTCCCAATCTAGCTTTCTTCCTTTCAGTTTAGCTTGTAAGTTGCTCTCTCCTGAAATACATAGGAAATTGACATCATCCTAGCTATTCCATTCAAGCCTGGTCATCTGTTCCTCCTCTTTCAGAACCTTAGTCAGATTACCTGTTTAATGTAGATAGGAAATTTTGTTTGGTCTGTTCAATATGAATGTAAAATTTTGTCTTAACTCTCGTGCTCTGTTCCATTATTGTCTTTAGTTTTAACACTTTGTCTTAATCCAACCAGAGAATGTTTTTTCTAGCTGTGAAATACAAGAAAAGATATGGTCAAGAAAAGATATGCCAGCCTTGAACAACAACTGAAGTAACACTGGCATGAAAAAAATTTTTTGCCTTGAATTTACTTATTTGAGAGAGACAGTACTCCCATCTGCCTATTTCCTCCCAAACAGCCAGGACCAACTGGGCCAATATGGGGAGTCAGGAATGCAATCTCGATGCCATATAGGTAGCAGGAAACCAATTTGACTTGAGGCCTGCTAGGGTCTGCACTAGCAGAGAGCTGGGGTGTGGGACCGTTAACAGGTATCAAACCCAGGCACTATGTTATAGGCCATGGTTTTCTAATCCTTTGTTCCTGTGTTGGAGAACATGGGATTGAGTCCTGATGCTCTCAATCCCAGCTTCAAGCTGATGATCCAGGTAGGTAGCACTGGTGGCCCAAATAAGTGGGTCTGACACCCATATGGGTTCTGACTTTAGCCTGGTCCGGCTTTAGCCATTTTGAGGCATGTAGAAATTGTACGAACCTGTTTCTTTCTGTCTCACTTTATCTCACTCTTACTCCCAATGATTGCCTGTGTCTCTCACTTAAATAAGAAAAACAGTAAAATAATAACAGTAAGTTAGTATTGCCCAAGAATGCATCATACTCTTTAATATTTGTGTTCTTACCCATTCTGCAGTCCAGTTGATGTTTTCTCTGCTTTCTCTTCTGCAGTTTCATGCTATGGATACGTTGTATAGACACAGCTATGATTTAAGCAGCGCCATAAGTGTCTTAGTACCACTTGGTGGACCTGTTTTATGCAGAGATGAAATGGAGGAGTGGTCGGCCTCTGAAGCTAGCTTATTTGAAGAAGCACTGGAAAAATACGGGAAAGACTTCAATGACATACGTCAAGACTTTGTAAGTAAAATAAAGTGGGGTTGGGAATGTTTTACTTTGGAAATAACGTCAACTTTCTAGTATTCATTTAGAAGGCATTTGACAGCAGTTCTTTGTGCTCAGGATAGAATGAAGGCTTGTTTTTTCTACATTTTTAAAAAATTTTTTGAAAAGATTAATTTTCATGATACAGATCTGTAGGCTCAGTGATTTGCCCTGCTTGCCTTGCCATTTACCCTGCCCCCTACTGTTTTCCCCTAGAAGGCTGGTTTTATAGTAGGAAAAACTGGTATTTGTTCTTGGGATTAGTCGTAAGAACTAGTGTCAGCAGCCCTGAGATCTTAGGGTCAACTTTGGCAGTGTGACTTCACAGTCTCTGTGAACTCTAAGTTACATGGGCAGCATCTTCTAATCATGTTCTTTACACTTCTCTGATCTGAGACCTTATTTATGTATTCTGGTTGTCTCACTAATTGTTGAGTCTGAATTTGAGGCAGACTTCTAGAATGGAAGTAAAATAACTTTTGTGAAACAACTTGTGAAGCAGAGCAGTATTGACTTAATGGGATTTTTTTATCTTGATTATTCTTAATCACACATAATTTACTTGCATCTGTAAATTAACTTAATTATACTTTGTTGAAGTATAATTGACAAACAAACATATATATATTTGGGATCTATAATGTGATCACTTAATAACTCAGATTGCAAAATGGTCACCACAGGTAAATCAATACTTCCACCTTCACACTTCGTTACTAGTTGTATGTGTTTTTTTGATCCTTGACTCCTGTATTGGAGGACATGGGATTGAGTTCTGCTTTGCTCCTGATCCCAGCTTCATGCTAATGAGCCTGGTAGGTGGTGATGGTGGCCCAAGTAACTGGGTCTGATATCAGGTCACACATGTGGCAGTGACACTGAAGATCTACTTTTTGCTTCAGCGTTTGAATTCTAGTTAATTGTATTTCCTTTTCTCTTTATAGGCCTTCTGTTTTTAGTTAAGCTTACGATCTCTTTGAAATCAGAAAATGTTTTTCAGAAGTTCATAAATAGCTCTCTGTAGAATTTATATTTTACTTTAACTTATGAAAGTAGCACCTTTATTGAGTATCATATATATATTTAATAAGAACCAGATATGCTGCCCTTTTATCTTATGTATTTTCTGAATTTTTATGAGGTAAAGTTATTAGTTATCATTGTGTTTGCTACACTGAGCCTCAAATACAGTAATTAAAGCTGTTAGAGCCACTCAAAGCTAACTATATTCTTCTGACAAAACTTTATTTTATTCCTAAATTGTCACAAGCTATGATTAAAATTTGTAGGCTGTGCAGCTGATAAGTTAGCTTCACATGATCAGAACAACACAGTACTTCAGTGTTACTGAAAGCAGTTACATCACAACATAGAAAATGGCTGGAATAGGGGCTGTCATTGTAACATAGTGGATTAAGCTGCCACCTCTGACATTGGCATCCCATATGGATGTAGGTGAGAGTCCTGGCTGCTCCTCTTTGGGTCCAGTTCCCTGCTAATGCACCTGGGAAAGCAGCAAAATGCTTGGGTCCCTGTCCATCCATGTGGGAGACCCAGATGAAGTTCAAGGTTCCTGGCTTCAGATTGACCTTGTACCGGCCAATGTGATCATTTGGTCAATGAACCAACAGGGACAGATGTACGGGTCTTACAGAGGAGTAGATGATGAGAAACACCAAAATGAAACTACCTTTTCCTGTATTGTGTTTGCAGTCTCATCTTTAGAATGTTCCAGTGATTATTTTGAACTTAGTTCCAGTCAGTAAATATTTGTTAAGCACCTGCAACATGCCACATGCTCAGTTAGGCAACAGGCTTGCAATAGGAGTTAGTTCCTAGTCAGCATCAAGAGGCTGAAAAATACTCATGTGCACCCAGATGATGTTAATGCTTATCGGAAGATGAACTAGTGTTATGGGAATATTGGTAACAATTAGTTGTGTTGGTCAAATCTGGAGAGGCCTGTTGAGGCTACTATCATTTTAGCTGGTTCTCTGAAGGTAAAGAGGTAATGTAGCAGATGGTGATGTTAGGTCGAGTACAGACTGCACCTCTTGGCACTTAATATGAGACTAGCAGATAACCCTGGACAGTGATATACTTGGACATAAAGGTGCATTATATTTGGACATAGAAGATGGTGTTGGTGTGAAAAACGCTATATGAAAATGAGTATAAAAGTTGTAACATAATGTTGTTACTGTCCTTAGTAACATTTGTTAATATTATTTTAAAAAGCAGTTGTAGGGGGCTGACATGGTCGTATTCAGGTTAATCCTTTGCTCCCACTGCTCTTGGCACTGGTATCCTGTATATGCATCAGTTTGAGTCCCAGTGACTTCACTTCTGATCCAGCTCTCTGCTCATGTCCTGAGAAAACAGCAAAGGATGGCCCAAGGCTCCTGACTCCCAAATATGGAGCTTGTATTCTGTTTCTTTTCTGTTTGCCTTTTATTTCCTTTTTTTTTTTTTTTTTTTTTTTTGCCTTTCTGCACTAGTTATGTTATCCAGTAAACTGCTAAAAAGAGGTGAAAAGAGTGACATCCTTTTCTTATATTCCTGACAGTTCTTCCACTGTTAGATGACATCAGTTATAAAATTTCTGTATATGTTTTTATTGGGCTGAGAAAAATCTTAATTAAAAGTTTGTAAGCATTCTTGTTCTGAATGGATGTTGAAGATTTTAAGGAAGATTATATGCATCAATTGTTATCATAAGGTTTTGCTTTTTTGATTCTTGGTATGGGAGTGATAGTAAGCTTTTAATTTTATTTTATATTTGTCTTGTTGTGTTTTGTTTTATTTTTTGAGCGAGATAGACCATCAGTGGACTGATGACTGGAATCCAGTAACTGAATTCAGGTCTGCTATATGGTGACCATAACAGTGACCTGACTCATCACCACTTTGTTCCAGTGTCGCCCTGAGGAATCTGGAATTAAGAGACAGAACCAAGTATTGAACCTATCAACTCCATTGTGGGATACAGGCTTTTGCTGCTGCTGTTTCTTCTCTCTTTTTTTAAAGATTTATTTATTTAGTTTACAGAGAGAAGGAGAGACAGAGAAAAGACATCTTCCATTCCAAAATGTTTGCCATAGTTAAAGCTGACTTGATCCAAAGCCAGGAGTCGGGATTTTCTTCCAGTTCTCTCACATGGGTGCAGGGGTCCAAGGACCCCAGGCATCTTGTGCTGATTTCCCAGGCCATAAGCAGGGAGTTGAATCAGAAATGTAGAAATCAGATCTCAGACTGGCACCCATACATAATGCTGGTATTGCAAGCAGAAGCTTAACTTATCATGTCATGGCACTGGCCCCAAGGGATATAGGCTTCTTAACCATAGGTTAAATGTTTGCTGCCCCTGATAAAGTATTTTTCTAATAAATATTTTCATTGTTTTAGCTTGTAATACTTTAACACTTATTAAAAGGATGAACTAAGGTACCTGTTCTGGTATTTGTATAATTTGGTCAGATAATAAACAGCAACTCCACTGAAATGGAAATAAACTATGGGTGACTTTTTAAAAAAATATGTATTTATAAATGTATGTGTATGTGTGTACGTGTGTAATGAACGTTAGACTTATAGAGAGAGGGGGGAGAGGAAGAGACCTTACATCTACTGGTTTACTCCTCAAATGGCCACAACAGCTGGAGCTGATCCAATCCCAAAGCCAGAAGGCAAGAACTCCACAGACTCTCCCATCTGGGTGGCAGAGGCCCAAGTACTTGTACCATCTTCTTCTGGTGTTCATATGAAATACTGGTGTTAGACGTGATGGCTTAACCAATTGTGCTGGAATGCTGGACCCTGATGAAATTTTTTCTTTTTTAAACATGTATGAATTTGGAAGCAGAGCTGGAGAGAAGGAAAGAGAGAGAAAGTGATCAACTCAAGCTAGAGTGATAAGAAAAAACAGAGACAAATTACTACGATCAGAAATAAACAGACTGGACATAGGTCCAAATTCATCCCAGAAAACTTAAAAGGATAACAAGAATATTATAAGCTAATATGACTAATTTTGTCAATAAGCTATAAGCAAGTTAAGATAAAATGGACAGAGCCTTTAAAAAACAAATTCCCAAAGCTTGTGCAATAATAACAAAACATGTTTAATAAAATTACTTTATAGCTTAACAGCCTTCCTAGAAAACAGATGACTTCACCAGTATTTAAGGAATAATTCCATAAAAACCATTCCAGACACGAGAGAAGAAACGAGTACTTGAATACTTCCTTACTCTCCTTTGATGAAACCAGCATTAACCTGAAACGCTTGTAAAACTAAAGACATTGGAGCAGATATTTGATGCAGCAGTTAAGACATCACTTCAAACAACTGTCTCCCATGTCAGCACCTGGGTTCCATCCAGAGAGTGGCAACAACTAAGGCTGGGCCAGGTTGAGGCCGGGAGCCAGGAGCTTCTTCTGGGTCTCCCACTTTGGTGGCAAGAACCCAAGAATCTGGGCTGTTCTCTGCGGTTTTTCCCAAGCCATCAGCAGGGAGCTGAGTAGGGAGTGGAGCAAGGCTTTCCTTGCTATGCCATGATGCCCTGCACCCTCCTTTCTTGAAGTATTGGTTTTTGAACCCACCTGCTTTCCTGGCTATCTCTTGTGCTTGGTCATGAGATTTGTAGTTTCTTTAATGCACTACTGTGTTTGGTTTGCCAATATATTTTTAGGGATTTATGCATCTTTAAATAAATCTTGTTTTGGAAAAAAAATGTTTTGAATTGAAAGTAAAATTTATGTTTATCACGTACAACATGTTCTGAAGTATGCATATGTGTGAATCAGTAATATTGACCTATAGTTTTCCCTGTTTTTTCTTTACCACCTTCCTCCCCCGCCTCCCCCCGTCCCCAACAGCTCTTTTTTCTTAAAGGTTTTCTTTTATTTTATTTGAATGATAGAGGTGAGGGGCAGAGAGGCTTTCTATCTGTTGCTTCCCTTTTCAAATTCTTGCAATAGCTAGGGCTAGGTCAGGCTGAAGCCATGAGGCAGAAACTCTGCAGCTCTCTTGTGGCTAGTGGGAACCCAAGCACTGAGCCTCTCTGTGCTGCCCCCGAGGGCATGCAGTAGCAGGAATTTGGAATCCAAAGCAGAGCCAGGACTTGAACCCAGGTGCTGACATGGGAGACAGTTGTTTGAAGTGATGTCTTAACTGCTGCATCAAATATCTGCTCCAATGTCTTTAGTTTTACAAGCGTTTCAGGTTAATGCTGGTTTCATCAAAGGAGAGTAAGGAAGTATTCAAGTACTCGTTTCTTCTCTCGTGTCTGGAATGGTTTTTATGGAATTATTCCTTAAATACTGGTGAAGTCATCTGTTTTCTAGGAAGGCTGTTAAGCTATAAAGTAATTTTATTAAACATGTTTTGTTATTATTGCACAAGCTTTGGGAATTTGTTTTTTAAAGGCTCTGTCCATTTTATCTTAACTTGCTTATAGCTTATTGACAAAATTAGTCATATTAGCTTATAATATTCTTGTTATCCTTTTAAGTTTTCTGGGATGAATTTGGACCTATGTCCAGTCTGTTTATTTCTGATCGTAGTAATTTGTCTCTGTTTTTTCTTATCACTCTAGCTTGAGTTGATCAATATCATTGAACCTAGCCAAGAGCTAGGTTTTAGTTTGATTGACTTTTCTTCATGTATATTCTATTTCATTGATTTCTACTTGTATTTTTATTATTTCCTTCCTTCACATTTTATTGGACTTAATTGCTTTTCCTTTCCCTAGTATCTTAAGACTGCAGCTTTCATTAGTTTTTGGAAACTTTTATTCCAATGTAAGTATTCATTTACAGTGAGTGCATCTTTAACTGACAGTGAATTCAAGGTAGTTTTTTGGTTTTGTGGGATTTTTTGTTTGTTTGTTTTATTGTCCCCCTAGAAAGAGAATTCATTCTTTACATAATCCACTTTTTTCTTTATGGATAGATACTCTTAAGCTGCCTCTCCTATGAAAATAGCTTTTGGTGGGGAGTTTCCATCCTTGCCTTTCCTCTTTCTATCCCTCCCTCCCTTCTTTTTATACACACACACACACACACTCTTTTATGTATATTCTTTTTTTTTAGTTCTTATCTACCCACCAGTATGGGAAGGAGTTTTTATGATGCATTGCTTCTTTATCTTCAATTCTCTTTATTTTTGACGTATATTATTTTTATTTCTTTACTGTACCTAATTTGTTTTCTTTGTAATTACTCCAATTCTCTGAGCTATTAATATCTGTTATTTCTTATTTCCCATTAATTCTGGATAGTTCTCAGCCATTTCTCCTCTGATATTAGTCACACACCTCCATTTGTAGGAGGGTAATTGCATACATGGTCATTGAATGTTGCTTTTCAGCCTCACTTGTCTTTCTGTTGCAGTTCATGTAATCTTCCATGTATGTTGTCCATCTTCTGAACTAGTTCCTTTAATATATTAATCCCGTTTTATGTAAAGATCTTATCTAGTATTTTCAGCATTTCGGGTCATTTTAGGATTCCATCGTATTACTTACTTTATTCCTCTACAATGAGTCATTTGCCGGTGTTTTCTTGCTGATTTTTTTTTTTTGCACGTTGTATTTTTTATTAGAAATAGAGTATCTTGTGTAAGCAGCAACAGAGACTGAGTTAAGCACTATTTATCCTTAGAAATGAGGTTATCTTATCTCTCTTCAAGCTGTCAGCATGCATGAGGACTTGAGCCCATCTCTTCTCCTCACTTGTGACTGGTTTGGGTTTCACTGTTAAAGCTATCTTGCTTGAATGGGAAGGCCAACCTCTCACGTGTTGCTTTTGTAAGTTTGAACCCCAGAAGGCCTCCAAAGCCTATCCATGAGTTCCCCTGCCCTATCCCCCCACAGCAGCCAATCACATTTTTCCATAAGACCTTCTACAAGAACCCGGGACACCTTACACTCCTGTTACTTCTAAATCTTACTTGCAAAGCTCCTCCTGGTACATTCTACTCCTGAGCACAGTTCTCACGTGGCGCTGCATGGAGTTCACTGTCCTCTTCCCCCAGGCTGCATACCTGTCGCTTATCAGCTGCCAATATGGTCTCAGGTTTGGTATCAGGTACCATGTGTTATACATGTTGTGTGTTCAGCCATCTTGTACTATTGTGGGGGCAGTGGATCTCCCCCCCCCCCCTTGTGGGTGAAGAGGAGGTGGTTGTACAACCACAGATTTCAAATTCTCACCTGTAAAGTGTGCTGTTGGCACCTCAGTAGGTCCTGTAATAGAGAAGCTGTCACAGAGCTCTTGGCTCCAGAGCTAGTTTTTGCCTGCCAGCTCAGCTCCAGCTAAACTGATGCTTTGTCACTACCTTCTCAATTCCTGCTTAATTCAATTCTGAATTTAGGTCCTAGAGACCTGGAAGAAGCTCCTGGCTTCTTGCTTCAGATCAGCTCAGCTCTGGCCATTGCAGCCATTTGGGGAGAAAACCAGTGGATGGAAGATCTTTCTGTCTCTCCTCTTCTGTAAATGTGACCTGCCTTTCCTATAAAATAAATAAATATTTTGGAAAAAAAAAAAGAAATTTATCAAAGTGTATTAGAGAGCCTCCAGGAGGGCCAGGAATCCTGGCTTAGGTGCTGTAAAGTGAAGCCAAGAATCTGGCCTCATCCTTTGCTGGCACTGTTTTATCAGAAACCCTTCCACAGCATTTATTGCCCGTCCCAACAGTTTTCTCTCTTGACTCTTGTCGATCAGTGCCACATTTCTTAGGTTTAAGAATCTGTACTGTTGCCTGTTGGTTAGTATTAAGCTGGACTACTAAGGTTACAGTTGAAAGAGGCCATCTTGGAGCTGACACTGTGATCTATCAGGCTGAGCCTCTGCTTGTGGTGCCAGTAACCTACATCACCTCTGGCTCTGTCTATCTTTCCTTTTCTCTCTGTAACCCCACCTTTTGGGTAAAACTAAATATTCAAAATAAAAAATAAAAGAGGCCATCACTGTATTCCAAGTGGTAAATTGGATGTTCACTTTAGTATTTTGCTCTCTGTAGGGTCTCTCTTCTTCCTTGTGCTTCAAAGCTGCTTCTGCTTGGGGTTGAACTGCTTCGGTAGCATTATTTTGATTCTAAAATATCATGAAAAGCCATCCATTGCATTTGCATTTTTTCCTTGTCAATGAATATGCTTCAAAGAATTCCCCTAAAGCCAGGAGTTGAGGGTTGAGGGAGAAATGGTACTGCAACAGTAGCTGCCTAGAACTTTAAGTTCTTTTTATCTACCTCTTTTTGCTAAGAGAGTAGTTTGTGAGACACAACTGATTAACACCCCTTGGACTGGATAAAATAAGATTTTTTTTAAAGATTTATTCATTTTATTACAAAGTCAGATATACAGAGAGGAGGAGAGACAGAGAGGAAGATCTTCCATCCAATGATTCACTCCCCAAGTGAGCTGCAATGGGCTGGTGCGCACTGATCCGATGCCGGGAACCTGGAACCTCTTCCGGGTCTCCCACGCGGGTGCAGGGCCGTCCTCAACTGCCTTCCCAGGCCACAAGCAGGGAGCTGGATGGAAGTGGAGCAGCCGGGATTAGAACCAGCGCCCATATGGGATCCCGGGGCGTTCAAGGCGAGGATTTTAGCTGCTAGGCCACGCCGCCAGGCCCTAAAATAAGATTCTTGATGAAGTTCATTTTACATGATTTCAGCCTTTCTCAGGCTTACCAATAAACACCAATTGTAGTGCCAGTTTCTTGTAAAAGAATAATATATGCTGAAAGCTCTTAGCTTGTTTATAAACCTTGGAGGTCCATCCCAAGACTGTCCTGTGAGGGTCACTGAAGGCTGCTTATACTGTCTTTCATGTAGTTTAAACTTTGTTAGCTGAACAAGTTGAATTTGAAAAACATTGTTTTAGCTATAGGTCATATCATGTGCCTATGAACTGATCTTGTAAGATGACTGCCTATGATACCACTGTAGGAGTTATTGCACAATTAAGCATAAAGTAGTTAACCTGCTCTAAAATTTATTTGTATTCCCCCCCCCTTCAGACAAAACAGGTGAATTAAATAGGAGAGGTGATAGGAATGACACGGATGTACATGTGGATCACAAGCAGACCTCTGGGTACAATGAAAACACTGTTTTAATGCTCTAGTTCTTAACACTGCATCAGGTCAAACTTAGTGGAAGTCACAAGGCTGAATCACTGTGCAAATGTTTGCAATGGTTAAGGATCGTGTTACAGGTCATTCATATCATCATGTCTTTATCTTGTCTCATTTGCCTCTTGCATAACTGACAAATCTACCTTTACTGAAAGTTTAGGTGTTTACTCTACACAACAAAATAAGATTGTAAAAGAAGAGAAAAATACACCAGAGACCAAGTGACACCCTGACATCTTTGAAAGTAAAAGTAATGCAGGCTAAGGCAATTTAATTATAGTTTCTAAAGCTGTGCTATAACCTTACCTATAGCCTGTAGGTTAGGAAGTATCATCAATCATAAAGATTGTGATTTTTAAAAAATGGGAAGTGAGAAGTGCAGTTAGAGACTCACTCTTTTTTTTTTTTTTTTTTTAAGATTTATTTGTTTTTGTTGCAAAGTCAGGTATACAGAGAGGAGAGACAGAGGAAGATCTTCCATTTGATGATTCACTCTCCAAGTGACTGCAATGGCCAGAGTTGAGCCGATTCGAAGTCAGGAGCCAAGAATCTTCTCCAGGTCTCCCACGTGGGTGCAGGGTCCCAAGTCCTTGGGCAGTCCTCAACTGCTTTCCCAGGCCACAAGCAAGGAAGCAGGACTGCCCTGATTGAAACTGGTGCCCCTGTGGGATCCCAGTGCATTCAAGGCAAGGACTTTAGCCGCTAGGCCACCGCACCGGGCCCAAAACTCCTCTTAATATAACTTACTTGGGATATCTCACGAAGAATTAGTTGGTTTTCTCAAGTGCTTCTTCCAGATGGATACTTGCTTTATTATTTGAAAGCAGTTTTAAATGAATCACTTCCTGAAGCAGCTTATTTTCATTATGTTACATGTTTTTCTTTTCCAGCTTCCTTGGAAGTCACTGACTAGCATCATTGAGTATTATTACATGTGGAAGACTACTGACAGATACGTGCAACAGGTGATTTTTTTCCCACATTGTTACTAGTATGATTTCATTACTGTGAACTTTCTGTTTCTGTTTTAGTACTTAACAGTGCACTAATTTTATTGATTTATTTTTTGATTGTAGAGTTATTTTCTTTTGATGATGTTTACATAGTTGAGAATGGTGTGTGTCCATGTGGACCACTGATTATGGTGTGAAAGTCAAGGAATGGGGGAAAGTGGGTGAGACAACTGCTTCCAATCTTCCTTTCTGTTATTCTTGTATCTGGGGGAAGAGGATATGGCCATTCCCAGCAACCTAACTGCACCAGTAGCAGAGAATGCGGAATGTCACCCTAGGGTCCCTGTTGTGGAACATGTTCTGAGAGTAATGCTTAAATGGTTTCGTTAATTCTGAAATGCTGTTGATTTCATTGCTCCAAGGTTGAGGAAACCCCTCAAAGGTCCTTTGGCTGACATAGTCCACCTCAGAGTCTCCACTTGTCCAGATACATGCTGTCGGAAGCTTGGCCAAGAGAGTTATCCATTTTGTTCTGCCCTCTATAGTATTAGATGTCCTCTGCAGGCCTCAGTGAGCTGTCGTGTGTCCTGTGTGCATCTGGGCAAGCTGTCCACAGCACAGGCTTTAGCAGCTGAGGAGGCCCAGTTCGGACATGGATTCCACAATCAGACCACAAATCCTGTGATATTCCCTGTGGTTGGGGTTTTGGAATCTAGCAGTTCAGTTTGGAGGGAATCCCCAAAGAAACCAGTACTGGGTCCGGCTCAGTGCATGACCCACAACAGCCTGCAAACACACTGGTGATTGCAGTTGCCCAGTTGGTTCTGTCTCATCTCAGACACAAACCAGTGGATGCTGTAGTCCAGCCCAATCCTACCCACCACACATTCAGCGCTCATGCACACCAACAGGAACTACAGCCTAGTCAGAGGTACCTCCAATAACTCCTCTAGGCTTGCCCCAACTACCAGTTCCTGTGCATGCTGATATGTGCAGCAGGCCGGTCCAGTCCATCCTGCTTCCCACTCAGCTCTCGTGTATATCATTGGGTCCTGCAGCCTAGCTCAGCCTGACCAACCCCACCATCCATCCACCTTACACTGGTAGTTGCTACCTACTGCCTGTCTAGCCAGGCTCCAGCCCTGGTTTTCATGCTTGCTGGTGGGAGCTACATTCTCAGTTTCCTTACTAGGACTACTCCCAGCCCTGAGTCTTGCACTTTCCAGATGGTACTGTGATCCAGACTGACAGGACCTGCCCCCAGTCTCAGCATTTCCAGCTGCTGCTGTGGCAAAGCCCGAGCAGCCTGCACCTATTCTGGCTCATGCATGCACCAGTGGATACAGTTGCTTAGCCCAGCCTGGCTCTCCTCACCCAGCTCAGATGCAGCCCCACAGCCCCTCTACCGGGCTCACCCCTCCCTCCAGGATCTAATGTGTGCTAGTGGGTGCTGCGGCCCAGTCTCGCATGGCCTGCCTCATCTCGGCATTTGCCAGCAGGTGCTACAATTTGGCTCGGCCCAACCTTCCTCTAGTTCCAACTCATGCTGGTGGTTGCTACAGCCTAGCCCAACCTGGACAGCCCCTAGCTGGGCACTAATATAAACTGGCTGGTGTTTTAGCCCAACCTGGCCTGTCCCGCACCCCAAACTGATTCTTAGGTCAGCCAGTGGGTGCTGTAAACTGACCCAGCTTGGTCTGTCCCAGTGAACTAATTTTGAATGTTTTGTTTGCTTTATCTTTCAAGACCTTTTTGAGCTAACCTGATTTTGTATTTTTTAAATACCATTTTTAGGATTATCATCTTAATATGTATATATCTTTGACTTCAGCATTCATTGTGGCAGGTAGTTGAGGATGTCAGGGAAGGATATAGGCCCCTTGCATGTGACTGTTGTATGCCTCTGTGAGTGTTTTTTTTTTTTTTAAAGATTTATTTACTTTATTACAAAGTCAGATATACAGAGAGGAGGAGAGACAGAGAGGAAGATCTTCTGTCCGATGATTCACTCCCCACATGAGCGCAACAGCTGGTGCTGAGCTGATCCGAAGCCAGGAGCCTGGAACCTCTTCTGGGTCTCCCACACGGGTGCAGTGTCCCAATGCACTGGGCCTTCCTCGACTGCTTTCCCAGGCCACAAGCAGGGAGCTGGATGGGAAGTGGAGCTGCCGGGATTAGAACCGGCGCCCATATGGGATCCCAGGGCGTTCAAGGCAAGGACTTTAGCTGCTAGGCCACGCCACCGGGCCCGGCCTCTGTGAGTGTTGATGAGAAGTACCAACTGTGCAGCATCAGCATGAGCTTCTGGAACATTCATTTTTATCAGATTTGAACATTTAGATCCCTGCCATCAAGAATATAATTTTATATAAATTATCTTCTGAAATTTTCTTTCGTAATATTTGTGTTGGTTAGGTCCCCTACATCTTTGATGTTAACCATTGTAGTGTTGTTAGTTTGATTTTTTTTTCATGATATACATATGATTGTTCTCAAATTTTCTGCAAAAGCAGGGAATCATTTTTTTCAGACCTTCCTAAATGTTCTAAATTCATGTAACTGTCTGTTACTTACTTTGAATACTATTGCCTCTGAGGGGAGAGATACAGTTTTCTGAAATGAAACGGTCATCTTAGTCAATGGTTGTTTTACATTCTTACCTTGGTCATGTGTTGTAACTCACAAAGTCAGAAGCAAATGTTTTAACACGAACATTTTTTCTAATTATGAGGTTACACAGTGTCAAATGTTGGATGCTTTGAAAAGACATATTAAGGGGGCCCGGTGGCGTGGCCTAGTGGCTAAAGTCCTCGCCTTGAACGCCCCAGGATCCCATATGGGCGCCGGTTCTAATCCCAGCAGCTCCACTTCCCATCCAGCTCCCTGCTTGTGGCCTGGGAAAGCAGTCGAGGATGGCCCAAAGGCTTGGGACCCTGCACCCACATGGGAGACCCAGAAGAGGTTCCTGGTTCCCGGCCTCAGATTGGCGCAGCACCGGCTGTTGCACTCAGTTGGGGAGTGAAACATCGGACGGAAGATTTCCTCTCTATCTCTCCTCCTCTCTATATATCTGACTTTGTAATGAAATAAATAAATCTTTAAAAAAAAAAGACATTTTAAGGATCACTTTTGTATAGTTATGAAGTTATGAATAATAAACAGATAGTCTGGAACTATTGAAAAATTTCCAGTGTCAGTGGCATACAAATTAAAAAAAAAAATTCTTATTTCAGACAACTTAGATAGAAATGAAAACCCAAAAGCCTGTATTACTGAAATCAAAAGCATCTGTACATGTGTTGGAGATGATGGCCTCAAGTGTTTGATGACAGTATTCCCAACAACGTCAATACAAGTTGTCCCTCTAAGTGGTTTTGTTTCATAATTGGACAAATGAAAAATAGCCTTATATTGTCATTTGTCTTACTTTTGGACATCAGCTGTGTGTTGTTTGCCTTTCCTGTTTGCATTTGCTGTTGTGTTGATTGGTGTCTGGATTCAATTAAATAATCTCCTTCCCATTCCTTTTCCTGCATTTGGTTCCTAATTAGTTCCGGTAAAATCTTAAGTGAGTTTAGCCAAGATCTGAAGTTTGCTGCATATCTCTCAGCATTTGAGGATAGATGTGTATTTAGTTCTACTTAGAATAACCACAAATTCTTCTCCTGCTTGGATTTTTGGATGTAATCATTCTTCTAAAAGCAAAGATGATTTTTTTTTCCCTACCAGAAAGGCAAGTAAGAAATGAAGAAGAATCTACTTTTGAAAAGTAAAAATATGACTTTAAAAGTCCTGTTTATTCACTCATGAAGGAACTGGGAATGGAGCTGTTCATTGTGCTATTTGAAAAATCTGTGTCTAAATATTAATACTTTAGTTTGTCTCAGAATTCAGCAATTTTCCTTACTGCAGCTCAAGAATATGCAGATAAAAGAGAGCTTGTCTTGAAATGGCAATTTTTGAGTTATGCTGTAATGTTTCTTCTCTTGTGCATTTTTAAAGATAATGAAGTGGTAATAATTATTAGGCACTACATATAAAATATTTTACCCATCTTTTGAATCAGAAACGTCTGAAAGCAGCAGAAGCTGAGAGTAAGCTGAAACAAGTCTACATCCCAACTTAGTAAGTAACAGCAATCTTTTAAAAATATTTTTCATGATCCTCATTCTGTCATTACAAGATATGTCTTTTTCTCAGTGTCAGCTAATCTTGAATTTCTTTGTGTACGTCATTTCTTCTATAAAGCATGTGACTCACTTTGTAATTCATGACTACAAATTTGAAAGAAAAAGGAGCAAGTGAGAGAAGTTGAAAGTTAACTAAGATAAGAACTACTGAAAGAATACCACAAATATGATTCTATTCAGAGCTGCAGGGAAAGTTTCCGAAACCAACCCATGAAGGTTTACACCGTTTGAAGCAGATGTGTTTGAGAAAACCTGGGTCTTTGAAACCTCAGAAGCGTGTTTTTCTTCTTTTGCTGCTGCTTCTTTAAATACCATTTGGATATTTATAATAAAATTCATTGGGCACACAAAATTATCAAGTTATAACAGTCTGCTGCAGATATCTTTGAGTCCAAGCTGCATTTGCCTTGGGCAGGACCAGACAAGATGATTTTGCGAGCCTCCTGAAGCCTGCTGGCTGAATGAATGGGTTTTGTTGGACATCATGCATTTCCTGATTAAGTTTGCTATTTATGTGATAGAGGATTTTATGTAGTTTTCTTGCATCTAGTACTAATCAAAACATTGATTACAATAATTTCAGGTGTAGCATTCTGTTATTATGAGTTTAGAAACTATGGTCGTATTCTATGCTTTTCATTTTCTTCAGGTTTTAAATATTGATTATTGAAGAATAATTAGTTTATTGAATACCATAAATATAGTGCTATCCTAATTTTGGGGGGGGGATTAAAATGACATTTATTACAAGTTTTCATATGCTCCTGCAAGATTTTTCTCATTCTTTGAGCTATGTGCAGTTTTTTAATACCTAGCCATTTTTCAGTAGATACGTATCTTTTTTTTTATGTATTGGAGACTTCATGGGCAGTGAGTTATCTTTCATATTAAACTTTTACCTCATACAACAAGCTATTGTTTAATTTTTATAGTATGCAATTTACAGAGTACATCATTTTAATTTAAAATTGTGATATCCCATCTTCAGATTTCTTTTAAGAGTAACTCCCTCCACAAATACAATTGTGACCTTTGTGTTCTAGAATTTTAAAAGCAGACATGCCAGCTTTCTTATATATCACAGTGTTGTCATCATCAAAAGAAGATTCATGTCACGAGTTTTAACCAAAGTTATCCAGATCAGCATTTCTGGTCTGCTGTGCATTGATCTGGCATTCTTTAAGTTAGGGAACTGTGGGCCAAATCTAATGCCTGTTTCTGCAAATAAAATTTTAGTGAGATGTGACCAGCATGGTCACTCATTTGTATATTCACTATTTCTGCTTTTGTAGACAGTGACAGAATTCAGTGCTGTGACAGAAATTATATTACTTGTAAACCTATAATATTTAGTATTTTCCCTTTGCAGAAAAAACTTTCAAGTAAATGGTCTTAGGCATCAAGACTATAGAAGAACACTTCAAAAAGCTTATAAAAATTGAACAAAAAGTTTATTTTAGTGCAAAAGATTTTTGAAGTCCATGCATAGTTTTTATATGACATTTTCCATGAACTTTTAAAAATTAGCTTATTTTTTTGAAAGAGTTAGAGAGAAGGACACACACAGAGGGAGATATCTGCAAACTGCTGGTTCACTCCCCAAGTAGCTACAAAGGCGATGACTGGGCCAGGTGGAAGCCAGGAGCCAGGAACTTCATCCAGGTCTCCCATGTGAGTGAAGGGATGCAAATACTTGGACTGTCTTTCACTGCTTTCTAGAGACATCAGCAGGGAGCTGGATCAGAAATGGAACATCTAAGACTTGAACCTGTACCGATATGGAATGTGGGCATCACCAATGACTGCTTCAGCTACCATACCACAATGCTGGATCCCCCACCATGAACTTTAAAAAAAAAGTATTTATTTACATGAAAGCCATAGCAAAAGAGAAAGAGTACTGTTTCACTCCCCACATGGACGAAATGGCTGGGACTGACCCAGGCCGAAGTCAGGAGCTCCCTCTGGCTCACCCACATTTGTGTAGATGCCCAAGCATTTGAGCTATCCTCTGCTGTTTTCCTGGGTACATTAGCAGGGGGCTGGATAGGAATTGGAGCTGCCAAGATTTGACTGGCACCTATATGGGGTGCTAGCCTTTAGGCAGCAGTCAGTTTTGCCCTATACGTTATAATTTTGCAAACCCTTCCCTCCAGCACTTTTAAGATCTTTGTATATGTGTGAATAGTAATAAGGAGAATACAAGAAAGATCAAGTGCGTGAAGTTGTAGACTCTGGTGTATAGATGAGGGAGTCACTACATAAAAGAAGTGGTGGTTTCCTATGATGTGTCCTTAAAAGACATCTTTATGTTCATTTCCCAGACACAGATTGCCACAATGATATCACTTTTCCTGTGAGGATTAATCTGTGGGTCCTTGGTTTTTCAGAGCATTTTCTGTGATCCGCATGTTCGTACACAGCCATGGCACACATTCCTTTTATGATTCTTAAAATCAGTGGTTTATCCAGTCAAGTAGCATTCAGAAAATTTGTGTTGACTGTCATTCTTTTTTCAGGCAGTTCAACTGTAAATTTGCATGAGCTGTTTCAGCACATATATTTAGCCCTGCGTTAAATGTCAGAAGTTTTCTCATTTCTGGGAATCCTCTGCCTAGTCATTTGAATTCAAAGAACAGTTACCTGTCTCATTTAAAGTGCATTTTAAAAAAAATTTTTTTATTATTATTGGAAAGCCGAATATACAGAGAGGAGGAGAGACAGAGAGGAAGATCTTCCATCCGATGTTTCACTCCCCAAGTGAGCCACAACGGGCCGGTACATGCCAATCCGATGCCGGGACCAGGAACCTCTTCCGGGTCTCCCACGTGGGTGCAGGGTCCCAAAGCTTTGGGCCGTCCTCAACTGCTTTCCCAGGCCACAAGCAGGGAGCTGGATGGGAAGTGGAGCTGCCGGGATTAGAACCGGCGGCCATATGGGATCCCGGGGCTTTCAAGGCGAGGACTTTTAGCCGCTAGGCCACGCTGCCGGGCCCTAAAGTGCATTTTTAAGACAAATTTGCCTTCAGAATATATTGCTAATACAATAGATGAGTAAATAATAGCCCTGTTTTATATAGTCAAGGTTTCAGTGTCCAGAGGTTAAGTGATTTCTTTGTGTGGTTGTTTTGTATCTATGTGCCTATTGGGGGTTATCTTCTGACTGTTACAGTAATCATGCCAAAAAGAACAAACTTAGGTAGAACTGCAGAGAGGGCAAGTCCTTGGGTCCACTCTGCTGGGGATTTCATGTGTCTTGGTAGGTGTGACTTATCATTCTGGGGGCTGGCGGAATGGCTCAGTTGGCTAATCCTTGCCCTTCAAGCACTGAGATCCCGTATGGGCACCAGTCCATGTTCTGGTTGCTCTACTTCTCATACAATTTCCTGCTTGTGGCCTGGGAAAGCAGAGGAGGAAGGCCCTGAGCCTTGGGACCCTGCACCTGTATTGGAGACTTGGAAGGATCTCCTGGAAGAAGCTTCAGGTCAGCTACTTGAGGAGAAAACCAGCAGATGGAAGATCTTACTCTCTCCTTTTCTCTGCAAATCTACCATTCCAATAAAAATAAATAAATCCTTAAAAAAAAAAAGAATGTAGTCTGCATGCAGGACATAGTCAACATTTAGCCATTCAGTATGTATTCCTAATAAATCATTGCTAGTTAGATTTGCTTTTCTTGTTGTTGTGTAAACAAAACAATACATGTCTAGCAAATAGGCATGAATAATCCTTTAGAAAGAAAGCTTAATTGGTTCAGAGAATGTTCAAAGAATGTTGTTTATCTGGCACTGAATAAATGTATGTTAAGTGAATTCTTAGTTTATTAAAGACATTTGATGTGCAATTTTGCAACATTCTTGTGCATGGTTTTTAAGCAGAGGTGTTAACCTGTGATAGATTGGACCAGTTAGTCATTTCATGTTTGCCCAGTAAGTACCAAGATAGCTTAGACTTGGGGCAGATGTTTGGCACAGTAGTTAAAACACCACCTTGGATGTCAGTCTCATATTGGTATGCCTGGTTTGAATCTCTCCTTTGCATTTTTTAAATATTTATTTTCTGGAAAGGCAGTTAAGATTTACAGTGAGGAGAGACAGAAAGATCTTCTGTCCACTGGTTTGCTCCCCAAGTGGCTGCAACAGCAAAAGCTGAGCTGATCTGAAGCCAGGAGTCTGAAGCTTCTTATGGGTTTCCCACAAGGGTGAAGGGGCGCAGGGCTCTGGGCCATCCTCTATTGCTTTCCCAGGCCACAAGCAGGGAGCTGGATGGGAAGTGGAGCTGCCGGGGCATCCATATGGGATCCCAGTGCGTACAAGGCAAGGATTTAGCTACTGAGCCGTTGTGCTGGGCCCTCAAAAATTGTTTTTCTCAGGAGAATTTAATGCTAAGTGGTGAAACTTAATTACAGCTTTTTCAAAGGCTCCTAGATGTTCTTCTAAGGAACTTCTGTTGATTGGAAAAGAGATACAGCCATGTTTCCTTTGTGATGTCAGGCATAAGCAGCTGGGTTTTACATGGCTTTTTTTTTTTTTTTTAATCAAGATGAATGCTTTGGGTCAATGTGAACACCTTGCTTTTACTAGTCTTTTTATTCAGACATTTTGAAGAGTTCATAATTATGATAAATCAGAAATGACATGTAGAGCTTTTTTGCCTTGTTTATCCAAATCATTTTTATCACTTCACTTTACATTTCATTGGAAGCAGCAAACCAAATCCCAACCAAATATCCACCAGCAATGGCAAGCCTGGGCCTGTGAATGGAGCAGTGGGGACCACATTCCAGCCTCAGAATCCCCTCCTAGGGCGAGCCTGTGAGAGCTGCTTTGGTAAGTGTTTTCCTCCAGGCCTCTTCTCTTAGAGGCCTGTGGGCACCTCAGGAAATAGGGTGGGAGTTTTGAGTAGCTTTTCTGCAATGAACCTATGCCCTTCCTCACCTTCTATTTGGACAGCAGGCAATAATTAGATGCTTACTGGGTCCACACCTTAGCTAGACTTTAGAGTCCCTATGATTTCTTCTCTACGTCCCTGTGTTTGTTGTGTTTTTTTATAGTTCAGAATTATGCCAGCTTTGCCCACATCATAATAAACCAAATCACCTTCTGATTTTTCTCAGTATACTTTGGAAAATTAAAGGCTACACATAAGTTTGTAGGGAAGACCTACACGTAAGACACACTGCTATTTATAACCCTCAGACCAGCTCCCTGCAGGCACTAATTTAGAAGACACTATTCTGTGGTACTTGCTTTTGGCCCCAGGGCCCTGTAGTTTGATTGTGGCACAATAAGATGGTGTTCTATTATATTTGCCTGGGTGTTAAACAGAGTTGGACAAATTAGTATTTAGTAGGTAATATACTTTATGCATTTATTTACAATCTCAAACACCAGTATAATCTCTTCACAAATTTTTCTAAAATTTTTGATGATGTTTATCTAGTTGGGAAAGATGCATGCCCACGTGGACCACTGATTAGAATCAGAAGGGTTGAAGAATAGGGGAAAGTGGGGAGACCCTTGTTTTTAATTTTCTTTTTATTCTTCATGTATTTGGGGGAATGGGGAAGAAGCCACACTCAGCATCTCAGCTGCATTAGTACCTGGGACTGGGGAATGGTTGCCCCCTGTCATGCCAGGGTCCCCAGTATGGAGCATGCTCCAAGCATTCTGCTCAAGTGGTTTTGATAGTTCTGAAATGCTGTTGATTTTGTTGCTGCAAGAATGAGGAAATCCTCTAAGGTCCATTGGCTGACATAGTCCACCTTACAGTCTCCATTCACTCACATACTGGCTGTCAATGCTTGACTGGGAGAGTTGTCCAATATAGTCTGCCCTCCATGCTCTGTTGTGGTACTAGATGTTCTTCCACTGGAACCAATGGGTGTCGCAGTCCAGCCTGGTTCTGCCCAGCACATACAAAGCCCTCACACAAACCAATGTGGGCTGCAGCCTAGTTGGAGCAACCCATAAGATTTATGTGTTTTTCTAATGAAGAGTTACCAAGCGCGGGAGAGACAGAGAAAGATCTTCCATCCTCTGGTTTACATCCCAATTGGTTAGAACAGCTGGAGCTAAGCTAGTACAAAGCCAGGAGTCTGGAGCTTCTTCTGGGTCTCTTATGTGGATAGAGAACCCAAGTACTCAGGCCATCCTCCACTGCTTTCCCAGAGACATTAGCAGGGAATTAGATTGGAAGTGGAGCTGCTGAGACCCAAACTGGCACCCATATGGAATGCTAGCATTGGCAGGAGACAGCTTTACAACTGTACCACAACACCAGCCCCCAAGTAGTGTCATTTTTAACGTGTTTATGAGCAATACGTTATTTTAATTTTTTATTTGAGATCAATATGTTAGTAGTAAATATCATAAGCTGTGCACTAATATAGTGTAGATTAGAAAATTGATGTTCATTTAAAAATTTTTAATGATAGGAATTTGGTATTTTCTATTTGTTAAAGAATAGTTTTTATCATTGAATTTGAGTTATTTGTAGGCAGAGACATTTATTAATGAATACGAAATGACTTTTTGAAGTCAGTGTTTTGGGGCCGTTGCCATGGCTATATGGACTAATCTTCTACCTGTAAGTACCAGCATCCCATATGAGCTCTGGTTCATGTCCTGGCTGCATCGCTTCCCTTCCAGCTCCCTGCTTAGGATCTGGGAAGGCAGCAGAGGATGTCCAAGTTGTTGGGACCTTGAACTCTTGTGGAAGACCTGGAGAAGCTCCTGGCTTGTGGCTTTGGATCGGCTCAGCTCTGGCCATTGTGGCCATTTGGGGAGTAAGCCAGTGGATGGAATATCTTTCTCTGTCTCTCCTTCTCTTCATAAATGTGATCCTGCCTTTGCAATAAAATAAAATAATAATAATAGTTAAAAGATGGATGTTTAGCTGCTGAGATATCAGTGAAGATGTCTCTTGGGTTCAATGACCAGTTTTTTTTTAAAAGATTTATTTATTTTTATTACAAAGTCAGATATACAGAGAGGAGGAGAGACAGAGAGGAAGATCTTCCATCCGATGTTTCACTCCCCAAGTGAGCCGCAACAGCCGGTGCTGCGCCGATCCGAAGCCAGGAGCCTGGAACCTCTTCCGGGTCTCCCACACGGGTGCAGTGTCCCAATGCACTGGGCCTTCCTCGACTGCTTTCCCAGGCCACAAGCAGGGAGCTGGATGGGAAGTGGAGCTGCTGGGATTAGAACCGGCGCCCATATGGGATCCTGGAGCGTTCAAGGCGAGGACTTTAGCTGCTAGGCCACTGCGCCAGGCCCCAATGACCAGTTCTTGCTCCTAACATGAGCTTCCTGTTACCGCCTACCTGGGAAGCAGCTGTGATGGCACAGGTGATTGGGTTCCTGTCACTCTTGTGGAAGGCCTGGGTCCTGGGGTCAGAGCTGGGCTTGCTGCTTGTGATAACAACAGATAGGAACTCTTACTTTTACTATCTGTCTCTTTGCCTCTCAAATAAATAAGATATGGGGTTTTTTTGTTGTTGTTTTTTAATTATGGCTTGTCATTAGTGTCAGTAAAATTTTATATTTAAATGTAAGTGAAATTTCATATTTTGAATCCAAATACATCCATGACTTAATATTTAGGATTTAAAATTTTTTTATTTAAAAAGAATCGACTTAAGAGGGAAGGCTTTTATGCTTCTGTTTATAAAGATCCCTCCAAAAATAACAGCGAATACACATACTATTCCTAGTAGAGTAAAAGGCAACCTGAATGTAATTCACTGTTTTCTTTTTTGCTGTTGGATTGGGAGGTGTAGGGTGGCATCTTAATATACACCATTTGAACATTATGGTCTGAGGAAGATAACTTATTACAGATCAGAGAAGAGTATTCCAAGGCAGATTTGTAGCATTAGAACCATTTTTATGCTCCACTTCAAGTAACTGTTTCAACATAGATGTTTTCTATCTTAAACTTCAGATCCATTTTGAATGTGAATATTTAAAAATGTTACGTAGCTGTGATTTAAACTGCAAGATAAAATCATTACAGACTAGCAGTGTTAGTCAGCCATATGAAAAGTCAACATATTTGGGTCTTTAATTTACATTTTTAAAAAAGATTTATTTATTTTTATTGGAAAGTCAGATATATACAGAGAGGAGGAGAGACAGAGAGGAAGATCCTCCATCCGGTGATTCACTCCCCAAGCTGCTGCAACGGCCGAAGCTGAGCCAATCCAAAGCCAGAAGTCAGGAGCTTCTATCGGGTCTCCCACACGGGTGCAGGGTCCCAAGGCCCTGGGCCGTCCTCGACTGCTTTCCCAGGCCACTAGCAGGGAGCTGGATGGGAAGTGGGGCTGCCAGGATTAGAACCAGCGCCCATGTGGGATCCCAGCGCATTCAAAGTGAGGACTTTAACCACTACGCTATTGTGCTGGGCCCGGGGTTTTAATTTACATTGTTCCACAAGCTGTATATGCTTACTTGTTAGGAATTTGTAGTTTTTGAAAAAGATTCTGTTTTTAGAAGAGAACTGTAAAAATATTTAATTGATTGGAAAATAGAGACTATTTCTGTTAGATTCCTAACCTTTCCAGTGAAGACTGGAAAACCTTAATTACTGTAAATCAAAAGAATAGGTAGTTTCTGAACCATGACCTTAGGAAGTGTGACTTACTCCCGTACCAAGATAAACGTTAAACTGCTGGAACCTGGGAGCAGACTCTGCAGGGGACTTGTAGGCTCACCTCTGTGGTACTGCATCCCTGCTGGTTTACACAGAGAGCTAGGGACGGTGACGAGCTGAGCCAGACTGGGCCATACAACTCACCTGACTGAATAGGTTGGACAATCCTCCTGGCCAAACTTTGCAGCCTGCTCCTGGGTCTGTGGATACACTAGGGTGGGCTTTGTCAGCCAATATACCTTGCTTGGAAAGATTTTCTCAACCCTGGAGCAATGAAACTAACAACCTTTCAAAGCTGTCTAAACCACTGAAGCAATACCCTGGGAACACTCTTCCCCTAGTGGGATCTGTGAGATCATCAAATGACTCTGTCCATCCCCAGGTGCTGATGTTGTTTGACAGCAAGAAGCAACCCCCTTCTCCTCTTCAAACACAGAAGAACAAAACAAAAGACTGAAACATTTGTCCCACCCACCTTCCTCCTTACTTGACCCTCCCCACCCTAATTGGAGGCATAATGAGCATTCTTATTAACTATGGAAACAATATTAAAAGTAAAATAAAAAATTTTTAAAAGGAAACTGATTTAGGGTATAAGCATAAGTAATAAAAATACTATCTTCATGAGAAATGTGCATCAAAGTTATTTTGAATTAGTGAAACAAAAATTTGCTCAGTATTAAAATGCAAAATATAGGATGCTGCTCCAAATAGTCTGTTAATACCACAGACACTTGATATATGGTTTAATGAAAAATACATGTATATGTTGTACTTTTTTATTTGGCTTATCAGAAAAAGAAAAGTTGTGCTACACACTTAAAGATGCTTTGGGACATTTTTGAAGTATTTGATAATATTTGTTTTAATGTTACAAATTACATGGCAATCTATTTTTTTTCTTATTTTTCTCTCATCTTTAGCTACACAATCTCACCAGTGGTATTCTTGGGGCCCACCTAATATGCAGTGTAGATTATGTGCAACTTGTTGGCTTTATTGGAAAAAATACGGAGGCTTGAAAATGCCCACCCAGTCAGAAGAAAAGTTATCTCCCAGCCCAACCTCAGAGGTAACATGAGCAGTAGTCTTTTCTGGTGTTGAAAATGTCTTGTTATTCAGAGATTAGATTGTTCCCTGAAAACCAAAGTAAAGTATAAAGATGATGTCAGAGTGAGCAAAACTAGTTTTATAACTAAACATAGTACCTCTATATTCAGGGTTGTTGTGGAAGGAGGAAGTGGAAAGCAGGTTTTTTTCCCTCCCAGGTGTTCAAAAGAATGATCATAATGCAATTACTCAGACAAAGGAGTACTATAAGTGGGAGGTGTTAGCACAACCAGAGTTGACAAATTAAATGTTTGTAACTTTCAGGTACTGTTAAACATCTTCTTACATAAAGTAATAAATGCAAATTAAGCATTTTCTTCTTCCTCAGGCTATTGTGGAAGGACGATAAGATACAGACAATAGTTGATACATGATTTTAGTAAAAATCCTCCTAGATTGAAGCTGTTTAAACCCCTTTGTGTACCAGAGGGCAATAGTTGTTTCCCAACACCCACAGGGTTTCAGGACTCCTTGACCTAGAAAACAAATCAAAAAGAAGGACAGTTCCCTCAGCAATTTCTTACTATGTTAATGTGATTTGGAGTTGCTCCGTAGAAGCACAGACTACACCTCCAATTGCATTCCCTTCTCACCTTCTTCCCAAGGAGCACACTTCTCTGCTCTCTGTGTTGGGAGTAGAGTAGTAAGGTATAGAAACTTTGGTGGAAGATTTAAAAACTGTGCTGTGTTTTGAGCATGATGCAAGTAGTATCAACTTTGACATGCTCTGTTTGTTAACGTTTGTTGGTCTCTGACTTTGCAGGACACCCGGGTCAGAAGTCACATGTCCCGCCAGGCCATGCAAGGGATGCCAGTCCGAAACACTGGCAGTCCAAAGTCTGCAGTGAAGACGCGTCAAGCTTTCTTCCTTCATACTACATATTTCACAAAATTTGCACGTCAGGTCTGCAAAAACACTCTCCGGTTGCGGCAGGCAGCAAGACGGCCATTTGTTGCTATTAATTATGCTGCCATTAGGGCAGAATGTAAGACGTTTTTAAATTCTTAACCTTACTTGTTGTGCTTCTGACCATCTGCTTCTTTCACTCTTTTCTCTGTGTTTTTCCCCCCTTTTGGTTTGTTTGTTTGCAATAAACATAAGTTCCTGTGTACAGCCTTTTATTTGTTTTTTTTTAACATTGTTTTTGTCTGTTGCCATTTGTATCATGCCAACCTGAAAGAAAAAAAAATCACAATTTCTATAAATATTTATCAAACAAATAGTGATGCCCAATAAAAGGGTGGTTGGAGGTGATCCTGTCCCTGGAGTTTTGTAATGGAATTGCTTAAAGAGCCCTGATTGAAACATTTTTGCCTGTTCATGGTGTCTCAACAGAACCATTGAGGATGGTGTTGCAATGAAATCCTGTATGATGCAACACAGGCCAGACTTACTTGGATTCATTGGGTTTGAATAAAATTTACCAGTACACTAATTAGAAATTGTATGTTTTAGTAAACCTCTCATTTTCACATGACCCTTTTACTGTCATACAACATAAGAGATTCATGGTACACTGCATAGCACATTTCCTTATTAAAGGGTTTAGGAAATGACAAAAATTTTTAAATCATTTTGGGTGATTTTTCTGAAAGTACACATTGGGTTATTACATGCCATCATCTGAATTTGTGGTAAAGCAGTCTATTTGTGTTATTTGTTTTCCATTTCATAATCACATATATATCATTACATGACATCACTTATTTTCAACAATTTCAGTCGTATGCTTCATTTTATTAGAACACAAGCCATATGCACCAGTGAACTGTTGATTTTACTGTTAAAGCCATGTTTCTGCAATATGTACATAATTTGTGTGTTTACTCTGGAGTCACACTCTGGCTAGTATGTTAGAGCCATGCAGTTCTTCCCCTCAGGGATCAGAAAGCTTGCTGTCTGCATAGATAGGAAATCTTAAAGGCAGTCAGATGCTGTTTCTTTACTTTTCCTTTCGTAAGTTGCTCCGCTTTGATTCATAAAAGAGTGATGACTGAGAATGCATTTTTTTGGTTTTCAGTTTTTCACAAAGGTAATTTTGAGCAGAACAGTCAAAAGGCTTTGCAACTGACAAGTAAAAGCTCAGTAATAGAGGAAAAGTGCTTTGTGAAAAGAAGAGTGGAACTGGTAGCAGTATCAGATTCCCATGGAGGGGAAATTGAATGTTAGATTCAGTGATATTTGAGAATTTAGCTTTTTAACTCGAGGTTCTTGTACTAGCATTTCCGGCTAAGTGTTCTTAGCTTATCTCCTTACCCATTTGAGGAACTGGAAATAAACATATTTAACCAAATTGTTGCTTTAAAACACATATATTTTAATGTAATTTCTTAACTAAAAAGAACAATAAAACATTTGAGAAAGAAAATTAAGAAATTCCTGCATTGAAATTGACCCGGAGCCAGTATCATCTTTTGTTCCTTTGAATGGAAAAGAAACCATCACCACCCACCTTAATTGGCTGCTGAGAAAACCTTTGTCTCCTGTTGATTTTCGGTTAATTTGCATGTCATCTTTATTTTGATTCTTCAGCAAAGTGTGTTTTTCTGTCACTTCATTCTAATTTTTTTCCTTAATTGAAGGTCATGTGCTTTAAAAAAAGTCAAGATTAGATTACCTGTATTTTATTTCTGTAAGCATATAGAAAAGAATATTTATTGTGATGAGATTCAAAGAGCATATGTTATTATGTATTTATCTTCACTGGTTACAGAGAATCAGATTGTTATAATAATTAATGCTACCCTAATAGCTAAAATGACAATGTTTCAGTTGCATCTATTCATTCATTGTTTTTTAGTCAACTAATTAATCCTTTTCCTAGTGTCTGAATCTTATCCCATCTTCACTCTTACGCAAGTTGTTATCTGTTTGTCAGGTCTCTTAATCTTGGCTTGTTACGGAGACTAGATTTTAAGGCCCTAGTATCCACAGGCAACCATGCGTGTCATCCACTGGCCACACATATAGGTAGTTTTGTTTTTGCTTTCCAGAAGAATTTTGCTTGGTTTTCCCAAGGGCAATGATGACAGCCCCCACCTAATACTCCAATAAAATTAATGTACCTCTAAATCCTTTGGCAGTTTGTTATTCTAAAAATATTGATAGGTTAAGAGTTGTAATTAATACATATTTTGAATAACTCATCATTATGCTGAGGAAGAAATGAGTTTTTCTTGTGAGCACACTGAAAAGTGACCCCTTCCATGACTTGGAGCAGCAGCAGTATGGCACCCAGTGACGCAGGCAGAGTTCATGAAGTAAGACTACCTAAGAGCGATGAAATAGCAGGCTAGGGAGACAGACTCAAACAGCTGAGAGAAGCATTGGTCACAACTATTCATCCTTGATTTATGAAGTAGTTCCTGTTGAGAGGAAACTTTTTGGATTGGGCATAACATTCTTTGGCCTTTATTTTCATCCAGAAGTATTTTGAAAGACTTGGTAAAAAGAAAAGTCTTTGCAAGAAGTTAAGAAGACGATGAGATCTGTTAATATTTAAAATTTTTCCTTTTGAGTCATGAAAATGTTTCCTGTTTAAAAAAATAACTTAAAAGCAAGTAAATAGTATGACCAATATGTTTAAAATTTGAGATATCTATCTGAATGTATGTAATTTTAAAACCAGTTTCCCCAAATACCCATTTAGATGTAAATAATGTGCCCTTATATGTATGTATACAGGTTCATGCCCAAAATTACCACCCCCCAGTAAAATGCCCAGGCCCGTTCTGCCATGCGTACAGTGCTTATAAAAATGCCTTGGTGGGCCAAAACACAAAACATTACATAAAGTCAAGTACTGTGTTGTTCACAAGACTTGGAGCCCAAATAGCACATCTAACCACATTAAGTTTAGGCATTCTGTCTCTTCCTCATGCTCCCCCGACCCCAGCAGCAGTAAAGCTATACCATGACAACAATGTCTTTTCTCACTGCCATGAGCTAGGATCTCAGACTTCCTATATGACTCTGTCAAGAATGAAAAAATTCAAATACCTGATGAGCATGAAGTATGATTTCACATATGTCAGAGACTGAAGTTAACTTAATTGTATTAGAAGGATCATATTTGATAGACACTCATAGAAGCAGTTAATAGAAAAAGGTTGCCCTGGCAGCTTGTACAGATGAGCAGGTCTCAGAGCTAACACCAGACTCCAGCAGCCTCTGAATCCCCCTGTATGGAGTTATCTGAAAGTTACCAAAGGCCGGTTTTCTGTTTGAAGATATTAGTACAGATTTGAGAGAATCCCAGGATCCTCAATTCATGAGAATTTTGTTGAATATTTTAAGTGTGTGTCTAGTAATTTCTCATTGAAAGTGATGAATAATTGTAATGTACTTTGCTGAAATTTTAAGCCTTAAACATTAGAACAGTTTTGGTTTATTTTGGTGTTTTGTTATTTTACTTACAGTAACATTTTATTTCTAAATAGATACTTTAAATGTGCTTAAAGGTGTAAAAGTGGTTACATATTACCTTCCTATTCCTGATTTACCCATTTTGGAAGTAGCCAAACTGTCTTTTAAGTATGCATGATTATCTGTGCATTTGTAAGGATCTAGGAAGATGTGTTCTTGGGTTTTGTGAAGATAGTAGCATTCTGTATACATTGTTCTATCCCATAATTTAACCTCCCTATTTAATTTTTAGGTTATTTTCAACGATAAATAATGTTGCAACAAACATGCAAATGTCATTTTGCACTGTCTGCAAAGTTTCTGGGAGAGCTGGGTCAAGGCACATGCGTTTGAATTTCTGCTGCTATTCCTCAGTTGTCCTCAGGAAAACTGTGGTTCATGACCAGTGAATGCCCACTTCTCTCGGACCTTGTCACCAGTAGACCAGTGACACCTAGTTTGCATTTATTGTTTTGAGTGAGATAGAAACCTTTGCATATATTTGAAAGTCATTTTTATTTCCCTTTCTGTTAACTGTTTTTGCCCCTGGCCTGTTAGCCCCTAGATGAAGTGTTACTAAATTTGGGGACTTTTTAACATCTTAGTGGGTTTCTTGTTGTTTTGAGAGGCAGAGAGAGTTCTCTCCCTAAATGCCAGGATGTTACTGGGAACTAAGAACTCAGACCACACCTCCCAGCTATGGCAGGGGCCCAAGTGCTTGAGCCACAACCCGCTGTACCCAGGGTCACACCAGCAGGAAGCCAGGCATGAGTGTGAGGTCAGGGCTCTAACACAGGCACTCCTACAGGGACACCCCAGCAGTTCAGATGACATCTTGATCTCTACAACCAAACAACCTCTGTTAATGGAGTTAGCTCTTGAACTGTGATATGCAATGCAAATATTCCCCTTGTTCTGTATTTGACTTTGCTAATGGTACATTTAAAAGAACCAAGCAGGTTCTTTTAAAAAAGGATTTTTTTTTTTTTTTTTTTAGTTTGAAAGGCAGAGTTAGAGAGAGAGGTCTTCCATATGATGTTTCATTCCTCAAATGGTTGCAATTGCTGTGGCTGGGCCAGGCCAAAGACAGGAACCTGGAACTGCATCCAGAGTTTTCATGTGGTTGGCAGAGGCCCAAGCACTTGGGCCATCTGCTGCTGTTTTCCTAAGTGCATTAGCAGAGAGCTGGATCAGAAGTGAAGGAGCAGAGACGCTAACTGTTGCACATGTGGGATGCTAACAATGCAGGTAGTGGTTTTACCCACTACTATACTACACTGGCCCTGCAGTTTAAAACAGAAGTTTATCCTTATCAAAAAAAAATTTATGGCATCTGGGTTTTATGTCTTGTCTAGAAATGCTTTTAGAGTTCTACAAGCAAATTGTACTGATGGTGTTTTTTTTGGCAGGGGTCTTGAAAGCCATGTAAAGTATTTTAATGAATTTTAATTCAATGGATACATTTTGCAATTTTTCTGTTTCAACCATACTCCCAGTATTTCTAAAATTTGCAAAAAAGTAAATGTGAGTTGAAAAATTAAAAAAGACTCATTTTCCATGTTCACCTCAAGCAGGCAGGGCTTATCCCTACAGAAGCCAAAAACCTGCCTGTGCCCAACCGGGACTCAGGTTGGGTGCAGATGTTCCCTCTCTTCTGGTTCTTCGGGCTTTCTCTGGTCACTGCCTTCATCTGTGCACTCTCTCTGTTGGCATATCTTTCTGCTAGACAAGCCAGTTGAGTGATTAGAGAGCAAGGACGGACAGGTAGCACCCCAGGCCTGAGGGTATTGAATATGGCCCAGATCATCCTGTGGATGATGGCTGTTGTCTCAGGGAGTGGCTGCAGTTCTTCTAGAGTAAAATGTGATTGTAATCTTAGCACCTTTCTCTCTAATCTCTTCCTAATTGAGACATAATTCTTGCCACCAACTTTAAAATGTCATGAATATTAGCAAATGATGGATCTCTCTGAGGAGTTCTGATCTTAGCTCAGAGGTGCCTTGTAATGTGAATCTTGACTTGAACATCTGATCATTAATCCTACTGATTTAATGAGAAATTAAGAGCAAAATGAGTATAGGCTAAAATGAAATATCTCTAAAAGATATTATGTTGATCTCTTCAGTGGATTTGTTCTTATCAAAGCAGTGGTTATATCCCTCAGTGTTCATCAGTTGGAACCATGGTAGCTGTTTGCCATTGGACCTCACACATTGAAATCAAGAGCCATGTTAACCTTATTCCTAGGAATACAGCAGTTGTCTTAGACATTAAGAAAACAACCAAGACAATTCACTCAAGCTTTGTTGCTAGAGAAGTAAAATGCTGCCTAGTCCTTATCTAACTAGAACTTGAATTTTAGATGAGATAGTAATATTAAGAAGGAATTACATGGTAATAACTCAAGGATTTGACAAGTATTTGTTCCTTGTCGTGTTTGGGTTTCTTCCTGATGATTATTTTTTATTACTTCTCCAAAGGATGCTTCTGATATTTCTGCCCTTGTCTTTGCTGTTGTTCAATAGCAGGTGAAAAAATATCATAAACAATATTTTTCTCAAAGAAAAGTAATTAAAAAGGATAAGAAATCAGATCATTTTTCATTTTTAGTGGTTACATAATTAACCAATAATGGGGGTACATAGATTATTGTTGCTTGTGTGTTCTCTTTTTTTAAGTTTTTTCTCACCTTCTATCTAATAGTATTGGGGAAAGAATTTTTCTTGGTATAAAAAAGGTCTAGAATTTATACAAAAGGTTCTATTTTAAATTATTTGAAGTTCTAGATTAAATTTTACATTTAACACCATTAGCATATTGCTCTGAGTGTCAGAAAATTTCCTGCATTCATGTCTAGAAATGTAGGTCTCAGCTTGCAAAAGGTAAAATTCTCTGGTAGAATAAAAATCTCACAGGTAAAGAAAAAAACATAAACAGGATAGAATCATATCAGCTAAAGCTACTCTTTTAAGCTTCAAGACAGTATCTGCAAATTAAAGGAATATTTCAATGCCCAATATTTTTTGTTTTGTCTCTTCAAACTTTTTAGAATATAGCTATTTGGGGTGAGAGACAGCCATGTTCCACATCTACTCTTCCATCTAAAGAATTAATTATAAGTGTCTGCGTTGTCTGTTTTCTCTGTCTGAATTGTCTTATGATAAACTGAGGAATGTGACAAAAATATGATCTAACATCTACTTTCAGAGTATCTTACTGTTTTAGTTGTTGAATGAAATATTATGCATACAGGTATCCTTTAAAACCTCAGCATTTATGATGTCTTAGTAGTCTATAAGGGATGGAAAACCAGTATGAAAGCCAACTGGCCTTTTGCAAGGTTCTCTTCTAATGGGTATTGCCAAAATACGTTGCAACTTCCCTTTCCATCCGTGTCCGAGATTGCTGAGAATGTTGTCTTTGTCAGCTGTCATTATCACCCAAGCTAGATGAATCTTATTTTATAAACTGACTCCATCCTGTAGTTCATGCACATTTTCTCACAATAATATAGGAATGCTGGGTCCAGATAGGAAGCACGTTTGTGTTGCCTTTCAGATCAGCACATACAGAAAGACAGCCTGTATGTGAAGTGTTTAATAGTTACAGACATATGGGCCTTTGAGGTGAGTGTTTTTTATAATTCAATGATTGGGGAACCTGGGCTAGAAATGGTTTTATCAAGTCCAAAAGGAAATGATACAGAAATCTGGTGGACGTTTTGCATTGTTTTCACTTGCACATTTATATTTCTGCAGTGTGTGTGGTGTAGGTAGAGAATCCACCTCACTGGTTGTCTCCATGTTTCTTTCTCTCCTCAGATGCAGACAGACATGCTGAACTATCTGGAAGTCCCCTGAAAAGCAAAAGCACTAGGAAACCTTTGGCATGTATCATTGGGTATTTAGGTGGGTATTTTCTAATCGAGGAAAAACTCAAAGAAATTTCTGTGTGTCATAATTACTTGACCATTGTAATTGGACATACTAAGTTTAAGTATTTCAGAAAGGTGAAACTGGGTACTTTCACATGTATGGTCAGTGTGTTTTGGAAATTTTTATTTTTATTATCAACACATATTCATACACAGTTGTAGAGGTATGTTTACTGTTTCAAGAAAACTCATTGAGGGGCCAGCTCTATGGCACAGTAGGTTAAGTCACTGCCCATGGCACTGGCATTCCCATATGTACAAGTCCCAGCTGTTCCACTTCTCATCCAGTTCCCTGCTAATGGCCTGCAAAAGTAATGGAAGATGGCTCAAGTGGTTTGGCCCCTGCACATTTGTGAGAGACCCAGATGAAACTCTTAGCTCATAGTTTCAGCCAGGGGTAAGGCAGGCCAAAGCCAGGAGCCAGGAATTTCATCTGGGTCTCCTATGTGGGATCGGGGGCCCAAGTACTTGGGCCATCTTTTACTGCTTTTACAGGCTATTAGAGGGAAGCTGTAGTGAAAGCAGGGCAGCTGGAACTCAACCTGTACCCATATGGAATCCTGGTGTTGTAGTGGTGGCTTAACCTGTCCCAATGTGTCCCCTCACTTCTCCCTTAAAATAGAGGACTGACTTATCTACTCTCTCATAAAAATATGAGGTCAAACTCATTTCTTATCTATCCTGAAAAAATATTTACAGTTTTGATGTGCCAATTAAGATTGCCATGAAAGAATGTTTTATATGACTCCCTGATTTCATCATGCTATCTCACACAGAAATCTCCAAAGATGATGGCTCAATTTAATGTGAAAATACTACAACTAAGAATACCATAGCATTACCGAATGATGACTTCTGATTTTTTAAAGTTTTAAGTTAAATAATTTACACAATAATAATCCCTCACGATACCTAGAAATACAAGTGGCATGATTTCATGCTTCTAATATTTTTCATTTTCTCAATAAAAGTGAAATGTAGTGAGAATTGCTCCACACCTTACTGCTGTGTCAGAAAGATTGATAGATAATGTAGCATCCAGACATTCAGTCATTTAGAAATCAAAGTAGGGCCTTGAACTGGGGATGTTATATAGTCCTTATCCATGTCCTAGAAATCTGAAGCTGACAGCACCCTTGCTGTTACCCTGTGACCTTGTTTCTTGTTTCATTTTTTAGAGGAAGAAGAGTTGCTTTGATATCCCCTAAAGTAACGGCATGGTTACCAGGGGCATGATCTAGGTCGTAGCGATAAAATCCTTTAAGATATTCATCTTTATTCCCAAGCAAGACCAACTCCTGGAAGCCCCTTCCCACCTTACAGGGCAAAGTTCTGGTCATGAAAATGACAGTGTATTTCTACTGTGGGCCAATTGGTTTCTATTCCTACAAGATAAGCCCCATGAACTGCATTCCTATGCAACATATTTCTGCATGTTTACTGTACCCAAACACTGTAGTGATTTTGGGTACAGCCACATGAATAAGACATTGCCCTCAAAGATCTTAGTCTGTTGAGAAAAACACATAAATAATGAAAGAGAATTAGGTGCTGTAGAGTTCCAGGTCTTAATATGCACTAGGCACTTAGAGGAAGCAGGAGTTATCTCCACTGAGTATTAGGACTGCCTGACTTAAGAAAGTAGTAGTTGATCTCAACAATGGAAGGATACAAGAACATTTTCTCCCTGCATGAGGTCAAGAGAACCAGATAGACAAAGGCCACAGTGAGTCCAAGAACCCAAGAAGTTGAGGAAAGGCAGGTGGTCTGGTCTGGACAGAGCATTGGAGGGTGGAGCATGCAATGAAAAAAGGTTAGCAGGCATTCAATGCTATGCTGGGGGGCGGGGGAAATGCACATTTTTTAGGGTAGTACTTAAGCCATTTCTTAATATTGACATGTATAAGATTTTGACCAGCCTGCTATATGGTAATCCTAACTATCTGGATGGCTATTTCTAAATTTCAGTGAATCAAGCTGATGTCTGCTTTTAGCTCAGGTGGTGAGAGAGTGGAAGGCAGAATGGCTTGGGCATGGATGGCATGCTGGGCTACAACTCTGGGATTCAGTGAGCAGGAGGAGGCTTTGGAGGCCTAACGTTAGTAAACAGACTGAAATCCCTAAATCCTGTTCCCACACTGTTTGAATTTGCATCCATCTACAGAAAGTGCTAGCAGTTTTAGGCTTCGTGGCTGACAACAATGTACTTCACATATACCGCACACCCAGTGTAGTTTTATGGTACTTCCTTGGTCAAAGCAGTTCCTCTGTCTCTTGCCTATTGTGTTTGGACTTCGATTTCAGATTGCATATGTTATCCAAATGTTCTGAGCTGGACGTGGCTGACCCTAGTTCCACACCCTGAGTGGCAGAGCCACAAAAGGAATCTTTTTCAGAAAACTCACACACGAGGCATGCTGTATGTATGTTCCTGGTTTGATGAGCGCAGAGGTGGCTCCCCCCGACACACACCCCTTGGGCTACCTCTGCATACATCCTTTTTCTGGTTCATCTGAAGAGTCAGATGCTTTACTCCCTCGGTTAGTCTTATGTGAAGTGGCTCGCTACTCTGCCCTTTTGTGCTCACAACCTGAGGCTCAAGAGCTCAGGCAACAGGGGGAAGACCTGGCTTCCTTGAGGCCTACAGCCATGGCAACAACACTTGAAGCTGATTCATTATGCAGGTCCTTGGCTGCCTCCTAAGGAACAGATTCTGAGCTCATTAAGACGATGTATGCCTATTAGCCAGTGTAAATGCACATGGAGATTATTAATATGATGTTCTGAGTGAGAAACCTTTTCCACCCCTACCCCCACCCCTGTCAGAGATCCATCCTGCGAAGAAACCTAATGTAATCCGATCTGCACCAAGCCTGCAAACCACAACTACCAAGAGGATGCTAACTACCCCGAACCACACGTCTCTGAGCATTCTGGGGAAGAGAAACTACACTCATCACAACGGCCTGGATGGTATGTCAGCCCGGGGTTTCCACAGGCCGCTCCCAGGGCCAGGGCCCCTTTGCTCTGGTTCGCTCAGTTGTGTCACCTCTCAAGTCCAAGGAATATGTTCCAAACAGGTGTGCTACAGGATGCAAATGTTTGGGGAGGGGTGCAGAGAGGCCAGAGGCCATGTGCCAGGGGGAAGACCTTTTCCCCAGTGGTGTCTGTTGGTTTTATCAGTGGAACTGCCCTAGGAAGGCTTGCCTGGCTCCAGACACCACTGGTTAATAACGTGCTGACTGGGATTTGCTTAAGTTGCCTTGAGCATCATGATGTGGCAGTTCTCTCTGAGGGTTCTGGTCATTCTGAATTTGGCATTTTTTTTCTCTGCTTCTTTTCACTTTATGGATTTTTGTAATTGCTCAAGAGTGCTACAGGTTGTGAGAGGAATTGCCTGGGTGATATCCTAAGTGCAAGAATAATAATTGGTTGGAAATGGGAACACTGAGAAATATCACCTCTTAACTGAATTACTCCTCTCATGGGCTTGGCCATCTTATGACTTCAGGTAGAACTAAATTATCTTCCCATTTGAACTCTAAGCACAGCTATATTAAGTCACTTGGATAGTGCTATTCATTTTAATAGTTCTGGAGTTTGAAGCTGTCTTTACTATTTAAGTGTTGATATTTGTTTATGAATAAACTCTCTCCAGACTTGTCATGCCTATGGCACTTGAAATTCCTTCAGTGACAGTAAATTGTTTGTAAAAAGGCCCTAGAGCAGAGCTGTGGAATGGACCTTCTAATAATAATTTCCTATGGTCATTTCTGTTCACTATGACTCTTGATGATCATAACTGTTTCTAAATGAGTAAAAAAAAAAAAAATCGAGGGGAGGGGTTGGTGAGCACTTTGGCTTGCATTTGTCACAATGGTTTTCAAGAAAGTTAGCTCCAGACCTTGCTAATGAGAGCACTGTTTACCCTAGCCACAATGTACTTGGTTTCCAGATGACAGAAGACTCAGGAGGGACTCTATCAAAATGTGGAAATTGGGTTCCTTTCCAGCCTTTCCTTGCCCACAGATTAGGGCCTCTGGATTCTGGCTTAAATGGAATCTGCAATCTTTTTTATAGTGCTGCTGCTGAAATCATACAATAAGTTCTGGCTGTTTTGATGTACATGTATATATAAGTATACTCCTTAGGGCGTTGCGACTGATGTTGCATTACAGCTTTCTGGTGTCTTCTTCCACCCACATGGCTGTTTTGTGCCCATCCTGGCTGTGTGTTAGCATCTATTGTCCTTGACTCAGAATCACAGGAACCCCTTTCCTTAGAATTTCTTTAAAATGGCAACTGGAAATATTCCCTCCCCAGGACTGTCTTGTGCCATGTTCCTCTGAGTGGAAGTTGCTGGGATGTTACTGCCTTTATGCTCATGCTAAACACATGCCCAAGACCATGGGAGTACAGGGAATAAGAATCTGGCCTCAGCCAGGAAAATTACCTATCTCTTTATCTGCAAAGAGCCAGCACTGAAACACTCCTTCAGACCCAACTGTCTCGGCTGACTGCCAGGGTGTGTGGAGCAAAGCTACACCTGCCCTCAACTACATTATCTCATTGAATCAACATGATAGGAAGTTAGGGGAGAACAGGGAGTTTGTGTTGCATATCATTATATCTCTAAGCCTCTCACGGTGTCTAGCATGTAGTAGGTCCCCACATACAGTAATTGTATAAATGAAAGTGATTGAGTAAAGCGAGACCTAGAGAGGTGAATTAGCTTGTGAACAGTTACCAAGTACTCCATAGATGGATTGGGATTTCCACTTGAGGGTGACTGATTTGGTCTGCTCTTTGGAAACTACTGTTCCAGATGAGTGTGGCTCTCAAGCATGCTGTCCTAGGTCAACAGAATAAAAATATAAGTTTTAACAACTGATTTCATATGAGAAATCAGCATGTCAGATATTGAAGAACAGAAATGGTGAATCTGGAACTTGGAGGAAGTTGTAGCAAGCAGGTGCTGTTCTCAGAGTTGGAAAGCACCACAGAAGGAGCTGGTGTTATTGCAACTAGAAGTTCAAGGAGGACTCTGAGAAAAGGGCCCTGTGTTACTGGACAGTCATCTGTCAGGAGAGATGATGAGGCTGGGTCTGGGACAAACTGTGGCTTCCTGGGACCACACTTGCAGGAGCAGGAAAGTACAGGTTCCTCCTAGGACTCTTCTAGAGCCTTGCAGGTTCCATCTAGCAACCCCTACTGGCGTAATAGAACAGGACAGCAAAGGAGAAGTGGATGTTCTGGGACCCGATCTTCCCATCAGGAGTCTGTGGAGTAAAGAGCCAAGAAGCCAAAATGTAACAGAAACACACATTTTGGAAAGTATGTACCTCTTGTATTCCTAATGAATCCTTTCCCCTACATACTGGGTCTTTTCTTATTTCCGAGTAATAAAGAATCCTGGCCAAGCTGATTTTCCAAGATAAACTGAATGTACTGGGAAAAAAAAATGTTTGCCCAATGATGAGTTTTCATGGGACAACAGACACAAACTCATGGGAAGACCTGGTCTGACAGGGTCTCTGTACTCTATGTGGCCTATTAATCTAACTGCATGGCCCCGGGGCAACATAGAGACTCTGATGACCAGGAGGTGAAATCTTCATACACAAGATGCCTCAGTCCTGGGAATCAGTAATGGCAGTGATGTGGGCTTGAGGGATTTAATTTTCAATCCAGGTTCTTGCCTCATTCAGGTGTCAGAATTCTGAATGGATGCAACCATATAGCCTATACAACTGAGAACAGGAGTTATTTGAAAGTGAGAGAAAAAACATTCACACATGAGTGTAGGCTGCCCCACATGGAGAGATGTTGGTCATGAGTGGTGGACCAAAGGATCCCTAGAGGGGAGGGGGAAAAATTAGCACCCCCACCTGTAGTCAGGAGAAAAAAAGCTGGCTGTCCCTCATTTTCAGCCTCTTTTAGCATGTGTAAAGCCATCTGGAAATTTTGTAGCACCTTCGTGAGGAGTTTAATATCTGTATGGTCATCCTGATGTCTCCTGGATGAGACATGGGTACATCCTAGGAAAGTGGGTGCTTATGATTGACAGGAAGAGATGTACTATTATATAACAAGTTTCCTGCCCACCTAGGCATAACTAACTGCCTGCCTATTCACACCATATCATTAGGAAGAACGAAGGTTTGAAATTATAGAACAAAATTAAGATATAGCACCTTGTTAATCTCTCTACCCTTCAGTCTTTTCTCTTAGCTGCTGATCCAGCCATGTTCCATGTGCTGCCATGATGGTTTCCAAATCCTGCCTCCTTGCTCACCCTCCCCCCTTTTAAAGATTTTTATTTATTTTTATTGGAAAACCAGATTCACAGACAGGAGGAGGAGGAGAAAGATCTTCCATCTATCTGTTGGTTCACTTCCCACGTGGCTGCCAAGGCTGAAGCTGAGTCAATTCAAAGCCAGGGACTTCTTCCAGATCTGCTATGTGGGTTCAAAGTCCCAAGACTTTGGGCCCTCCTCTGCTGCTTGTCCAGGCCACAGTCAGGGAGCTGGATGGGAAGTGGAGCAGTCAGGACATGAACTGGTGTCCATATGGGATCCTGGTACATATAAAAGCCAAGATTTAGCCATTGAGCCATCATGCCAGACCTGCCTCCTCCACTTCTGACTTACAGATTTCTGACATCATTACTGCCAGCAAACCAAGCACCTGCCACATATAGCCTAATTGGTTGATTCCAAAGTCCCTCAGCAGGGACATAAGAATCCATCCTGGGGAACTGTTCCATGTGTGAGACCCCAATACTTGGGCAACAGGGAGGCAAGACTTGTCTGTGCTATGAGCAGGAGGCATGGAAGGACGATGTCTGAGTGTTTGGAGTCAGAGAGGACTGATTGCTGATGTCCCTGATTACTTCCTGAGTAAGCATGGGTGGATCCCTTTGCACCTGCTTTCTCCTCTGTAAATCTGCTAAGTGCAGATCACATTTGCCTTTCAGAATTTTTTTGCAGTGATTAACATTTTGAATGCTAGTCAAGTAGAAAGCCAAATTTCAGAGAGGTTATGGGATTTACCAGACACATAAGGAACAGAGAAGAGCTTTCAACTCCAAATCTACTGCTTTCCCTGCTGAATGAGTAAGGCCCCAGTCTGTGTGTGGAGCACAGCAGGGACTACATTTATGGTCTCTGTGCTTGGGAGGTGGGTGTGTTTTTGCAAATCTTTAGAGAAATGTGGTGGGTATTTTTATTACTTGATTTAATAAGTATAATAGTTTTTACTTTTTAAAATTGTTTTTATTTTTATTTTAAAAGCTTATTTATTTACTTTAAACAGAGAGATTGATACTGATATTTCATCTGCTGTTTCACTCCCCTAATAGTCTGAAATAGCCAGGAACTCCATCAGGGTATCCCACATGGGCAGCAGGGGCACAAGCACTTGGTCAGTTTCTACTATATTCCCAGGCACATTAGCAGGGAGCTTGATCCAAAGCAGAGTACCAGGACTGGAACCAGGAGCTTCAACATCAGATGCCGTCATTGCAAGAGGTGACTTACCTCTCCTGACCCCCAAGCCAAAGTGCTGACCCCTATCACTGTGGAATGAAAACCCTTCACCTCCCTTCCTGCTCTGTCAAGCTGCTCTGCCAAGCTGCTCTGCCGTATCAAACTGCTCCTCACTCTGGCAGCTGGGGCCTGGGAACTAGATTAGCATTAGGAGGAGGGGGAAAGAAAGGAGAAATTCAAAAACATGTTTGAGTCAAATCCTATACTATTCCCAGCATAGGTTGTAGATATTCGTTAAATGTCAGAATTTTATCTACATTTTAAAAGAGCAACTGCTATTACATTTTATTTGGAAAATTACTAAGATATCAGCCATTTTTTATGTGTGAATTGTTTATAAATAAGATGTCAATACCTTCCTTATAACTGTATTTGTGTCTTACCTAAAAGTCTGATTTTCAAAAACCGAGTCACAACTTGCTTAAAGGTGAGCCAGGGGTATGCTAGTATGTATTTGTGCATCATAAGGGCCCAGGAGGTATACAGAGAAGTTGCCCCGTGTGAGTTATTTTGAGGAGCATCAAAGACAGCATGTGGGGGCTGGTATGGTGGCAGAGTAGGACAATCATTTGCCTGCAAGTGTTGGCATTCCATATGGGTGTCAGTTCATGTATCACCTGCTCCACTTCCAATCCAGCTTCCTGCTAATGGCCTGGAAAAACAGTGGGTAATGATTCAAGTCCTCGGGCCCCTGCACCCGTATGGGAGACTTGGAGAAAGCTTTTGTCTTCGAATTGACCCAGCTCTGGCCATTGTAGCTATTTGGGGAATTAATCAGTAAATGAAAGACATTTTTATCTTTAAAACAACAGCAATAACAAAAGCAAAACTAACTAACTAACTAACTAACTAACTAACTAACTAACTAAAACAGGCCTGCTTAGCTTCCTTAGCTCATGTATTTAGAAAACTGAAAGCATGGGGGATGGAACACCATGACCTTGAAATAAAACAGTTTTTTCAGAATGCAGGCGGAATCAGAAGGAATTCTAGCAAAGAGAGGGGCAGGTGGACTATGGAAGCCTCTTGTGTGATCCTCACTCCCTCCAAAGGCACCCTTGGTTCCTCCTGCAGTGTCGACTGCCTGAGCTTGGGTGGGTCAGGAATCCTTCCATGCCATGGCGCAAGCACAGGCAAATGCCTGTTGAGTCTGTCTTTATTACATGGTGGCCGGGGGGGCCGGGACCTCTAGAGGCACTGCTGCTTGTAGAGTGACAGGGATCAACAGAGCATTGGTTCATATGCTCTTTCCAGGGTGATGCAGCTCTCATCCTGGAGGTCCTGAGAGGACAGAGCATGCTGGGAAAACCAAGTAAAGAGGCACGAAGAAGAGAGATGAGTTTGCAGTGGGACAGAACCAGGGCATGTGAGCTGGGGAAGGTGATGGATTGTCCAGTAAACTTTAATCTGCTCTCCTCTGACTTATTTCCCCTGAGGCTTCTGAGTACACTGGAAATCTAGTTTTTAAAAATTTATTTTCTGCATTCAATAATGTCATTTTTCTGGCTGCCCCGGGAAGAGGATATCTAATGTGGATGCCCCTGTAGGTGCAATATTATGGTGTGGAGAGTGTCCTTTTGATGATTTGTTTCCGAAATTGGTGACACAGCACTTCCAACTGTCAGCTTCCCACCACAGGAAATGGGAGATGGTGAAGGCCATTGTATCAGTAAGCAAGCTCTGGGCATGCACCTGCTGTCTTTGCAAATTCCAGTAAAAATAGACTGACAAGGACAGCTGATGGCACTGTTAGGCATGCTCAGGCCCAGGCTGCCTTCTGTTAGAAATGTTCTGTCCTTTCCAAAAATTGCAGTGTTTTTCAAATCTTCTGAAATATTGTTTATAGAAGAGTATCATCAGGTGTCCTTAGACTCACCTCCAGTCTCTTTATCTCAGCTTGGAATGTCATGACCTGGTTGAGAGTCAAACTTTTGAGAGTTTTAGGAAGTTATTTCATGAAGAATCATTATGACTTCAGGGTTTATTGACTGTGAAGCAGCATAGGAGAGTACCTAGCCCATCAAGAGGGTCTAGGACAACTGAAGCATTGTCACAGGGTGTTTGAGGTCCCCTCAGCTTATGACACCATATGCAGGAGAACAGTAGAGGAACAAAGCATGAATCATCTATAACTTGGACTTTTGGAATATTCTGGAAGGATGCCAAATGAGCCAGGAAACGTTTCCCCATGGGGCCAATGTTGTGGCGTACAAGTTAAGCCACCACCTGCAGCAGTGGTGTGTCCCATACGTGTTCTCTCACCTCAGGATGGTCTCTGAGAAGGAAAGTGAACCTTTTACTTAAGACCTGGGTCGCTAGTTTTTTGTTTGTTTGTTTTTTGGGGTTTTTTTGTATTTTTAATTTTTTATATATTTCTAAATTTCATTTTGTGACACAGTTTCATAGGCTCTGGGATTCCCCCAACCCCTCCCCAGGTCCTCCCCCCATGTTGGATTCGTCCACATTGTTGCAGTAGTACAGTTCATATCCAGTCATGATTCCTTCGTTGTGGGCATGTACCATGCGTAGAGTCCAGCATCTTATTGTCTAGATAAGTTCATTTGGAGACCATTCGTGGTCTGAAAGTGGAGCTGGCAGAATATCATATGGGTCTCTAGTTTTTGCAGAGAAAGATGTTTGGGAAAGAAAAGGGAACAAACCAGCAGAGAAAGGGGAGCAGGTCCCTGAGCAGAGGGTTGAAGAGGTTTAATTCATCCATCAGAAGAATAAGAACAATGGGGCTGGCTTTTGGCCTCATGATTTTGGCATCAGCTGGGAGGCCCACATCCTTTTATGAGAGTGTTTGCCTCCAAATCCTAACTCCACTTCCCCTTCAGCTTCTGGCTAACGTGTAATCTGGGAAGTAGCAGATGGGGTTCAGGTAGTTGGGTCCCTTCTGTCCATGTGGGAGACCTGGGTGGAGTTTCTGATTACTGCATTCATCATGACCCAGAACCTGTGGTTATGCATATTTGAGTGAACTAAAAGATGAAAGCATGTTCTCTCTCCGTCTCTTTTAAAAGGTGATTGGGTGGGGAAAGAAAGGGAGGGTATTCAATACCTGGATCTTGATGCCCCAGGAGAATAAAGACCAGCCTTACAAGCCCATCGACTGGGCACCCACCTTAGTGGTCCCTGTGTCCTGTGTCTGTGTACCAGAGTAAAGAGAAGCCCTCTGATTCAGTGAGCTCACGGCAATGGAAATGGACTGTCTGTCACAGTCACAGTTGGTTTGGGAACACCCAGGGCTCATTTAAAGCTTCCCAAACCAGCTCATTGTTATTTTCTTCCTTTATTGCCAGTTTTCCCTTGCAAATGACAGAGTACTCCTTATGCTCAGGAAACACCTGGGTTATAATGTATTCATTTTCCTCCCTCAATGAAATACTTATTTTTATCAGCAACGTTCCACATATGAATGAATGAAGAAGTGGTTCATGTGAAATTGAAGTGCACACTTGGCAGGGAGCGTGAGAGATGGAGATCTCTGAGAAAACCCCTTCCTGATATTCTGCTTGCTGATTCGCTGAGAGGGTCTCCCTGGGGCAGTCAGTGACAAAGCCCCCAGTGAAAGCAGGGACCCAGGATGGTGTGGGCCTCCTGGACTCTCCCTCTGACTTCACTTTTTCTCTCCATTTCCACCTCTGTGTCTTCTTAATTTCTAGAAGACTTTTCTTATCTTTACCTTCCAACCAGATTTCTCTGCTAACTTTTAATTCAAATTTTGTTATTGGGCATATATATACAGTCATTGTGAATTGATCCTCTTTATCTGGTATTACTCCTTGTTTTGAATTTATTTTGTTTAATATTATTGTTGTCATACCAGGTAACTTTGCTTTTGTTTTTTGTTTTTTAATGAACTTTTCCCCTAGTTTTATTAAACCTGAAATGGAATGACTCTTAGGCCTCCCTAGAGCCGGCACGTGTTGTTCTAGTGCAGATTTTTAAAACCCCATAAAGATAGCTTCCATTTCCAGTGCTTTTTAAAACACCTAGGACACAGTGTAATTATCTTTTAGTGAATGTAAATATTAAAAATGTGTGATTGGGTAAGTTGCAACATATGTATGTATGCACTAGGGAACCTTCAGGAAAATCAAGATAGTAAGTTGATCCATTACCTCCAAATATTTTCTCATACCCTTTTGTGGTCTTCTGTCCTTCTTCTTTCCGTCCTCTACCTTGTTCCCTAAGGGACTAGCCATGTGATTTTTGTCACTGTGAATTTGTTTATATTTTCTATAATTTTATGTAAATGGGGCCATACACTATGTGCTCTGCATTTGAGTAATTTTGAGATTCCTATCTTCAATGTCACTGATTGTTCTGCAGGATCAAATCTGTAGTGAATCCCATATGAAAAATTTTTTGTTTTAGATTTTGTGGTTTTTTTTTTAGTTTTTGCATTTCTGTTTAGTTCCTTTGTACTTATAAAATACATCATCTTGTCACTTATTGTAGCCATCTTGTCTTACAGATTATTTAGCATAGTTGTGGTTATATTTGCAACTGACAGCTGCCAATTCTAACATCTTGGTCGTTCGTTTTTTTTCTTCTGATTATGGTTTGAATTGTCCTGCTTCCTGTGCCTAATAATTCTTTACTGGTCACCGGGAATGACAAGTCATAGAGACTCTGGATTCCATTGTCTTCTTGCGCAGAATGTTTTGTTCTAGCAGGTTCTGTGGAATCTTGTTGTAAAGGTTTGTTAAAGCTCACTGGTTTTGATTTTATCCTTAATATTATCGGATGTCATAGAAAGACCAGGTTGTTAACTTGGCAGAGCTTGAACTCCAAACCCCGTCTCCCTTGCACTGGACAGCGGCTGAAGTTACTGCCCAAATGTCTGAGCCTTCCAACGATGTTTCCCCGGAGGCTCATCCTGCTATTTGCTTGATGCACAAAGCAACCCATCATTTGAGGCGAGTTTGCATGTGTGTTTCACTCCTTTCTGCAATCTTCTCCCTCAGTTCCCACCTGTGTCCTGGTGGCTTCCCACTCTCACAACTGATTCCTTGGTCCAGTTAGACCCTAGCTTTCTGCCTGAGCCATGTTTTTTCCTCTGCTGCCTGGAAGTTTTCACAGGGAAAGGCAGCCGAGAGCAGCTCTCGCCTTGTTTTGCTTTGGTCTAGGGTCATCACGTTTCCAGATTTTGCCAGTTTTGGGTTACTCTTCAGTACCTTCAAACGGTTGCTCTTAGTATTTTTGTCCAGAATTTGTCATTGTTTATGGCTGTAGTGTTTAGTTGATATAAATTAACTAATAATTATAGAAGCAGAACTCCTCGGTCCTTGGATGGGCTTCTCTCCCACCCTCCACCTTAGTTCTCTCAATTAAAAAAAAAATCATGTGGAGCTGACATGATGGCACAGTGAATTAAGCTGCCACTTGCGTCACTGGCATCCTATTTGAGCACCTGTTTGAGTCTGGCGGCTCCACTTCTGATCCGACTCCCCAATAATGTGTCTGGAAGCAGCAGAAGATGGCCTGAGTGCTTGGTCCTCTGCCACCCGCTTGGCAGAACTAGATGGGGTTCCAGGCTCCTGGTTTTGATTTGGCCCCATCTCTATTGCAACCATTTGGAGAGTAAACTAGCAGATGAAAGAACTCTGTTTCTCTTCTGTGACCTTGCCTTTCAAATAAATAAAAATACCTTTAAAAAAGGGAGAGAGAGGGCCCAGTGTGATGGCTCACTGGGTAAATCCTTGCCTTGAAAGCACCAGGACCCCTATGTCCCAGCTGCTCCAGTTCCCATCCAACTCTTTGCTGTGGCCCAGGAAAATGGGAGAGAATGGCCCAGAGCTTTAGGACTCTGCATGCGCATGGGAGATCTGGAAGAAGCTCCTGGCTGCTGACTTTGGATTGGCTCAGCTCTGGGTGTTGTGGCCACTTAAGGAGTAAACCAGTGGATGGAATATTTTCTCTGTGTTTCTCCTCTCTGTAAATCTGACTTTCCAATAAAAATAAATAAATGTTTAAAAAAGAGGGAGAGGAATGGAGAAAAACATAATATACTGTTGATACTCTTGTATCACCAAGGATATTAGTGATAGTGATTTTTGATTTTTTAAGTAGTCTTCTCCATCAACAATTGAACTGGCACCCTTCTGCTTATTTGTTTTGGTCTCTAATATTTATGTTAGAGTTGGATGAATGCCCCACATGCCAGTGTCTACAGGTCAGATTCCCCACAGATGTTTCTTTCCTAGATGGTAAAGATTTGGGTACCTGGGGGCCTGGCGCAGTGGCCTAGTGGCTAAAGTCCTCGCCTTGAATGCACTGGGATCCCATATGGGCACTGGTTATAATCCCGGCAGCCCAGCCTCCCATCCAGCTCCCTGCTTGTGGCCTGGGAAAGTAGTTGAGGACAGCCCAAAGCCTGCACCCGCATGGGAGACCCAGAGGAGATCCTGGCTCCTGGCTTCGGACTGGCTCATCTCTGGCTGTTGTGGCCGCTTGTGGAGTGAATCATTGGAGGGAAGATCTTTCTCTCTGTCTGTCTCTCTTCTCTCTCTCTCTCTCTCTCTCTCTCTCTCTCTCTCTCTATATATATATATATATATATATATATATATATCTTACTTTGCAATAAAAATAAATAAATCTTTTTTAAAAACTATATAAAAATAAACAATATGTTGTTTTGAAAAAAAAAAAAAGATTTGGGTACCTGGATTCTGGGGGATCCATGGGAGGTGGCTGGACACTCATGCATCCACTTTCTGAGCCTTCTCAGTCCCACAACATTCATGTACAGGGTTTCAGATACATGGGCCTTGAGCACAGTGGCATCATTTTGTAAGCCCTGAGGGGATTCTTTGGACAACCTGGCTTTCTCCTTGGTTTTCTGAGTGTCTGATCTATTGTCATTCATTGGTCTACTTTCTGACCTCTAAAAGTGTGATGGTAATTTCTTTTCTGATTTTCACAATGGAGATTCACTGACTCAGGAGTTAGCAGCTAGAAACCTTAAAGGGGTTTATTTCAAAGCGTCAGTCAATGAGAATGCAAAATCTCAAAGTCCATGAACTTCAGGTACTTCTTGATGGCTAAACCAATAGGGAAAATTTTACATAAAAACAAAGTAAGTAAGTGTGAATCAGGATTATTCAGAAGTAGATATAAAAGTGACCAGTGTAGAGTCTTGTGTTTGGGAGGGGGGAGAGGTAGATAGATAGATAGATAACCAGAGAGAGGGGAGGGAGGAAATGATCTGGATGACATGCTGGTCCAGAAGGAGACCTGGGAACTGAGGTTCTCTCTCCCTGCGGTCCTGTGCTAGTGCTAGTGTTCTCAAGCCCTGTGGCTGTTGTGGGATTGTGAAGACCCTGAGCAGGGGGAAAGACATGATAGCCTAAGGAAGGACAGATGGTAGCCCTGACATTTTTTAGCCTGGAACATGGACAAGGGACATATTTCAGCTTCAAGCCATGGTAAGCTATAGACCAGGCTCGTATGAGCCTAGACAAACCAGATCCTGGGCCATTAGTAGGAAAGGATTGTACTTAAAACTGGGGCAGGTAAGTTTAGCACAATTTACCATGGTGAGTCAGAAACTTTACAGACTATTACAGGTGGCTCTTTTAGCAGGTGATTTCATGCCATGGGGTTTTAGACAAACAAATAAAAGAGAGAAAGGCTTCTGAGAGATACTGGCAAATATATAACCTTTAAGTTAGACATTGATGAGGACAGCACGGTTGTATTAGGCTGTTAACAGCCATGGCACTGGATGGAGTGTAGGCAACTTGGTCTAGTAGGAAAAACCTGAACCAAGATCTGGGTTCAAATCCTGACTCCTCAACTTAATTTGCTTTATGACCTTGATTGAATCCCACACCTTTCTGATTCTTCCAGAGTTCTAGTAAAGGTGAGAAAAGGCAGTTCTGTAACCAACAGGAAGTTCAGTAGAGCAAAGGTTAGCCTGATCCCAAAACTGAACTTCCCTGAATTCAACACATAATTGCTGAGCCCGTATCCAATACGAGGCTGTGCCCATGGAATTTCCCTGTTCTAGAAAGACCAAGCACAGCACAACTCTGCTTTATCCTGCAGCCTTCCCCCAAGATGCTACAAGGCTGTGGAGGTAAGCGGCCCCACATCCGTTCAGGCTGCAGAGCAGCCTGCCTAAGGATAGAGGAGGTCTGAGCATCTTGTCCCATCCCCACTGCCCTTCCCCAGCACTCTCCTTAGGAACCCAAGGAAGGGCTTAGCAGAGCAAGGTACAGGTGAGCTGGTGTGGTGGCATTTCTTGGACCCAGGAGAGTTGAGGTTTTTGGGAAAGGGGTAAGAGGAAGGGGCACCAAAGCTGTTTCTGACCCCATGACAGGGGTCAGGGGGATCGAGGTTCACTCCCCATCCTTCCCCTCCTACAAAACAGGGTATTGATGGCCACATGATGATAATGAAGGATGACAGCTTCAGAGGAGAGTTGCCTGCTCCCAGCAGGAATGTCCCTAGTCCCTTTGCACAGATCAGGGAAGTTCTGAGAGCCTGCTGTCTGGCAGCATCCAAGACTCAGCTTGTAAGATACTTCAACATCAGTCATATGGTGTCTCAGCCACCACTGGGCTTTCCCTTGGGTCCAACTCTAAACTGCCTTGTGAGTTCCTGTTTGAATTCGTGCCGATTCTCCTTGCCCCAAATATTATGATATGGGTGGGACCACAGACTTCCGCCTCTCCCTCAGGATGCATTTTTCTTTTTTTTTTTTTTCCCCTATTCCAGAACTCACATGCTGCGTGTCAGACTGAGCCTCCCTATCTCATCCAGCAATCCAAGACTCGCTGCCCTGCCCTGCACTGCTGTCCACAGCCCATGCCTGGGACAAAGGCAGCCCCATCCGCAGTACATTTTGGGGGAGAACTCGTGCGCTGCCTCCTGAAGATGCAGTGGAGGCAGGGGAAGAAGCTGGGGGAGTGCGCACCCCACAGGCTGCATCTCCATGTGTGCATCAGTGGCACCTTGCTTTCCTCCCAGAGACCTCGCTGTCTCAATGCAGGACCTGCCTGAGGAACAGAGTGCGGGGTGAGGAAACCACCCCCCACACTCACCCCTCCACTTGGCAGCAGGAACCACGGCTCCTTGGGGGCCATGGAGGCTGCTGGGGGCTCAGAACCGCTGCCTGCATGTGTCAGCTCCGCTCTGTTTTCTGCTCTGTAATTCTGTACAGAAGGGCCATGGCTTCATTCTAATGGAGTTTTCTTAAGAATGTGCCAGTGTTTATGCAGTTGATGATGTCTCCCTGGCCTCACTATTAATGTCGCTTGGCTTTTTCTCAGTAGGTTTCTCTATTTTTCTTAAGCAGGGAAACTCCACGTTTCCCCCTCCATCTGGTATTGGACCTTTCCCCACACCTCCACCCCTGCCTTTCCGAGGTACAGAATTCCCTGAGGACTGACTCCCTGAGGAAGCTGCAGTGGTCATCTGTGGTAAGCCTGCAAACTCTTCTCATCACCCATGTTTGTCGTGGGAGAGCACTGGTGTTGTGCCAGGCTCTGCTCAGCTCCAGGCTGCTGCAGCAATAGCTGGTGTGAGCCATTCCTAGCCTGAGTGGCACAGTGGTGAGCCATTTGCAGACTGGCTGAGGAGGAACCACAGCCGGGTGGCTGCTGAGCCTGGTACGGGTTGCTCAGGTATGTGTGTCTGCCCCTCCAGCTGGTGCTCAGTCCTTCCACCCTCAACATCATCACAGCCAAATCACAGGGATAGGAACAAGTCAGTGCCCGATCAACTTAGCAAGCAGGCATGGGACTGGCCACTTCCTTGCCCTCTGATGTTAGCAGTGGCAGGATGCAGGCCACAGGGCATGGGACTACAGCACCATGAAGGACAAGGGAGATGGCCCCTCCAGGTGTCCTAAGCATGCAGTTGGGAGGGAACTGGACCGAAGGTGATGCCACAGCTGGCTAGCTTGTTGCAGGACATATGGCTGTGACTGACTGGACCTAACCAGGAAGGTGATGCTGACCTCAGAGCTGTGCTGTGCAAGGGCTAAGGGTCATGCTCCGGAGCTCAGGTCTGGCTGCCTGACTCCTCTGCAGGTCTGTAAAGTCTCCCAGCTTCTCTCCTAAGGAGGAGTTGGTTCTCATCTTAGGTTTGTGTGAGGATGCCCGGGGGATGTTCCCGCCACTGCCAACTCATGGAGCTATACTGGGTCTTGGCGTGGGGCCCCGGGGGTGGGGCTTGTGTGAAGGGTGCTCAGTGAAATGGTGATGCTCAGCAGGCGGCAGGCATCCCCCAGCAGTGCCCACAAGGGCCCCTTCAGCTAAGCCCTGGGGAGAGAAGGCAGCTGGCATTGCATGCCACAAGTCACGTGGTACCTTCTTCTCTAAAGAGAAAGACACAGCAGAGCTGTCTAAGTCCTGCCCTGGCCTGATTATGGCTCACAGACAAGAAGGGGAAAGAAGATTCTGCCACCCCCCCACTCTGGCCTTTGCACATCGTCCCTCTGCTAACCAGTACCAAAGGGTGACTGGCACAGTGAGCTGCCTGCTCCGCTGCCACCAGGCTCATCCTCTCTGCCTTTTGGGAGATACCCTCTCCCCACGTCCCAGAGATTTGGAGAAGGAAGCCCGAAGGGAGTGCAAAGGGGAGCAGGGAGTCTGCCTCCTCCCCTCCTCCAGGTCACAGGAGGCTTTGGGACAAGTGTGGCTTGTTTGGAGCCACATGTACCAAGTAGGTTCTTTATCCCCCTGTTCTTGAGCCCTCCAGGTTCCGCAGTCTCCTCCTCCCACCAAGATGCTGCCTGGGGAACTAGGGTTCTGTGTGCTTGGCTCATCTCCATAAGACCCCACTGTTCCCATGGCTGTCCTTCAGGGAGTGGGGGATACATGCCAGGGAGCCTCTGCCCTGAGCCACAACTGCTCCAAGGGTTCCCAGATGCTGCTCTCTGCGGCCCTGTTTCTCAGCAAGCATGAAGGAGCCAGGGTGAGCCTGCACAGCCCATGGGGCCGTGCCATGGTGCTGTGCCCTCCCCTGCCCGCCCAGGTTTCCTAAATGTGCATAAGAAAGGACTTGGAGGGGGTGGTGCTGGGACTTCACAGCAGGCCTCTCACAGTGCTGCCGCATCCACAGACCAGTTGCCGCCACCTAAGAGAAGCAGAGAGCACTCCAAGCACATACAGCAGAAGAGTTCAGGGTGAGCATTTGACCTGGTGAGGAGGAGGCTAAATAAGACACCTGTGCCCTCTCTCAGTCCCCAGGTTGGATACTCAAGTGATTGGGCTCCTGCTCCCAACTGGGCTCTTGCTCTCCTGATTGGGAGATCTGGGCTGCATTCCTGGCCTGCAACTTCACCACCCTGGGTGTTGTGGTCATTTGGAAAGTGAATCAGCAGATGGCAGGTCTCTCTGCTTCTCAAAGAAATAAATAATTGAAAAACAAACACCCAGGGGTTTTAATCCAGAGATTTAACACAGAAATAAGAAGAGCTGAACAGTGAAACTGGAGTGAGGGACAACCCAGAGATGGGGAACAACAGCAGAGAGCCTGTAGGCAGGGGCCAGGGCCGCTGGGCAGGACAGGGGACCGCAGAGTGCACAGCCATGCAGGCAGAGGCATGGTCCTTGTCAGAGCTGTCTTGGGCTGCTGTGGGCTCCATCAGTCCAGAGAAGCAGTTTGTTCTTGGAGGGCAGGGAAAACCTTTGTTTCCACAGTCGTTCCATTTTCCTTTGGGAGAATTTACCCATTTAGCACCCTCATCGCCCCATCTTCCCCCCTGCCAACATCTGCAAGGACATTGCGACCCAGTTTTGCACCCCTCCTCTGACTCCTGGCCCTCTCCACCATGGCTCTGCCAGAGAACACCCCCGAGCATGGCTGCGTGCTCAAGTGCATCCTGCAGGCTGGTCCTTTCCCAGTGTGACAGCAGTGTGCACGGCAAGGACACACCATCCATGCATTGGTTTGTTTCATGTTTCAAATAAATTCTGGAAATGATGCCTGGTTCCGTGCTGCCCTTGCCTGAGACTGTGGCTCAGCTGTGAGACTCCTGGCCTGAGGCAGGTGTCGTTTCAGGTGCTGAGGGTCTGGGGAGGTGAGAGGCCAGGCCAGGTGGTCTCCCCTGCAGCCACCCAGTGGCCCTTCTCCTGCATCTGAGGAGATAGGTCTTCTCCTATTACCTCCTAAGCCACAGGCCAAGGACATGGAGAATTCAAGGTCTGTGGAGCACTTGGCAGGCATTCCCCATGAATAGCCCTCAAAGATGCCTCTGCACTGCAGTAGTACTTGTCTTGGGGACATGTGCCCAGTACTTGCAATAGTGCCCAGAGAGGGGCCACTGTACCCCAGCTGCAGCCTGCATCATGGTCTGCCTGGTTGTATAGACTGCTTCAGTTGCTATGCCCAAGCTGTGACAGGGAACATTGTGACTCTCTGTCTTCCCTTAGGACCCTGTGGTAGACTGTCCTGGCTCAGGCCAGACTGCCACTTACTGCTTATGTAAGACCTTGGGCAAGTTACTCAATTTTTCTGTGCCTCGGTGTTTCCTTCTGTAAACTGGGATCACAATATCTACATTACAAGACTGAGGAAGTCACGTGTGTAATGCTTAGGACAACACTGGTACATCCAGACTGCTTGCTATTCCATCTTTGCTTTCTAACCCCCTCACTCATCTCCCTCCTTCTCCACCATCTCTAACTCTCCCCTCGTACAGTCCACGAGACATCTGAGCTATGGTCCCCCTACCCAGCTACACCTCCACAGCTGTTGCCTCATTGCTCTTTGCTGGCAACTGTGTTAAAAGGGAGAAGCGTGGTGTCCACTGACACTCCTCCTCACCCAGCAGTTTGCAGTGACTCCTCCCAACCTGCACCTGCCCCAATCACTCTCTGGAATGGCTGGTCACAGTCATTAATAACCCTGTAATCACCAGTCCCCCACTGTCCTTCGACCCCTGGCTGGGGCCTCATGAGCACTGGAAGCCGTGGTCCCCAGATCCTTGTCATGCGTTGCACTCACCCCTTTGTTCTCAGGACAGTAGGAGTGCCAGCCAGGTACTACGCATGCTTCCCTGTGCACATCTCCGTACACAGAGGACTTTTGCCACAGAGTCACCTGTGCACCGGCCTCCATTTCCCTCCTTCTCAGAGGATGATGCCCCTTTAATTTCATGTTTATCAGCCAGGGTAAAATTTTATATGATTAATGCACATGTATGTGTTTCACATGTCAAACTTTATACAAATGTCAGCCTGTTGCTTCTTAAAAGCCTTTAAAAAAGGAAAAAAAGCAGCAGTGCTGGACGCTGCACAGTTCATCCAGGCATCTGTCCGAGGTGCTTGAGTCCTCAGCGTCCACACGCACTGTGCTTCTCAGATCCGCTTTCTTCAGCGTGCAGCTTGGAGGGAGACACTTGGCAGAGTGCTCCTCTGTCTTCGTGTGAGGCACTTTGCAAGCGGTCCGGGTAATTTAAGGGTGACTTTTACCTTCATGAAAGCTGGCTGCTTTTTTTTTCTGTTCCTTTGAGTGGACGTCCCTTTCCTTGGGCAGAGAGCTTGCTGTGACTTCTCCCATGCCATCCCCTGCCTCGGTCCTGTTTTTTCCCCCTGCCTGAGGGTTTTTCTGAAACATTTGGCCAACGCTGTCTTTGGGCACCCCCTGCTTACAGGGTTTTTTTTCAAGGCAGATCTTGCTTGCTTCACAGCAGGTGAGCCCATCGCCCTGGAGCCTCAGCTCTCCTGAAACCCTAAGAGCATGCCTGTGCAGGTCTACCTAGAGGCCCTTCTCACCCATGCCCGCACCTGCATCCCCACTGGGTCACCGCCACATGCTCCCCACAAGGCTGCTGCCCTCGTTTGCCTCAGCTGGGCATTTCTGTGCTGACCTCTGCACCTGGCCTTCTTTGCGTCTTTGCTGGGAGTGTACACCCTGTCCTACGCAGATGGTCTCCCCAACACTATTACCAGAGCAGCCAAGCAAAAATGCACAAGCAAGCACCATCTTCCACTTGAAAATATCCTCCACTTGAAAACCTCCTGGACTCGCCTTTCTCTGTTGCCTTCGGCTCTCTGCAGGACCAACCCCCAACTCGGCTTTATGCATTCCTTGATGGTGCCAGGTCTTCTCCCCTCTCTCTCTGGCCTCTTCCTTTCTCTCTTGCACACTGTGTTTTCTTGAAGCTCTATGACCTGTTCACACCTTTCCCTTCTCCCCCTTCTGCGTGGGCACAGGCCTCCCGCCCCTGGCGTCCCAGGTAGGGTTAGTGCCTCCCACCCCTACGTTCTGGATGTGTTACCACCCAAAAGACCTTCGTGTGTCCTAGGCTGGCTGCAGTGGATCCGTCTGAGTCCCTGCTGGGTTCAAGCTGGAGTGTTCTGGTTGGAGCAGGGTCGTGTACCATGGTAGTTCTGGGTCGTCCAGGTGGAAGTCAGTGATGTGGGCCTGTCAGCCAACCCTGCAATTCCTCCCCTACACCCCCTGCAGTCACATGCTGGATGCCATTGGGTCCTCCTCTCAGTGGTAGCAGGTTACATTAGGTGACCGCAAGACAAGAAAGGGAAGATGGCAAGCTCTGCCCAGCTTTCACACCGAACAGTGCCACCCACCCCAGGAACCAAAATGCTGTTTGGAACTGGCATGTAAGAGATGGGGTGTCTGCCCAGTCCGCCCCCAGTGTGCCTCATGCCGCCAAGGGGTGGCTACTCTGCTGTCTGGAGAAAACCCTGCACCCCACACTGCAACCATTTTCTTCTACCTCCTTTCCTGCCTGCCTTGCTCACACTCTGCCATCTAGTTCTTGCTGCCTGCAACCCCCGAGGCAGACACAGGCCAGGATCTCTGTACCCATTTCACAGATGGAGAACCTAAAAGGGAGTCTGGGCCAGGGGAAGTGGAGGCAGCTGGAAGTCCTCAGATCCCCCTTTAGAGAAGGCGCTGTGAAGGGGTTGTGCAAGGTCAGGGGAGCGAGAGCCAGTGAGAGTCCAGGGCAGGTCAGTAGTGCCCCTAGCACCGTGACCAATGCCCAGGAGCTGCTGTGTGTGGGGGATAATGAGAGTACAGGCATGGGCCTTGGGGAGGCAGGATACCTGCGCATTTCTCCAAGGTCCTACGGGGTCAGGGGAGAAGGAGGCCTGCCACTGAGGGGCCAGGGGAGACTGAGGAGAAGCACATGGGGCCCTACCTGCAGCTGCTCTGGCCCAGGAGGGCACATACCTGGGCAGACATGGGACTGCAGAGAAGGTGCCAGCAACCAGGGCAGGGGGTGCCCCGAGAAAGAGGTGCTGTGTTCCCAGTGAGGAAGCAGTGACTTCCCTGCCCAGGTTGGCTTGGCCTTCTGCTATCTGTGGTGGTAGATGGCCTGGTGAGCTGCCAGCAGTGAGAGAGGCGTCATGGGCAACAGGTGAGGAGCAACCGTGGAGGATGTCCAGGTGGCACAGGCCTGGTCAGTGCTTCCCTTGCCTTCTTTTTATCTCTGGGTTCCTGAGAGGGGGAAATCTCCAGGAAAGCAGTCTGGGGCCAGTCTGCAGAAATCCAGCCAGCCCACAACACCCAGGCCTGCTTCCTTCCACCCCAACATACCTCCCTCTGTACCATGGGCAGCACTTCTGGGCCTTTGCTCCCATTCCTGGGAGCTTCTGAAGGACGAGCACCATCCCTGGCCACACTGTGAGGGGTTCAGAGCAGGTGCATCACAATGCCAAAGGTGAGTAGGGAGACACTGTTGATTTCTGGCTGGTCATCAGGCCCTGGGCCCTGGACCTTGAACCCAGAGCCTGTGTGGCCTGAGGCCCTCCCAAGGAAACGACTCCATCTTCAGGGAAACTGAGGACTCCCGAAAGCTCTGGGCAAGGACAGCGCTCCATGCGAAAAGGCTGCTGCGGGCCTCGCCTACCCTTTCCCAGTTTGCTGCCATGGCCCCTGCTGCCTCTTGCACATCTGCTTGTGACTTTTCCGCAGCCCCCTGGCTTCCACTTACTTCAACGGCACCTTGGACCTCACTCTGTGCAGCCTGTCGGCCTCAGTGGGCCTCCTGTGGAACTAGGAGGGCTCCTGTCAGCCCTGTGCACAGCTCTGTGCACAGCACATGGAGAAGCACATGGGGCCCCACCTGCAGCTGCTCTGGCCCAGGAGGGCACATACCTGGACAAACATGGGACTGCAGAGAAGGTGCCAGCAACGTCTGTTCTACCCAGGGCAAGGTCTGTCCTACCCAATGCAAAGGCTCTGCCACAGGGCAGCAGTGCCACGGGCTGAGGATTGCTGGGATCTGCCTGGAGGAACAAGGTCACTCAACCAACTGGACAAAGAGTATCCGCAGGCCAGAGGCAAGGCTGAGGTCAGACCCAGGTGGGTGGACAGGGAGAGGAACCCCCTGGGTCTTGCAGCACAGGTATGTGCTGGGTGGAGGGAAGAACGATGCACAGCGCTGGCTTGAGACCACAAAGAGCTATGAGAGTGCAACTCAGGCAGGGCCAGCGTCCATCATGCAAGGACTGCAGGAGGCAGTGACCTCCAGCTTGTCTGCCTGACAGTGAACTTTCTCGTGAAAAGGTCTCACCCAAAGCAACACACAAACAAGAACCAAGAAAAGTGTTCAGGTTCAAGCTGCCTGGGAGTGGGCAGGATGAGTCCTGGGAAGAGTCCATGTTGACAGGAAACAAACTTGTATTTAATTCTCATTTTCCGTGGAGGCTTCTGAGATGCCCTCATCCACGTGCTGTGACTGCAGGGGCTATAGAGAGATAGGAGCGGGGTCTGTTGAGGCTGACCTTCCTGCCCATGGCCTGTTGGTGCTCTGCCAGGAGCCCCGTGCCCCTAGGCCTGCTCCTCAATCTTCCCCACTGTTCTGAAGTCTTGCATGGTCCCAATCCACGTGCATAATCATGTCTGTCCCAGAGGCAGAGGACAGCCTTGCCAACTTCCCACTATCATGGTGACCAAACACAACCACCCTTTTTCCCTGCCCACCACCCTCCCCACCCCAACCCTACCACCCTGGGTGCCCAGCACTCATGGCAGAGGGCCAGCTATTGGTCAAAACAAGGCCATGGGCTGCTGATCAGCATGGCAGGGCTGAAGGAGGCAGAGGTCTCAGGTCCCAGCTAGCTGTGGACTAGTCTGTTGTGTGCTGCTCAGGCCTCCGAATTCCAGGACCTGTGGCTATGGGGTCCCATTCCCATGGATCCTCCAACCCTGTCCCCTGCCCTGGGCTTCTGTGCAGCAAAGGCCAAGGACAAACAGGCTGTGACTGCTCAGACAGGCGCGAGCATCACCTGCAGAGCTGAGTGCCGCCAGCTCCCTGGAAAGCTGGGAAGATAAAATGGGATCATTCATGTAAAAACTTGCTCCCGCTCAAAAAGCCAGCAGATCTGATTGCTGCTTCTGGCCAGGACAAGGCATAGCTCTGGCTCTAGGAATAAGCTCCTGCTCACGGCCTCATCTTCTGACCTCAGGGCCTCCTTGGGCCACGCGCTACAGCAGCGCATGAAGCTTCCTGGGGCCCACAGTGGTGGAAGAAGCTGGTGACATTTCTTCTTTGCTCACAGGGCAGGAAGAACCTGTAGGTTGCAGAGGTGGGTGAAGGTCTACACCACCCTTAGGGCTGAAAGCCCTTCCAGCCTGGACAGGGCTCTCTCTGTACCTGAAAGCAGTGAGCCTCCAGGCTAGGCTCCCAGTCTCACTTCTGCAGCAGCTTTGAGCAGGAGTAGGCACCTGCTCTGGCCAGAGGCAGCCACTCCCAAGCTTCTGGGATTTCCCCTGCAGGCCCAGGGAGCACTCTTGGGTCTTTGCAGCCCCAGGGGGTGGTAGCCTGGGGACTCATAACACCCTTTGCCCTGCCACCATGCTCTTGAAAATCTTGTGCCCCCTTTTGGCTAAGCAGCCTTTGGCTGTTAACAGGAACTCTGGTTGTGAAGATTTTGCAGTTTTCTGCTGTTAACACAAGATGACTTCTGTTACTGGGAAAGAAGACAGGTGCGACTTATTGAAAGTTACATAAGAAAGACCAAATGTGAGTGGAGAAAGAGGCTGAGGGAGAACTTCAGCTGAACTGCAGCATGGGGGCAGGGGTGGGCTGGGTTCCCATGTGGCAGGGTACACCTGTGCACGTAGGAACATGATCACCTTGTGCTCTGACGTGGTCATAGGAGCACATGTGTGTGCGTGACACTTGTGTGCATGGGCTCACAGTGGGGTCATTCATCAGGAAGGGCTTTATTGAGTGCTGTGCTGAGCCTGTTGGGTTGGGGTTGTGGGCACAGCTGATCATAGGAGCATTGGGTGGGGGTGTTAGAGAAGAGGATGTATTGCACCCTGGGCTAAGAATGTAGCAGGGAGGAGGACAAGGTTGGGGACTTGGTGTCAGGGCAGGGGAGGGGTGTGGTGCTTGGTAGCAGAAGAGAAGTCCTTGGCATGTGGGACGGTGCTTACTCAGTGCCTACAGAGACTGGGTCACCCCAAGGCCTTTTTGCAGGCAGGGTCCTGGGTCACAGACAATGCTATGGAGTCCTGGGCTCGTTCCCAGCTGTACCTGTAGAGATGCAGATGGGCCCACAAGGATCCCATGGCAAGGTGGGGAGGGTGTTCCCACAAGGCAGGTAGAGGCGTTCCTCTTTGAGGACTCACGTGGACCCAGCCGGCACCAGCAGACTATCATCGGGGCTCAGACTCAGGCGTTGGCCTCCCATGATCACCACTGAAGAGCCCTCCTGGGAGAGGAGCAGGACATCAGGAGGCTGGAGGCTCTAGGCACAACCTGAACAACTCCCAGTCGGCCTTGGTCAGGGCCCCTGGGTAGCCTGACCCCCACACACAGGACGTTGTGTCACCCTCCCTGTCCAGGGCCCCACTTGCCAGCTGCCACAGCCACACATCCACATGCAGTCTTGGACCTCGGCTGCTGCCCTGTCCATGGGCGATAACCTGGGGGGAGATGAAATGGTTTTTTTTGGTGCTCCCTGCCCCACACAGACCCAGGGTCTTGAACCTGGCTCTCACACAGCAGCCCCGAGTGAGGCAGGGGCAAGGCCTGTAGCACAGCCTGTCACTGCATGCTGAGCAAAGAGCAGCACTCAGAGAGGAAAGCTGCAGGGCTGCAGGCTTCCTTGCCACCTGCCAGGGCAAGCAGGTGCTGCCTATCTGCTATATCTCCTTTCACATATGCATGCATCTGGGCTCCTTCTGACACGTGCTCCCGTGAAGGTACGCCCACCAGGGCACACTAGGGACATACACTCATCAGATCTCTCCATTCTGGCTTCCAAGACTGAGACTGATCAAAGACCCAGGGATTCTTAACAAGGTAAATCTCAGACCTCCAAGGAGCTGTCGTTGAATGGGGCAACAGCCCTACTCTGAAAGCAAACAAAGGATGGTTTGGGACCACATGGCCTCCACAAACTACAGCATAGTCGCCACTGCCTGAGTCAGGGAGGAAGCAAGTTGGGCTGTGCGCAGTCCCCCAGCCTCCGGGATGGGATGTGCATGTGCACCTGTGTGTGTGAGTGTAGCATGCATATGTGAGGGTGAGCATATATATAAGTGTGTGAGCATGAGCATGTATTTGAGTTTCTGTGTGAGTGTGCACACAGCATGCAAGCAAAGCCCACTGGCATATTTCCTGAGGGCCGTTGGATAGATGCTATGTGTGGCCAGAACTCCATTACCTGGGTCTCATAGGAGTCCCCAAACAGGCTGAGGGATGTGCCTGCCTGCAGCTTGCTGCGGTGGCTGTCCAGCCAGGCCTCCAGGGACATGGGCTCCATGACAGGCCGTGTGCTCAGAGGGAATGGCGGCTCCTTGAGCAGCTGCTCTGCACGTGACAAGGATGGTCAGCGTCTTCTGGGCCCAGCCCACCCAGCCCGTACAGCCCGAGCAGGCCCAGCTCCCAGGGGCCGCTGCTCCCAACTACCAGAACAGGGTCTGGGCCCAGCTCGATGACCAAGTAGCTATTTGATGCCATCTCCTCAATAACTAAAATCTGTACAAAGTGCTCAGGACAGGACCCGGGGCTGGGACCCATTGTGGTCTGGGGAAGCAGGGAGGGACAATGCAGGTCCCAGTGGCCTCACCAGGGATGGGCTTTCCTGTTCTGTGCTGCTCCGAGCGGAAGAACCTATAGGGACAAGCGTTGGACAGGAATGATGGGCATCCCTGTGAGAGCTGCCAGCATGACACAGGCGATCACACACATTCACGGTGCCCACACCCACACACAGCTTACTGTATACCCACCCCAGGAACACCAATCTCCCCTCCCCAGTGGGTGCTCCTCTTCCTCCCCAGAAGATGTTCTCCCTAATTCCCAGGCATAACAGCTGCAGGCCAGAAGGTGAAGCCTCCAGACATGGCAGGGGGTGGGGAGCTGGAGGCTCACTCCTGGATGATGGGAGCCAGCTGTGTGCCGAGGTCCTCGCAGTAGAACCACTTCTCATACAGGACGTCCGTGGTATTGTCCACGTAATACCTGCCAGAGCAAAGGATGGCAAACTTGCTCCCCATCTGGGTGCCTCAGGCACTGCTCCACCTGTGGGCACCTGGACTGGACCCTGCACGTGAGGGGCCAGCCCTGATCCCTCTACCAGGCTCTTTCAGAAGCACACCTATGCCCTCTGGACCACTGACAGAGCAAGTAAATCCCTCCCCAAGGCTCAGGGAAGCGGGGTAGCTGGCAGGAACTATCTGCCTTGGTAGTAGTGGGCCAGAGTTAAGACTGAAGCTGAGCACACAGTAATCTGAGTGTCTGTTTTTCCCAATGAGGGAGCTGAGGCGAAGCCTGAACCCAGGACTAGCAGTGGCCAGGTGCTGGGCCTGCCTGTGGCACTTGGGTCAGAAGTCAACATGTGGAGGCTGGACCCTCAATGGGGACGAAGAGAGGTGGCAGTCCTTTTGATTCAGGGTCATGACTGCAAAGCTTTGGGCCCCTGCCCTGGGGAAAGGCACATAATCATCACACACTCTGAAACCCACCCAACCCCCTGCCTGGCTCAGCGGCTGCTCTGTTGATCTGGATGAGTGTGGGGGTGGGAATGTTTGGCAATACAGCAGGTGCTACGAATGGCTGTAACCTGTGTGCCCACCCCTCAGATCCAGCTCCTATTGAAAACCACAATGGTCCCTGCTAGCGCGAGTCGTGAACCACCCAGCAGGCACCCTAAATTCCATCGCCACCGAAAGCATCCTGCCTGGGCAGCAACACTCTCAGGAACTGCCATTGGAGTGGCATTTTCATGTCAGGTCCCTGGCTTTTATTAAAGGTCAAAACAGCCAGATGGAAGCTTGTTTTGAATTTGCTGTAAAATGTTATTGAGGACACTGACCTTCCCCTCACAGAAGACACCCCAAGAAAGGCTCTGGTAAAAAAGAGATCGCTTAGAATTTAACACGAGGTCTCCATTTCCATGACACACTGACATGCCATTGATGATCATGCGACCATTAGCCAAGTTGTCTTTCTCTTTTCAAGATTCACTCATAAATACTCATGAGTTTCTCTAGGTCATTAAAAAGCCCAAACGTTCACGCAGCCGGCCTGCATGACAGTAGGCAGATCTACACAGGAAACAGCCAAAGTGACAGCGTAGGTGCTTCCTGAGCTTAAACGGCGGCAGGGCAGCTTGCTGGCCTCGGTAATTATTATTTTGTTTCCTTGAGATGCTCACATCATATAAAAGTTTGGCCTTTCATGGAGAACCCATTTTCACTTTGAGAGTACATGTGTCTAAGAGCCCAAGATGTGAGCCAGGGTTCCCTGATCTTAGTGACCTGAGGGGACATCTGTCTCAGTGAAAAAAAAAAGTTCAAAAACCAGGTTAGTGCATGGGAAAGTCTTTGCTCTCTGGATCTACCAACTGTGTCTTCTTTGTGGAAGAATGCTGTCAGATAGGAAACACTGTCATGGACACCAGAGGCGGCAGCTGAGCCGTGCTCTCCCCCTCCTGCTGGCATGAACTGGGCTGCCAACAGTAGCAGGCAGAGGCTGGGGTTGAACAGGGGGTATTGACTGTGGCATTCTGCACCTACTTCCTTTTCTGTGTCCCACCTCACCCCACAAACCCCAGACAGAAAGCACAGGTTTTAAGTCCAGCTTGGAGGGTTGACAAGCTCCCAGAGGGTCCCAGAGGATATTCTTGCCCTCCACCCCCAAGCCCGACATGGAATCCCACTCTCCCACCGGTGGACAAACACAGGACCTTCACTGTCCCCACCCTCCTGGTGACCAGCAAGAACTTTCCAGGGCATGCCGCCTCCAGCTGCTGTAGGTGTGGGCTGCACCGCTCTGCTGCTTGCCTGCTCCCTGCCCCAGCCCCCCAGGCAGGTCGCACTCACCTGAGCCCATCAAGCTCCGTCTCCAGCCGCCTCCGTTCAACTACCAGCCCCACAGTGTTGGCAAACCTCTGTGGGGAGTGGGGCACACGCGCGGGCAGGAGAAATATCTGCAAGAGGAGAACCTGATACCCATAGGCTCCTCTAGGCTGACCCACAGCAGCACTGCCCGTCCCCCAGGCCTGATGCTCTGCCCTGCCTCTCACCAGGGAACCCAAGGTAACATCAGGTTGTGCTGAGGAAGGGCCACCCTGAAGGAGGGCTCCCGAGGTTGGGCAGGAAAGGGAAGAACAGGGACAAGATCTGCGGAAACCAGGCTGGGTGCCAAGGTGGGGCCCATTCCTTCTGGCTGTTCTTGATTCTCTGCATGTCTGGGCTCCCGACCTCACCTCTCCCTGCCGAATGACCACGTCCCGGTGCTGCCCTCGCTCCAGGACTCGGAGAACCATGTCTCCTTGCATCTGGTAAAACACCTGTGGGACAGCAAAAAGCCTTAGCCCCTCACACAGAGACCCTGTCTCAAACACTCATGTGAGTACAAGTAGAGGCCCCCGGTGGGTGAGAGACTCGCCCATCCTCTGTGCCAGGTACTTCCATGTATGTGATCAGAAATCCTGATACAACCTCCAAAGGTAATATGAAGCCCATTCTGCAGAAAGGACAACGGAGGCTCATGGTGAAGCCTAGACTAGGAGTCTAGTCCAGGGTGGACTGGGGACTGTGCTTGATCCAAGGAGCTCTGCCTGCCTGTTTCCTGTGCCAGCCAAGGTCCCTAGCGAATGCGTTTGCAGAGACTGATCGGGCAATCAGGCGTGTCCCTCTGCTTGCTTCCTTCATTGCCTAACACACACTGTCTGTGGGTCATGTGTCTGTCTGTAGCATGGTAACATGCTAGCCCCTAATACTGTCTTTGCTAAAATGTCTGCTGAGCTGTCTTTTTAGGATCAGAACCAGCTGCAGCCAAAATTATGACCAACTACACCACGCCAGACAGCTCCCCGGGACTCTTAACCACATGAAACCATACATTCTCCCTTGACCACGCAGCCACCATCCTGGAGCACGCAATGCAACCTGTGTGAACGTATGATCTGCTACGGCTTTCCCCACCCTTTCCTCCACACTTCTCAATGTCTACCTGGTTTAACCTAGCTGTGCTCTGACCCCAACTTCACTGATTCCCAGGCGCCTTTCTGCATGGCAAGATGGGTGTGGTTATTGGTTTCCTGCACGTCCTGGCAGACATGGACACTCCCTGCGGGTCACACATCGCAGAGGTGTTAATGGCCCACCCACAGGGCTGAAAGAGTGTTCCCAACAGTATCTGTGGTTATTATTCTGTAAGGACTCAGAGGAATTAGAGATTCTTGTCAGGACACCAAAGACAACGCTATTCTCCCCAAGCCCTGCTAGGCCACTGTGGGCCCTTGATCAATTCAGTTAGACCTTCTTGCCCTTTTTAAAGGATTATATACTGGAAAGGCAGACTCCCCAGATCGCTGCAAGGGTGGAAACCAGGAGCTAGCACCTTCACCTGGGTCTCCCACAGGGTGACAAGGGACCAGCCATTTGGCCCATCCCCCGTTGCTTTCTCAGATACACTATCAGGGAACTGGATGGGACATGGAACAGCCAGGGCACCAGCTGATGCTCCAATAGGATGCTGGCGTTGCAGCTGGTGGCTTAACTGGTGCTGCTACAAGGCCAGCTTTTCCGTGCCTGTTTACTCACCTACAGCAAGACAGCATCTGCTTAGAAGGTCCTTGTGAGCCTCTAGCTAATGCCTGAGTGATGGTGGCACTTAATGCCAAGGGAAATGTACATATTTAATAATAGAGTAAAAATATGAAATGCAATGGAACCATGAGAAGCTACTTTGACTGCTAATGATAATGAAAAATGCTGACATGACGATGTTAAAGTGAGAGTCGTGACCCTATCCACAGGGTCCTAACTGTACGGACTGACACGGGTCATGTGTTCATAGGGGTGCACCCGATGGGTGGGAATGTGAGTGGTACAAACATGTTTTTCTATATTTCTCATGTTTTCTCTAATGAACAATATTTCCTTCTAGTATTAAAACCTCAGCCACATTATTTAATACAAATAAGAAAATAAAACCTAGCAGGTTTCCCTATAGAAAGCAAGTCAGCATGTCCCCAGCCCCTCCCCACAGTTGTGTGTATGCGTGTGTACACATGTGTGGCCTGGGTCTTTTTGGGGTGTGGTGGAAAGAGTTCTGGTAAGGGGCCATGACCAAGGGAAGTCGAGGGAGTCTGGAGTGGCCGAGATTCAAGCCATTCTGGGCAGGCTACCAAGTGCTCATGACCCTGAAACAAAAATATAAGATGGAAACTGAATTCTCCTGTTTGCTGCCCAGAGGCTTTCCTTGTAGTGAAGGCCAGGCCTGGCTGGGAGCAGACACACAGATGGGAGAAGAGCAGAAAATCCCCAACAGCCGTGGGCAATCCAAAAGGAATTATGCTTGTTTGGGACTGGTGACATTTGGGGCCCTGGGCGAGCAGGAAGATTAACTGTACCGCTCTGGCGGTTATTGAATTGAATCTGGCTGCTGAGCCCTGCAGGCAGCAGGACACACAGGCAAGCAAAGCATGGGAGGTACCTACTCCACACAGCGACCCCATCCACCAGGCTGGGGATGCTGGCCCAGGTACTGCTAGGAAAGGTTCAGATGGGGGCTGTGACATGGCCTGTCTGAAACACATGATTGTGGCCCACCTTGGGATACAGTGAGCTAAGCTGCCACTTGAGAGGCTGGCATCCCATAAAAGAAGACTAGTTCAAGACCAGGATGCTGAGCTGCCCATCTAATGCCCAGACTAATGGGCCTGGGCAGACAGAGGATGATGGCATGAGTCCTTCAGCCCCTGCCACTTACATGACAGACCAGAATGGGGCTCTTGTTTGGCCTGGTCCAGACCTAGCTGTTGTAACCATCTGGGAAGGGAACCAGTGATGGAAAATTTCTCTTCCTCTCCCATCCCCTCCTTGTTGCTTTGTCTTTTACATACATTCATCCATAAATCTCAAAAAAATAAAAAGATTACACAGTCAGTGGTTCACCTAAACTATCATACGAACAGTGAGTGGCTGGCTCATCTATCTCCCAACCAGGGGCCCCTCGCACCTGTGTGCCCCCAGGAAAAGGGGTAGGGCAGGGCAGTATGTGTGGTGTAGGGGTTGGGAAGCGAAGCCCAGCCACTGGGGGGCTGTTGCAATGGGAAATGTCTGTCTCCGTAGGTAAGAGGCTTGATGGCCACCAGCTGAGCCAGGGCATGGGCTGGCTGGTCCCTCAGTGGACACCTGGCCCCTGTGTGGCATGCAGGAATCATGAGATGGGCAGAGGGCAAAGGTGGTAGGAGCAAGAAGTGTAGGAAGGCGAGAGGTAGACAGGAGGGGTGGGCCCTGGGGCCAGGGGAAGCGACTAGGGAGGCTGGTCCCCTTCCCACGCCCCCTGCGTGCTGCCGCAGTCTGTCCTCTCTGCCCACACCTCTGGTGGCTTTTCCACAGAGGACACTGGGGTCTGGAGCAATAAGAGGAAATGGCCAGTTCTGCCGAGGCTCTGCCCACACTGCCCCCGGGGGAACCCACGCACACACTCGGTGCTCACAGAGCAGCTGTTGCAAGAGCCATGCTACTGAGCCATGCTACTGGCTGCAGGTCTGGGCTGGTGACAGCTGAACGGGGGCGGGGGGGGGGTGGGGAGGGGGGGCTACGGGCTGACGGCACTGCACTCTGGACCTCCAGCCTCGGAACCAGGGAACAAGAGATGGACAGACGGGGTCCTGCTACTGGTCCTTCCCCTCTCGGGACTCTCACAGCTATGTCGCTCCTACACTTCTGCTTTAATTTTGTTTTTACTTACTCACTTTTAGGTAGGTGGAGGAGACACGGTTCAAAAGTCAAGGTACAAAAGAGTGCTTGGTGCAAATCCTCCCCTCCCCCTGCCAAGTCACACAGCTCCTGGCTCTCACCCAGCTCCAGTCCCTCCCTCTGCTCCTCCCCCTCCCCACCCTCTCCTTTGGCATCTTGCTTCTCTCAGCCTCCTCTCCTCATCCCACTCCCCTCAGCCCAGCCCACCCCTACATTGTGTGTCCTGGATCTGAAGAGCACCTAGGTACCCCTGGCATTGGGGCGGGACGAATCAGGACATCTGGTTTAGAGCAGAGGCAGCAGGAGCCAATTTCACTGCGTGGGGGCCGGGCTCTTTCCCAGGGCTCCCCCAGCAGAGCTCCCTTGCTCAGGCCCTGGACCAGTGCCCTGTGCTACCCCAGCCACCATCCCACCCCACTGACTAGGTCTCCCTGTCTCCAGGCTGCGCGCTCTGGCCCATTCACAGGGAGTGTCCCCTGCAACCAGGAGCAGCCAGCCCAGCCCATGGGTTAGGCCAGGGAGGGGTGATCCTACCTCCTCGCCCTCCTCGATGTGGTAGTCCTTCCTGGTGTTGGGACCCCCCACAAACATGATCTTGAGCTGTTCCTGGTGCCTGCAATGAGCCAACAGTGAGAGTCCTGACCCAGCTCCTGAGGCTGAGGGAAGAAGGACATGCAGGGCATGAGGTGGGCCAAGAGGGCACCTGCTTCAGTGTCACTGTCCCTGACCCCACTCCCGGACCCCCCGAGTGCACACTGTGCCTCTGACCATCCACACATGGGTCCCCTATGTCTTGTGACCCAACACGGGGGGTGGCTTGCTGGAGGATCTGTCACCAGCACCTAGGGGCCCTGGGACTGTGCTCAGGATCTTGTTACAGGATGGTCCCTGAGGCCTGTCGGGCAGCTGGCTGACTCAGCCCCTGTACTCTGCAGAACACTCATGGGCTAGGACACCCAGCAGAGGCCCCAGATGGCGGTGAGTCAGTGTGGCACACAGCTAAAATCCCAGGCTTCTGAGCCAGCCCTGGCCCAGCATTCGATCTGGCTCTACCCTTAACCTTGAGCACACTCCTTCACCTGGGTGGGCCTCGGTCTTCTCACCTGTTATTTTGTAGAGTTAAATGGAAGACATGAGTTAACATTTGGAAGCTTGCACAACAGGGCCTGACTGGTAGTCGGCAAAAGCTATTTGAGCATTGGATAAAATAAAGCTAACTCAGCTCTCTGACAGGTGGCTGAGTCCAGAGAGGCTGATGTCGCCAGGTAACGACAGACCCTGCGCCGGCCTCCAGCCTCCTTGGCCCCAAGCCAGCGCCCTATCCATGGTGCACAGAGCCAGCCCACCTACTGCTGGGTCCTGTCACCTTTCCTAAGAACTTCCCCCAGTGCCCTACTCCCTGCTGCCTCACTCTACATGGGGTCTCCTCCAGTGGACTGGTAGGCAGTGGGACGTGCCCAGGGGTGCTTATCAGGTGACCCCATCACTACTAGGAGGGCAAGGGCTTTCCAAGGAGCAGGGAAGACACTGGGGCTGGGTACAGAGACCATCTGTGGGCTTGGGTCACTGGCTGTGGGGGCTGCCTGTGTTGGTGATGATGGGACATGGTAGAGGGAGGGCCTGGACTGTGCCCTTCCTCTCCCTCCAACCTGGTGTCCTTTTGTTGGGAGGGGGATTGGGGACCAAGGGGAGATATGGTCTCTTTTCCTTCTTCAGTGAGCAAGCCACATCCTGCCCTGTGTTTGAAAACACAGATGAGATCAGGAGATGGGAGGAGAGGGTCCCTCAGGCAGGCTGAAATGGGAAGGGCTCCCGCTGCTGCCCAGGGCTTACAGGAGCAGAGGGAGGCCGCCAGGTACCTAGGGTGCAGAGGCCAACCCTGGTGGTGTGGGGCTAGTCTTGGAAGCTATGATGGAGAAGGCTGGATCAGGAGGGACGCCAGCCAGGGACTTTGCCCTTGGCCTGACGGGTGTCGGGAGCTTCAGAAGCTCATTTGTTTTGCTCAGACTCACTAAAATCTCATTCTGGGGAAATGCTGATCATCGACCATGGCCCTCTTTCACAGTGACCAACAGCGTACGAGGACTTTGGAGTCAAACTGTTCCATGGGCTTAAGTCTAGGGAAGGTACTTTATGAAGTCCCCCTTATAGGGGATAGTGAGGATTAAAGGTGGTGCTGCAGAATGCTGGGCATGGGCTCTGAGGGGGATGTGTAGCTAAGGTGCCCCCATCCTCCGGAGCAGATGGGAGCTTGGATCTGGGGAACACTGGAGGCCCAGCTACAGGGATGAGGGAGGAGATACAGTCAACAGAGCCCGGGGAGGACCTGATAGGCACGCTGGACAGATGCAGTGGCAGGGGCAGGTCCATGGGGTGCTGCTGGCTTAGGGCAGAATATGGTGCTGGGACTTGCCTGTGTGTGTCTGCAAAGAGGGGCCATGGAGCCGGCAATGCACCAGAAGATCCCCAATGAGTATCCTTTGCCTGCTCCTTCCCACACTTATGTTCTGTTGTCATTCTAAGCCACTGAAAACTTAGATTCCCCCAAATGTGTGGGAGCAGCTTGGGGTGGGATAGCTGCTTCGCAGCAGCTCCTTCCCGGCGTCTCAGGGTGGTGTGGGGCACAAATGCACCTGCTGTCGCAGCCCAGGAGTCCTAACAAGGGCGAGCCACCGCAGCGGTAGCAGAAAGAGGAACACTTGGACTGGCGGAAGCCGGAACAGCAGCTCCTTCTGTTCCCCGACGGCCCTGCGAGAGTAGCGCCCCCTCCCCCATCTGTAAGATCAAACACTTTTGCTGGTGCAGACAGAGGTGGCAGAGCGCACAGGACGCGCGGGATGTGCGGCACAGAGGACTCACATGAGCTTGTTGCAAACCGGGGGCTGGAAGGAGGCCTGATTCTCCTGCACCCAGGTCCGCACTGGCACTGGGCGCTCCATGCCTGTCGCCCGCGCACCCTGCGGGAGTCGTCTTCCCCCACACCGCAGCCTTCTGCCCTGTGGTCAGAGAGATGCGCTCCGCTCCACTTCGGTCTGCCGCCTTGCTCACCAGCCACACCGACCCAGTATCAAAGGCCGGTTGGCCCCTCCCAGACTCGGGAGTCCCAGGCCCGCCCCCACAGAGCCACCTCACCTCCTAGGGACTCCAAGCGTGAACCACACCATCCCGACCCTTTCTGGTCGTTTGTCGGGGTCTCGGAGAAGGACCCAGGGAAAGTCGCTGGAGGCTGTGTGGTAGCAGCGGGGAGTGTAGCAGCAGGGAGTGGAGATAGTGGGTAAGAACACGAGTGGTGCTGGCCCTGGGTTTAAACCTCAGTTGTCCCACATGGAAAATGGGATGCGTAGATTCATATTAGTGGCCTGTACACTCCTGATTGGAAGGAGGCATGGCCGTTTCCCCAGAGGGATGGGGTGCAGCCCCCTGGTCTGTGCGAAGGAAGCAGTTGGAGCGGGACAGGTGGAGACACCAGCCCTTGGGATCCTGGCCGCGGGATCTGGAGTCGAATGGACAAATGGGAGGCTGTGGAGTCGGCTGGTTGGGAGAGTGAGAACCAAGTCTGGCGATGCAGAAAGAACAGGGGAAGGCAGACTGTTTTAATTGAATTTTTAATTTGTTTTTGTTTATTTCAGACCTTCCATCATCTGGTTCACTAGTTTACTCCCCAAATGCCCACAATAGCCTGGGCTGCACTAGGCTGAAGCCGGAGCCCATAGCTCAATCTGGCTTTCCCATTTAGGTATTAGGGAACCACACACTTGAGCAATAACCTGCTGCCTCCTGGGGTGTGCATTAGCAGAAACTTGGAATGGAAAGGGAGCCGAGACTCAAACCCAGGCACTCTGCTACAGGATGTGGGTCGTCCCAAGCAGATGGTCTCTTGTTTATCATTCCTAATTTGTTGCACTACAGTGAGTAGGGCTAGCCTATGCATCATTTTTTTGGGTGGAAGGCTGCATTAAGATTTTTCTTAGCAGCTTAGCCTAGGGTCAATTTTTGTGAATGCATTCTCTATCTAAAAGGTTTTCAAATAGAGGCTGGTTTTGTAGCATACTGAGTAAAGCTGTCATCTACAGTGGCAGTGACACCAGCATTCCAATATGGGCACTGGTTTGAGTCCCTGTTGCTCCACTTCTCAACCCTGCCAGTGCACCTGAGAAAGCAGCAGGAGATGGTTCAAGTCTCTGGTTCCCTACCATGCACGTGGGTGACCATGATGAATCACTGGCTCCAGGCTTCAGCCTAGCCCAGCCCTGACCACTGCAGCCACTTTGGGGAGTAAACCAGCGTATGGATGATCTCTCCCTGTCTCTCCTTTTTCTGTAATTCTGCCTTTCAAATAAAACACATCTTTTTTAAAAAAAATAAAAAGACAATTAGAGTTAAGTGCTTGGTATTTTTATTTCTTTTTTTTAAAAGATTTATTCATTTTTTATTACAGCCAGATATACAGAGAGGAGGAGAGACAGAGAGGAAGATCTTCCGTCCAATGATTCACTCCCCAAGTGAGCCGCAACGGGCCAATGTGCGTGCTGATCCGAAGCCGGGAACCTGGAACCTCTTCCGGGTCTCCGACGCGGGTGCAGTGTCCCAATGCATTGGGCCGTCCTCAACTGCTTTCCCAGGCCACAAGCAGGGAGCTGGATGGGAAGTGGAGCTGCCGGGATTAGAACCGGCGCCCATATGGGATCCTGGGGCGTTCAAGGCGAGGACTTTAACCGCTAGGCCATGCCGCCGGGCCCGATATTTTTATTTCTGAATGACGCATCTTAAACTATCCTTCTGTAGACTTTGTTCAGTTTCTCCCATATTTCACAGGTTTTACTTTACACATTTTGACTCTATGTTGTTAGATGAAGAGAGTTCCACCATATCCTTTTAGCATTAAGAATGATTTCCTCTTAGTTTCTTTTCACCTTGACTTCAACTAATATGGCACACCTGATTTGTGCATTGGTGTTTTCCAGATGTGACAAATGGATTGAAAAGATGCCAGAGTAACTCGTTTCCTTCCCAACCCACTGCCCTTGCCTTGTGCATGGCTGCTCTCCCATGTAGAAGCCAACTGCTTTTCTGGTCCACTGAATCCTGGCCGGCACTATGTCCTGCTTTGAATTCAGAAGCCAGCAGAGCTGACCTAGGACCTTGGAAGGTCTCAGAGCTGCTGATCTCATCACCTGGAATGCTGCTGCCACCGTGTGCCTCCCAGGGGGAGTGCCATGTGGAGGGTCAGCCCTGCTACCAGCCAGCACAGTTGTGTAACATGAACTACAGCTGCCAGAGGACACAAGCAGATGGATCCACTGAACCAGGAACAAATACAGCAGTTGTTACTTTTCCATTGCTACATCTGAGGGGTGATCTGTTCCATTGTACCAGACAATAGCAGGAATAGGAGCGTTCCCCTAAGCTTTCTGTGTCACTGTTTGAGATACACCCTCATGAATGGCACGTAGTTGGGGCTTTTGAAAATCCAGTGTGCAGCCTGTGTTAGCTAGCAGCTGGACAATCCATGAAAGGAACATGAAATAAATATGAAGATGTGTTTAGGGGTGGGCGTTGGGTGCAGTGGTTAACACCTGGGACACCTGCAGAGCATATCCAAGTACCTGGAACTGAGTCCCTGCTCTGATTCTGATTCAACTTCCAGCTCCTACCCATCCTGGGAGGCAACAGGTGATGACTAAAATAATTGGATCCCTGCCACCCACATGGAAGAAGTGGGTGGAGTTGGGGGCTCCTGGCTTTGGTCTGGCCCAATCCCAGGTGTTGTGGCATTTGGGAAGCGAACCAGCAGACAGAACATTCTCTCTTTCTCTGTATTGTTCCATTTTTAAAAAAATGTATTTAATTATTGATATATTTGTTAAAAGTATATATTAAAATAAAAATAAAAATTAAAAAGTATATATCAAAAGCAAAAAGAACCTTTAGGTCAATTGGATCAGGTGGAGTTTATTTCAGAAGAAAGAAAACAAAGTAAAAGAAAGGAAACAGAACAAAAACAATTTGTACAGGGAGCAGTTCCTAGGACTAAAGTGAACCTAAACACTCTAGTAACAACAGGATCTGACATTTGTAGACCGAAGGGAATGAAGCTACCACTTGGTGAGGATTCAGGCAACTGATTATTGCTTTTTTAGCTAACTGGTTGAAAGGCTTCCTGCAACCAATGCCAGCTAGATTACTGCACTTAACCCTGTATTGATTTAGTCTGTTGGGCCCAGTGTAACTACCTACTCCAAACCCATGGTTCCTTACATATTTTACTTGTTTCTGATTTTGAGTTTTTCTAAATACCAGGCAGTGTTAGTTTCCCCTTGCTGCTATGATAAATGATTACCAACATAATGGCTTGAAACACAAATGTATTATCTTAAAATCTAGAGGTCTGAGTCCAAGTAAACCTCCAAGGCTGAAATCAGAGCGGCTCTAGGAAAGAAACTGTTTCTTTTTCTTTTTTAAAGATTTGTTTTTATTGGAAAGTCAGATATACAGAGAGGAGGAAAGACAGAGAGGAAGATCTTTCTTCCAATGATTCACTCCCCAAGTGACCGCAACGGGCCAGTGCTGTGCCGATCTGAAGCCAGGAGCCAGGAACTTCCTCCAGGTCTCCCACGCAGGTGCAGGGAACCAAGGCTTTGGGCCGTCCTCAACTGCTTTCCCAGGCCATAGGCAGGGAGCTGGATGGGAAGTGGGGCTGCCAGGACTTGAACCAGTGCCCATATGGCAAGGTGAGGACTTTAGCCTCTAGGCTACTGTGCTGGGCCCAAAGAAACTGTTTCCTAAGTTCTTCTATCTTACATAAGCCCCCTGTGTGCCTCGGTCCAGGGTCCCTTGCTCCTTCATTTAAGCACATCATTTCATCTTTTGCTTTTCTTGCCTCACATCTCTGACTCTCCTGCTTCCCTTTTCCCTAATGAGAATCCCTGCGCTGCATTGCCCAGATAATTCAAGATAATCTCCCTTCTCCAATGCCTTCAATTAACCACACTTGTGAACCCCTCCTTTGGTTTATTTATTTGCTTTTAAAAAATTTATTTTCTATCTGTTTGAAAGGCAGAATTATAGAGAAACAGGGAGAGACAGCAAGAGCTTTATCCACTAGTTCATTTCCCAAATGGCTGTAACAGCTGGGCCAGGTCAGGCCAAAGGCAGGAGCCAGGGTCTCCCATGTGGGTAACAGGGATCAAAGCACTCGGGTCTCTTTTGCTGCTCTCCCAGGTACATTATCAGGGGGCTGGATCGGAAGTGGAGCAGACATGACTTGAACCAGCACCTATGTGCGTGGCCTTACTCGCTGTATCACAGTACCTGCCCTCCTTTATTATGTAAAGTGTTACACTCATGGGTGTTGGTGATTAGAACATGGAGAATCGTGGTGGACGGGGCGGGGGGGAGGGGGTAGTATTATTTTGTTTATCACACATCTCTTCTTAAATCTGCTTTCCTCTCCATTCTAATCTAGGAAAATGCTCAGGGCTGCAAGGAACAAGACTGCAGGTCAAGAACGACATCATCAACAGGAGGTTTGAAGGCTCTCGTAACCAGATGTCCAGAGGGAGATGCGTCATTCCCCAGTGCCGTCACTGTTGGCCCTCCGCCATGTCCACTTCATCTCAGGGATGAATCCTGGAGCGGTCAAGGGCTGGTCCCCAGGAGTCACCAGGGCTGGCAGTTTCCTGACTGACACTCACTGAGCAAGACCAAGTCGACTACTCACAGATACCCCCGGAACTAGAGCTTCTCCACTTCTGATATTGGTCAGGGTATAAATTGTTTGTGTGTGGGGACCGTTCTATGTCTTGTACCGTGGCTGCCTACAAACGGCAGAGATCTTTTTAATTTGGTACAGCACACATAATATCTGTGGCTGGGAACTGGCCTGATTGGGGAGGTAAGAAGATACCCTGGCTGGGTTGTAGTTCCCACTGGTAAGCACAAGAGCCAGAACGGGCACAGCCATCTGGGCTGGACGCTCTTTCTGACCCAGCTCCCTGCTAATGCATCTGGGAAAGCAATGAGTGATGGCCCGAGTACTCTGGCCTCTACGAATCATGTGCGAGATGCAGATGGAATTCTCGGCTCCTGGCTTCAGTCTGGTCTAGCTCTGGTTGTTGTGGCCATTTGGGGAATAAATGGAAGATCTCTCTCTCTCTCTGTCACTGTTAAATAAATAAATAAATAAATAAATAAATAAATAAATAAATAAATAAATAAATAAATATTTTAACAGCAAACTTTGTATTCCTGAAGGTAACACTGGGTGTTGTAACAGGGCAAAACATAACAACCCACAGCTGAACACCCCACCCTCTATTGAAACAAGGAAAGTTCACTTCTCATTCCTGTAAAGACCAATGCAAGCAGCACTGCTCCACCCAAGCCATGTGGGGCTTGGATTGGACGGGTGTTGAGAAAGGTCTTCCTCATGGTGTGTCACTTATGCCATCACCTTGGATACGGACACTCAGGTGTCAGAGAGAAGAGAGAGTGAGGTGCTCAGTGTCACAGAGTGGCCCAAGGTATGTCTGTCATTGGGTCGAACTCATGGAAGCCTGGGAGTACTCCAGGGACAAGGTCAAACAGGCCTGGTGAGCAACTTGCCCATATTTTGAACTTTTCAGTCACCTGTTTGGTTAGCAATTCTCTTACAGTCTCTCTGTTAAATAACCGGCATGATTTCTGCCTCTTGACATATGTTTATAAGTTGAATCTTCTCTATTAAGATTTTTATTTAGGGGAGTGTCTTGATAGGGGAGGTGGGTTTGATTCTATGATCAGGACATTAAGCATTAAAGCTGATGTGTCTTCCCATGCACTGCCCCCCTGTGGTTGACAATTGTTGTTGGCCTTGGGGTGGAGCCTACTAGCCCAGCTAAGACCCTCCTGGCAGGGGCAGGCCGCTGAGAGCCTTCTGCTCAGCTGTGTGACAGGGTCAGACCAGGTCATCTCCTCCAGGCTATGTGCAGTAGACAGGCTGTCTATATGTCCCTTTTAGTTCATGGCAGAAGGTCCCAGGAGACCGTTACAGGCCAGCTCTCTGCTGAGCTTACACTTCAGCATCTAGATTGGCCACATTTTTGCTTCCTCCTACTGCAGGGCCAGTATGCTCCCAACACCCTCCCTGCTGGTGAGACAGCTACAGCTCCCGCTTGCCAATCCCCCTTGCCATCCTACCAGAGCCTCCCACCACAGATGCTGAGGCCTGATTAAGTCTACAGCCACAGCATTAGGTACAGGCTTGGTCTCAAGTCCAGGGCACTCTGAGCAATGGCTACGGATGGCTCTTCTTTTTTTGGTAGCCTTAGTGTCATGAAGAAAGTCATACCTCCTATTTTCAAGAGGATGTTGTCAAAATTAAGAGTTTATGCACTGAAGAACACTACTAACACAGAAAAATGCCAAACCTACAAGATGGAAGAAAATATTTGTAAATCATGTATCTGATAAGGTGTAATATTTAGAATATTAAAGAAAGAAACGTGGGGCTGGTGTGGCGGCATAGCACACTAATCCTCTGTTTGTTAAAACCAGTATCTTCTATGGGTACCAGTTCATGTCCCAGCTGCTCCACTTCTAATCTAGCTCAGTGCTAATGTGTCTGGGAAAACAGCAGAGGACGCCCCAAGTACTTGGGACCCTGAACCCGTGTGAGAACCTAGGAAGAAGCCCCTGGATTCCCATTTCAGATCAGCCCAGCTTGACTCTATTTACTGTGGCCATTTAGGGAGTGAACCAGTAGATGAAAGATCTCTTTCTAATTCTTTTTTTTTAAAGACTTATTTATTTTTATTGGAAAGTCAGATATACAGAGGAGGAGGAGAAACAGAGAGGAAGATCTTCCATCCGTTGATTCACTTCACAAGCAGCCACAACAGCTGAAGCTGAGCCAGTCTGAAGCTAGGAGCCCAGAGCCTCTTCTAGGTCTCCCACACAGGTGCAGTGTCCCAAGGCTTTGGGCCATCCTTGACTACGTTTCCAGGCCACAAGCAGCGAGCTGGGAAGCAGGGCTGCCAGGATTAGAACTGACATCCATATGGGATCCTGGTACTTGCGAGGTGAGGACTTTAGCTACTAGGCTATTGTGCCAGACCCTCTCTGTGTAATTCTGACATCAAGTAAAATAAATCTGTCTTTAAAAAAAAAAAAAGGAAGAAAGGAAATAAAACAGAAACCAAAAAGCAAATAGCCCAATTTTGAGAAATAGAGGATTCGAGCAGATATTGCCTCAAAGAACATTTACCAAAGGCCAATAAGTACTTAGATTGAGAGAATGCAAATCACAACCCCAGTGACAGACTACTTTGCATGGCTATTATAAGGAACAATAGCAACAAACAAGAACAACAAAATAAAACAGAAATGACAAGTGCCGAGCAAGTTGCAGAGGAACTGGAACTCCAGGGCATCGTCAGGGGAACTCCAAATGGCGCAGCCACCGTGGAAGACAAGATGGTGACTCATCAAAATGTTAAACAGAATGAAAGCACCTCGCAGCACTTCCGTCTCCACTTACGTACCGAAAAGAATGGAAGAGAGAGTGTCGTACAGTCTGCGTACACCAGCTCTACACTGTGGCATTCACTGTGGCCCAAAGATGGAAACAGCTCAAATGTCCAACAGATTACAGTACAAAGAAGAAATGGTATATACATATAGTAGAATGTTATTTGGCTTTACTGATCTTTTGCTGCCACATAGATCGATCTTAAAAACATTATGCTGAGGCGTAGCACAAAGGCTCAATTGGCTAATCCTCTCCCTTTGAATGCCGGGATCCCACATGGGCACTGGTTCACATCCCAGCTGCTCCACTTCCCATCCATATCCTGCTTGTGGCCTGGGAAAGCATTAGAGTTTGGTCTAAAGCCTTGGGACCCCACACCCGCGTGGGAGACCTGAAAGAGGCTCCTGACTTTGGATCGGCTCAGCTCTGGCCATTGTAGCCACTTGGGGAAATAAGCCAGTGGATGGAAGATCTTTCTTTCTGTCTCTCCTTTTCTCTGTATATCTGCCTTTCCAAGCAAAATAAATGAATCTTCGAAAAAAATATTATGCTGAACAAATAAGCCAGCCACAAAAGAACAAGTAGCATGTGATTCTTACATGAACTCTTGGCTGGAGTAGTCAAGTCTGCATTCAGGTCGCAGGATGGTGATAATGAAGGGCTGGTGAAGGAGGACTGGGAAGCTGTCGCTTGATGGGTGCAGAGATTCTGCTTGGGATGACAAGCAGGTTGTAGAAGTGGGTAGTGATGGGCCCTGCCTGCAGCGTCGTTGCTGTTTGCTTTGTCAAGGCTCAGCATGGCTCCCTCAGCCCGGAGCTCCTCTGTAAAGACTAACTCTTTAAGGTAAGGGAATGACACAAAGACAAGGGACACTGATGCATAATTTGCTCTTGTAGTTACCACCTTCAATGCTGGCCTCTTTTCTGAGAGCTCTGCCGGTGCTCTCAGGTGCACTTCCAAGTAGTGCACAGTCCATCCTTAGACCAGACAGACCCTTACCAATCCACAGGATGTATACCCACAGTGAGCCCATCATGATCACACACTGCTCTGAGCTATGAGGTTGACTGCCTTTGATCCCTCAGGGGGTCCAGGCCTGAAGCCTTAGCTCTCTAACACCTTGCTCTGCGCTGGGTAAAGAATGTATTCCTACCTTTTACTACCATCCTGGTGTCAGTGATTGGCTTGCCACGAACTGGGCAAGCAGGCTGGATTTGTGGTCCTATAAAAACTCCTCCATTCACTTTTTGGGGTTCCTGTGGCAATGACTGCTATAGTTTAGATATGGTTTGAGAGAGCCCCCCAAAGTTTTCTGTGTTGGAAGTGTGGTCCCCAGTATGGCATGTGACCAATGGTGTAACCTACAGAAGCAGATCCCAATGGGAGTTGGCTGGGTCAATTATGGTGCTGTCCTTAGAAAGACTAGGGTGGTTCTAGTAGGACCCTGAGTTATTTCTTTCTTTCTGTTTTTTTTTTTTTTACATAAATAAATGTTTACTTACTCATTTGAAAGTCAGAGCTACAAAGAGAGAAAGAGAGATCTTTCAACTGTTGGTTCACTCCCCATATGGCTGTTATACCTAAGACTGGACCAATCCAAAGCCTGGAGCTTGGAGCTTCATTTGGGTCTCCCATGTGGGTGGCAAGGGCCCAAGCACTTGGGCCATTTTCTGCTGCTTTTTCTAGGCCACTAGCAGGGAGCTGGATTAGAAGTAGAGCAGCCTGGATTCATACTAGCACCCATATGGGATGTTGGCATCACAGGCAGCAACTTTGCCCACTATGCCACAAAAAGCTAGCCCCAAGTCAGTTCTTGTGAGGGCAAGTTGTCATGAAGGCTCCTTCCCATGCTTCAGCTTCCTGTCTGTGCGTTCCTCTTGCTCATACTCCCACCATGAGGCCTTCTTTCATGAGGAGGGCCCTGGCTAGACTTTCAGCCTCTGAAACTGTGAGATAGACAAACCTCCTTTCTTAATAAGCACCAATGCCAGGGGCTTTGTCACAGTAACTGAAAGCAGACGCCTACTGAGAACTGCTACTGCATAGGGAGTGCTTGGGAAGGTACAAGGGGCTTTGTTTTTTTTTTTTTTTTAAGATTTATTTTTATTACAAAATCAGATATACAGAGAGGAGGAGAGACAAAGAGGAAGATCTTCCATCCGATGATTCACTCCCCAAGTGAGCCGCAACGGGCTGGTGCGCGCCGATCCGAAGCTGGGAACCAGGAACCTCTTCCAGGTCTCCCACGCGGATGCAGGGTCCCTATGCATTGGGCCGTCCTCAACTGCTTTCCCAGGCCACAAGCAGGGAGCTGGATGGGAAGTGGAGCTGCCAGGATTAGAACCGGCGCCCATATGGGATCCCGGGGCTTTCAAGGCGAGGACTTTCGCCGCTAGGCCACGCCGCCGGGCCCTTAAGTGGCTTTGGAAAAGGCTGGAGGGCAGGAGAGTGTGGAAGCACTCAAGAGAAAAGTCTAGAAGACTGTTCTAGGAGCTTTGACACCTGATTCTGGTGAGGGCTCCGAGGAGGAGACTTGTGGGACCCAAGGGGGAGAGGAAATGGGAGAAAGGCCACGCTGGTTACCCAAGCATGAAAATTCTAGCTCAGCAGTGTCTGTCCCTGCCCAGGGCTTTCTGGAAGCCCACATTTAAGGATGATGCAAAACTGGCAGAAGAAATTCCTAAACAAAATATAGAAGTAGCTGTGTGGGTGCCTTTGGCTGCTTTCAGCAGGGTCTGAGAGCCTCTCTCCAAAAGAAAGCTTTGGGAAATTTATAGTCTGGCCAGGGAAGGAGTGAGGGAAAAGCTGCTGGAGAGATTGGCACAGACAAAAGGGAGCCAGTGGCTCTGCATTGCCGTAATGAGTGAGACCTGGAGGGCAGCCCTGCCCACTAAGACCAGAGGTCCTCCAGGAAGGGGACTGTCCATAGGCTCATTGCCATGGCCACAGCCAGGCCACCACCTCATATTCAGCTCCTTGTTTTCCCAGCCAAGTGCTCCATGGCTGCAGCCTGGTTCAAGCAAGCCCAAGGGACAGACCGTGGTGGTGTACATGTGGAGCAGGTTTTGCAAGTGCATGCAACAATAGTGAAGGAGTCGTGGGAGCCTCCACTCAAGGCCAGCCTGAGAGGCAAGGCAGATATTTGCAAAATGGCTGGAGCCTCTGCAAGAGTCCCCAGGAAGGTGATGCCAAGGGAAGCCAAGCCAGTGGGACTACAACGGGGACTCCAGGTACCAGCCACGGGCAACACCTGTTGGGGAGCACTGTAGGGCAGGTGCAAAGGCACCCCGAGAGATTAACAATGTGGTCCATGCCCAGCGGAGCCTTAAGGGCTGGGCTATTCTGCCCTGTAGCCTGCCCCTCTCCCCAGGTATGCACAGGGTGCTGGATATGTGCCTTTAAATTTACCATATACCCTATTGGGTTTGGTCTTGCTTTGAGCCACTCACTCCTTTTTGTCTGTCATAGTGGGAACATATACTCTGTACCCACCCTCCCACTGCCTGGTGGGAGTACATTTGTCTTAATTTTCTAGGCTGATGGCTGGAAGGAGTTTGCCCTGTGTCTTTGGACATCTGTTGGACTGAGTTAAGGTTTTGGGACCATATGAATAGAAGTCTCAGAGTCGTATGTGAGAGGGACATACATTTTTGAGAAACCAGGGGTGGAGTACTATAGTCTGAAGAGAGTTTGTCCTCTCCAAAATTCATATTGGTGTTTCATCTCTACTGTGAGCTGGGGTTGGGAGGGGTGGACAATCAGTCACACGATCATGTTTAGAGACGGAGCCTTTGGGAAGTGCTTACGTTACCAGGGTGGAGCCCCCACACCTGGACACTAGGGGTTTTGAGAGACAAGACAAGGACAAGAAAAGGCTCCTTGGCTTTGGGTCCCCAGAACTACAGACCCAAACAAACTTCTTTGTGTTTAAAATTTACCCAGTTCTGGGGATTGTGTCAAGAGCAACAGATAATAGACTAAGTTAGTGGTTAGGGCTGCCCAACAATGGAAATACATTTCATGCCACTGGGTAATACACTCAAAAATGGCTAAAACAGGGCTTGGCATGATAACCTAGCAGTTAAAGTCCTCACCCCGCAAATGCCAGGATCACACATAGGCCATCGGTTCTAATCCTGACAGCCCTGCTTCCCATCCAGCTCCCTGCTTGTGGACTGGGAAAGGAGTTGAGGATGGCCCAAAGCCTTGGAACCCTGGACCCATGTGGGAGACCTGGAAGAGGCTCTGGGCTCCTGGTTTCAGATCAGCTCAGCTCTGGCCATTGCAGTGACTTCAGGAGTGAATCAGTGGATGGAAGATCTTCCTCTCTGCCTTTCCTCCTCTCTGTATATCTGACTTTCCAATAAAGATAAATAAATCTTTTAAAAAATGACTAAAACATCGAAACTTGACTATAGATACTAGATTTTCTACCATTGTCTGTACCTACAATGTCATGATACACTTAAACAGCAGAATCATGGGCTTGTGATTGTTGTTGAAGGACTACACTATTGTAATAATATAGGGAAAACAGTGGGGGAGGGGGAGAACAGGAAGGGTGGGAGGGGGAATCCCTGAGCCTAGGAAACTGTATCATGAAAAATAAAAATTCAAAAAAAAAAAAAAAAAGAAAGAAAGGCATGCCACCATGGCATAGCTGGTTAAGCCTCCACCTGTGGTCTCAGCTGCTGCACTTCTGACCCAGCTTCCTGCTTATGGTTTGAGAAGGCAGCAGAGCACACCCCAAGTGCTCACGTCCCAACATGGGAGACTTGGAAGAGACTCCTGGTTCCTGGCTTCAGATCAGCTAAGCTCCGCCTGTTAAGGTCATTTTGTTAAGGTCATTTGGAAAGTGGACCAGCAGATGAAAAATATCTTTCTCTGTGTGTCTCTTTCTCTCTGTAAGTCTACCTTTTCAATAAATAAATAGATAAATATACATACATATATATATATATATATATACACTTTTTTTGAAGAAAAAAAGACTATAATGGTAAGTATGCATAATTTATCATAATACAAAAATGATTTTATCCAGGTCTCAGCATCAACACAAAACTAAGAAGGTAGTGGTGGTGGGTGTATAACATTGTACATGTGTCAGATTGTCATCGAACTGAACACTTTCTAATTGGTCAGCATGAAAAATTTCAAGTTATGCATAATTTACCACAAAAACAATATGCCACATACACAAAACAAAAACCTCAGAAAACTACACGTAAATCAACCTTATGACACAGGAAGTCCATTCCTGTGGTTTCCCAAGAGAAATGAAAACGAAATGTCTCACAAACAAAAAACAGCCCAAAATGTCTATCAAAGTAATGTCCAAACTGCAGTATTTGTGTACAATGGGAAATTATTATTTTTTAAAAGAAATTATTTATTTATTTGAAAGGCAGAGCTACAGAGATAATGAGAGAAAATGAGAAAGAGAGAGAGAGTGAGGGAGAGAATCTTCCATCCACTGGTTCACTCCCCAGGTGGTCATACAACCAGGGCTGAGCCAGGCTGAAGTCAGACGGCAGGAGTATCTCCTAGGTCTCCTGTGTGGCTGGCAGGACCTCAAGTACTCAGGCCATCTCCCACCACTTCTCTGAGGCCATTATCAGGGAGCTGGATTGGAAGTGGAGCAGCTGGAACTCGAACCAGCATCCATAGAAACATAATGGACAACAGCTTTAACTGTTACACCACAGTGCTGGCCCAATCTGCTGCAGTCATTCAAGTAGTCACTCACCTAGCATTGACGTGAATGTAGGTTGCTTCACCCCAGTTCCTCGCCTGCAGCCCTACAAAGTGAGTTTTCCTTCTCACCCCTCTAATCTGAGGCTACAGGCCACTGTGAGCATTGGGTGCGCTCTGGAGCCGTGTGGCTGCCTCTGTCAACATTTTCAGCTCTGTCTCTCCACTCTCATTTCAAGCTGAGGCAGACACACAGTGCATGTGTGAGAGCAGGGCGCATTTAAAGAGAGAGTGACTGTCCTTTCACACAAGAGCGTGGACAGCCCCACACATAAGCAGACACACACGTTGCCACAGGGCAGAGTCTGGGAGGAGGCCAGAGAAGGACCAAACAAGAGCAAGAAACCAAAGGGACCAAGGCCATTCCCTACGTGACAGCCCCTCTTATAGGATGGGATGCCCTAACTGAATGTACCAGTGGGAGAGGATGCGGATGGGGTCAGTGTAGGAGAGGCTTTAGTGGGTGTCATGGGGCTTCCACATGATGTCGCCTCCTTCCTGGTCCCAGATGAGAGACAGGCATGCTGGGAAAGCGCGCGTGAAGGGGTACACTGACAGTGCAGACATGGTGGGAAAGCCTTCCAGCTTATTTATTCCCACCCAATTTTCCTGCCTGGTTCCCCCATATCATTAGGCTGCTTCCTTCCCCATTCCTAAAGGGATGTGCCCAGCGCTATCTGTGCTGTGATCCCAAGGACCCGCTTGCCTGCGTCAGCCTCCTGGCCAAGGATCCAGTCATTGCCACGGCAGACAGAGGATCCAGCTCAACTGGTTCACAGTAAGGACTTGGGGCACTGGGACCCCCCAGCACCCCTGGGCGCTGGGCCTCCTTTCCACAGGTATTCCAGGGGTGCTGCTGTTGCTGATCTTCCCTTTGCCCATCTGATTCCCTTGAACACAGTCCGCAGTGCCAGGCACCCTTCCTGCCTCCTTCTCCCGGCTGAGCAGTGAGCAACCTTGGCTTTGCAAGTTGCCCTGTGGGCGTACAGTCAGCTTGTGCATCTTTGCTTTCTGATGTCTTCAGTAATCCCACAGCCCCACTGTGCCCGAAAGGCAGCGACAGTCCTCCTGGGTCCCTAGTTGCTGTGTGGATTCAGTGGACAAGAAGGCTAGAGGTCGTGCCTGGAAAATGGTAATGACTATAGACAGGTGTGATCTTTGCCCAACTACGCCTAGGTTCTTCACATTCTTCTAAGGATTTTTTTTTCTCAGTTGAGCAGTAAGGAACAATGATGCATCCTGCCTTCCCCAGGACCAGTCAGGATGCAGTAAGCACACCCCTCATTTGAACAGGAAAATTTAAGTGTGAAGAATTATTAACTTGGAGTGGGCCTCTAGCTCAGTGATTGAGAGGCTGTGTCCGCCATCACAGTACCTGGGTTCAATTCCAAGCTCTGGCCTGACGCCACTTCCTTGTTAGTGAGAGGCAGGGTGGGTGGCTCACAGGGGAGGCCTGGATAAATTCCCAGGCTGTGGCCTCAGACCCAGCTATTGCAGGTATTTGGGAAGTGAACGTGCGGGTGGGAACTCTACTTCTGAATTAAAAATGAAAACAGAATCGTTAAGTAGTAAATGGGGGCTAACTGCTAGCGGAAATAAATGGCATACTCTAAAGAACACAGAAGTGACACAAACAAGGACCAATCACTAAGGCTGTCACGAGGAACTCAAGCAAGTGATAAACTCCCTTGCCCAAGGTTGAAATGTGGAGCTCCTAGGCAAGGGTGTGCCTGTAGCTCACTAGCTGAGGAGCTGCCATTAGGGCTGTCTAATGGGGGCTGCTAAAACTTCCGGGGAAGGCCGCCTAGCGGCAGGTAGCTGTACTGCAGGAGCCAGAAGCCGGTAACAGCTCTAGGCAGGGAAGGCTTTGTAGCGTGCAGTGCAACCAGCACCTCCAAACCATGGCATCAGAAAGATGGGTTTCAGGGTCCAGCCCCAGGATTGCAAAGTGGGGAAAGCAGGTGTATCTGGAGAAGAGAAGCATCATGTTGACAATACACTTCACTTATGTTCTGGTAGTTAGGGACTGCTGCATGGTGAGAGTTATGACACTGCTTGGGACACCCTCATCCCATATTAGAGTGTCTAGGTCCTCCTCCAGCTTCCTGTTAATGCAGCCCCCAGGGAAGTGATGGCTCAAGTAATTGAGTCCTTTCCCCCCACGAGGGAGACCCAGGGTTCCTGGCTTCTGACTTCACCTTGGCCCAGCCATGCTTTTTGCAGGCTTTGGGGGAGCAAGTAGGAGATCTCTCTCTGCCTTTCAAATAAATACATGCATTAATTAATTAATGAATACAATAGGGATGTCCCAGATGTTTCAAGTATTTAAAATGGTACAAAAGTGAGCTATACCTAGGAAGGCCAGGATTATCTGACAGCACAGACATAGTTCACATTTGTTCCAAGATTACTAGTAGTGGACCAACATGGACTGTTTAGAGGATAAATTATGTGGCTGCACTAGCTATTGATGTTCCCAATATGGACAGTCTGCACACACACACACACACACGCACACGTGCACACACCAATCTGAAGGCAGTAAGAAGTTGCCGAGGTTGTCCAGAGCCAGCTCAGGTGCCAAGACTGCAGGGAGAAGAGCCATGCATGGGGTGAGCTCGCCTCTGAGCATCTGTCCTCCTAAGTGGAAAAAACCGAGTCTGGAAAGCCGAGTGGCAAGCAGCAGCTCTCAAGAGAAATATATGATTAAAAAGACTCATCCGTCTAAAAGAGCTATTTTAATTAAAGTGCAAAATAAAAATTCTAAGTGGTATGACAGTACTGTGTCACAGTTAAAATGGTAGCCTATTTTTCCTTAGAGCTGCATAAAAGAATGGTTTGTTGAACAATATAAGGCACCATGGATTTGACAAAATATGAGTGTTTCTGTGGAAGGGGATCCCATAGGAACTGCTGGGTGGAAGGATATATGCACTTAAAACTTAGATTCTGATCAGCTGTCTCAAAGACAAGTTCAGTCCCAGCAGGGTCTATTTCCTCCCCCTCTCATCCACATTGGCTGCTTTCAAACTTTTCTGCTTGATCGCATCTGACCGGCTCTTGCCATCTTATTTTGCCTGCAACCAGAGTGAAGGTATCTTTGCTTCTTCGAATTGTCACCCTGTTCCACTTCATGTGCGATCCACTCATGTCTGTGTCCCACTGCCCTGGAGCTGGGGCCGTGGGTGCTCCCCCACAGCTGTCTCCTCTGAAGGCAAGAGAAAAGGTCATCTCTCCACGTGGTGCTGGGGAGACCAGGCCGGGACCTCAGACTCTGCCAGACACAGGCAGTTCCTGAAGGAGTTTTTGATGCACTGTGAAAGGTGGCAGCTCTAGAGTCCTAAGTCTTAGTAAAGAATGATTAGGGTTCTCCCCTCCGGATTGAAATGGAGCCGTCTTAAGAGCTCCTGCATGCACGTTGACCAGAACACACAAGCAATCCCCAGCCACCATGTGTGTTGCTATGACAGCTGGTGGCCCTTCATGTGGATTTTGGACTCCTCCACAACAACATTCCTGTTTAAGGCGTGTTCTGCTTAATAACTAGCCAACAAGAGATGCTGGCTAAAAACGTAACATAAAAAACTCGTTGGAGAAGTCAGCAAGGACCATTGCAGGATCGCTTTGCAAACAGGAATCCGGAAGCTCTCCAGTCGCCAGCCCACATACTGCATCCGGTTCATGGTGATCATCTATCAGAGACCTCAGCACACCCAGGGCTGTGATCCACGCAGCCTGAACCAGGGGTTTGAAGGGGGAGGGTAGTAACGAGAAAAGAGACAGAGATGGGTTCAGCACAACGGCTCACTTAGCCGATCCTCTCCCTTCAAGTGCTGGGATCCCATATGGGTGCCAGTTTGTGTCCCGGCTGCTCCACTTCCTATCCAGCTCTCTGTTTATAGCCTGGGGAAGCAGTTGTGGATGGCCCAAAGCCTTTGGACCCTGCACCCATGTGGGAGACTCAGAAGAAGCTCCTAGTTTCGGATCAGATCAGCTCTGGTCCTTGTGACTGCCTGGGGAGTGAACCAGGGGATAGAATATCTTTCTCTGTCTCTCATTCTCTCCGGAAATCTGCCTCTCCAATAAAAATAAATAAATCTTTTAAAAAGGGTGGGATGGGCAGCACAGTAGCATCGTGGTTAAAATTCTCACCTTGCACGTACCAGGATCCCATATTGGCGCCAGTTCATGTCCCGGCTGCCCAACTTCCCATCTAGCTCCCTGCTTGTGGCCTGAGAAAGCAGTGGAGGATGGCCCAAAGCCTTGGGACCCTACATCCACGTGGGAGACCCAGAAAGAAGCTCCAGGCTCCAAGCTCTGGCTGTTGCAGCTACTTGGCGAGTGAACCAGTGGACAGAAGATCTTTCTCTCTGTCTCTCCTTCTGTTTGTATATCAATAAAAATAAATAGATCTTAAGGTTAAAAAGAAAGAGAAACAGACAAAATAGAAGTTGTTGAAAGCAGCAGCCAGAGGACAGAGGAACAGCTCCGTGCCTGTCCCACCAGCTTTTCTTGTTTGGACAGCCATATTTCATGTCAATTGCATTTACCTGTGAGTCTTTTCTTACTTGACTAATCACCCATCCTTGGTTGGAGGGTCGCATGCCCAGAAAGAGGAGGTGAGCAGAACACGTGCCCAGTGACCTGAGGAGTGTGTGCTGCCTGGGGCTCCGCCTCACCCACCAGGGCCTTGTCAGGGCACCAGGGCGTCCCTTCACAGATGCCTGGTGCTGGTCTGCCTGAGTCCTTCTGCGGCTGCTGGTGACCCTTCCCTACTGACCTGCGGCTTCCCTGCCCTTATTTTAAGAACAACGCTTGCATCTTAAGGCTTGCCTGTGGTGCCCAACTTGGCCTCTTGCCATTAGGGACTAAGACCAGCCACACCCACCTTGTGTTCTTTGCAGAATATTTGCATACTGCAGTCTGAACCCTTCTGTTTTATCTCATCATTTCGACACAAAAACATGAAAGTAGTAAAAATAACCCTGTTCTTTTTTAAAGTGCAAAAGGGATAACTTCCAAACATTCGTTTAGGAGAGCAGTTTCTGTCTATTTCTGACACTCCAATGAGTCATTAAGTTTCATCCATTTTAATATACAGTACATTTGTCCCAATACCAAATATGCTATTCTAAAAATTATTTGTTAACAAAGCATACTTTTCCCTTACATAATTAAAAATAAATTAAACACGTTGTTTTACTTGGCAAACAGGAATTGAAATTTGTCTTTTGTGTTATAGGTATTGCCATTTTTGAATTATGCATGGCTCTAAAACAGGCTTTATTTGAAAAAATGGTTTGTTATAATTCTGATACTGATTATTAGAGAATTAATTTCAAGGCACTGGCAAGAGTTGCATGGTGAAAGGGGTTCTCCAGTAGAAACAGGCTGGGAAGCTCTCCACTGGTATAGGTTCCTGTTTGTGGAGGAGGAAACCGAGGTGCAGGGAGAGGAAGGGTTCCAATTTGGATAACCCTCAAGGACCCCAGCTAGCTCAGGGCTCTGCAGGCACAGCCCAGGGAGGCCAAGGGATACAGTTCACAGGAGAGGTCTCCTGGCTGTGGACACATCTGGCAGCCGCTGTGCTGAGCCAAACCTCAAGGCTTCAGGATTACCCAGGGTCTTCCCTTTAGAGCCAGGATTTCCGACACCTGTTCAGCCGGTGAGGGGCTACTTTCCTCTGGCACACAGGTGGGCTGTTGCTCTCTGCTGTCTTCCACTATAAAACTATGTTCATCAAATTCAACATCGCTCAGTTAAAGTTACTCTTTTAGGCTCTTCAGTTACCACAAACTCAAACAGGCACTACACAGCTCTACATGGTCCCCTGCCAGGGCCTGATGGGGTCAGTTATTTGCTCTTCTTGTCTGGGGTCCTGCTCTCCTTGCGTGTGGCTTATGGCCACACCTTGAGGTGGCTCACCTGGCTCCTCTCTCCAGCTGTTTAATCCAGCCTGCTCAAGCTAGTGAGCGTCCTAGAACCCCTTCCCTCCCCCCAGGCCCTGAGAGACAGTCATTGTCTCATCATTGCCCATGGGGTCACCTAACTCCACTTGGAATGATTTCAAGGCCTCAACACCCTGGTATCATCCTACTGCTTGGCACTGGGGACCAGTTCCTGTGGTTAGTCACTGGCTAGGAAACCACACAATGACCTTCCTTCCTTCAGACCTCATGGCCTGCACCTGCGGGTTAGGTGGCTCTCCCGCCATCTCCAGCCTCAGTCTGCCGTTTGCTCCCCTGGATCTTCTAGAACTGGTCACCCAGAGAGGTGGCTACCATGCCATGGGGGGAGCCAAGCCTGGAGGAAGGGACAGGGGTGGCAGGGGGCATCTGGAGCAGGTGGCTGTGGTTACCCTCCCAGTTCCGGGCCAAGTCAGGAAGGTACTGCAAACACAGGCCCCACCCCACCACAGCATCCAGCTTTATTATAATTATAAAAGATAAAAAAATGGGCCCAGAGGCTATAGTTTTCACCTTGAATGCGCTGGGATCCCCTATGCGTGCCGGTTCTAATCCAGCTCCCTGCTTGTGGCCTGGGAAAGCAGTGAAGGATAGCCCACAGCCTTGGGACCCTGTACCTGTGTAGGAGACCTGGAAGAGAACCTGGCTCCTGGCTTCGGACTGCTTCAGCTCTGGCTGTTGTGGCCGCTTGGGGAGTGGATCATTGGAGGGAATATCTTCCTCTCTGTCTCTCTTCTCTCTATATATATATCTGACTTTGCAATAAAAATTAATCTTACCAAAAAAGGGAAGAAAAAGACCACAAATATGGTAATGAATAACTAGACATCCAACGTGAATTATATGCCTTTTATACCTTTTTAAGGTTTTTAAATTTTTATTTTGTTAATGGAGGAAAGGTGCCAGTGAAGACAAAAGTGCCCATGGCCAGGGCAATCATCATTCAGGTGTTTAGAATTTTTTTTTTTTTTTTAATGTTCAGATGTCTTTGTTTTACATATTGGAAGTCTGTTAGGACTCTCTGTGACCCCCCTCATATTCCACGGGGCTCAGTCGGTGATTCGCAGGGCCGGCGGCACGGATGGAGGCCGGGCATCCCGGGCCCCACGCCCGGCTCCGAGGCCGCCATCTCTCCAGGGCTCCGCCAAGGCTATCCCAGCTCCCGCGGGCTCCTCACGCGGGGCCGCCCGGCTCAGCCGCACCCGGGGCCCGCGTCAGCGAAGGGGCCGTCCGGTCGGCTCCTCAGGCCCCACCGAGGCCAGGGCGGCGGCGGCGGGGGGAGCCGCGGGCTTGGGGCCCCGGCCACCTTCCCCTCAGCCGCGGCCTTGGGGCGCGCCCGTCACGGTCCCGGCCACCGGCCACCTTCCCCTCAGCTGCGGCCGGGCGCACGTCGACCGGCGGCTCCGCGAGCCCGGGACCGGCAGCCAGCCGGAAGCGGCTGAGAACACGGACCCGCCGGGCGCAGACGCGCATGCTCAGCCGAGGCCCACAGTGGGGCCGTGTGAACCCTGTGAGAACCGGCGCGCAGCCGGCTGAGCGGAGCTCCAGTGGCGCAATCGGTTAGCGCGCGGTACTTATACAGCAGTACATGCAGAGCGATGCCGAGGTTGTGAGTTCGAGCCTCACCTGGAGCATAGTTATTTTGGGTGCCGCGGCTCCCCTCTTCCCCTTTTGTCTCTGAGGTGGAAAGATAAGCGTTTCTTCCCTCCTAATCACCTACGTGCATTTCTCTCACCCGCCCTCCTCCCCGCTCAGCCACAGGCGCTGTGACCGCTCCTTTTGCGAGTTACTGGTGTTCGCGCGCGTCATTCACCTGCTGGAACCCTCGGAGTCTTCACTGGTCCCACATGGGGCCACAGCACCAGGGTGGCACTCGAAGGTCCCGGGGCGCTGCACCGTGCAGGTAGGGAACCTGGCTGGATCTTCCATCTACAGGGTGAGCCTCAGCCCCCGGTATGGTCCTCCGCCTTTCTGCCGTCCGAGCTCAGGTCCCAGCCCGGTAGACCCGCTCCCGGGTGCTGTGCACTTCCGTTTCCATGGTGCTGACTTTAGGAACTATCGTTTTTTCTTTGTGGTAAAAGGATGGTTCAGGAAGGAAGGAAGCTAAACTAATTTTTCCTTGTTTAATTCAGAAATCTCCTTTTAGGAAATTAGTGAGCAAGCTAGACTCTTCACTGCATTAGGATTTTAAAATCATTTGCTGGAGGGGCAGGAGAGGAAGGGGGGAGGAAGGGAGAGGGAGGGAGGGAGGGAGGGAGGGAGGGAGAGAGGGAGAGAGGGAGAGAGGGAGAGAGGGAGAGAGAAAGAGAGAGAGAAAGAGAGAGAGAGAGAGAGAGAGAGAGAGAGATCTTCCATGCACTGGTTCGCTCCCCAGATGCCCACACAGCTGTGAAGGCTGCCCAAGCCCAGAGCTAGAAGCTGAACCAGGCACTGAACTATGATTCCTTTGTAGGCAACAGGTGGCAGAGACCCAATTACTTTAGTCCTTACCTACTGCGCATGAGCAAGAAGCTGCAATCAGGCGCTGGAGCTGGGCCTCAAACCCACGTTTTCCACATTGGGACTTAACTGCCAGGGCTTCTTGCGTGGGTCTTACCTGCTAGGCCAAGCACCTGTGCCTTAGGTTGGTTTTTAGCTAATGGTATTCTATGTAGCATGCTTGGTTCTTCTCTCCCCAGTCCCTCTTTCCGTTTCCTCTGCTGATAAAATGCACAGCTCTGGCTACAGGAACACATCGGTCAGTCTAGGGCCAGCATAGGACCTGCATGCCCTGGCCACACTGCACACTGATTGGTTCAGAGATGGCCGTGGGACCTGATCAGAGCAATTTATTAAGTTTATATTTTTTATTAAAAATTATTTATTTTTGTTGGAAAAGCAGATTTACAGAAAGATCTTCCATCCCCTAGTTCACTCCCCAAGTAGGCAGAACGGCTGGAGCCGAGCCAATCCAAAACCAGGAGCCAGGAGCTTCTTCTGGGTCTCCCATGCAGGTGCAGGGTCTCAAGGCTTTGGGCCGTCCTCTACTGCTTTCCCAGGCCATAAACAGGGAGCTGGAGGGGAAATGGAGCAGCTGGGATTAGAACCAGCACCTATATGGGATCCCAGCACATGTAAGGTGAGAATTTAGCCACTGAGCTATTGTACCAGGCCTGATTTTTCTATCAGGAGGGATGTGAAGAGTCTTATTTGTTTAGAATCGTAAAAGCTATGCAGATGTCCCAGCTTATGACGGGGTGTGTCTTCATAAACCCAGACAGGGCAGGCACACAGTTACTTGAACTATGACCTCTGCCTCCCAGCGTGTGCAGGGACAGGAAGCTGCAGGCCCGCCCTGAGCCCAGGCTCTCCTGTGCGGGTGTAGGTGTGTTCACCACTGTCACACTCCCCTCTGTTCTGGGCTTCTGCCTCAGGGCCTTTGCAATGATCATTCCTTCCGGGACTCCTTCCTTCAGAACCCACATGGGGACATCACGTCCTCAGAGGAGTCACTATCATCCAGACTTGCCGTGTCTCCGTGGTGTTGGTTGTCTCATCGCAAAGCTATAGCTCCCCACTGTGTTGCCCCAGAGTGCCCCCAGCAGACCCTAAGTAGATGGATGCGAAGGCGACGGAGAAGTGGCACAGGGGAAAGAACCCTGAAGCTGAGTGCAGACTCAACAGGTGCAGAGCCGGGAGCCCCGGAAGTTGTGCACACTCTGAGGTCTTGCCACTGAGCATGTGCCACACCTCGCCTGTTAGATGGCTTGCTGTTAGCGAGAGAGTCAGGCTCACACTAAATGCTGACAAGCAACTATGACTTGAGTCTCAGAGACATGACCGGCACATGCTGGTCTCCAGGCACCTGCACAGAGTGCATATTCCTGGGCGGCGGCGGGGAGCTAACTCCTGTCACCCAGGCTGTGTGTACCAGCTTCCAGAGCTGGATTGTGAGGGAGATGGAGGGCTGGCTGTTTCCTGGACACCCCTGACCTTAGCACCAAGGGCTAGGAAGTTCCTGGATGCCTGGCCAACCAATGTCTGTCACATACCCCAGACAGGCTCGGAGAGGCAAATGCTTGCTGCCACAGTGGCCAGCTGTGGTTTCCTGCAGGAGCCGAGGTGGAGAAGTTTCTTGTCTTCAGCTTTCATTGTCAGTCTAGTTCTCCTGGGGATCCCAGAGCGAGCGGCAGGGACAGGAACAGTGGTCTCCAGAGCACCTGCCACGGGGCCAGCCACCGCGCTGTGGCCTTTCTTACAGCATTTATTCCCCAACATTATTTCCATTTTTTCCCGGCTCCATAAAGCTACAAATCAGAATCGCCCAGCTCATAATCTGCATGAAAGTGATGAAAGACAAAAGCTGCTTCCCTAAAACCCCACACCGTTCTATCCAGAGCAGCGATGGCGGCCACCGGAAGCTACTTGAGCTTTCTTTGGGCCAGTCTTGTCACTGCACGTGACTGCAAGTCAGCCGTCTACCACGCGGTGGCGCTGCGGCTCTGCCTCCCCGGAGCCCCTGTGCAGCCCACAGCACACACAATACGCGCCTGGAAAAGGGGGTGGGGGCACCCCTGTTGTAGACATAGGCACAGGGGACAGAGGGGACTAGAAGCATTTTTGTGGTTTTTTTTGTTTTTGCTTTGCCTTGCAAAATGTTTCTGCCAAGTGAAGGCTTTAAGGAGAGCAGGGTCCTGGGTGCTCCACCAGAGACTAGATGACGCTGGGGACATCAGGTGTCCGTCCGCCGGCCTGCTGGCCACAAAGCGTCCTCCCCACCACAGGAGACACCTGGCACTCCTCCATCTGTATCTGCCACGGGGTGGAGTGAGGGAACAACTCCAAGTGGGCGGCTCTTTAGCACCTGTTCTGCTTGGGGGGGCTCACCCCTTGCACAAGCCACCACAAGGCAGCTTGAAGCCTCCTTCTTGCCCACTCTCGTACCGCGCGGAGACTGACTGCCCACAGTGTAGACGGCACACGTGGTGTGCACACAGCGACAGCTCCGGGCCTGTTCCTCAGCAGGCAGGGATCTCCGGGCGTGGAGAAGGGGGCTGCTTAAGGCACAGACTGAGTCAACCTTCCAGTCTTGCCGTCTCCTCCTCTCTGGGGTGAGGACCCTGTCAGAATCTCCTTTCTCTGCTTTTGTTTTTTAGTATTAAAACTTCAAACCTGCCTGTTGTTGAGTTAAAATATCTTATTTGACTTCTACCAAAAATGTCACTTAGAAATCAAAATGCAATGCACTCACACGGGCAAAATTCAAAGAGTTTAGAGGCCGACGCGGTGGCATATCAGGCTACCTGCACACCAGGTGACTAAGGGAGCCCTTGAGATGGTGAAGCCCACAGGTGCGAGTGACCCAATGCAGCCTGGTCAAGATCAAGACGACTTGGTTGCCCACCTGGTTGTTTATCCGTGTGGGGCCAGCAGGTGGCAGCATTGTCCTCTGCGTGTGCTCGTTTCCAACACCTGCCCCAGGTTTCAAGTGGCATGCAACAGGGAAAGTGACTCCTGCATGGAAAGATCTGGAAAGAGTTCACTCCTTACAAAAAAAAAAAGGCTTGTTCCTCCCTTTAAAAAAAAAAAAAAAGCACAGTGGAAGACGGGGTAAGAGCCAGGTGCGTCTGAGTGCCCAGGCTAAGGAAGACCTTGTTCTGCACTGTCACCACCCAGCACCCAGCACCCAGCATCCAGAGGAGGCAGTTTGGCATCTAGAGGCCAGGGTTGGTCTCTTGGAGTCATTGTCCTTAGTTGGATATAGGGCAATCATGGGCCTCTAGTTGTGTATATGAAGCTATAATTTAAAAAAAAATTCTCCCTGGGGAGAAAGAGTTTCCATCTTATGGTTCATTCCCCTGTGTCCCTCAACTATTCCAGCCTGGGACTTGGCCAAGCTGAAGTGGGGAAACCTCAATCCACATGTTCCAAGGGTGGCAGGAGCCCAGCGCCTTGGGTGTCCTGGCTGCTTCCTGGGGTCTGCATTAGCAGGAAGCTGGAGTGAGGAGCGAGTGCTGGGAATTGAACCCTGGGACTCTGACCTGTGATGCGGGCATCTGATCCTCGAGGCTAAGTGCCTGCCTCCAGGTTTGGAAATTTAGCTCCTCCATGACTGCACTGCACAGAGAAAAAAAAGTTGTTTCCTTGTTTTTGAGTCTGTAACCAATCTGGTCTTTCTCCTTGCCCCTACCTAATGAGCAGTGAGAAAAACAAGGGCACGTTGTTGTGATGTGACTGTATTTTCTGTCTGATCCAAGTGCTTGGCTCTCACAGAGCCTCCCCAGCTCCCCAGGGCTGCGTGCACGGGCCAGGGCCGCTGTGGAACATCCGGTGGGAGGAAGAAAATGGCATCCCAGCTGTGGTTTCCTTTGGCTTCTGCCAAGAGCTCCCTGCCTTCCATAGGCTCTGGTGGATTCGTGGCTGAGTCTGCGTAACTCACAGTGCAGCCGGCCCAGGTCTGGTGGTCACCTCTCTGGGTCCCCTGCAGGCCGGCCTTGCTGCACTGTGCCCACCTCCCCTAGCAGTCTCCCCTGGCCCTGTGCTCTCTCTTTTCTCACAACCCACCAGTCAATCCTGTGGGAGCTGAAGGGGGCGTGTCAAGTCTGAACCACCTGCCTCACCCTGGAACATTCTAGCTCCAGGCTTGGCCGAGATTTGGGGCAGGCCGGGATGCCGCTTGCTCCCAGGAAGGACCCCTGCCTTGGGAGGAAAGCCTCTTACAGGGTTTCTGATTTTGCAAGTCAGCCTTCACATACCGCCCGGCCGTTCTCCTTATGCGTAATGGCATCTGCATCAAATGTAGCCTCTCCCTGGGCTGAGAGTCTAGGAAGATGAGAGTCCTGGGTTTGGCCTGGCAGAAGAGAAACGTGTACACATATGTTTTCACGTGGTGACCCCATGTGCTGGAAATGCTGGAGAGGAACCCCAGGAAACCCCTACCAGCTAGAATGGGGAGGCTTCACCCCCAGGGAGCCGGTGCTCTGCTGCTGCTGTGGCACCCTGCTTTTGCTAGGAGCATGCACCGTGAGTGCAGTGCTGTGCAGTGGGTTAAGCGGCTGCTTGGGATGGCGCATCCCATCTCCTGGTGCCAATGGCCGTTCCACCTGCTCTGCTTCTGACCCAGCTCCCTTCTAAAGTAGCTGGGAAAGCAGTGAAAGATGGCCCCCACACGGAGACAAGGAAAGAGCTCTGGGGTCCTGACTTCAGTCCTGGCTGCTGTGGCCATTTTGGTAGAGCTAACCAGTAGATAGAGGAGTTCACTCTATTTTCTTTCTCTGCCTTTCAAATAAACAAAATAGATGAATATACAAAGGCAGGTGCCACCTGGAGTGGGGTTAAACATACGCTACGGGCTGGCACTGTGATGTAGTGCGTTAAGCCACTGCTTGTGACATGTGCATCCTGTATATTCAAGTCCGGGCTGCTCCACTTCCAATCCAGCTCCCTGCTAATGTTTCTGGAGAAACAATAGAAGATGGTCAAGGGCTTGAGTTGTTGACATCCATGTGGGAGACCTAAGTGAAATTCTGGGTCCTTTGATCTGGCCCAGCCATAGGCAGTGCAACCATTTGGAGAGTTAACAGCAGGTGGAAGACTCTCTCTCTCTCATAAATAAATAATGGCTGAGAAGATGGTCTGGCCCAGGAGGGATACTGCCTGAAGCTGAAGGCTCTTGGCCCAGGTGAGAGGAGGCGGTCACACACCAAGGGGAAGGCTATGATTGGTGACTCTGGTCCTGGCACCCTCATTTGCTCTTTCCCATTGGAGGGGCGGGTGGTGAGTACAATTCATTGTCTCCCCCAGGGCTGGGGACAGGTGCAGGGGGCGGGTCAGGGCAGGTGGTGGAGAGCGTAGGTAGCCCATGGTGGGAGAGTTCTTTCTCACACAGCTTACCAGGACGGGGGTCTCTCTGGACAGATCTGAGGTAGGTGGGCACACTCAAGGGTGTTCAGTAGTACATGTGGCTGAACACACTCAAAGGTGCTCACAGCTGTCTTTGTATACACACACAGTGAATTGTAAAACTCTTAAAGCTTTGCCTAACGCATAGAATAAATGGCAGGTGTTATGAAAATCTATGTATGTATCATTTTTAACTATTTGAAAGGCAGAGTGACAGTGAGAGGGGGAGGGCAGGAAGGAGGGAGAGAGGAGAGAGAGGAGAGAGAGAGAGAGAGAGAGAGAGAGAGAGAGAGAAAGGTCTTCCATTCACTGGGTCACTTCCCAAATTTCCATGACAGTGAGGGTTGACACTCTGGTTCCCCCACGCAAGTGGCAGGGATGTATGTCCTCGAGCCATCAGCACTGCCTCCCATGTGTGCACCAGCTGGAAGGTGCATTGGGAGTGGAGTGATTATTCACACCCAGGAACTCTGATATGGGATGTGGGCATCCCAAGCAGTGCTTCAGCTGTGACGTCACGCAAACCAGTCAGGTGTCATGATTCACCCCACCCACCAGGCGCGGGTGAACTGAGTGCCATGGAGGAGTGAGATGAACATTCTAGAAGGCTGCTGCTTTGGGCTTACCTCCTGCACTGGGCCCCAGTCAGAGCAAAGTCAGAAAGGAGTGTGCCATCCAAGAAGTCAGGATTCAAGAGCCAACAGCCAATTGAACACAACAGGCTGGCTTCAGGTGGCCTACCTATATTGCCCCTTCCCAAAACCTTCTACAAGGAGAGGCACCCTGGAGTGGCCGGGTCCTAAGCTACCAGCTATTTCCCATTGTTTTGTGTCTGTCCCTGCCTTGTAAGGAAAGTCACTTTGCAATGACCGACCTGCCTTTTGTGTGTTTTTTTCCCTGTGCTTTCTGCATCCCCTCCCCTATTCCTTTTCTGCCTATAAAATCTACTTCTGGTTGGTTCATTGATTCTGTTTTATGGAATGAAGTGTAGCCTGCCTCCAGAATGGAAAACAAAGCCAATTAAAGAGCTTGACATTGTTGTCATTTTGTCCTCTGACAGGGGGCAACTCCAGGTCACCCAGTGAATAATTTGGAAACCTGGAATTTACCCCAAGGCTGTTGGCGTTCGTGCCAGCGTGGCAGCCGGCGGCTCTTCTGCTTGTCCTGTTTAGGGCATCCACGTGGGGGCTCCGGTCCCAGACGTCACGGCAGAGAGGAGACACTGGGTTGCAGCCTGCACTCCACAGGGGTTTGGGGGCAGAAGTCAGTCCTGTCTTCATGTCTGGTGAATAAATCAAGTGTCAGCTTTGCTCTGGGTCCTCAGGACTCTGGCCTCTGCTGACCCATTTTTACTCGTGAGTGCAGCACAGTGCCCACAAGGGTGTGTCTGCCTTTCTTGGTGCCTCCCCAACTTGAGCTCTTTCTCCTCACCCTTCTTTCCTTCTTTCCTGGTGACTCAGTGGCCGGGACCTTGGGGTAGGTCTGGGAAGGCATGGGATCTGTGGCAGGCTTTGTGGTATTTATTTATTTATTTATTAAGATTTATTTATTCTTATTGCAAAGTCAGATATACAGAAAGGAGGAGAGACAGAGAGGAAGATCTTCCATCTGATGATTCACTCCCCAAGTGACTGCAATGGCTGGTGCTGAGCTGATCTAAAGCCAGAAGCCAGGAACTTCTTCTAGGTCTCCCACGCAGGTGTAGGGTCCCAAGGCTTTGGGCCGTCCTCGTCTGCTTTCCCAGGCCACAAGCAGGGAGCTGGATGGGAAGTGGAGCTGCCGGGATTAGAACCGGCGCCCATATGGGATTCCGGCACATTCAAGGTAAGGACTTTAGCCGCTAGGCCACGGTGCTGGGCCCTGACTTTGTGGTATTTAGTCCCGGAAGACGAGGTACCTGCACTTGAGTGGTCCCCCCCTGTAAGTCTGGACTTGGTTGTGACCCGTGGAAGGCAGTGACTAAAGGCCACATGACCTTGGAGGATAGGTCACAGGGAAGCTTCTGGCACCTGCTTGAGTCTCTTACAATGCTTGTTCTTGGATAAACCAGCTGCAGCATGATACATCCAGTTCCTCTGAGACCGGCATGCTGCCAGGAAGCCATGTGGAAAGGCCACGTGTTTCCAGTCACTTGCCACTTGCTCCAGCCATGGCAGCAGGTGTGAGCAAAGATGCCGCCATCTGGGTTGGGTAGTCCAGCTGAGGCGCCATCTGACTGTAGCCCAGGCTGCCACCGGACTGCAGCCACGTGACTGGCTCTCGCCATGCCCAAGGCCTGAGAAGTGTAAGTGATAAAATAATGTATAGCCACTATATAATAATGTATTAGCCACTAGATTGTGGGGGGTTGGTTTGCAATAATAGATAAACAACCAATATGAAATTATGTTTGATAGAAAAATGCTGATTTAATAGTAAAATATCAAAATTATTATTTCTTAAGATTTATTTTCATTTTATTTGAAAGGCAGAAACATACATACAGATCTTACATCCACTGAGTTACTTCTTAAATGCCTCCAACTGCCCAGGCTCTGTCAGGCTCTGTCAGGCTCTGTCAGGCTCCTGGACTCCAGCTGGGTCTCCTGCGTGGGTGGCAGGGGCCTAAGGGCTTGGTCCATCACCTGCTACCCTCCAGATGTTACCCTCCAGATGTGCATTAGGTAGAATCTGAGTGGAACTGACTCCAACCCAGGCACTCTGAGATGGGATGAGCTGTTCCAAATGGCGACTTAACCACTGTACTAAACCCCACCTCTTCACATTATTTCTCATGAATTTTTTAAAAATTATTTTTCTTGGGTCCAGCTCAGTAGCCTAGTGGCTCAAGTCCTCGCCTTACATGCGCCAGGATCCCATATGGGTGCCGGTTCGTAACCCAACAGCTCCACTTCCCATCCAGCTCCCTGCTTGTGGCCTGGGAAAGCAGTCAAGGATGGCCCAAAGCTTTGGGACCCTGCACCCACGTGGGAGACCTGGAGGAAGCTCCTGGCTTCTGGCATCGGATCAGCTCAGCTCCAGCTGTTGCAGTCACTTGGGGAGTGAACCATCAGATGGAAGATTTTTGTCTCTCCTTCTCTCTGTAAATCTGATTTTCCAAGAAAAATAAATAAATCTTCAAAAAATTTACTTTTCTTAACAATCTTCAAAAATACCTATTAAATTTAGAAGGTGGATGTAACAAATAATGTGATACATTTAAGATATTGCAAACATTTATATAAAATATGTAAATAAATCTGAGTTTCTGTCTTGGAAGTTTCATGAAAGGTTAAAAATATGTTTATAAAAACCAAGCAGCTGAGAGTCGCAGCATCGTTCCATGTCTGTCTCGTTGCCAATGCAACGACTCTGGATCACGCTTCATGTATGTTACGTCCTGAGCCGTAGGAGAATGGGGAATTGTTTACACTGGAAAATACTCCCAGGCTACCATATGCAACTGGAGCAAAAGCTGTGCACATCACAAAGGGAACTAAGGAGAGGTATGCTTGCCACCTCTAAGGAGAGGCCGAGGCTTGCATTGCGTTCTGGCTGCCGTGGACGGGGTTGGTATGTGGGTCTGCCTTTTCCCTGGCCTCATGGCTAGCACCATTCAGTCTCTTTCACACTTCAGAGCAGGCTCCGCAGGTGCTCCCAGCCTTGGATCCAGGACACAAAGCTGTGCAGCATGGCCCTGGGGCCTAAAGCCTGGCTTCATGGGTCTGAGGGCTCACTACGCTGGAGCTGAGCATGTGCGTCCTTGCAGCTATGCGTGTGCAAATGTGTGCAAGGTAGGTGTGAAATGCAGAGGTCTCTCTGGCCTATGCTAGGCCAGGGGAGCTTCCGACAGTCCTGGGTAGAGATCTCTGGTCCTTCTCTCCTCTTGCAAGGCCGCTTTGGTTCTGGCTGGAAACAGACAGTATGTCTCAGTTGTTGGCTTGATGTTGGGGTGATTGTAGCTGCAAGTGACAGAAGACCACTTTACAGAGGTTTGAGCAAAAATGGCAACACATTGGCTCCTGCCACTGGGAAGTGCAAGGGGAGAAATCTGAGGTTCAGCTGTGACTGACAGAGGTCCCCTGAGACTCCTGGAGGGGACGCTGGGGCTCCCTTGAGGAAGGGAGGTGGGCAGAAAGCAGCATGTCCTCCACACCTGGCCGTGACACCTCCAGGAACTCAGCTCCTGAGCCTTTTGGGCTGGACACGGGTCAGGTTACTCCAGAAGCTCAGATGTTGGGCAGCAGCTTTCCAGAGCTATCCGCTGTCGGGGGTCGAGTCCTCACCCACATGGGTTTCAAGCTTCAGCCACCCATGGCCCCGGAGTAGGTGTGGCAACTCACAGGCAGAGGAGATGAATGACAGATGCAGCTGGGCCCCCAGGAGGGCAGAGACTTTCTGGGCACAGGTTTCCCAATCCTTGGATCTATTAAGACATTCAAGGACCACCTCCACTCTCCCCCTTCCCCAATTCACCTTTTAAGGCAGTTTCCCTGCAGCTGTGCCATGTTGAGATGTCTGTGCAGCCAAATGCCTGCCAGGCAGTGGGCAGGGCATTCGTTCCTGAGTCCCACGTCCTCGAGGGGGGAAGGGAGACCTCTGGAACAACCCTCAGAGCTGGGCAGCTCCTCTCCTCTCCACGGACTCACCTGCTGGAGGCGGTGGTGCCCTCCTCTGCCTGTGTCCCCAGGGCACATGGCTGACGCTGCTCCGTCTGCTGAGGCCAGCCCACGGCTGCTTGTCCAGGCTGCACTAGGCCTGCTGGGTCAGGGGGTCTACACGCTGTAGGGGGACCACACATGGAATTAAGACAGCCCCACGAGGTGGGGCCCTCTCCCCTGGGGCTCAACCCCAGCTCTGATCCAGAGAGGCTTCCCCAGCCTTCTGTCTTTGTCCTATGTCCCTCTTGTCTCTTCCTCCTTTCCCCTTCTCTGTTCTTTTTCCTCTTGTTCTTTCTGACCTATGAGAGCTCTTCAAAATAAAGGGGAAATAAGAAGTTTTACTTTGGCACCAGCAAGAATTGAAGTTCATATACAGTTTTCTCATAGTCTTCATTCCCTGTGAAGCCCTATAAATGAAGCTAGTTGTGCAAAGCTTGGAATATCCGACTGAGCACTGTTATGTCTGAGTGTGGGGTTTTTTTTTTTTTTTTTGGTTGTTTGTTTATTTAAAATATTCTTAAATTTAGTTTTCTATTATTTTTCTATTTATTCAAAAGGCAAAATGAGGGAGAGAAAAGCAGAGAGAGAGAGGGAAAACAGAGATTTTCTATCTATTGGTTCTCTCCAAATGATTGCAAAAGCCAGGTCTGGAACAGATCACAGCCAGGAACTTGGGATTCTGCTGTTTTCCCATGTAGGTGGCAGGGACCCAAATACTTGGGCCATTCTGTCTCTCTCTTTTTTTTAAATTGGGAAGTTGGGTCATTCTCTACTATCTTTCTTTTTTTATTATTTATTATTTTTAATTCATTAATTACATTGTATTATGTGACACAGTTTCATAGGTACTTGGGTTCTCCCCACCCCTCCCCAAACCCTCCCACCATGGTGGATTCCTCCACCTTGTTGCATAACCACAGCTCAAGTTCAGTTGAGATTCCCCTCTACTATCTTTCCAGGTACATCAGAAGGAAGCTGAATGGGAAGTGGAGTAGCCAGGACTTGAACCAGCACTCTGATAGGGGTGCTGGTATTGTAGCTTAACGTGCTTTGCCACAGTGCTGGTCCATGATGATGTTTCTAAGAGCATACTGGACATGAAGCTGCCTGTGACATTGCCTCATCTGTGGACAACAGCAGCTCAGAAGGGACCAGAGGTGGTACGAGCCGGGTTTCTAACTATCCCATGTCCCTGCTCTTGGAAAAGGATGATGCAAATCACACAGCACAAAGCCGCATAGATGACCCCATGCCGTCGTATAACCCCACCATGTTCCCTTCCCTTCAACCCTGCCCTCGAATCTAGGCCCAAGGCTCAGGGTCAAGTCTCTTAGAAGCTGCAGGGCATGGCCTGTCCACCATAGCCCGCAGAGCATTTCCAGGCTGGCCCGTCCCCCCTCCATCCCTTACCCACCAGGGCGTTTGTCACTTCCTCTGCTGGGAGTGTCCACAGAACCATTGGATTCAAGGGCAAACATAATAAGAGCATCTGCCAGCCCCACTTACAGACTTGACGGCGTGCCTTTACTGCAACAAAGTAGAGCGCTGCTTGGCAGAGCCACCTCTTCTTACCAAGCCAGAATCTTTCCCATCTGGGTTTCAGCTGCAGCCTATGAAATAATGTCTATAAAAGCAAAGTTGGAAGTGAAAACAGTGAGTGCATTAAGTGCCGGCTGCATTGTGTTCTGTCCCGAGGCTATGTCCTGGCCAGCGCCTTCAGTGTTGCTGTCTAGGACCATGTTTGTAGTTCCTCATAACACATTCCATCTGCTAATGGAGAATGAGAGGGGCCTGATGGCCATGGCTGCTGGGTGCTTGGCGACTCCCAGGGGTTGGGGGAACAGAGGGCTTGGGACCCTCGCTACCCCGCTTGCTCCTTCCCAGAGGATGGGTGGGCCAAGCTGGAAGGGGGTGTGTTTATGGGAATGCACAGATGTTTACATGACATTGCCAAGTGGTGGCATGTGAGTGGCTCTGGCTGCTGCCTCTCTGGCCTGATGGGCGCTGCCTTCACAGCAAGAATGTGCGGCTTGCCCTCTCACTGCGCTTTGCTGCACTTGTGTTTATTTTTGTGCAAGAGCCGCTGTCAGGAAGCTTCTTTGCAGCTCTGTTGTCCCTCAAAGGAAGCTGCCAGTGGCTCCCAGGGTGCCAGAGTCTCCTGGCATGCATCCCCTCTGCGCGCCAAGGGCGCTAGAGTAAAGGGCTGGTACCCCCTGCAGCAAGGGTTAAATTCTAGTCTCCAGCTCTTGCCAACTCAGTTCTTACCTCTTTGAGCTTAACCAGTCTGGCTTTCTTTCTTAAAGGTTTATTTTTATTTATTTGAAAGATAGATTAATAGAGAGGGAGACACAGGGAAGGAAAGATCTTCCACTTACCTTCCCCAAGTGGCCACAACAGCCAGAGCTGGATAGGCCAAAACCAGACCCAGGGACTTTTCCCGGATCGCCCACATGGGTGCAGGAGTCCAAGAATTTGGGTCATCCTCCATTGCCTTCCCAGGCACATTAGCAGGGAGCAGGATCAAAGTGGAGTAGCTGGCACAGAAATGGATGCTCATTGGGATGCCAGCACTACAAATGGTGGCTTAACCAGCTGTGTCACATACTAGCTCTACTTTCTTTCTGTTTAAAATATTTATTTGAGGGCCTGGCGCCGTGGCCTACCAGTTAAAGTCCTCGCCTTGAATGCTCCAGGATCCCATATGGGCATTGGTTTTAATCCCGGCAGCTCCACTTCCCATCCAGCTCCCTGCTTGTGGCCTGGGAAAGCAGGCGAGGACGGCCCAAAGCCTTGGGACCCTACACACGTGTGGGGGACCTGGAGGAAGTTCCTGGCTCCTTGCTTCGGATCAGCACAGCACCAGCCGTTGCAGTCACTTGGGGAGTGAATCATCAGATGGAAGATCTTCCTCTCTGTCTCTCCTCCTCTTTGTATATCTGACTTTGTAATAAAAATAAATAAATATTTTTAAAAAACATATTTATTTGAAACACAATTACAGAAAGAGAGAGAAGAGCTCTCTGATGCAATGGTTCAGGCTCCAAATGGTTGGGGTTGGGCCAAAGTCAGGAACTTCATCTTAGTCTCCTATGTGGATGCAGGGACTTGGGTCTGCCTCAGGTGCACATTAACAGAGAGCTAGATCAGAAATGGGGAAGCTGGGACTTGAACCGGTGCCCATCTGGAATGGCAGCATGGTATGTAGCAGCAGCACCTTACTCAGTATGCCCCAATACTGGCCCCCAGCCTTGCTACTGGCTCTCAGCCTTACCCAGCTGCTGTGAGGCTTCACAGTAAGTTACCACACACAGCTGCCTTCTTTGCACCCAAGATCTTGCTGTCCCACCCAATCCCAAGGTCTTGCCACTCAGCTTGACCGCTGGAAGCTGGGGAGAGGAAGAGTCCACTGCCTATACACAGCCAGGAGCCATATTTGCTGTTCTCAGGTCCTCAAATGGGGACTCACACACTCCAGTGCTCACAGAAACCAGGGAAGTAACTTGATGACAGGAGGGACCTGGCAGATGAAAGTTGATCTGTAAGGTCTTACTCTGCAGTTGGGCGTGTAATGGGGGAGAGATGGGGACTGAGCTTCCGTGCACTGGGGACATGCCTCTTCTTAGCAGGAGAACTGCAGGGCTCTGGGGTAGGCAGCAGGGGACCCATTTTCTGATCTGAACTGATATGCACAGCCGCCTACTATGGCCTGTTGGTAACCATTTCCATCCTCAAACTTGGTGTCGGCCAAGCGGGACACATTTGCTGGTTTCCTGTGGCTTCTTTGCTGCTCCACTACTGAGAATAGTGGGGGTGCTGTGGTTCTTGATGAAGTGGTGTGTGGTGACCTCCTGGTCTCAGCCCAGAGCCAGCTGCCCTGAGGGCTCACACCCTACACTAAAGTCTGAAAAGTGGAGTTTTTGCTGCTGAGAGCTAGATGTGCACCCTCTGGGACCTGTTGTTTGTCTAAGGCAGCATACAGAGCCCAGGTCCCACGGAGGCCTCCTGGGCCTGGGTTTGGGGTTGCACAGGGCAGGGCCATGTGCTAGGGCAGTGGGTGTCCTCTCTCTCAGCAGGTCAGTTGGGACTTGTTGCATGGCAAGGGGATGGCAGGGATGGCTTCCAGGGTTCTGGTTGATGTGAGAGCAAGAGTGAGGTACCTCTCACACCTGGAAAATAATCAGGCTTGTGGACGATCCTGCTCTGTGCTTCCAGCTTGAGACGAAGGAAGTGGAGCTTGTGGACTGTGGTTTTGCATTATGAGTGAGTCCTCTGTACCTTGCTCCCACAGGGTGCAGCCTTCTCATGGAAGGGGATGCAGGACCCCAGATTTGTCCCCAGAAGGTGTCTGCCTGGGCTTGGCCTGGTTGCCCAAGGCAATGAGTGTCTAGTTCCCAGTGGTCCCTGGGCTTCTGGCATCATCAAGTGGCATGGAAGTAGCTTGGAGTCCGGGCTCTGCACTTTATTAGCATGTGACTTTGGGCAGTGATGTCACCCTGGGTTCCTGCATCTGTAGAGGGGTCTGGCTGGTTGATTGTTGGTCTGCATTCAATTGTCTGCCAATGACCTGGATGCCTGCTGCCACCATAGCCTGATAACTTGGCTGGGTGCATCTTGCAAAGCAAGGAGCAGGTGTGCTACTTCCTCACTGAGCCCCCAGGGTCCAGCCAGGCACAAGGGCCTGGCGTTTGTTTTCCTGTATGTTCGTTGAATAAATGAACAAGACCAGAACCCTCACAGCCATGTGTGCCGAGAAGAAGACAGGCAGGGTACACATGCTGTACCTTCATCCCTGCCCTGGAGACCGGTAGGGGTGAGGATGCTGCAGGCCAAAGGCCACTCAGGCTGTGAGGTTAGAGCTGGTCTCCCTGGACAGCAAAGAACAGCCTGGCTGGGGATCAAAGCTCAGACTGAAATCCCTCCCAGAACTGCTCCACAGCCATCTTTTCAGGTCATTGCACATCTCTGAATACTTACAGGTTTCTTCTTTTTAAAAAATTATTTATTTTTATTGGAAAGGCAGATTTCTCAGAAAGAGATACACAGAGAAAGATCTGTGTGCTGGTTCACTCCCCAAGTGGCCACTACAGCTGGAGCCGATCTGAAGCCAGGAGCCAGAAGCTTCTTCCTCCAGGTCTCCCATGTGGGTACAGGGTCCCAAGGCTTTGGGACGTCCTCGACTGCTTTCCCAGGTCACAAGCAGGGAGCTGGATGGGAAATGGGCTATCCAGGACATGAACCAGTGCCCATGTGGAATCTTGGTGCATGCAAGGTGAGGATTTAGACACTGAGCCATTATGCTGATCCCAAAGTTTTGTCTTCTTCTTCCTCCTCCTCCTCCTCCCCCTCCTTTGCCTCTTCCTCCTCCTTCTTCTTTTTAAATGCAAACCCAGAGTGGGCATTTTTGCACCCAGGCTGAGCCACTGCCTCCACTCTACATCAGCCCACTGCTGCTCTGAGTCCTGCCTTTTCTTCTGTCCCTGTTTTCCTGCTAACGTGCATCCTGGGAGATGGTAGGTGATGGCCCACACACATGGGTCCCTGGCAACCCCATGGAATACCCAGATGGAATTTTTGGCTCCTGACTTCAGCTTTGGCTGTTGCAGGCCAAAGTGAGTCAGTATGTGGAATGCCTCATCATGCCTCTGTTTCCCTCTGTAAGTGTGCCTTTTGAATCAAGTGAAAGTACATAAATAAGAATTTGGAACATAAGTCTTTGGGATTTATGGGAAGAAGCTGAGCTCTCACTGAGCCATATTGCTATGTTGGAAAGTGAGACTTCCGCTGGGGCTCAGCCAGGGCCTTGCTCTACAGCTGGAGGAGACTAGGGTCCAGGTCAGAAGCCTGGTTCCTCTAGGAGCTGGGGCAGAAACCAGCAATGGTCACAATCTGGGCCACTCTGAGACAAGCAGCTGATTGGGGGAGGAGCCCTGATCGGGGGTGTGTCCCTTTGGGGCGCCCACAGGTCTCTCCTAAAAGCTCACCCCCACTCATCCCCAGAGCTACAGAAATGGGACCACAGTTCCCACCCCAAGTCCTTGTGTGCTGTCTGCCCCTCCTAGAGTCACAGAAATCATGATAAGTTCCCCCTGGGGACTCTGCATCCAGGGCTGGGAGGTTGGAATGTTTTTTTTTCTCCATCCTCCATCCTCTTCAGGTGTCATTCTCTGAATAGCATTGTTGTAGAATGAGCTAGATATGTTGAACCAAACCAAATCAAACCAAACCAAACACCTCCAAAGACAGAGCCCAATAGCAAAGCAAAGCATACACATCCTCCCACTCACCGTGAGGAGCCACACACGAATGTCAGAAGTAAAATGACCAGTCTTACGCTCAGCTTTAGCTCCTTCAGCACTGGGCCTGGGTCCACCCACCCTTTGCTTCCTCTCGATTCTGCATCTTGGTGCCACACAGTGGTGGTGCCAGCTGTGAAGGACCTGCCTTGGAGGCCTTTCCATGGTTGGCAGGTGGCTGCCCTTTCACAGGTGCACCTTCTGTGCCCCAGCTCCTTGCTGTGTCTGCATGTGCTGGTCTCACCTGTTCGGACCCGCCTGGGGCTCCCTTGACAATCTCTGTGGGCTGCATCTCCAGGTATGGCTACACGCTAAGGTGCTGGAGGCAGGGATGGCAAGATAGACATTTGGTGACACATGGAGTTCAGCTGACATGGCTGATGGAGGCCACATGCTGGGCCACCAGGGAACATGAGCAACCACAGCTGGGGGACTGCTATTCACACCATGGGTGCCTTCACTGCTGGGAATACTTCACATGTTTAGAGAATATTGACTCCAAAGATGGCAGTTTACCCAATTCCGAGAGTAGCTTTCCTGCAGATGGCATTGATGTATTTACTCCAATATTATTAGAATGTTATGATACAATTTCCTAAGGGAAATAAAATATATTGGAAAAAAAAAGCAATGTTTTTCCTTTTACAAGGTGTCACAGGGCTGGTGTTCTAGTGTAGTGTGTTAAGCTACCACTGTGATGTTGGCATCCTATATGGACACCGGTTCAAGTCCTTCCCATTCAGCTTCCTACTGGTGTGCCTGAGAAAGTACTAGAAAATGGCCCAAGTGCCTAGGTCCCTGCACCCACACGGGACACCTAGAAGAAGTTTCTGGTTTCAATCATTTCAGCCACTTGGAGAATGAACCAGCAGATGGAAAATCTCCTTCTCTCCCTTTCTGTTTTTCTTGTTTCCTTCCTTGCTTCCTTCCTTCCTTCCTTCCTTCTTTTTAGATTTATTTATTTTTATTGCAAAGGCAATAAAGAGAAGAAGAGCAAAAGATCTTCTGTCTACTAGTTCACTCTCCAAGTTGCTGCAATGCGTGGAGCTGAGCCAGTCCAAAGTCAGGAGCCAGGAGCCTCTTCTGGGTCTCCCACGAGGGTGCAGGGTCCCAAGGCTTTGGGCCATCCTCGATTGCTTTCCCAGGCTACAAGCAGGGAGCTGGATGGGAAGTGGAACAGCTGGGCTATGAACCAGTGCCCAAAAGGAATGCTTGCTTCACCAAGAGGGCATTCAAGTGGACTTCAGGCAATGTTTTGTGTCTCATTAATCAGAGTTGAGAGTGAAATGATGGTGGCAGTACAGGGGGCAGCGACTACAACTAGCCAGATGCAGACTGGCAGCCTAACTGGAGTCTGCCGTGCAAGGCGAGGATTTAGCCATTGAGCCATGGCACCTGGCCCAACGTTGCCTTTCAAATCAATCAGTTTATCAATTAATCGATCATTCAATCAGTCTTTAATTTTTAAGTGTAACGTTTTTGGGATGGTAGAGGCCAGCCATGGCACTGAGTAGGGCTCTGTGCCACCTTGGAGGAGACCACATGATTATGTTTGACCCTATTGATAGATCCGACCAGAAGCATGTGACTGTGTTGGTTTTCTGCGCTGAGACTAAGGAAGAGGACCATGTGACTCCAGCTGTTCCCCAGACAGGCTGGTCATGAGCCTGTGGTTTCTCTTATCCTGATGCCTCTGTCCCTTCAGCCACTGAGAGGAAGTGTGTCCAGTCTAGGGAGGAAATATGGGGTGAGCCCCCCCTTTTTTAAAGAGATATATCTTATTTATATGGAAGACAGAGTTAAATAGAGAGGCAGACAGAGAGGCAGAGAGAGAGATCTTCATCTGTTGGTTCACTCTCTAATCACTTCAATGGTCACAGCTGGACCAGTCTGAATTCCGGAGCCTGGAGCTTCCTCTGGGTCTCCCACATGGATGCAGGGTCCCAAAGACTTGAGCCATCCTCCACCGCCTTCCCAGGTGTACTAATGGTGCTGAATCAGAAGTAGAGCAGCTGGGACTTGAACTGATACCCCTATGGGAAGTTGGCATTGCAAATGGTGGTTTATTCCATGACATCATCACGCTGGGTGCCTCAGCTGTTTCTCTTGGGTTGGGTGGAAGATGATTGGAACACTGTTGTGTTGTCTTTGCTGAAAGGGTTCTGTTTCTCAGGCCGAGGTGGTTTAAAGGTGAGGACGATCTTGCTGGGTTGCAGGTCATGACTTTGTGTCCTTCCCAGCACTGCTCCGGGCAGGAACAAGACTGCCATCTTGCCACAGATTCAGTCCTGCCAGGGTGGCCCAGCTAGCCGACTGAGCTCTGGTGACATCAAGGGATGTGTGTTTGTGCAGGTAGCTCTGTTCATGCTTTGCAGGCGTGTGTGCTCACAGCTATGCATGTCAGCACTTATAGGTGTTTGTGCACACAGTTCTGGGTGTGCTTACATACATATGGGCACACATTTTTCTCTCTGTGTGTTCACATGTATGTGCATGGATGTCTGGTTGTTTCTTCTATGCATTTACACATGTGCATGTGTCTTTATCTCCCTATTTACATTGTTGCACATGTGTTTTTATGTCCATGCATGTGTGTAAGTACGGCAGACACATGACAGAATGCACACGGAGCAGGAGGTGACTGAGGGCAGGGTCTCAGGCCTTGACTTGACATCTGCAATGTGCCACAGATGTGACCTTTCACCCTTCTCTGTGGCCGCTGAGGTCATTGCCCCCAGAGGCCAGAGAGTTTTCCTTTGGAACCCAGTGGGCCTCCCAGGCCTGGGGAGGGAGCAAGCTGCTTCCAAAAGCCGACCGGATGATGTTCACTCTGGGGCGCCTGGAACTGCTGGGGCGTACTTAATTCTAAAGGAATGTGTGCAGGTCCGCCCAGCCGAGCAGGCCCCAGCCTGACTGGGAGCCTGCAGCTCTGCAAACGGGGAGCACAGCTAGTGGGCACAGAGCATGGTGGGGGATGGGGGACAGTCACACAGGCTGCAGGCTGCCAGGGACTAGGGCTGGGAGAGGCCTGGGCACCCCTCTGTGGGTGGGGGGTATGTGTAAGCATTGCTGAGGAGTGGCCCAATCCCGAGCCTGAGGGAGCTAGGGATTCAGCAAGGGACAGTGAACAAGCACACAGCCTGGCCTGCTTGGGCCTGGGGTCTGGCACATAGTGCACCCGTGTTTGTTGAGTGAATGAATGTGAATGGAGGCACAGCTCAGGCCGCTAGGGCTGACAGAACTCCTGATGGCAGTGTAGACCCCAGAACTGTCCTGGCCATGGGCTTTGTCTCTCTGGTAGGTGGGGCCTCACTGTACCTGTCCCCTGGCCCTGACACCCTCCTGCCCCACCCCCCACAGTGCTGGGGGCTGAGACCAAGGCCTCCACACCAGCCTCTGCAGGGGGAACCAAGGACTCTTCCAACTACCCTCAACTCAGCACCCCTGCAGGTCAGGCCGGGAGGCATCCCTGGGGAGCACAGTGGGTGGCACCTTCCCATGCACAGGTGCCTGGAGGAGCGGCGGGGTCTCTTCTCTGGGCTGATGGGAGCTTCTTTTCTGCTGATTTCAGGGGTTTTTAAGGGAAACAGCCATGAGCATGCTTGACTCTAATTTCATATTTTATTTATTTGAAAGCAGAGTAACACACACACAGAGAAATAGATCTGTCTCTTCCTGGCTCACTCCCAAAATGGATGCATTGGCTAAGGCCAGGCTAATCCAAAGCTGGGAACCAGGAGCTTCTTCTGGGTCTCCCACATGGCTGGGGAGGTCCAACAACTTGGGCCATCTTCAATTGTTTTCTTAAACCCTAAGCAGGGAGTTGGATCTGGAAGTAGAGCAGGCAGGACTCAAACAAGTACCCATATAGAATGCCGGCATCTCAGAAGGTGGCTTAACTTGCAACTCTAGTCCCAGTCCTGACTCAAGCAGGGAAAGGCATGTTCCTGGTAGGCAGGATGATGGGGGTCCAGCTTGGGCACTCTGGGGTCCTAGTTGGGTACGAGGGCTGGCCTCTGGGGTCTGCTTAGCTAGGGCTCGCTAGCCTGGCAGCTCCGGGAAGGAGAATGAGCGGCAGAGTGGCACTGAACACTCAGGACCCCATCAAGCTTAGCCCCTCTGCAGTGAGCTGTGAGAAGAGGGACCTTTGCCACCTGCCCGCCTCCTGATGCTTCCCTGGTCCCTCTGTCTCCTCCCCTAGGGACCCTGCAAGCCCTCAACAGGTCTCAGGGCTGAAGATCCGCACTGTGTTGGGCTGCACTGGGAGGGGTCGTGGGAGATGGTCAGCCTTCTCGGGTGGCCCCTGCAGGACCCCTCTGGCCAGCATCTCTGAGCTGTAGCCATGGCATATCCTTGGCCTTGGAGCCCCACCTCCTGCCTGCAGTGCTTCCATTTCTGTGTCCACACAGTGCCAGGTACAGCCGGGCAAAACCCGAGGCCAAGAGGAAAATCCTCAAAGTGGATCTTGTTTCTATTTCAAATTCATCATTTCCCTCATCAGGTTGCTTTGTGTTAATTTCCATCATTAAAAGTGGTGGCTAAAATATGATCTGTCTTCATTCCTGAGTTCTTTTTATTTCATTTTTGAAATTTTAATTTAAAAAAAGATTTATTCATGTATTGGAAAGAGAGAAGGAGAGATAGACAAAGAGAGAGATCTCCCATCCACTGGCTCACTTTCCAAATGGCAGCAATGGCCGGAACTGAGTAGATCTGGAGCCAGGAGCCTCTTCCGGGTTTCCCAGGCCAGGGAGCTGGACGGGAAGTGGAACAGCCAGGACATGAACTGGTGCCCATATGGGATGCTGGTATTTGGAAGGGGGAGGATTAACTAGATGAGCTGTCACACCAGACCCTACTCCTGAATTCTTTGGCACTCTCTTAAAATGTGTGCCCAGAGGCTGGCACCGTGGCGCAGTGGACAAGCTGCTCCACTCCTGATCCAGCTCCCTGCACCTGCAAAGCTACAGAAGATGGCCCAAGTGCTTGGGCTCCTGCACTCGTGTTACTCTGCCTTTTAAATAAAGAAACACACATTCAAACATGTGCTCAGCCTTGACAGCCAGGCTGAGAGAAGAGGCTTTCTGAGTGAGGGGCCTGGTAGGCCCAGGAGCTGTTTCCTAGAGCTGAAATGCCTGTGGCTCCCTTCCCCCAACTTCCCCTGCCCCCAGAGTGTGTGAGTGCGGGGTGGGCCGGTGAGGAGGCAGACAGAAGCAGCCAGAGTTTTGGAGGTTATGCCAGCACAACTCACGGGTTAGCTTCCCTTCTGAGATCTTGGGGCATCGTGCCTGGAGGTGGCACAGTGGCACGGTGCAGGGGGGTGGACCTGGCAGATCCCTCTGCCTCTAATACAGGCCTACGATCCCAGCCCACAGCAGGCTGTGCGGGAAGGAGCAGGGAGAGCTTCTGCCCTCGGCCCCCCACTGCCTCCCCTCTTCTCCAGTGGGGTCGGCAGGCACAAGGCAGTGAGTCTGGGGGCCCAGGAAAGGTCGCCTGTGCGTCGGAAAAGCAGTGAGTCTCTGAGCCAGGATCCCCCTCCCCGGCCAGGTCAGCTGTTTGTCCATATCCTAGCCGGTCCCCACCTAAGCCTGACTCCCTGGGCGAGGTGTGGGTGGGGGGCTGGCTTTGAGCTTAACGCCCTACCCCACAGGGTCACAACAGTGTGCAGTGGGCCAGGGCAGGAGCCTCTTGGCAACCACATCAAATGGCCCAGCTATCTGGGAGGCAAGTCAGTTACCCTCCCCTGTGGCTTGTCCCTGGGGGCCACAGCAGCACCCGGTTGCCAGCCTCAGCACGCCTTTCCGGGCAGGCCCAGCCGGCCCTGCAACCGGTCTCCTGTCAGATGTGCCGGGCAAGATGCAACAGGTCCCTGTCCTCTGGCGAAATGGCTGCCTTCTTGGGGAAGTGCTGAAGACCTTCCTAGCTTGCGGGGTTCCAGTCCTTCCCGGGCTGCTGCTGATCAATCCAGCCTGGTGCAGCAGCCAAGGCCCCAGTGAAACACAAACACCTTCGCAGGGAGCGCCCTGACTTCCAGAAGCTTCCACATCGCTTTGATCCTTTCAAAGCTCCCTGCCTGCTTGGGGCTGCAGGGACAGCTGCTGGAGCTCAGCAAGTGTTCAAACCGTGCCTGCTTCAAGGCACGAGAGTTGTGCTGGGTTGTGGGGTGGCAGAGACACGAGACACAGCTCTGCCTTACTAGCCCATCCCCATGTGCGGCACTTGGGAGCACCCAATTCAGCCTGGAGGGGATGAGGGCCTCTGGAGCAGGTGGTACCTTGGCCAGACTCCCAGGGACAGGTTTTCCTGCTGGCAGGGAAGGAGGGAAGGAGGCAGGAGGGAGTGCTGGTCTTGAGGAGGGAGGGAAGTGGGAATGGTTGGGAAGAGACTCACCCATCTGGATTCTGTGTGAATGGGCTGGGGCCAGGTGGGCCCCACCCAGGACTGTGCTCAGGGGGGAGGTATGATATGCTGGGGGGAGCATGTAGACTTTTTTTTGTCCTTTTAAAAAAAGGTTTATTTTGAGGGGTGGGGAGAACCCAAGTACCTATGAAACTGTGTCACATAATACAATGTAATTAATGAATCAAAAATAATAATAATAATAAAAAGGTTTATTTTTACTTGAAAGGCAGTGTTACAGAGAGAAGGAGGGATGGGGATAGAGAGAGATCCTCCATCTGCTAGTTCACTTCCCAAATGGCTGCAACAGCAGAGCTAAGCTGATCCAAAGTCAGGAGCTTCTTCCAGTCTCCCATACGGGAGCGAGGTCCAAGAATTTGGACTATTTTCCCAGGCCATAAGCAAGGCGCTGAACAGGAAGTGGAGCAGCCAGGGCATAAACTGGCACTCAATATGGGATGCTGTCTGCTAGTACGTCACGATGCCATTTTTGGGATCTTTTTGCAGCATGCATTTTAGTAGATTATGGATTCCTTTCAGCTTTGTGTGTTTGCATGGGGAGTGATGCTGTTTTATTTATTTATTTATTTTTTATTTATTTATTTATTTATTTATTTATTTATTTATTTATTTATTTATTTATATTTAAAAGCAATGCAACTTTGTGAAGCCCAGTACACTAAAAAATGTCATATAATGGCCAGATTTGCATCGGGAAAATATGAGCCTGACCTGATATTTGTTACCACTAAGTTTTCTGAAGTTGCATCACTAGGCACATTATTTAACTCATTTTCAAGTTTTAATGTGTGCGACAGGTGTTTGGAATCCGTGTTGGCGATTCATTGGGCACCTGTAACCAGGTTAGCAGTACCTGCTTTGGAAAACATACATTCCCAGCACTCTTGGGGAATTTTCTTGCAATTCAGAGATATGTCAACAGATGGCAGTAGTGCTTTGTGTTGGAGCCAAGTAAGGCTTCTTTGGTCTTCAGTTCTTTATTTGCAAAAAAGTTACAGAAGAGTTGCAAATAGTTTATAAAATAAATGGTAAGGAAAGCCTAAATTACAGTGCTTATTTTTATTTTAAAATCTAAATTTCTATTTATTTGAAAGGTAGAGTTACCAGGAGTGAGAGAAGGAGACAGAGTCTTCCATCTGTTCACTCCTTAAAAGGGCCACAATGATTGGATCTGGGCCAGGCCAAAGCCAGAAGCCTGAAGCTTCTTCTGAATCTCCCATATGGCTGTAGGAGCCCAAGGACTTGGACCACCTTCTGTTTCAGGTGCAGGCTGCTGGATCAGAAGTGGAGTAGCTGGGACTCGAACTGGTGTTCATATGAGATGTCAGTGTTGCAGGCATGAACACCACGTTGCCAGCCCCAGTAGAGCTCAATTTAAGCTTCTAACATCAGAGCCAAGCTGTCCAATCTGGTGACTGCTGGCTGAGCGTGGCCTGTGAGCACCTGGAGCGTGACTAATCTGGGCAGACGGGCACTGAAAACGTAAGAAACACACTGGCTCTTAGGAACAAACAAGCCACCAAGCCGAGAATGTGAGCTCTGCCGCCACAGTGTGTTGAAATTACACTTTAAGCCAGATAAAAGTTTACCAATCAAAGTTAACTTTATTTGTCTGACTTTGTAAATACGGTTGCTATACAATTTGGATGTGTCTCTAATTCCATTTCTAATCGGTAGCAATACATTGCGCTGGCATTGACTACTTCAGTCAGGAGGCGAGGGCTGCCATTTGATCGGAACGTCCTCGATTGGAAGCCAGGGGCTTGCATTTAAATTTCAGGCCAAATGCTCCTCCTGTGCCTTCGGCCAGGCTATGTAGCTTTGCTTGGCCTCCATTCACAGCCTGTAAAACAGAAGCCCCTCCCGAAAGAGCGATCTCAAAGATGGAGTGCGAAGATGCTGTTGAGGAGCAAGTGTGCATGGAGAAGCATCACAAACATAAGCTAGCAATGAGGGTGCAGCCCAGGACTCAAACCCAGGTCATCTTAGCTCCCCTACGCCCACCACATCAGCCACTGGACGGGGGGCGCTTCCCATCTCAGCTTGCAGCTGAGAGGAGAAGTTGTTGCCTATTCCCAGGAATGTGGGATTAAAACACTGACCCCAGGAGGATGTAAACCTTGTGTCAAGGCTTAGATGGCTTAGATGTGAGAGTTACTGCTTTTTCTTATTTGTTATTTGAAGGGGAGAGAGAGAGAACTTCCATACACAGCTATAACAAGGCTAGGTCAGGTTGAATACAGGAGCCAGCACTCCCTCCACGTCTCCCCTGTGTGTGGCAGGGGTCTCCAGCACTTGAGAGCCATTGTTCGCTGCCTTCCAGGCAGATTCGCTGGAAACTGAATCGACATCAGTGTAGCTGATCTTCCAAATCAGGAGGCGACGGGAAGCCTCATTTGTTGTACTGCTTGTTTTTAAGGTAGTGTTTATTACCCTCGAGGGTTGGATCAGAAGGCTGGGGTAGCAGAAGAAGGGGAAGGGACAAAAATGATAGCCACATTTGTTTTCTCTTTCTCCAAAGGACAAAAGCAGACAGAAAACTCTGGATTGAGAGTAAAGACCTCTCTGAGGGTGGTAGACTTGTTTCAGGGACAATGCCAATGCCTGACCAGCCTTCTGCTTTTCCAGATCCAATTCTAGAATCTTGATTCTGGTTAGCACTGGCTGTGGACCCAGCTAAAATACTGCCTTTTCCAGCCTTATCCTGCAGCTGGCAGTAGTTACACAAAGTACTTCTAGAAAAGGCGAAGTTGGGATCCAGGAAAGCAGGAGTGAGCACTGAGCCATGGTGCAAAGTAGAGCCCTTTATCTTGGGACTGGGCAGTGACTCAACTGGCTAATCCTCTGCCTGCAAGTACCAATATCTTATATAGGGGCTGGTTCGAGTCCCTGCTGCTCCGATTCCCTTGGAAAGCAGTGGAGGATGGCCCAAGTCCCTGGGTCTCTGCACCCACGTGGGAGACCTGGAAGAAACTCCTGCCTCCTGCTTTTGTGGTCATTTGGGGAGTGAACCAGTGGATGGAAGATCTTTCTCCCTCTCTCCTTCTTTCTGTAAAATCTGCCTTTCTAATAAAAATGAATAAATCTTTTTTTTTAAAGGACCCTTCATTCCCTCTCTTGCCTGGACTGTGGGTATGATGGCAATGACACAGGCAATTGCTTTGCAAGCATGAATTCAAAAGTTATGCCTTACAGTAGCAGAGGAGAGACCTCCATGGAGTCTGGGACCTGAACCACATTGATGGGATGCCAAACTTCTCTGATTTTCCAACCTTTGATCTTGTCAGTATGTAGGAGAGAAAGAAGTTCCTATTTTGCTGAAAGTCATTACTGTCTGGGTTTTTTGTTTTGGGCAGTCACTGCAATCCTGGTTGCCAACAGGCAGCTCAGGGCACATGCGGAGGTCATGCACATAGAAGCATATGTGGAGGGTGGCAGAGGGCGTTGCTGGACTGAGGGCATGGATGATCACTCAGCCCCTTTTCCTCCCATGAAGGATAAGGCCTGTCATGGCTCTAAGAACCTGTGAGAGTTAACAAGCAGGACCGACATCAAGAGCCACAGGGGAGAGGAGTGAGGGCTGGGGTCTGATGGTGCCAGCATATGCAGCTGCATCCCCTCCCTGCAAGCGCCGTGATGTAAGGCTTCTAGAAATCAACTGGAAAACCAGTTAGAGATGATTTATCTTTTGAAACTTTGATTTAAAAAAATCTAAAAAGTGTACCTAAGCGCCTGAGAGGGGTGAGTCTGTGACTCAGCAAGTAAGAGCCAATTAAGACACCCACGTTCCAAACTGGAACACCCAGCTCCCTGTGGCGTCAGCAGAGCCCTTCACATCTAAGCTCTGTTTCACGTGGCTTAGCCAGACCAGCCTGGTTTCTCCATCTGCAACCCCACTCCATGTCTTCCTGGACAGTCACCTGTCGTGGGCACTTAGCTGCTACTGGCCAAGGCTAGCTACTGGCTGTGTCCCAGAGCTGGGAGTTATTGTGGACACACGGCCATGAGCAAGGCAGGGAGGGAGCCTTCACCTGGCCTGGCTTTCTGGGCTCACCTGTGCAGGGAGATCCTCAGAATGCAACAGTGGCAGCAAGAACCCTAGCTATACTCCAGAGTGAACTGACTATGGTCCTCATGCCTGTGGTGATGTATCTCAGCCAGGATGAGAAGTGTTGTTGAACGGGCTGGGTATCAATCCGTCCTCAATGGGCAGGTAGTGCAAGGAATGGTCCTGCAGTGCAGCAGAGGGTCCAGGGTTCTGGCCGGGTCTGGGGTCTGTACTTTTCTGTGGACCTTGCTCTGGGTACACACCCTTTCCTATTTGCACATGGCTTCAGGCCAGGTGCACCTTTCCTTCTTGGGGCCTTCGGCCTGCGAACCCGCAGTTCCTCTGCAGCCTGAACCCAAGGTTCAGCCCAAGGACACTGGACTCACACCCCAGGCTGGCCTGCAGATGAGGAGCATGGACCGGAGCTCTTGGCTTGAGTATTTTGGTAAATAGAGCCTTCACTCTATCACCCTGGAGGTAGGAGCCCCAACTGTTAACAGGAGAGGTGGCACTTTTGGGGTGAATGTTCCATCAGAGTAAGTCCCTCTATTTTACAATAAAGTCACCTGCAGGGCCGTGTGCTATAGGGCTGCTCCCTGCTGGTACACCTGCTCACCTATGTTGCTGCACAGCCCCTCACCCCCAGAGCCTAGATGTGAGCTGTGGGTGAATAGGATGGGTAGAGGGGGAGCAGCCAGGATGCAGAATATCGATCAGGTGGTTGCAGGACTTTGGCGAGTCAGGGGGCTTCAGAACTCTCTAGGGGTGGGGCAGAGTGCCTGGCTAGGCATACATATGTCCTGCCTGATGGGATAGAGCCGCCAGGGTTTCCCTTTCAGCTCATTTGACAAACAGTTACTGGATGCTTGCAAACGTCAGGCACTCTCTCTGGGGCCAGGGTCGCATCAGTAAACAAGATGGGCAAAAGTCACTGCCCTTGTGGGGCTGGACTTAGAGTGCCGTGTTGTGTTGGGACTCGATTTGTGAGGCTCCAGGCTCTTGGCCTCTTGGCCTCCTCACCGTGCTTGGCTGCTGAGGATTCAGGTGGGATTGTCCCTTTTTCCAACCAGCCCTACAGTCCCCAGCCTGTCTCTTGGAGGTCAGCCCTGAGACTTCCCTGGGGAAAAGGCCTTGGGTTCTGTTGGCTCCTGTCTTAGGGCTCCAAGGACCTGGTGGTCCTCCCCTGGGCATCTCCTTGGCTTTCCTCAAGGAGGCTTTAGGGCATTTGGGGACTACAGCTTTACTGCTTCTTCCTTCCTTCCTTCCTTCCTTCCTTCCTTCCTTCCTTCCTTCCTTCCTCCATTCCATATTTATTTATTCTTGTTGGCAGAGCATATTTATAGAGAGAAGGAGAGATAGGAAGAGATTTCCATACACTGGTTCCTCTCCAAATGGCCTCAATGGCTGGAGCTGGGCTGGCCTGAAGCCAGGAGCTAGGAAGTTCTTCCAGGTCTCCCACATATCAGACTTTGCAAAGCTAAGGATGCTGGGTCCAACTACTCAAAGCCCCACAGAAACACCAGCATGTGTTACTCTGAAAATGTTGATTCAATCCAAGAGGAGGCCAGAAAGGATCACAAAACAGACAAAAACAAAGCAAATAAACTAAGAACTAATATAGTGATTATTGTACAATTAAAAGGATTATCGTTTCGCTTAAAATATATAACTGAGCAAATAACAAAAGCAAACTTAAGTACTTCCTGCTTACATATAAATTAAATACAGATTAACAGGAATTCTGGAAGAAAAACACAAAGAACGTTGGAGTCACTATAGTTACATGAAGTGAAGTGGGTTTAATGGCAAACCATCACTGCTTGACTTTATGATACTTCAAGTCCAATAGAGTAGGAAGAGAAAATAGCCCTGACATTATGGAAATCTAATAATATTGCCTCAAAACCACTGTGAAACTTAGAGACATGAGAAATATTATTGGAAAGTCAGATTTATGGAGAGAAGGAGAAACAGAGAGAAAGATCTTCCATCTGCTGATTCGCTCCCCAAGTAGCTACAACAGCCTGGGCTGCGCTGATCCGAAGCCAGGAGTCAGGAGCTTCTTCCGGGTCTCCCACAAGGGTGCAGGGTCCCAAGGCTTTGGCCCGTCTTCGACTGCTTTCCCAGGTCACAAGCAGGGAGTTGGGTTGGAAGCAGGGCCAACAGGATTAGAACCAGTGCCCATATGGGATCCCAGCACGTTCAAGGTGAGGACTTTAGCCACTAGGCCACGGTGCCAGGACCAAGATTTCTTTTTTAAAAAAGATTTATTTATTTATTTGAAAGGCAGAGTTACAGAGATAGAGTGTCAGCTTTTTCCCCACAAATCCAAGACTCTAGACACAGGAAGTAAGCCACACGAGAGGCCTTTATTTCAGTGAGGGAGATAGCGTGGGGTAAGGAGAAAGTTAGAGCAGAGCAGAGACAGCACAAAAAGAGAGAGACAAAGAGCAGAGACATGGATGAGGAGAAGAGCAGAGAGAGTCAGAGAATAGGAGGAAAAGAGACAGAGAAAGAGCAGAGGCAGCTCCAGGAGAGAAGGAAGAACAAATGGAAGAAGCATCTGTATAGCCTTGAGGTGGGCATGGGGAGTGCAGGGTCAGGACTGGCAGCTGTAAGTGGACACCGGGTAAATGTCTCAGGGGATTGGTGGAGCACACAGTTTAAACCTGAAGGTCGCTAAGCTTAATTAGGCAAGTGGTCCTTAAGGGGATTGAGATCTAGGAGGTTTACGGTAGTGCTGGGCTACCAAGGGATTTAAGGCAGCACTGGGTAAGCAGGCATTCAAGGTGGCACTGAGTCCAGGATGGTAGGGTCAGTCTTGAGTCCCTCCTTATAGAGACAGCGATCTTTCACCAGTTGGTTCACTCCTGAGGTAGTTGCAACAGCCAGCCGGGCCAGGCCAAGGTCGGGGGCCAGGAACTTCTGGGTCTCCCAGTAGGTATAGGTACCCAAGCACCTGGGCCATCTGCTGTTGCTTTTCCCAGGCTATGAGCAGGGAGATAACTTGGGAGTAGAGCAGCTGGACACGAATTGGCACCCATGTGGGATGCTGGCATCGCAAGTGACAACTTCACCTGCTATGCCACAAAGCCAGCCCAGAAAATGGTTTTATTAATCTAATCAAGAGGATTGTATTCAGGTTCTTCAGCGAAACAGACCCAATTGGATGGATATGGTCTGTATGCATAGATGTATGTATACATGTACCTATGTATGTTACCTCATGTATTAATGAAGATGGCAAGTCCAAAGTCTGTAGAGTGGGCTGCCAGACTGGAGAGTGGGGAACGGCTGCGTCACTGATGATGCCAAGTGTTAGCCAGGGTGTTGAGTGGTGGGAACCCTAATACATGCTGGGGGGTGTAAGTTGAAAACTATTTGGAATCTGGTGCTGTGGCATAGTGAGTAAAAACATAGCCTGTAGAGCCAGCATCCCAAAGGGGCACTGGGGCCCTGACTGCTCCGCTTCCAATTCAGCATTCTGCTGATGTGCCAGGAAAGTAGTGAAAAATGGTTCAAGTGGCTCAAGTGCTTGGACCCTTGCAGCCACACAGGAGACCCCATAGAAGTTTCCGGCTCCTGGCTTTGGACTGGCCCAGCTCTGGCCATTGCAGCCATTTGGAGAGTGAACCAGTAGATAGAAAATTCTCTCTTTGTCACTCCCATCCCCATAATGCTGCCTTTCAAATAGATGAATAAATAAAAAATAGGAAAAAAATATTTGAACACACACATGCTCTAGGATCCTAGGTATATACACCATAGAAATGCATTTGTGGGCCCAGCACGATGGCTCAATGGTTAAGTCCTCACTTTGCATGCACCAGGATCCCATATGGGCACCAGTTCTTGTCCCAGTGATCCCACTTCCCATCCAGCTCCCTGCTTGTGGCCTGGGAAAGCAGTTAAGGATGGTCCAAAGCCTTGGGACCCTGCATTCTCGTGGGAGACCTAGAAGAAGTCCTGGCTTCGGATCAGTTCAGCTTTGATCTTGACGGTCACTTAAGGAGTGAACCAGTGGATGGAAGAGCTTTCTCTCTGTCTTTCCTTCTCTCCCTAGATCTGATTTGCCTTTCCAATAAAAATAAATAAATCTTTAAAAAATGCATTTGTATTAAGTCAGGGAGGAGAATGTTTTCAGGAGCATCTTCAGTAACCTACACCAGCAACTACACGGTGTAGAGTGGTGAGTCTAGCAGCATCCTCTATATAGTGGCTAAGCGTGTACTGCTCTGCCAAACAACCCAGCGCTATTCAGCAATGAGCATTAGCATACAGCCACACTAACCACCCACAGCATGCACAAAGGGAGGCAGGCACACAGGTGAACAGCCTTTGTGACTGCTCCTATAGAATACCTCACACTGAGCAATGCGGACAGCGAGAACAGGGGGTTAAGGCTGGGAGAGATCAGGGGGACACAGCCAAGGTCCGGCAAGGCTACCCATCCTGCCCAACTTGTCTGAGAGTTGGTCACATGGTGCAGCTGCTTATGGAAACTTTATGAGAGCTATCTGTGAAGAATTATAGAGAGAAAGAAGGGGTGAGCAGAGCAGAGGGGATTGGAAACAGCAAGCGAGGAGTGTTCTTGCCAGCAAGTTTGCTTTAAGGGGAAAGCAAGCAGGAGCAGTTGAGAGCCTTTTTTTTTTTTTTAACTTTTCATTGATGATTCTTTTTTCAAATGGGGGAAGCAGGCTGTTTGTGTGCTAATGAGAAAGCGCCAGTAAAGAGGGGCGACTGGTGCAGGAGGAGCAAGGTGAGCCTTGTGGGCAGCGCGAGTGGACACAGACCCAAGAACATTCTGCAGAGCGGTCGGGGGGCGGGGGAGACCAGCATGGAGGGGTGTGGACAGCCTCCTCCTCACCTCGCGCCCATGCAGGCTTTCTCATTCCAGCCTAGGCCAAGGCCCCCCATGCATTCTCTGGTTCTGGAGAGGCATGGGGAGTCTGGGAGGGCAGAGATAGTGGTCAGGCCTTTGGGCTTTGGGCAAGGCACTGGAGGGGCAGAGGGCTGGCTGGAGGGGGGCAGGTTTGGTGGTGGTGGTGGTGGTGTGTGTGGCAGGAGTGTGTGTGTGTGGATTTCTGCCATAAGGGTCACCTGTACTCATTAGCTGGGGCTGGGTGAATCAGGGGATGCCTGCCCAGTACCAGCTCCCTCTCCTGCCCCGCCCAGCTTTGGAGGCAGTGGCTGTGGGGCTGTCTGCCTTTCTCTCAGGACTCTAGGACATCTGTGAATAGAGCCAGGGAGGGAATGCTGGCCTTAAGACAGGCTGTAAGCCCGGCTTTAAAAAGCACATTCCTTGGCAGGTTACACAAGTTTTCTTTTCCTGTTTCAACTGCAAAGATTTAACCTTTAGTAGGTCTCTTTCCATGAAAAGAGACCATTGTGACTTGAACTTGGGAAAATATACAACATCCTAGAGCTCCCCCCACACCTCACCTGCCCTGCACTCCCCGCCCCCCGCGGCCGTATCTCCTGGGGGTTCCCTGTTGGGTGACTCCAGTCTGTCCTTCATGGACCCTCCTTGCAAGGGGTCAGAAGGCTGCGCTGACCCCTGGAAGGCCAGCTTGAGGGTGCTGAGCCCCTGCCCGGTGGGGACTGTGGACAGGAACAGTCGCTTGCTAGCTGTCTGCGTCAGAAGCAAGTCTTCATGATGTCCAGGACCCAGTGAACGACAGTGTGCACACCTGATTCCAAAGTCCTTGGAGTTTGGAGTAGGTGAGGGCAGGTGCCTGAAGGCGAGCCTTCTGCGCATGTATTCGAAGGGCCGATTTTGTTAGCCGGGGTTACCGGCCTGGTCTCCAGGGTTCACTCCCACGCTGCTGGCCGGCCATGTGTTTCCGGAGCTTCTTCCTTGGCAGCCCCAGGCCTCGCGCAGAGACTGGATGACACAGGAGAGGGATTAAGGCTTCCTTCCTTTAGGGTCCCACCCGGAGCCCCCAATTGCACCTCAGGCCACAATTTCCCTGCCTGGATCTCCTGCTCAGACTTCCCCCTCCCTAATGTTTCCAGGACGATGCTCGCTGGCTACCGGGACAAACGCTCTGGGTTGAACCGGGGCTTTCCTGTCGCCTGGGGACCCCACTGTGGTGGAGACTGAGTTATTTGGAGCTGCTTGAGCCCCCTCCCAGGCCCTACTGTGAGGCGGAAAGTATTAACACATGCTGATGTCGCTGCAGATTGAAACCATCCGCGGCTGCTTTTCCCGAATCTTTACACGCAGCGGTTACGATTGTTTGGGCAGCATTCAATCCCTTGCGTGCTCCTTACAGACTTCATGGCTCTCTATGAGCCAGAGGCTAAGCATTTGGGCTCCCCGGGGTCTGGGAGGCACGTCACGGGTCAGGCTGACCTTCTGGCTAAGGCCAGGCCACTCAAGGCTTCTGTGCACCCCCAGGGTTCTGCCCAGTGATGTGCAGCTCCTATGGGATGCACGCTGGAGTTTTGGAACCTTGGTACAGAAAAGAACATCAGATAGCTCGTTATAAATGGTCTTACATTGAGTACATGCTGAAATGATGATATTTCTGATTTATTTATTTTAAAGGCAGAGTTGAGAGGGAGAGAGAGATCTTTCATGCATTGGTTCACTTCCCAAATGGCTGCAATGGCCAGAGCAGAGTTGGTCTGAAGCCAAGAGCCAGGAGCTTCTTTTGGGTTTCCCTTGTGTCAAGGTCCAAACACTTGGACCATTTCTCACTATTTTCCCAGGCCATTAGCAAGCAGCTGGATTGAAAAGTGGAGCAGCCGGGATTCAAACCGGCGCCCATATGGGTTACTGGTGTGCAGACCATCAGCAGTTGGAAATGTGTCTGTCTCCTGATTTTCATCCAATAGCTGCTCGTTGAACACCTGCAGTGTGAGATGATGTAGTGTGGTGACTCTGGTAAGCAGGCTTCGCAGTGTTTAGGATGTATATCCTGTACCTGCTTCTACCACTTCAGGGTTAAACATCCCTGAGCAGCTGACCCTCTTGATGCCTTGGCTTCCTCATCTGTGAGATGGTGTGGATTTAGTGTGGGGATCCCAAGTCCCAAGCCTGGGCCTGCTCAGGTTCCAAGTCCTTAAATGGAGGGTTGCTTAGGTATCTAGGGTGGGAGATCTGTATTTCCGTGCACATCTGCCTCTCTGAGACAACTACATTGGGATCATCAGTGTTGATGCAACAAATTCCACACATCTCAGTGGCTCAAGCCAGCAGAGGCCTGCAGTTGATGCTCCTGGCCAGCTAGAGGCCATCCACACACTGATGTAGCGATCCAGGCTCCTAGTGTCTTCGGCACCCAGGGAGTAAAGCAAACACATGGCCTTCTAGCCACTGTGGCTGGGACATGCCATCCAGCACCTGTGATCGCATTTTGTCTGGGATGACTACACTCTTGGCTCTCCCTGGATCTGAGAGAGGCCCAGGGGGCTGCTGATTCCATCCAATGGAAGGGACAGGATGACTTGCTGGTGTGTGTGTGTGTGTGGGGGTCATTTCTGCCAGTTCCCACTCGTTAGGGAGAGCCTGGCCTCCTTTGTGCCCAGAAGGGACTCTTTCTAAGTCTTTCCTAGGTTGCTGGCCTGTCGCACCCTAGCCGGGCAGGAATCAGAAGGGCTCTCTCAGGGAAGTAAACAGAGCCAGGAGCTAATGGTAGAGGCAGGCCTACTCAAAGAGCTGGCACAGATACCTGCACTTCCCTCAGTGCTTCCGATGGCCTCCATCTCTATCACATCCTGGACCTGGCTGTTAGAGGCATAGTGCAATGGGCCAGGCCGGGAGGGTGGTCCGGGTCTAAGCAAGACTAGTCGGTAAGGGCTCTGGAAGCTCCTCCTGTCCTGCCCGGAACATCTCAGAGGGACCTGGCAAGCAGAAGCCGAAGTCTTCAGCAGGCAGGATTGGATACAGGGAGAGTGATGTGAGTGAGTTGGGACTTGTGGTCTGACCCAGGCCTTGTGTCCCCAACAAGTGCTCCTTATACGTGGGAAGAAACAAAGGCCCAGAGAGATCAGGCCCCTTGCTCAGGTTTGCACAGAAGTGTGGGAGTGAGGATGAAGAAATCCGGCCAAACAGTGCATAGGCTTGGGAGGGGATGGTCTCTGGACCAGTCACTCCCTCCAAGCTGGTCTGGAAAGGTCCCCAGGTGGGGTGGGAAACTCCTGTTCTGAGCACAGGCCCTCCTGGGGCGTCTCCGGGCTGGGTGCTCAGCCTCCCCTGCAGAACATGTGTTTCCTGTTTTCCTTCTCTGTCTGGCTCAGCACAGAGGACAAGGCCTTCCTGAGCGGAAGTGCCTCGCAGACCTGGCCCTGAGCCCAGAAAGCTCTGGCCAGCCTGCCTGCTCAGGACCCTGAGCCCCTTACCTACCCATCCCAGGAGGCTTGCGGCTGCTGTCTCCCCTCAGCTCAAATTCTCTTGACTTCCTCTTTGGCATATTTTCAAAAGCCCCTTGCTGCATCAGGTTTCTTGGCAAACCTGGAGTCTGTCCTGCCTTGGAACCAAGTGCCTGTGGGGCAGGTCTCTGGGTTCCTAAGGATGGGGAGTGGCAAGCCAGGACTCTGGCCAACCCTGGTGCCCCTGGAGTTCAGAGCCTTACTTCTCCACAATGTTTCCCATTGTGCTGGGGTGAAAGGTGGGTGTCATTACCCTGGCTTTCCAGCCAGCACCATGGGAGGGTTGACCCAGTAATGTGGCTCAGTCAGCAGATGCTGTGGACCGTGGAAACGATGCACATCTCTTCCCATTGTCAGGTCCTGGGATTGTCCCAGCTTCTTGGACAGAATATGTCTTAGTGTGTGTTTTGTGTTGTGTTGTTTCAACCAAATACCGAAGCGGGGTCAGTTATTTAAAAAAAAAAAAAAAGAGGTTCATTGAGCTCACAGCTTTGAAGGCTGAAAGTCAAGATCATGTGATTCCCATTCATCTGGTCTCAGGTGAGGGCCTTTGGTTGTAGCATCCTATGGTGGGAACACGCACAGAAGAGGCCAATGTGAGGGTGGCCTTGCTCTGTAACTGCTGGCTGTCCTGATAACAGATCCAGTACTATGCACTCACTCCACACTACACTGCACTCATACATATCCTTTCTGAAGGCAGAGCCTGCAATCCAAGCCCCTGTTCACTCATCCCATCTCTCCACACTATTATATTGCAGAGCTGGGTCCCAGCATATGATCCCAAACCACAGCGAAAAGCCAAGTGAGTGCAAGAACTGCCCCAGGGAGTGGGTGTCCTAAGTCTGCAAAGCCCTGGGCCCTGGCAGCAACTCCTGCAGGTAGGAAAGAGGAGGGCACACAAATGACTCTTGGAGACCCAGTTGTGTGTGTTCTATCAGATGGGGTGCTGGGGATGAAAAGGCTTTGCGGTAGGCATGGGGACAGTGTGTGTGCATGAGGCAGTGTGAGCGTTCCCTTGCATGCCAGGTGCTCTGTGCTCTGTGGAGGTGAGAAGCAGGCCTTTCTCTGGGCGGCAGCCATGGGCATGCCTGGGGCCCCCAGGGGCAGGCAACCACCTCTGATGACCCGGGCCTTGGGCTTTGAAGTCCTCCTTGCTGGCCAGGGCTCCTGGTACAAGCAGCCCAGGTTTATGAGGCACAGGTTGATCGAGCCTAATTTAGCTTGTTAAGATAATTTGTGCCAGAGGCTGCTGCCCAGAGGCCCCGCCTCAGTAATTACCTGGCCCAGTCTTTCATCTCTCCAGGACAGGGGTGCTCTGCACAGCCCTGCTGGGGCCGGCACTTGCTCTGTAAAAGCCCTTGGGAGGAGCCATGTTCATGCTTTCCCAGGGTCTTCTGCTTTTGTCAAATTTTGAACAGTGTGTCTTTAGTTCAGTCACAGTTGTTTAGGGCTGTTTCTCTTCCTCTGGCTTCCCCTCCTGTCGGGTTGTAATGATATAGCTGTAGGCGTTCTGCAGATCCAGTGCCCTAAAACTCCAGTTGGAGGTGACTTTAGTTTGGTAAGTGGGACTATGTGGATGTGGGGTGCTATAGATGTACAAATGATTTAAAAATTTTTGTGTTACAAATCTTGTTTATTTGAGAGACAGGATTTTCCAAGCACTGGGTTACTCCCTAAATGTCCTGCCTCAGTTGGGATTGTAGGTGGGACTGGACAAGGCCAAAGCCAAGAGTCATCAACTCAATCCAGGTCTCCTCCGTGGGTGGCAAGGACCCAAGTTCTTGAGCCATCATTGTCTCCCAGGGTGCTCATTAGCAGGAAGCTGGAATCCCAAGAAAGCTGGGACTTGAACACAAACCCTCTGAAACGTGATGCGAGTGACCCAAACTGTGTCTTAACTGCTGAGCCAAATCCTTTTCTCCCTCCCCCTCCTTGTGCTAGGTCATACTTTTGGCTTTCTGTTGGTTCTGTATACTGTATGTTTCCTGGGGTGGGGGATGAATGCTCCTGCTGCCCATGTGGTATTAATCCACCTGGAATACTTCCCTGTGAATGTGTCCTGTGGCTCTCGTGACAGGAAGTGTGTGGGGGAGTGAAGAGAAATTAGATTCAGCAGCTACAGGGCCAGAAACAAAGCTGTGCAAAGTTCTCTTGGTCTTATAACTCACAGTTAGAGGTTTACTCCCTACTACCAGCTGTGGTGATTAAGTTGGTGTGTCGCATTGACTAGGCTGAGCAATGGCCAGAAGATGGTAAGCCACGGTTGTGAGTGTATGTCTAAGGTAGTATTTTCAGAAACTATTGGCATTGGAATTTATAGTCTTAGAAGTTTGCCCTTCTCAGTGCAGGTGAGGCTCATCCAAGCCACTGGGTCCCCTCTACACAAAACCAAGGTGACAGAAGTGGAGAGGATTTGCATGCTGTGCTGTCTAAGCTGAGACATCCACCTTCTCTCACCCTTGGAGCCTGCAGCTCCTGGTTCTTGAGCCTTGGATTTGGAATGAATTAAATGGCCAGCTGTCCTGTGTCTCCAGTGCTTGGCTGGCCACTTGAGGGGCTTCCGGGTCTCACTAATTTTTTGAGTCAATTCCTGCAATAAAGCTCTCTGTTTCCATATGCATGTTGCATCTCTCCTATTAGTTCTCTCTCTGGAGAGACGAACAACACCAGTTCCAGAGGAATAGAATCTATTTTTTTTTTTTGAAGATTTATTTATGTTTATTTGAAAGGCAAATTCCCAGAAAGGAGAGACACAAAGATCTTCCATCTGCTGGTTCACTCCCCAAGTGACCACATGGCCAGAGCTGAGCTGATCTGGAGCCAGGAGCCTCTTCTGGGTCTCCCATGCAAGTGTAGTGTCCCAAGGCTTTGGGCTGTCCTCTACTGCTTTCCCAGGCCACAAGCAGAGAGCTGGATGGGAAGTGGAGCAGGCAGAACTACAACTGGTGTCCACATGGGGTGCTGGCACTCCAGGTGTAGGATTGGCCTAATGGGCGACCACATCAGCCCCAGCATAGAATCTTAAGGATGAGCATTCTTAATGGGATCTGGGATTTCTGGGCTTACATCTTCAACCTGATGATATTTGAAGATATTAAAAATTATTATGCACAGTAAAGAGAGTGCTTTGGTGTGACCTGTTTATAGAGATATTTAAAATACCTGCATGTTCTACTACTACTCTACTGTTTATAAGAAACAAAGAACTGGGTCTTTCATGGTGGCTCAATTGGCTAATCCTCCCCTCATAAGCGCTGGGACCTCATATGGCTGCTGGTTCGTGTCCCAGATGTTCCACTTCCCATCCAGTTCTCTGCTTGTGGCCTAGAGGATGACCCAAAGCCTTGGCATCCTGCACCTGTGTCAAGTTGTTCATTACAAGTCCATTGCTTGTCAACTTGGTACCCATTTGCATCATCTTAAACCATATTTCATCTCCAAACAGAGGCTGTAACAGGATCATTGCGTTACTTAACATGATGCAGTTATCCGTCCCATAACCTTAAATGTAACAATTCCTTCTCCAGAAGAGGAAGTGGAATCCTGGAATGATGTCCATTCTGCTGTCCTAGAGTTTTAATTTTACAGTTAATAAAGAGTTGATTTCAAATAGATATAGCCTTTAAATTTTATTTATTTTACCTGAGAGATAAAGAACCCCCACCTACTTATTCACTCTCTGAATATCTGCAATAGCCAGTGCTGGGCCCATTGCAGTCAGGACCTGGGAACTCCATCGGGATCTCCCATGGAGGTGACAAGGACCTGAGAATCTGAGCCACCCCTTCTACCTGCAGAATGCACGTGAGCAGGGATCTGGACTCAGAGCTGAGATGGGCATTGCACCCAGCACTCTGATGAATGTCCCTAGCAGTACTGTGTCCACGGTGACAGGTGCCAGCCTGGGTCAATGCTCCTGCAGTGACATCCAGGTGTGTCTGTGTGTGTCAGCATTGGAGTTGGAGAACTGAGTAGGGAAGATCACCCTCCCAGTGCAAACATCATCCAATCCATTCAGAGCTGAAGGGGACACGGACAGAGGACGGGTAAAGCATGCTGCTTGAGCTGGGGTATTGATCTTCTAACCTCAAACACTAGCCCCAGCCTGTCTCCAGACCTTCAATCTGGTGTAACTGTATATCCTTTAGTTCTGTCTCTGCAGAGAATGCTAATGTAACAAGCCTCAAAATTCTCATGACATTATTTATAAAGCAAAAATAAATGTCTCCTTTTTTTGGGGGAAAAATGCTCTTATATATTTGAGTATGCATTTGAAAGGCAGAGAAGAAAGGGAGACACACACACACACACACAATCTAACATCTGCTGGTTGACTTCCCAAATGTTCTCAAAAGCTAGGACTAGAAGAAGCAGAAACCAGAAGCCAAGAATTCCACCCAGGGGCCCCTATGTGGGTGGTAGAGGACCAAGCACTTGAACCATCGTCTTCTTCTTACCGGATGCATTAGCATGGAGCTGGAGTAGCTGGATCTGTAATGCAGGCTCTGACGTGGCATGCAGGTATCAAAATGGAAGCTAGGCCTGTGGCACCGACAGTCTGCTCAGTAACGTCCAATAACAGTACGTGTCTCAAACCTGGGTTAGAGGAAAGATCACTTCATTTTCTTGATAGGAAGGGATATTATGAAATGATGGACACAGCACAAGGTAATTACAGAGAACACAGTCAAAGATGTAGAGAAAAGGATGTTGGGAAGGAATGCCAGTGAGTTCATCTATTGAAACATGATTTTTCTGGCTGGGTTTATATGTTAGCTTTAGAAAATGTATGGAGCCTGACGCGGTAACCTAGTGGCTAAAGTCCTCGCCTTGCATGCGCCAGGATTGCATATGGGCACCGGTTCTAATCCCAGCAGCCCCAATTCCCTTGAGTGCCCTTCCTGTGGCCTGGGAAAGCAGTGGAGGATGCCCAAAACCTTGGGACTCTACACTGGTGTGGGAGACCCAGAAGAGGTTCCTGACTCCTGGCTCCTGGCTTCAGATCAGCTCAGCTCTGGCCTTTGCAGCCGCTTGGGGAGTGAATCAGTGGACAGAAGACCTTGCTCTCTGTCTCTCCTCTCTGTATATCTGACTTTACAAAAAAAAATGAAAAGTAATTATGTCTGAGTTGACAGGATTTGTAGTGAAGGAGCGGCATTGACAAGAGGAGTTGGCTTGGTAGCCTGGTGTTGTGTTTGTGATTCTGTGCTTTGCTATATGTCTCAGACCCCACAAAACTGGGATCCTTGCTGTGCTGCTTCTGTTTGGGTAGAGGAGATGAAGTGCCTGGAGACTTACCCGAGGATGCCCCAAGTCAGGGATGCAGGGCAGGCGGAGGGCTTGGTGCAGCTTATCTGCTGTGTGTGAGATCCTGGCCTTTGAGTGGCCTGGGAGGACCTGCTCCTGAGTTGCCAGAACATTCTGAGGGCAGGGACCAGACAGGCCGCCTTCCTCAGATGCTCACACCTGTCTGTGTGTATTGGGGATGGAGGCAGGAGGCACATGGGAAGAGCCAAGGCTGCTTAACCAATGTGGTTGTCAACATTTCTGGTAGCGGTTACTTGTTTAATGTCTGTTCCCCTTTATATTACAGTTCTTCAATGTAAATCCTAACAGGACAGGGGTCTGTGTTCCCACTTAACCACTGAATTCTCAAAATCTAATGCAGAGCCTAGAATAGTGCCTATCAAACCTTGATCAAATAATTAATTGAATACATCAATATGGGCATCTCTACCCTCCCCCATGTTAATGTGCCCAAGTATTGGCTATGTGTGTGTGTGTGTGTAGGGGAGACTCTGAGCTCTTTCAAACACTTGGGTCAGGGACCACTGCCCTTATTGTACTTTCTAAAAAAAATTATGTTTTTGAAAGGCAGTTACAGAGAGGAACAGAAAAAGAGAGAGAGATCCAGCTTCCATCTGCTAGTTCACTCCCCAAATAAATGCAACAAGCAAGGGCTGACCCAGGCAAAAGCCAGGAGCCTGGAATGCCTTGTTGTTCTCCCATGTGGATGGCAGGGGTTCAACTATGCAGACCATCTTCTGTTGCTTTCCCAGGCTCATTAGCAGGGAGTTGAATGGGAAGCAGAGCAACCAGGACTCAAACCAGTGCTCATATGGAATGTCAGGGTTGCAGGTGGCAGCTTAAGCTGCCAGTCCCATGTCAACCACTTTTGCTGCTTTCTGACATTTCAATTGCAGTCAATCAATGAAGGGTCTCAACAGTAGAAGAGATTTAGAAATCATTTATCTAAAAGACACTGCAAATCCGATTTTTATTTTTCTCTGGTTTAATCCTTGAACATCAATTGCTTTAGCGTGATACTATTGGTTTGTATTTTTAAAAATGTAAAGTTGGAGTAATTTATGTCTCAAAACTCCTGAGATTTTATGTTAAAATTCCAAATACAGGGCCCGGCGGCGTGGCCTAGTGGCTAAAGTCCTCGCCTTGAACGCCCCGGGATCCCATATGGGCGCCGGTTCTAATCCCGGCAGCTCCACTTCCCATCTAGCTCCCTGCTTGTGGCCTGGGAAAGCAGTCTAGGACAGCCTAAAGCTTTGGGACCCTGTACCCACGTGGGAGACCCGGAAGAGGTTCCTGGTTCCCGGCATCGGATCAGCGCACACTGGCCCGTTGCGGCTCACTTGGGGAGTGAAACATCGGATGGAAGATCTTCCTCTCTGTCTCTCCTCCTCTCTGTATATCCGGCTTTCCAATAATAATAAATCTTTAAAAAAAATTCCAAATACAGCAAGGAGACATACTCATTTAGAAAGCATTTTTTAAAAAACATTTCTGTATCCCTCCATAGGAGAAAGAAAATGCTAGTTTACTTCAGCAGAGCATCTCAGTGTATGTACCTGGCTAGTGGTGTAGTGTTACCTGCAACACCTGGAAAGAGTGAAGAAGGCTTTGAACCCAAACCAACCCAAACCACTCACTATCCATAATAAAATTTCAGCTTCTAGCTACTCCTGCTAGAGAAAAAAGCAGCACAAAGCTTCTCTCAAAGTTATTAGACAAGAGATTTCCTCAACCTTAATAATGGTGTCAAAAGAAGATACGAGGATAGTTTATAACCCTCCTCTTGGTATATATGCCTTGAATTGTGTGAGTTGGAAAAAAGTTGTTTAACAGTAGAAGCAGTTTGCACACAAAATATGCTTGACTTAACCATGAAAGCTGGGGGTTAGATGTCTAGCCAGGTAGTTCAGTTGCCCAGAATGCCACACTGGGAAGGTACCTGGACTGGAGGCCTGGCTTAGGCTTCAAACCTCAGCTTCCTGCTGTTATGAACACTGGGAGGCACCAGTGACAGCCAGTGTAACCTGGTCACGCAAAGGAGAGACCAGGATGGAGTTCCAGCTGTTGGCTTTGGCCCTGGTGAGTATTTGGGGAGGTTCTCTGCCTCTCAGGTAAATACATAAATAATCTATTTTTAAAAATTTACTTGGAAATGTTAGAGAGGGAGAGACAGAGGAAAAGAGATATCTCCCATCTACTAGTTCACTCATCAGTTGATTGCAATGGCCAAGGTCAGGCCAGGTTGAAGCCAGGAGCTTCTTCCGGGTCTTCCACGTAGGTGCAGGGGCCATCCTGCACTGGGTCATCCTCCATTGCTTTCTCGGGTACTGGAGTAGGGAGCTGGATCAGAAGTGAAGCAACGGGGTCTCAAACTGGTCCCCATGTGAGATGCTGGCGTCAAAGACAGAGACTCAACCTGCTGCACCATAATGCTGGTCCCCCCCCCACACACACACACACATTTAAGATGACACCCTTAATTTTCTTTAGGATTCTACTAAAAAATCAGAGAATAGTTACTGTTTGATTTTTTGCCATTTTTAAACTTCAGATTAATGATTTATTTTCACAGTTGCAGTCTCCAATGCTTTGTTGTGAAATGGTGCTTGTTTCTATAAGTGTATATTTTACTCAGTTTTATACAGTCAATAATTTTTAAGGTTAAGTATTTAGTTTCACTGATTTTACCATGTATTCGAAAGTTTTGAACAGTTAAACTACACGTATGACCTGTGTGTTTGGTGCTGCACAGCAACTAAGCACAGCACCAGCTACATGGGGGAAGAACCCCTTCCTCAGCCAGCAGACATGGCTGCTGTCCCGAGAAGGTCAGGGGCAAGGCCATAGGCTGTCAGGCAAGTGGTGGAGGATGCACTGGAGTAGACGTTGTACCCCCACCCTGCACTCCCTCTGGCCCAGTCTCCCTGGCCCCCAAGTACTGAAATCCCAGCCCTAATTTGGATCTTTGAGATTGGGGCCCAGAACTCTTAGGGGCTGAGGGAACCCAAGGCCTTGATACCTGTGCTCAGTACCTGTGCCCCCAGACACCAACAGAACCACATGGGAGGATGCAGGGGCTCAGAAGAGAGAAAAATGTGGCTGAGAACCAATACACCAAAGACACTGCCTTCCAGCAGAGGGCCAGGGGACTTCCGCTGTGCTCGGGCATCCTAAAGGTCACACGTGTGCAGCTACTCAGTTCCTCATGGGCTGTGTGTTGCCCTTGCTGCCCAGCCCCTGGGTGGCATGGCATGTCCTGTGAAAACCTGGCTCAGAACACTTTCCCAGAGAGCCCCCCAGGGCTGGTGCTGGTGACGCTGATGCATCCTGTAGCTTGGCTGTGGGTCAGACTGACTGAGAAGTACCGCCACCCTCTCCCTGATTCACCAGCAGGGGCCTCGTTCAGGGCAGACCCAGCTGCTGGCCGCTCTATTAATTAATGACTGCTGATTGGCCCAAGAGCCCCACTTATTATGCCCAATGGAGATCAAAGCTGGTCCCAGTAATCTGCTAAACAAGTTGTCAGATTAGGGCATTATTCTTGGCTATTAGGAAGATTTTTCTCCCTGGGTAAAGGCCTGTCAGGACATATGACCCTGTCACCCACCACGGCTGAACCAGAGGGCATTTACAGCCTTTCTGCTCCTCTTACTTCCAATGTGGCCATTTGACAGGACAGTCCCACCCCAGGGGGCCCAGGCACGATCCCTGGGGGAGGTCACAGTGTAGAGGGGTTCCCTTCCCCTGGGAAAGGCATGTTTGGACAGAGGTCTCTCTCCCTTTATCTTTGGGGTTGCTGGGCAGGAAGAGGGGACTGGAGACTCCTCTCGGACCCTACGCTTTAATCTGTGTGAGGAGCCCAGGGCCTCACTTTACCTCTTAGGGTTGGGAGGGATCAGCCCTAGGGTTAGGTTCCTTGCAGTATCTCCACTCAGGAGCTGGCCACTTGTGTGAAACGAGGAGTTCTAGCCCAACATTTTCACCCCAGGAGAGAAGCTAGAGCCCTTGCATTTGGTATTAGTGCTAATAGCTATTAAGGGCTACCATTAATTGAAGTGTGTCCAGCACTGTGCTAAAAGGCCAAATATTGATCTTTATTGGAAATGTGACAAGTTAGGTACTAAGATTGTTTGGAGAGTGAGGGTTCCAAGTCATTCCGCTCAGTGGCAGCACCAAGGGTCCTGACTGGCTGGGCACACATCATGTTGACTGGTTTAGAAGAGATTGACCCAGGACCTAGTTTTGGTCAATGAGAGAGGGCCCTAATCACGAGACTTATAAGGAAAGTCTATTCCTGCATGGTGGGGTATGAGGTTGGGAGATTTGGACCCGTCAAAACCAGTGGTAATTCTGGCTGACCTCCTCTTTCTGCTTTGAAACGCAAGCATCCTCACGGACTGCCAACCCAACAAACCTCTTTGATAGGGGGGAAGTGGTTCTTTGGAGCTGTGATAGCTGGGACATGACACTGGCTTTGACGGGGTACAAAAAGGAAATGAGAAAATGGTGTTCAGGGAGACGGTCAAACATGACGTCTGTTAACACATGACGATGCTTTGCTGGTTACAGTTCATTCGCAGCTCATCTTTGTAGCAGTTCCTTGGGACGCTCTCCTGGCCACACCTGGTTCCTAAGCTGATTTTTTTTTTCAAAAGTCCCTTGAAGTACAAGAGTCCATGCTGACCTGCCCCCTAGCTTGTCCACGCCAGCTCCTCTGAGAGTTTCACATGATCCATTATCCCCAGTGTCTCAGGAAGACACGTTTCTGTCCAGAAGAGACCACAGCTGGCCTCCCAGGTTTTACCTGGAAGAGGATTGAGCTCATTCCTCCCTGCACTGACGCACCTGCCCCAAGGGCTCAGTGGGTAGGCTTGGGTCACATACCATGTTCTCCTTGGGCACAGATGGAACTGCTGGTGGTCATCTAGGTCCCCACATGGACATCCACCATTAGCACCTCCTGCAGTTTAGAAGAGGGAAGACAGAAACCCTCCATTTCCATGCTTACTTCCCGCTAAGTGGAGACTCTTGACTAAACCTGTTGTGTTTGCAACTTGTTTGTGGATGGTCCCACAGCTCTGCAGGTGATGTGAATTCTAGAAATGGAACCACAAAGATGAAGCCACAGTGGATGAAAACAGTTCACTGTTGAGCTTAAAAAATTTCAAAAACGTCTCAAAGAGACACTGAGGAAAATGATTTCTGCACCAGGAGACAAGAATAAGATGTGACAGCAGTGGGAATGGAAGCAGCTGCTCCTGATTCTAGAAAAAGGCCGGAGAGAGGTTGTAAGGGACCACAGCAGGCCACATACTGACCAAAGTCGAAAATGGACAGAAAGTAGGAGTGAGCAGAGCAGGTGGTTTAGCAGGAGATGGGGACAGCACACAAGGAAAGGCTAAGATGCTGAGAGAAGGAGGCTGGGACCCAGCATTGGGGCACAGTGGCTTAGCTGCCATCTGTGATGGCAGCATCCCCCAGGGGTGCCAGCCTGTGTCCCAGCCACACCATTTCTAGTTCAGCTCCCTCCTAATGTTCCTGGGGAAGCAGTGGAGGTTGATGTAGGTCCTCAGGTTCCTGCACCAGCATGGGAGACCCAGATGAAGTTCCAGTCTCCTGGCTTCAATGCTAGCCATTGTGACCATCTACACAGCAAACTAGGCGATGGAAGATCTCTCTCTCTCTCTCTCTCTCTCTCTCTCTCTGTAACTCTACCTTTCAAATAAATACATTTTTAAGAAAACTTAAAATCTTTAAAAATTTTTAATAAGGATACTTGGCTTAGCTGGGCCATAGCGCCAGCTCCCCTTCCTTGCGGCAGGAGTCCTGTGAAAGGACTGCATCAAGGTTCCAAAGATCCGGGGCCTGGCGGTGTGGCCTAGAGGCTAAAGTCCTCGCCTTGAAAGCCCCGGGATCCCATATGGGCGCCGGTTCTACTCCCGGCTGCTCCACTTCCCATCCAGCTCCCTGCTTGTGGCCTGGGAAAGCAGTCGAGGAAAGCCCAAAGCCTTGGGACCCTGTACCCGCGTGGGAGACCCGGAAGAGGTTCCTGATTCCCAGCTTCAGATCGGCGCGCACCGGCTGTTGAGGCTCATTTGGGGAGTGAATCATCAGACGGAAGATCTTCCTCTCTGTTTCTCCTTCTCTCTGTATATCTGACTTTCTAATGAAAATAGATAAATCTTTATAAAAAAGAAAAAAGGTTCCAAAGATCCACCCTACAAGGCAGGACCCCCACTGCCAAGGCTGGGGAGGTAAGAATTGGGGGCGGGTAGGCAAGCAGAATTGCCCAACAGAGCAGGGAAGTGGGGAGGACAGTTGCTGCTAGGGGAACTTCCCCTGGCAGGTAAGAAGCCGGAGGGGTCTGAAGGAACGTATTGGTGGAAGCCACTATTTCGCATCCATCCTACCCTGTTCTGTTTGATTGGACTCTCTGTGATTGTGTGCCTGTGGTGTCCCAGCCCTTGTGGCAGACATCTTGGGCAATAGTCTTCAGAGGTGTCAACCTTGGGGACTCTCTGGCTCCCTCTAGGAAACCCAGGCAGAAGGCCTTGTCCACTCAGCCTCTTACTCAATGCCCCAGTCTAAGCTCATGGCCTCTGCGCTTGGCCTGCCCTCTTTGGCTACTCTGCTTGGGGTGGGTCCTCTCAGGTGGCATGGCCATACTCCTGACCTCCCAGGGCCCTTCCCTCCTGTACCAGACAGGTGTTCTAAAGCTACCACCATGCGTCACCCCTACCTTGCCTGTCACTATCTTGAACTGGCTTTGGGGATCAGAAGTGGAAAACTGCAGGAAGGAAAAGGAAAGGGAAATGGAAACAGAAAGAAAAAGGAAGGAAAGAGAGAGGAGCAGGAAGCTACCCCTTGCATCAAGGAGCTGCTGTGTGGCCTGCCAGGGGTCACTTGGTGCAAACACAGGGCCTGGCACGCAGTCAGTGTCCAGGGGTTGTGACACTGGTATGTCCCTGTGCTTCTTTGTTTACAAGTGTGTGCAGGAGGAAGGACCACAGCCGCACTTGCCACTGTGGCCCGGGCAGTCTCAGGGTCCAAGCTGCATGACTGAGCAGAGAAAGAGTAGGCTCCCAATGCTTCTGCAGGTGTTCACCAAGGCAGAGGCTGTGCTGGGTGCTGGACAGGTTCATCTGGAGAGTCTGTTCCCTGGGGCAGAACCCTGGAGGAGTGCAGGTCAAGGAGCCGTTTAACCCACTGAGCAAATCTGTGGCTTAGAAACACAAATAGTCAGTATGCTAATGCTAACTGCTAAAGCACACCGGTTTCAGCACCCATTTGTCATCACCTCATTTGAATCTCCCAGCAGTCTGTGAAACACAGGTGTCCTTCTGTCCCTGACCTGCAGCAGGGTATCTGGGAGCCGGAGACAAGCCAGGAAGTTTGTCCACATCCACACAGCAACTCCATGTTCAAACCTGCAGCTAAGCATCCCCTCTTGCAGGCCAGGGCTGCCTTTGTCCACTTCACCCAGGTGGCCCAGGCCAGCAGGAAGCTGGTGGGAGTTGGAGAAGTCACTCTCCCCATGGGTGGGAGGTGGCATTCTCTGAGCATCCCCAGGAAGGGACATCCCCCAGGACAGTGCTGGCATGCTGGCCACTCTCAGATTCCCAAAGGGTCCTCATGCTAAAGTGAGGGCAGTCATGACCTGAGTGCATGGGGCTTGTGGAATGGGAACACAGGGCTGGGAGTTGGATAGCAGACAGTGTGGGAATCCAAACGCCAGCTGTGGCTACCCGTAAGGGTCTGTGTGGGGCAAGAGGGTGGTAGGAGGAGTGTGGAGGGTAACAGGGGCTGGGATATGGTGTCTCCATATCTTCCCCATCTGGAAACCATGGCAGTACCTGCAGTTCCTCATGCTTCCCAGGGTGCTTGATAGATACAAGACCATGTGCTGAGAGGAGGACGGGACACTTGCTCACTATACCCTGGCACCTCGTGTCCCCCCTGTGTTGACCTTGTGGGCCAGGGGTGGATCTACCCATGAACAGTAGTAGTGACAGAGGGTCAGAGAGGAGTGATTAGCCCTTGGTTCCCCAGCTCTCAGGTGATGGCAATGGGATTGCCACTCAGGAACCTGTCTGCACATTCTTTCTTCTAGACTCCCAGTCCAGTCCTTGGCCTACAATGGCCCTGGTGTTGCTGGAGCCTCCAGTGGTCATGGCATCAGCAGGTGATGGCTGTGCTTTTGCCTGCTTTGGGCTGCCCCATTTCCCATGTGATGCTGTCTACTCCTCTTCCAGAAAGGCCAAGAGAAGTCAGCACCCAGTTGGGAAACACTCTGGCCCTCATATCGCCCCATTTTGACATGAAGAGCCAGAGCCCCTCTGAGTAGCAGATACTGCCAGCCGGGGAGTTCCTCTGGGATGGGCACCATGGCTCACACCCATCAGACCTGGTGGAGAGGTCAGGGGTTCCCTCTGGACTTGGGGCCGGGGTGGCCACATCCCCTGACAGGTGAAGTGTGGCAGTGCTGTTATTGCTGTGGCTTGGGGCAGGCAGTGAAGCAGCAAGGTGAACTTGATTTGGGGCTGTTCCTCTTTTGGCATTTGCAAGGTGTCTTCTCTGGCTCTCGGCTTTTCTGTAACCTCACCAACGAGTCGGAGACCAGCCCGCGAGGGCTCTGAATGTGGTTACCAGGCCAGGCCCAGGAGATAGTACCAGGACACCACTGCCGGACGCTCCGCCACGCTAGCCTCACTTGTTGCCAGGATGAGGGGGAAGGCAGGGAGAGCTCTGTTCAAAGGGAGCAGGGTCCACAGATAGGTTCTGGGAGCTCAGCTTCAATGTCCCTTCCTCCAGAAAGCCTTCTGCAACTGCACCAGTAACTCACTATGGGCCTCATTCCCACCCTGGCCTTGCTACTACCATGCTTTTCTGGTCTCTCCATGCAGTGCTGGGGCCATGGGGGTGGGAGTTGACTGCAGCTGCTTCTTCTTGAAGCCCTTGGCAGAGGGTCCCACAGAAGGGCTGTACCGTCCCCCCACCCCCAGCCCCTGCCAGTGGGGCTGGGGGTGGGGTGGGTGGCCAGGTGCCCTCTGGCAGCCCGGGCAAGGGATTTAGCCAATCCCCAGGTCAGGACTGTGCTGCCAGGATCGCGGGTCCCGCCGTGGTGGTTTTCATTATGTCTCATTCCCAGACTATTTTGGAAGCTGGCTGCCATGGGAACTGAGTCTTTGGAAAGCCCCGGCCTCTTTTTCTCTCCTGCTCCCAACCCCTCCCTTTCCATTCTGTCTTAATTGGTTTTTAGTTCCCTGGCTTTCAGGCCAGTCTGTTTATTTTGATTGCAGCTCCAAAGAACAAATCTTTAATGAACCAGCTTGTAGGGAAAGCCATTAGCAACCAACCATCCGCCTCGGGGGGAGTGGGGGAGGCTGCTGGCAGGAGGCTTCTCTGGCCCAGTCTCCTGCGGGTGCCGTCTGGAGGTGAGGGAGCAGGGCCTACCCCATGGTCCCTGCTCCCCACAAGCTGTCTATAGCCTGGGTCAATAGGACCCACAACCCTTTGCAAGAAGCCAGGGGCCTTCTCAGGGCTCCCCCAGTTTCTCCAGTGACCCCACTCTGAGTAACCCCACTCTACAGAGGAGGGCAGTGAGGCTGGGAGAAACTGAGAGACTCAAGTTACATGCCACAGAGGAATGTGGCTTCCCCATCTGGCTGTGTCCTTCTCCCTGGCTGTAGACCCCCTCCGCCCATCTCCACCCCCACCAGTTTCTCGGGAATGTCCCAAGTCGGGTGCTGTTGATCCAAGCCAGGCTCTACCAGGCCCTGGTGTTTGGGAGCAAATGCTCCTTGTTTTGTGCCTTGGTTTCCCGACCTCTAAAGCGGAGCCATGTGGGCTTCACACTATTCATAGAGCTTCTTGGGAAGACTGACGCCTACCACGGGGAGGCACAGGGGTTGGTGTCTGGGACGGGGCTGGATTGAATATTCAGAGACAGTCTGTGGGGTGGGGCTTGAATATCACCCATTTCCACATCCCTTTTTTTGGAAAGACCAGGAGTGTCTTGGTATCAGGTGCATGATGGGAGTAGGGTACAGATGCTGGCGATCCTCAGCACCCTTCTGTGCGCAACCTCCCTCCTAGCCACATCAATGTGGGTCTAAGAGCTTGTGAGCAGGAAATGTGGTCTCAACATGTGTCACACTGTTGTGTGTATGTGTAGAATACAGATAACCTCATTCCTATTGATAGCAAGGCTGCTGGTTGGCTCCAACTTCAGAGTGCCCACAGTGGACACGGCTGGTTTCCCCTCTCCCGTTGACCCCCTGTGCTGTTCCGTGAATGTCAGAAGCAGGGATCTATGGGGACACTGCAGCAGGAAGCTGTGTCGGAAGTTCAACCCAATGCACCCCCAGCATCCGGGACTTTCACTTGCTGCTCAGCATGGGGTGGTGTTGTCTTCGGAAAGGAGACCTCCCTCTTTGCCTGGGGCCTGGCTGACACCTCAGCCTCCAAGCATGTGCTGTTTGTGGGACTTTCACTTTTTCTTTTCAGGGCTCAGTTTAGAAATGTATTGGCCCAGCTCAAGTCTCACTTATCAAAGGTGGAATGGCTGAGATCTCAGGGACTGGGAACAATGGGTCAAGGTCAGGCTCTGATTCCTGGCAGAAATGGGCCAGGATCCCATGGCTCCTGGTTGCTGACTTAGCATTCTCTCTTGGGTTTATAGCCTGGGACTGGAGTGCTGGGTTCTTCCAGCTGGTGTTACCTACTGCTCCCCGGAAGGTCCAGGCAAGGCTGAGCATGCTGGGTCCAAGGTGGGCAGCCTGCACAGGGTCGAGGGCAGAAGGTTCTTCTGATGTCTCCAAGGTGACTTCTGCAAAGCACATTCCAGCTGTGTGAGCCTTTCTTGCATCAGGCCTCGGGCTCATGGAAAGGAGCCATTTGTAATTGCCAAGTACAAGAGAGCTTCAAAAAGCTTATGAACGGTGGAATGGAAAGAGAAGTTTATTTTGGGGTATGAAAATATTTTGAAATCCAGGTGTATTAAGTCTTCAAAAAGTTTATAAAATGAGCCGATGCTGAGATGTTGCCAGTTAAACCTCTGTCTGCAGCACAGACATCCTATATGGGCACTGGTTTAAGTCGTAGGTGCTGAATTTCCGGTCTAATTTCTGTTGCCTGGTAAAGCAGCAGACAGAGAATGGCTCAAGCGTTTGGGCCCCTTCACCCATGTGAGCAACCTTAAAGAAGGTCTTGGCTCCTGGCTTCAGACAGGCCGAGCTCCAGGTGCTGTGGCCATTTGGGGGAATGAGTCAGCAGATGGAAGAACTCTCTTTCTCTCTCTCTGTTTTTGTAACTCTGCCTTCCAAATAAATAACTAAATCTTTAAAAGGTAAAGAAAGAAGACAATACTTTTTTCAAAGCACCACTATAAAATTCTTTATATACCTCAGTGGTATATAAAACAAGTGACAGCGAGGTTCTTAGCTAGGTGTACGGGAGGCGAATGCACATGATGGGAAGTTATGTGGCCACAAACTCAGGGTCTCATTCAGCAGACAGAGTTGGGGGATTGGATGTTAGGAAGCCCCTGGTGTCCCCCATAGCACAGCCCCACTCAGCAGGGCAAACTGGGCCAGGAGTCAGCCCAGAGTCAAAGCTCTGAAGCTATCTAGCATTCTGTTTTGCTGCCTCTGGGGTCTCCTCCTCCATACCATCTCAGGTGATCACAGCTGCAAGCGTTCCCTTCCTGCCTCACCCACTGGGCACAATGCTTCTGTCCCAGAAACCAGAGGCGGTGCAGCCAATTCCTCGGCCTGAGATTTAAGGTCCTCCCAGGTCAGGCTGCCCACAGCCCCCGTGGCCTGATTCATTCCTGGTCTTCATTGCCAGATGGTGTTCTGCTCTGTTATAACCATGCCCTCAGCTTGCTTTCCTGGATCACATCCTGGGCTTGCTGCTTGGCAGAATTCTCCCACCTTTAGGATTATGTCGTTCCCAGAGCTGACTCAGCTGCCCGGGATGTGCCATTAATTCCCTAGGGCATAGCCACAGATGCTACTCAAATCATACATATTTTGTGTGTTGGTCACCTTAGATTTAAACTCTCGTGGCAAGGGCATTTGGTGCTGTGGTGGTTGGTTGCTGCTGGTAAGTATCTTTTGCATGTCAGATATGGGTAATTAAACAGTTAGGAGTGTTGTGGGCATTTGGTGAGTCAAACAGCAGATGAGAAACAATTAATTTTAACCTCTCTGTTGGTCTATTTCTGCCCTTCAAGTAAATATAAAAATAAAAAAAAATTACTTCTGAACACTAGTTTTTGGTTCCACAAGGCCCAATTCTTTGTCCTCTGCAAGGATGTGCCCTGTTGCCTGGAAGACCCTCTCTCATCTCTCAGGGCTAGAAGGTAGGTAGAGAAACGAAACCCCTTAGGCCCAGTAAGAGGCCACCCAGGGTGCCTCTGACCCTCTAAGGATCCAGAGGTCAGGTTCATGCTTGGCATAGCAATGTCACCCAGAATGCCAATGTGCTTCTGCTCTCCCATGCCGGCACTCAGCAGGGTCCCATACAGTGTTCTATGAACAGAGGAGGCTGGGGAGCTGCCCAGCTGGCTGCTCAGTCATTGTGAGAGACAAGAAGATGGGAAAGAATTGACTTTTGGGTAGGCAGCCAACAGCAGGAGCCAGGAGTCATGAGCTGCTGTTTGGTTTAGAAGCAAGGGATAGTGGCTTGGGGAGACTCCATGAATTGTCTTTTGTCCCACAGAGTTGGGGTCCAGATAACTCTAAAGTCTTGTGACTTCAGCTCCATCATCTTCAGGGTACAGGACAGGTGTACGTCTGGATAGCACGGTTCAGAACTGGGAGCCTCCACTTCAGGGGACCACTGCTTATGGCGTTCCAGACACAGAATTCTATCCTTTGGAAATGTGTTAATTTGAGCAGAGATGGGTGGAATGGAAAGAAGAGGGCTCTGCATGTTCTTCTCTCTTTTAAAAGTTTATTTTTTTAAGTACAATATGCATTCAGAATAGTGCACACATTTAAGAGTGGCAATCAATATATTGTTTAAAGATTTTAGTTATTTGAAAGTCAGTGACAAAGGCAGAGATCTGCTTTCCAATGGTTCAATTCCCAGACACTCCCAAAGACTGCTCCTGGGCTAGGCAAGAAGCCTAAAACTCCATCCAGATCTCCTGGTTGGGTGGCAGAGTCCCAAGCATTTGGGTCCTCATCTGCTTTTGTCTCAGGTGTCTTAGAAGGAGCTGGATCAGATGTGGAACAGCTAGGACTCAAACTAGCACTGTGATATGGGATACTAGAACTGTAAGCAGTGGCTTAACCTGCTGTTTAACAACCTTGGCCCCTCAATTAATTTATTTGTTTATCTGGAAGGCTGAGTTACAGATACATATAGAGATCTTCCATCCAGTTAGAAGACTGGTTCACTCCCCAAATGGTCTCAAAGGCCAGGGATGGGCCAGGATAAATCCAAGAGCCAGGAACTTCATCTGGGTCTCCCACATGGGTGGCACGGGTCCAGGTACATGGGCTGTCTTCCACTGGTTTCTTAGGTGCATTCGTGGGAAGTTGGATTAGATGTGGACCAACTGGGAATTGAACCAGCACTCGCATGGGATGCTGGCGTTGCAGATGGCATCTTTAACCAGCTGCATCACAACACCAGCTCCTCGACAAATGTTCATAGGCAGAATGCACCTCTAGCATCTTTACTAGTATCCAAAAGCTCCCTGTTGACCTTCTCGTCCATGCCCCCTGCTGGGAGTAGCTATCATTCTGATCATAGCAGCTGTGGTCCACCAAGAGGAGCACCTTGTGTTTGAGTTCTGGCACTTGCCAGCTGCCACATTTTGGACAACAGCCTCAATTTCCAGCCCTGTCTGTGGAAGAGGAAAAATACCAAGTTACAGAGTTGTGTTATTTTAATGATATGTGTAGCGAACAGTGTCTGGCACAGAGGTGCATAAAGATTCGTCGTTTACAGCATCAGGCCCCCAAAATGCTGGCTTTGTCAAATACAGAACGAGTGGGGAGACAGCATGAACAAAGGTCACTTGGTGTTTCGGCCGCAATGGCAGGACTGCCGTGTGCACATGATTTCCACTTGTGCTTAGTCCATCAACCCTGCCCTAAGACATGAGCACGCTAACTAGCTGCCTTGCTACTGACAGCCTGTGCTCAGGATTTTAGCAGCTAACATGTAGAAATGAAACGAGATGCACTCATGTTTCCAATCAGATGTTGCTTGGGACTTGTCAGTTTAACGTTCTCCCTTGCTGCTCTGAGCTGGTTTTACTTGTATCACAACGGCTTTCTCTCATTGAGCTTCCCACATTTCCAATGTTTTTCGTTGAATGTCACCCTCGACTTTTGTTAGGAAATGTGTGTGTCTATTGGGAAGGGGGCACAGAATCAGCAGCAGATAAGTGCTGAGAAGTTCTATGGCCGAAACCAACCCCAAGGACCAATGGGCTAGGGGCCTTTGCAAGGTGAATTTTATCTTGAGTTACCATTAGAAGATGTCATAAGCTCTGTTTTTTCTTTATCCAGCTTTATGTCTTGGAGGAATTATTGGGGCAACAAAAGTCTCTAAATCCCTTGTGACTGCAGGCAGTGGTTGGAGATGGCCGCCTTCTCGTTGAAAACCAGACTTGAGAAGTAGAAGGCAAGTCTGGCTGATTACTATCAACTTGCAGAAGATCAGCCCAGGCCAAGTTCACTCCTCCACTAGGCTGAAGGCTCTTTCTAGAATTCTGCTTGGACTCCAAAAGTTGATACATAGTTTACAAGATGGTGCAATTTCACCAAGAACAGTTAAGAACTGAAGTGGCCACTTGGAGGAATTGGTAATGTAACCAAGAGTCCATCTTGGACATGAGTTAGACCAGAGAGCAAAAAACTTGGTGAGGGCCACATGGTCAGTATTTTAGACTCTGTCTGCCATACAATCTCAGCTGCAGGCTACTGAACTCTTCAGGCTTCCCGTAAAAGTGGCGGCAGACAGTGTGTAAACAAACAACCACAGCTGCATTCCACCAGAACCTTATTTACAAACAAGGTCACAGGTCACAGGTCGGAACTGGCTCATGGGCTGCAGTTTTCTGTTCTCATACATACCTCGCCTGTCAACAACATAATCTTGGCAGAATGGTATAGGGATGGCATGGATGGGGATCAAGACTTAAAAGGTCACCAAAAAAACCCTCCCAGTGACTTTACATAGTTAATTAGGGCACAAAGGTTCAAGAGTTACAGGAAAGTGGGTAAGACCATTATTTCCACATTGTTTTTTTCCTGTATCTGGGACAAAGGGGGAGATAAAGGGAGAAGCCCCACCCAGCCTCCCACCCATCTAGGTCCCTGATGTGGGGCGTGCTCCGAGGGTCTTGCTCAAGTGGTTTTGATAGTTCAATAGTTATGAGTTGCTGCCAATCTAGTCACTCCACGCACAATGAAAACGCTGCAAAATCCGCTGATGGACATAGTCCACCTTAGAGTCTCTGTTTGCCCAGTTTTTCACTGCCAACATATGGCTGGGGTAGTTTATTGATTTGTTCTGTCCTCTGTTGTGATGCCAGGTATCCTCTGCAGGTTCCAATAGACTGCCATATAGGAGGTTGGTTTTATAGGCAGAAAAGGGCTACAGAAAGCAGAAACAAAAGTTAAAAGGTGGATTGTTGATTTCAAAGTGACTATCCTTGTCAGGCGGGATAGAATGACAGAACCATAGAAAAGTAGCTGATGGGTTCATAGGTGACGTTAAGTGATCCTTTTTGTATAAGGATTGAGACAGGGAATTTCATGATTCTGCAAGTGAAACTAACCCATTCGGGAAATTTGGCCATTATTTCTCATTTCTCATGGTTTCCCAGGCACTCAGATAAGCAGCCTAGTTTCAGCTTGTTCATTTTGATTGGTCTGTGGGGGTCCAGTATAAGAACTCAGTCCAAAATGGCTTATACTTTTACTTAACATGGAGATGGGTGCTAGAGGGCACAATGAGACATTGAAGCTTACCTAGCATACTACTTCCCCGTATTCAGGTAATGTAGAAAGCATAGGTGAAATCTCAGCCAAGATTCCCAAAGCAGCTGAGTGGTGCTGGTCCAAAGTCCTGCCCCTTGGTCTTAGCCACAAGAAGGCAGACTCCCTGTGAGTTGGTAACCAGCCCACCAAGTAGCTGGAATAATTATCCATGGTCCTTGATTCTACCCTGTTAGAAGCAGATATGAGAGTACTTTTACAAGTTCATAGAAATGACCATAAAAGATAAATTTACTTGATATAAAAATTGTGAAATTCTCACACTCTTTTTTTTTTTCTATAATTATACCCTTTTTCTGGGTAGGTTTTTCACTTTGGGGAGTGACCAAATTAACAATGTCATCTAGTTGCATTTTCCACGAACTTTTGGAAATACCTGCTCAGCCAGATACTGCCAGGGATTCATGCAACACACCAGATTCACGAACAACATCCCCCTAGTCAACCCCCGAACAACCTAGAGCTTCAAGTTGGTTGGGAACACTAGGGATTTAATTTTCAAAACAAAAGATTGTTCAGTTTAAATGTTCTCATGAGTTTTTCCTGTTTGGGGGAAATATTAGAACTTTTAAAGCTTGGGTTTAAAAAATAATCCCATAAACTTTCCTGGAGCATCCTCCCCTCACCACAAGCGCTTACACAGGACTGTGGTGTTCAAAGGAAATGGCCCAGAGGGCCCCAAGCCCATTTCCTGAAGTGCTGAGGAAGACTCTTTTGAAAGGCCTCTGATTTTCCCTGGCAGACAAGAAATTCCAAGAGGAAAGGGCGGTGTGTCGGGGGGAGGTGTCACAGGGAGCTAGAGGACCCTCCCAACCCCTTCCCACCTCCCCTGTGTGGAGCTAGTCTTGGGCCTCTCAGACTTGCTGACCTCTACATGACCCTTCCAAATCCATGCAGATAATCCTCTTGGGGTCAGTCCACAGATCCATCCATGGCCCTGCCGGGAATGAAGCAACACCAGGACCCTCACACACATACTGAGCCCTCTCCTCATCAGTAGGGATGGTCTTGAGGTCTGGGCTGAGGGTCTGGCAGAGGTGCCCAGGTGAGGGAGTCAGGAGGGTCTCTTCAGTTGGGATTGTTGAAGAGAGAAGGAACTAACTCAATTCGAACTGGTCTGGCCCAGCATTTTCTTTGTTCTACTGGGGTTTGCTTGGGTTTGCTCTGCTTTGCCAAAGGCCCTCCAAAAGGCAGGCTAAAAATGCACAAGGGTAACAGAAAGGTAATGGAAACAGACGAGGGAGGATAAACCCCAAAGAATCCCAAGCCTGTCCCCAGACGGAAACATTGATTGGAGGGGGGAATCTAAAGACACAAACTTAATCCGTGTCCTCAAAGAGACTTGCCCACTGGGCTTTAGCAAAAGCCTCTGTATTTTTCTCTGTTCCTGGAGAATTCTGACAAAATAGCCCCAACCCCACAAAACAGGGCCTTGACTGAACTAGGGGGGGCTTTTGTGATACCTGCAGCTGGAGGAAGTAAGCAGGGCTGGCGACTGGGACATGTCCAGCTGGGGGAGGCAGACCAGAAAAGAGCCAGAGAGAACTTTCCAGATCCCGAGTTCAGCTCCTGTGCTATAAAGGGACTGAGGGACAGAGAGGGAGCCCGAGGGACCTGTGTCACATGGAACCTCCCGCTTTCCCAGTGGGCAAACTTATGTCACCCTTCGCAGGAGGTAGCCAGGGTGGGCAGTGCAGGGTCCCCATTGATGGCTGGCTTGCTCCTTCAACTGTTTGACTAAGAGCATTGGGCCTAGGCCAGGGTAAGATCTATGGGGCACTCAGGGGAAACTTACCACAAGGGCCCTGTGCTCCGTGAACTTCAATGTGGTAATGTGGAAGCCTCCATTCATAGTGCAAGCATCTCATATGGGTGTTGGTTTGAGTCCCGGCGACTCCACTCTTGATTCAGCTCTGCTATTGGCCTAGGAAAGCAGCAGAGGATGGCTCAAGCCCCTGGGTCCCTACACTCAACATGGGAGACCCAGAAGAAGCTCCTGACTCCTGGATCCTGGCTTTAGATGGCTCAGCTCTGGCCATTATAGCCATCTGGGAAGTGGACAAATGGATGAAACCTCTCTTTCTCCCTCCCTCTCCTTCTTTCTGTAACTCTGCCTTTCAAATTCAAAATACCTTAAAAACATTCTAAGCACACACAGGTACATATGAAAATACATGTGTACCCTTGAGCAATGGAGTTGTTCTGGGGAATAGCCCATCTTCTCTTCCCGTGTAGACAGGGTTGTAAGATCCGTGTCCTGGCATGGGGTGGGATCACTCAGGAGTCTGAGAGCACCTCCCAGCCTGCACCTCCAGAACCATCTGTTTTAGAGGTCTCTCTGTCCAGCCCTACAGACTGTCTTGCCCATGGCCACGGTTGGTGAGGGTGAATGGGTGGAAATGGTAGCTTTGGGAGTACACCTGGCTATGAGTACCACTGGAGGAGGGAACTGAACTGGGAGTCTCTGCCTTGGAGGACCCAAAGGCCACCATTGCCCGTGACCACAACCTCAGTCATGGCATAGCGCCTAGCTGTGAACCTGTCTAGAGCAGAGCAGCGGAGGCTATAGGAAGCCATTTCCCTCCTGGCCATCTACATCAAGAGAGGGGACAGTTCAGCTCATGTTTCTTTTACCAAGCCACCAAGCATAGGACTGGAGCCAGGCAAGATAGAGACACAGTCCTCTGCTTGCTGAAAAGACAAGGAAGAAGTATCTCGAAGTGAAAGAACAAACCCAAGAGGGATAATGAAGGGAGTGTGGGCCCATGGGGCTGGCCACAGCAGGGCTTTGCCACTGGAACAGGCTCATCACCCACTCTGGTCATGGGGGCGCTGCTGGTGACACCGCCGTCTCCTTAAACATTCTAGAGCTTTTCCTGGGGGCTGGCCTTTGATGTATCTGCATGTTCTTTTGATTATCCCTCAGGGCCATATCTGCAGGTCAATAAAATGTTTTGGGACATGTGGTTCAACAGTTGTCCCTACTGGACACATGCCGTTGGATTCCACTCCTCTCAGTTCAACCAGCATTTATCATTTGACACATTTGAGCAGGGTAGCAGGCTCTGGGTATGAGATAAGCTCCAACTCGGCCCTCTTGGGGCAGACAGCTTGGCAGGGGAGATGGATACTAAGCAGAAAGGTGAATGTTGGCACCTGTAGTGAGTACGCTTAAGGGATGGGTGCAGTCAGAACCAGTCACAAGGGTGAGGCACTTGAGTGGACCCCTCTGGGGGAGCAGCAGCTGATCATATGGAAGGAAAGGGAAGGAGGAAAAACCCAGAGCACCAAGCGTGCATCAGGTGCTATTCTCAGTTACACAGGTGCTGTTCTCAGTTACACAGCTGGTCTCATTGAATCCCCTCCCTGAGATGATGTGCTAGGTACTGTTGTCATCCCCGAGTGAATACTAGGGGAGCAGACAGAATGAGTCATGCCCCTCAACGAGTAAGTAGAACAGAGATTCAAACCCAAGTGGTCTGGGTTGAGTGTGCACCCCAAAGGTCACATGCTGGAAATGTTTGGACATGGGGCCTTTAGGTTGTGAGAGTGGAGTTCCAGGGTGACATCCATGGCTCCAATGACAGAGGGGGTGGGAATCAATTTCACCTACTCCCTTTTGGGCTCTCGCCCTCTAACATCTTCTTCCATGTCAGGACAAGCAAGACAGCCCTCACCAACTACCATCCCTTGATCTTGCGCAAAAGTACCATAGCAAAATCAATCTCTTAATGAGCGATCCAGTCTGTGGTGGTATCCTGCTAAAAGCAGCTAGAGATTGACCAACACAGCCCAGTCTAAAATATTATGAGAGGGCACCTTCACATGCTCCAGGGGCTCTACCCAGAAGTACAAGGTGAAGCCTGAGCAAGTACAAATGGGTCCAATCTTACAGAACAATTCCATGGCAACTGTGCATAAAGAGTCTTAAGGTCCATGAAGAATACCTGCCTCCCATACTGGAATGCCCAAGCTACAGTCCTGGCTCTGCTCGCCCTTCCAGCTTCACACCAATACACACCCAGCAGGCAGCAGGGATGGCTTGAGTGCTTGGTTTCTGCCACCCATGCGGGAGACTTGGATTGAATTATGGATTCCTGACTCAACCTGGGTTGGTCATGGCCCTTAAAGGCATTTGGGGAGCGAAGCAGTGGAAGGGAGAATCCTCTGCCTCTCTGCCATAATAGTTAATAAATTCACATGACAGGGAGAGAGATAAACCTGAAGATTTATATACCCTTTGGTTCAGTATTTTCTTCAGATATGTATCCTGAAAAAAATAGTTAAAAAAGAAAATGTGGGGCCTGGCGGTGTGGCCTAGTGGCTAAAGTCCTCGCCTTGAACGCCCCGGGATCCCATATGGGGCGCCGGCTCTAATCCTGGCTGCTCCACTTCCCATCCAGCTCCCTGCTTGTGGCCTGGGAAAGCAGTCGAGGATGGCTCAATGCATTGGGACCCTGCACCCGTGTGGGAGACCTGGAAGAGGATCCTGGTTCCTGACTTCGGATTGGCGCGCACTGGCCATTGCGGCTCACTTGGGGAGTGAATCATTGGACGGAAGATCTTCTCTCTGTCTCTCCTCCTCTCTATATATCTGACTTTATAATGAAATAAATAAATCTTTACAAAAGAAAAAAAGAAAAAAAAGAAAAAAAGAATATGTGCAAAAGGTGCTGATGGGAAATGACCCAGGTGTCCTTCCATAGCAGTAATTAGTAAGTCTCAGTGTATTTCTATCACAGTTCAATCCACTGTGTTTGCTCTTTGTGTCTTCAGGGTGTTTCGAGAGTTTTTCCCCCATGTTTTACAGCCATGGAGAAAAGCTGTAAAAGGAGTGGAAGGGCTCCTTTTCCAGTCAGCAGGAGGCTGTGAAGGGGATCCTGGAGTGTGGGGCAGGTGGGGCTTCAGAAGGGAAGTGAGACTCTGCCCCACACAAGCCTGATCCCGAGGATAGCGTGAAGTGTGGGCAGCTAGCAACCAGCCTGGACCCTGGCACCGGCTCAGGCTCCAGGTTTAAAGAGCTTTAAAAGCTTTTTAGAAAGGTTTCTTAATATAAGATGGTGCTCAAAAATCAATATTTTGATGATTTAAGTACAAGGGAATCAGAAACATATAGATCAAATTGCTCTCAAATTATGCACAGTTTTTTTAGAAGTGTTGATATAGAGTACATGAAATGTATGCCTTTCATATAAATAACCGCCCCCCCCCCCCAAAAAAGGTTGGTCTTCAACAAATCTCAAGTATTTGAAAAACAGAGGTGGTTTGCTTGTCTTCTGACCAAGCTGTGCTAGGTCAACCTGAGGCCTCCAAAGAGAAGGTAAGTGAAGTAGGGCAGGACCCAGAGGGGAAGTGTGAAGCTGGAAGCTTCCATGTGGGCAGCACTGCAAGGGATAGTTAGGTGCACAAGTGAGCATATGCGCCTGAGCCAATGCAAGTGCATGAATGCACAGGCCAAAGGTGTGAGTGCAATCCGCTGGAGCCCGCTTCCCACTGCCAGTGTTGTCTCTCCATGTTCTTCCAGGCCTGTCCCCTCATCCCAGCTCCTAGGCCAGCCTCCAGCTGCTGTGGTGCTGCCCAGACCTAGGAGGGTCACAGTGGGTAGGAAACATGCCTCATTTAGCCCTGAGTTGGTCCAGCGTGTCTCAGCTGGGGGCTCATTCTGCACAAGAGATCTTAGGGGTGAAGGTCAATGTCCATTGTAAAACCAGAGCTATTAGGACTCTAGACTTGACTAATAGCTGATTTGAACTCAGAGAGCAGGATTTGAAAATCACAGACATCAACCTTCCTCGTCAACCTGGAGAGACCCAAAGTAGGAAGACCACAGAGGCAGAGCAGCGAGGCCAGAGAGAAACTTAAAGATGTACATACCCTTTGATCCAGTATTTTCACTTCTAAAAATGTATCCTGAAAAAACTAGTTGGAAGTATGCAAAAAGTATTCATGAATATCAGTCTGACTCACTCCATCCAACCATTGCAACTGCACTGTGCCCTCTCCCGGCTCAGCACCAAGAGCTGCTGGGCCCAGGCATTGGCTTTGTTGGGGACACGGGAGTGGAAGTGCCACACAGTCCTGCAGATCACTGTTAATGGAGGGGGTTGAGGGGGGCTCTCATGCTTTCTCCCACCTCTGAGAGGAAGCTGTTGGGTGGGTAGTAAAGTGCCAGCTCAGAATCTTGCAGCTGTGGCCTCTAAGAAGGCAGCATTGAGCCCTGCCTGCCGCCCTGGGCTGAGGACAGGGACGCTCATGAGGACCCAGGGCGAGGGCCAGCTGCCTGCGTCCCCTGCCTTCCTCCCACTCCACTGGAGGTTCCGTGAGTGCCCTCCTGGTGCAGGGAGGATGTGAGGGATCAGAGCTGGAAGGCTGACAGATACAGCAAGGCCCCACGGAGGTCCTTTGGGTATCCATTTCCCTAGCTACAGCCACTCCTGGGATAGGATCTGACTTCTCCCCAGGGCCCCAGCCCCTGCTTCTCTCACACAGAGACTCTCAGAGGGCAAGTGTGAGGTCTCAGACCCCTTGGGGTCTCTGCTCTGGGCTCCAGCAATGGCTTGGGGAGCACTGGCCTTCCTCCCAGGGGTTTCGCCTGCTCGGCTGCTGGCCCTTGTGCCCTAACTCTCTGATGTGTGTGCCTCAATTTCTCCACCGCAGGCCCAGGGAGCCTTGTTCATTACCACAATGATTTCCACCTCAATGGGCAACTGCCCTGACTAGAGCTGTACTAGGATCACTTCCTTCACCCCAGAGACACAAGGGCTGTCTGGCCTGAGGAGGGAGGTCCAGGGGGAGAAGACAGAGATGGCCAAGGAGGACCAGAGGCCTGAAGAAGGCAGATGTCCATTGGCATCTGAGGGCACAGGCCTGTGGTAGAGTGGGCCAAACGTCTGCTGACCACTGGCAGTATCACTATAACCAGGAGAGTCAAGGGACATAAACCACAGATTCTGCTGGTCCTATAGGTTCTTTGGGAGAATTTTGGAGGCTGGACACAGGCCTGGGCAGGAATGAAAAACTCAAGTTGGAAGGTTTTGGGGTCTGGGTAGGACAGACAGGAGCAAACAGTGGTACCAAGGGCCTTAGGAAAAGGGGCAGTGAGTTGGTGACAGATCTGCCAGGACCGTGGCCTGCAAAACATCAGAGGAAGCTGAGCCAGGAAGTAAAATCTCCGTGCAAAGAGCCAAGGAGAAGGAGCAGGGAACCGGGCCCAGCTCCAGACTCCTGATGCAGGCCATGCACCTGTCCCTGTCCCCTGGGTCCTCAGCTACTGAGGCCCCACAAGAGACTGGAGCTCACAACTCCGGGGAGGACCAGCCAGGCCTTGGGATAGCAGTCTTGGAGAGGGGAGCACACTGCATATCCAGCTGCTATTTTGAGGTGGGCTAGGGTCTTTGCCCCAGAAGGAAGGGTGGGCACTGCCAGCACCTAGCCCCCTTGGGTCCCTGAGCAGGGACTGAGGAGGGGCTCTTAGTGGTAGAAAGCGCCTCGGCTGCCCTTCACCTGTCCTACCTTCTCCCTGCTTCCCGACTGGCTTAACCTACTCACTGGTATGAGGAAGCATGCTCAGGTCTGACTGGGTAAAGGTAGGGCAGGTGTTCTCCAACTGCTCTCACCCTACTCACACTGCCTGCTTCATCCTCTCCCCAGGCAATAGCCATGTTAGCTCAGGCCACTCAGAGCTTAGCCACTGCCTGATCCCTATGTCAAACCCTAGAGCCAGGCTGTCAGTGCTCAGCAAAGTGACAGCCACAGCCTCTGGGCTTGGCCCATCTTTTTCCCACCAGTGCTTTCTGCACAGTTTCAGGAGAGTGAGCTTTCTAAAGTGCAAAGCTGCCTGTGCCTTGTCCCAGTAAGGGCCCTGGCATGAAGCAGACTTTTGGCACAATAGGTAAGACCCTGCTTGGAACACCTGCATCCCACCCTGCCATGCTTGAGTTGGAGTTCCAGTTCTGCTCCTGATTTCAGCTCCCTGCCGATGTGCACCCTGGGATACAGCAGGTGAGGGCTCAAGGACTTAGGTCCCTACCAACCACATGGGAGACCTCAGTTGAGTTCTAGGCTCCTGGCTTTGGCCTGGCTTAGCTTTGGCTGTTGCTGGCATTTGGGAGTAAATCAGCAGATGGAAGATTCTCTTTGTTATCCTGTCTTTCAAATGGATAAAAAGTAAACAGAAAAAACTTAAAAACTTGAAGGCCCTAGCAAGGTCTCCACCACCCAACCCTGAAGCCTTGGCCTCTTGGACCAGCACAAATTTCCCTCTGTGACTTTGCCCATTCCCTGCCTGAACTTTCTGATCCACACCCAGTGAATTCTTTTTCTTTTTCCTTATTTGTTTATGCATTCATTTATTTATTATTTGGAAGCTGGCCAACTAGAGATGGATACAGACCCAGAGCTCCCACAGACTGGCTTACTTCCTAAATATCTGCGACAGCCAAGACTGGGCCAAGGCAAAACCAGGAGTTGAGAACTCCATCCAGGTCTCCCACATGAATGGCAGAGACCCAAGGACTTGAGCCTCCACTGCTGTCTCTCAGAGAATCAGATACGGGATACGGGCTCAGACCCAGATCCTCTGATTTGGGGTGTGGGTCTTCCAAGCACCGTCACAACAGCTGTTCCAAATCTCCCCAACACTTTGAACTTTGTGTCCCACATGATCCCCTCCAGGAGAACCCCTGAAGCATACCTGGAAAACAGGGGCCCTGGTTGAGGGTCACTAGACAGAGGTCTGTCCTGTGTCGCCAGCACCAGGCAGCCCTCCAGGCACCCCTGCCCTTGTCTTGGGGTCCCCTACTTTTCTTCTGCAGCCTGCCATACCTGACCCACAAGCTCCAGCTGGTATCTTTTCCTTGGCTGAGCCCAGGCTGGCCGGGCACCCTGTGTGCCCTGTGTACAGGCACATGGGCCTCTAAGGGGCTGGACACAAAGGCCCCAGAGTGAGATTCAGGGCACAGCTGAACTGCCCTGAACTCTCCTTTTTGTTTTCAAGGAAATGCACAATCCAAGACCCACCCACGGCCCTGGCAGCCCTGCTCAGCGGCTGCTGCTTTTCCCGTTAGTAATTGTTTTTTTCTGGTTAGCCTGTAACCCTTCCCCTGTTGGGCACAGCTGCTGGCATGAGGCTGGCAGGAGAAGACACAGGGCTGTGCACCATTCCACTTGCCCTAGTGGCCAGCGGAGTTCATGGTCTGACCCTGGAGACCACTGGCCTGCATAGTGATTCTTTCCTCACTTGGAGAAGGGTCAGGGCTGCCCAGGCCTGAAGCACCCTGGCAAGCCATGTGGTCCTGCAAGGGGCCTGGGTGTCTGTTGCCATGCAGGTCCCTGTGCATGGGTGGTGATGTAACATGGTGGAGGGCTGTGAGATGTGTGGGTGGCTGTGACCTGGGACACCCAGAGCCCATAGATAGCAGACTAAGCATGTGTGTGTGTGTGTGTGTGTGTGTGTGTGTGTTGGGGAGCACTTGTGAACACATCTGTGAGAGCCAGTCAAGGTGACTGTGCTCACCAATGTCTGTGCAAACAAGTGAGCTAGTACATCTTGGGTTGGGAAGAGGGGCAGCCCCTGAGCTGGCTCAATACTTCTCCCTTGCACATGGAGCTTCGGCTTGGAGCAGGCTACCCCGTTGGCCAACCCCCAGACTCTGTGGTGGCTGCCTCAACCTCATCCATGGGAGGGGGCTGACAGGACCTCAGGGCAAGGCCCAGTGAGCTGAGCTTACAGGGTCTTCCATCCAATGAGTCAAAGAGGCCAGGTGTTCCCCTTCTAGTCACTGTTTCCTCTGGGGTCTTGAGCCCTGTGGCTGCCTTGCGGAGGTGGTCGTAGTTCCAGGCTAGGCATCTGCTCCAATGGAGGAGGCCTCTGGGGAATGAGGAGGGACACAAAACCCTCAATTTCTTCTCATCAGCATGGTGACTATCTTGTCCTCAAATAGGCCTGACCAGGGTGTGTGGACTAGGGTGTGCGGGGTTGGAAGGATCGGTCAGCATCCCTCTGAGGGTTCTGTCTCCTCCAGAAATCAGGGCTCAGGATCATGCAGGGACTGCAAAGTTAGAAAGCTGAGAGCTAAGTCCGTGCTGACAGGAGGCCTTGGGGCCAAGAATGGCCCTGGCCCTGAGCAGCTGGCAGGGTTGGCAGTGCCAGGGCCCAGGCCAGTAAGGCCTCTGCACATTCGTTGCCAATCAAAGGCCTTTCCCAGCCAGGAGAGGAATGCTGCCGGGTGGGATTTGGGAACAGCCTGGCAGGGCAAACACTGCCCTAATTGAGGCCCTGCTAGACTTTTAATTACAAGTGATGTTTTCCCAAGCTTCCTAAATGGACCGTGGAGATCTGCTGGTGTTAGTGGCCATGCCAGAGACATGGGGGCAGAAAAAACACTTGCTGTTAAAGGTTTTCCAGCAAATGTATTTGAACAAGAATTTGGAGGTGGGTGTGCTCTCCCTGAGAGGCCAGAGTTGCTTTAGAGGGCCAGTACAGTCAGACAGCTTGCTGCACAAGGGTACAATTAGATGCACGAACGAACACACAGAGAAGGTAACATGCAGATGGACATGGTCATGGCCAAGGCTGCAGATGTGGTCATTACTGGGCTGGAAAGCCAGCCCCTACACCTGGAGAAGCGCTCTACCCACTGCCTGCTTTCACCTGTTCCTGCCCCCATCGGGCTGGCTGGACCTGGACCTGCTGCTTCCGGGCTCCTGTGCTCTGAACGTGGCTTGTTTCCAAGGCCAAGGACACAGCTGACTGGGGAGGAAAGCCATGTCCTAGCTGTGGGGAAGAGGACACAACCTTCATCTGCCAGCTGAATCAGTGGGACACTTTGTAAGAGAAACACCTGTTGTTAGGTGCTGAGCCAGGTCTGGTGCAGGTTACAGAGGCGTCTGAGACGCAAGCACCACACATGGAGGCTGCTGGGTCAGAACACTCAGGAGTCCTGCAGGCCCAGGAGTGATGCACCATAGAAATGGCCAGAGACAAGGAGGCCAGCTCGGCCATTTGGCAAGAGATCCCCTTTGGACTTGGAGACAGGGCAGGAAGGCCATTCCTCAGGTGCACGCCTCTAGCAAGGCCTTGGCAGGGTGAGTCTCAGTGGCCGTTAGAAGCGGTTGCTCTTGGTCCTTATCTAGGACTCCTGGCTCTTACACCACGTCCCCAACGGTCCCTGGAGTCTGGGGCCCCTGCTGTGCCCTCCCCAAACAGATCGCTATGGTTTCCGTTACTTGGGGAGGGAATAGGGGCTGCTGCTTAATTAATCATTTCAGACCACCCTGGGAAACTCATTAAGCCCTTCTCAGGTCAGAGCAGCAACAGGGCTGCTCCCAGCACAATCCGCAGTATTGGGGTCCAGTTTTCCTTCCGTTCATGTGCTCACACATGTGCATAAGAGTGTGCCTGTGTGTGTGTGTGTGTGTGTGTGTTGACAGAGGGAGAGAACAAGCATGCAGAAGGGAGCCCCAGCAAGCGTCCTGTATCCGGGATCCTGCCTGTGTTTGGTTTCCTAGCTTCTTACAAGGCACTTCCCCTGATTCTTCTTAATTACCAGCCTAGAAGAAATTCAAGATGCTTGGAGCAAAGGTCAAACTCCACCTGTTTTGCCTGCACTTCATATTCTGGCAGTTCCCACAATGGTACAGATAAGTAAAAGATTAAGGCAATCTTTTCTAATTAAAGTAATTAAAAAACGGCAATGATTGCACCTTTCATCTGAAAGGGAGCGTATTTACTCATCCAACTGCAGGCCCTTAAAGGCATTCAGGAGGTCTATTTTGACAAACGGCTTCTCCACCCTTCCCCCAGCCCTTCCTCACTCCTCTAGGATGTGGGTGTGTGTGTGTGTATACACACACTGATTTATTTAGCAAGAGGCCCCTGGACAGGGACACCCTGGAAGCTGCCTGGGGAGGATGGAAGATTGGGGCAGTTCTTGAGCAAATGAGCTCTTTGTGGCCAAGTCCCTGCGCAGCCCTGTTGAGAGATTTTGGGGGGCCATTGGGATCATGATTTGGAGTTTTACTGTTGTTCCCTCTTTATCCCCAAGGAGTAGCTTCCCAAGTTCCCCCTCCTCCTACCAGAGCATCCCTCTAACAGCTCCTCTTTGTGAACCTGCAATGTACAGCTCAGGAAGGGAAAACAAGTCAGACCTGGATTCTATTGGTCCATCTGCTCCCCTCGTTTTATTTCTGAGGATACCTGTACAAGTTCATGGAAGATGAAATTAAAAGCAGCAGGTGTTTGGCACCTGCATCCGCATGGGACTGCCTGGGTTCCTGTCCCTGTGCCATTCCCACTTCCAGCTTCCTGCTAAAGTGCACTGGCATGGAGGGGGCTGGGGGCCCAACTCAGCAGGTGAGGGCTCAAGTACTCAGGTTCCTGTCGCTTATGTGGAAGACATGCGTTAAGTTTCTGGCTCTTGGCTCTGGCCTGGGTCTGGCTGTTGTGGGCATCTGAGGAATGAATCAGCAGATGGAAGATCTCTTAGCATCTTTCAAATAAACAAATATGTTTTTAAAAAGATAAGAAGGCAGAATTAAAAGTGTTTATTTTGATGCAAAAATGTTCAAGTTTATGACGTTCCAAAAAGGTCATAGAAAGTGTGTATTACAAGAAAACAACATGTGGACTTCAAATTTCTTTTCCACCAAAATAGACTTATCTTTTAGCTCCATTTTCCATGGATTCTTGCATTCATTTTGTCTTAAGATTTATTTTTAATAGGAAGATTTACAGAGAGGAGAGACAAAGAGAGAGAGAGAGAGAGAGATCTTCCATCTGTTTGTTTACTCTCCAAATGGCCACAATGGATGTACCTGAGCTGATCTGAAGCCAGGAGCCAGGAGTTTCTTCCTGGTTTGCCAAAGGTACAGGGTCCCAAAGCTTTGGGTCATCCTCCATTGCTTTCCAAGGCCACAAGCAGGGAGCTGGATGGGAAGTGGAGCAGCTGGGACATGAACTGGTACCTATATGGGATCCCAGAGCTTATAAGGAGAGGATTAGCCAATTGAGTCATCACACTGGTCCTACCATGGATTCTTACACAGCTATTTGACCCAGAGACCTGGTCAGCACTGAATGGCTGCTAGAGGTTGGGGCCCTGGACCCTTTCCACAAGAAGGACAGAATCAAACAACTGCCCCCTGGCTCCCCTGGAGGTAAACCAACCAAGCACAGGTGGCTGCACTCTCCCAATCTGTCCCAGGTTGCCCCTTTCTCTAAGACACACAGCATCACACAGTTCCCTGGCATACAGAGTTTGGTGTCACAGGCTGTAAACTTTCCCTACATAGGATGTCTCTCTGATGACATATGACCATGGAGATTGAGGTGCCCTCCTCCACAGCTAGGATCTTTGGGGAGGGAAGGACAGGTGTAGAAGGGCTAAGATGTCAGTGCCCAATCCCACGGCCTGGGGAGACTGGAGCTGGGCATCCCCAACCCCCCTCCCACCTCTGCAGCTGGTGCAGCTGGAGCTTGAAGCAGCCTGGAGGGGCTAATCCCCTGGAGAGGCTGCTCCCCAAATTCTCTGGACATGACAGGAAGGAACATGCTGGGAACCAGCTCTAAGAATGCCTGGGTCCAGCTGACTCCTGAGAAGGGCCTGGTGGCCTCTGCCTGCCCCAGTGTGACCCGCGGTCCTCAGTTGTCCTTCCTACAGAGGGACAGCCTTGAAGGGCCGGTGGGGGAGATCCATTTCTGCAGCAGGGCCTGGGGACCAGGGTGAGCTGGCAGAAGGAAGGGGCAGCTGTGAGTACTCATGAATGTCTAGTCTGTTTCTCGATGGCTTACTTGGCATCCAGAATCAGAATGTCAGAGTTAGGGGCTGGGCCTGTGGGACTCCAATTTGGACTCTGGACACTGGTAAAACCACTCCCTAAATCACCTCTTGTCTGGGTTGTGAGAGGGCTCATGTGTCACCTGTCTGGCCTGTTGCGACGGCTCCCACTACAGGTGTGTGAAGGGGACACACCTTTGCCATGGATCCCTGTAGCCCAGGTCACTTCCCAGGAGGTCTGACTTGCCTGAGTTCCAGCAGACTCCTCCTGCTGGCCATGGAAGCCGTGGGTTCTCAGGCCTGTGTGCACAGGTGCCCACTGCATAAAAGGGCAAATTAAGCAGAGCTCCTGGGGACCCAGATGCTTTGTCTCTGGGCTCTTGAGACCACCAGGGGCCTGTTCTCCTGCCCACCTTGGCATCATCCCCTCTGTTCTCAGAAAGTCCCCCAGCTGGCCGGTCTCCTGCCACCATCTGCTGGCTCTGCCCCAGTCACGCCACAGCAGGGCCCCTGCAGCTGGACTCACTTGGGGACTTAGGTCTGACCTGACCTAAGGTATGGTGATTAACTTGGTGGAAAAGCCCCCAGGAGATGGCATCCTTGTTGCAAATATACCTTCTCCCTTGGGACCAGCTTTTTCAATCTATGCTTTCTCTGCATTCTGGCTTTTTCTCTCTGGAGTAGCCCAACCTGCCTTTGTCTTCTTCCTGTCCTCTAGCAAGACCCAAACAACCCAAACTCACTTTCTCTCTCTCTCTCTCTCTCTCTCTCTCTCTCTCAATTCCTTTCTCACACGCTGGGGTGACGCATGCCTGTGGTTGGCTGGATTCTGGCAGGTGGGCAGCAGGACACTCCTGGTCAGTCACCCCAAGACTGCAGCCATTCATCAAGAAGGTTGTTCTGGGAGCCCTCACCCCACAGGCAGCATTTGGAGTTGTCCAGGGCAGACATCTCTCCTGCTTGGTTCCATTAGGGTTTGGCTGTGAGATTTTGCCCAAACAACTTGAGGAGATGTGTGATTTTCATATCCTCACCCCACTCCTGCCCATCCAGTGAACTGGCCTCGAGGCTGTGATACTAGACTAAGGGAAGAAATGACGGGGTGAATTGCACACAGCTTTGCCTCTGTGGGTTACGGAGGCACTTGGTTCTGGTATGTTGCTACTTTAGTAAACTGGGGTCCCTGGGGACAGCAGGGACAGCAGGTGCATATTTGTACACACACATGTGTGCGTTCTCTCCAGGGAGCTCTGCAGCTCAGCCTGTGGCCAATTGAGTTTTCTTAGTGAGGAGACTACACCCCCCACTTCCCCCAACAAGGCAGAACCCCACCCACCCAGTTCCAAGAAGGTTCAAGTGCCCTGGGAAGCTGTTACGAAGTCGAGCGTGTCACCTGGTCTTGGTGGGGCTGGACTATTACACTGGCAGGTCCCCTGTGATGCAGCATTGAGGTGGGAGAGGTGGTCCTGCAAGTGCCTGCATCATCAGGGAACACTGCTGGCAACTCCTAATGAGGAGGTCCCTATGGAATGATCAGCCTATCTAAGGTAGCTTTTCCCCTAAAGAGTGCACATTCCTCATTGAGAGAGTTGCCTGGGCTCTCTCCCACTCCCACTGGGAAACCAGGTAGGACAACTGCCTGGAAGGTCAGCTCCTACTAGAATAGACCCGGAGGCTGGCTCCAAAATGCTCTCTGGTCTCAGCCTTTCCAGTGAATCCAGCAGGAGTTCAGCAGGGCCTTCTCCTCTAGTTCCTGGCCTTACTCTTTCCCATGTGCTGGGAGCCCAGCTTATGACCTTCACCATGGGCCCTGGGACTCAAGGGTGTAGGGTGGTGTTGTCAGGCCCAGGACCACCTGTACTGCAGGGCCCAAGAGGCACTGGGGCGCTCTTGATGGGCCAGCTTCTGATTGCAGCTGGCTGTCTGCCCCCAGGCCCAGCTCCCAAGCTCCCCTTACACTCTGGGACAGGCACTTCACTCAGGGCCTGCCCTGCAGTCTCAGTGTGTAAGCCATCAAGGTCCTCCCAGCCAGGTGCTAAGACCACAACCAGGGCTTGAATCTAAACCAGGGACGAAGGTCAACTGATTCTCTGTGCATCTGCTCTTAGAGATTCCCCATGGAGGAATCAGGCCTCCCCAGGGCATGGTCTGCTTGGAGCTTCTGTTCTTTGTAGCAGGTGGCAGGGACATCAGATTTAATCTTTTTCCTAGTGTTGCCACCCCTTGAGCTACAGTCACCCTGCAGCCTATTTGGCTCCTCAAAGACCTTGTGGTCAAGCAGCCCTGGTGGTCTGTCTCCATTGCCAGTGTGACAACCTCCAGGGCTTCCTCTGGGCTGTGATGTCCCAGCCTGTGCTCAGAAACCAAAATCCTTAGCCCAGGGCCCATGCCAGAACACAGTAGGACAGGAGCCATCATCCCTACCCACTGCCCCAGCACTCTGGGCACTGTTGAGGGTCCACTGTGACTTAAAGAACGAGTTTGTGCTGGTGGCACCCAGTGGCATGTTGCTGGCATGTCCTGGGCTCTAGGCTGGGAATTTGTCTCTTTGGATAATGAAGAACACGGCTTTAACTAAATCCCAGGGTCAGAGGACAACTGCTGAGGGTGGCGGTTCTTGCCTTCCTTTCAGGCCCAACAGAGCTGTGTTGGACAGAGGTGTCTGGACCCTGGTCCTAGGGCCCTGGCTCCCATTCTGGAGACCTCAGTCAGGTGTGTTGAGGCCACACCTACTCACTTGACTCCTGGTATTGATGATGAAAAGGAGTAGGGTTCTGAGGGGCAGGGGGATTCCAAGCCCTTTTTATCAAGGACCCCAAGACCTCTGGGGTCAGAGGGCAGCTTCAGCAGCTGTCCAAGGACACAGTATGTACTTGGTCTCTTGCTCCTATACAGAGTTCACGGTCTTTAATGTCTCTTCTTCCTCTCTGGTCAAGAAATGGGTGGGTTCACCTTTCCCACTGCTCTCCCCAGCACCCCAGCGTGGGGACCTTGGTTCTGGCACTACCTTCCTCCTCCTTTCATTTGCCTCCAGTCTGGCCATTTTGCCCCCAATCAGGGTCTGCTTCTGAGCAGGTAAGGAAGGTATTTACTTCTGGCCTCCCTTGGCACTTAAGCTTCTCCCCTTAGCAGGAGTGAGGCCCCAGGGCCTAGGACTGCTACTGAGGATTAAAGCTGGGACTGTGGAACCACAGACAATAGCACTGCCCACAGGCTTCTAACCAAAGCAAACCAAATAGACCACACCAGGCTGAAATGTGCTTCCACCTGCTGAATGTCGGCTCTGTCACTCCAGCAACAAAGGGACAACAGCGGCGGCTCAGGGAGTGCCCTGCATCAGGAGGGAGCTGGGATGAGCTGGAACTAACCAGGATGGAAGCTGTGCCAGAGGAAGGGCTTCAGGCTCAGAAGAGAAAGTGTCTTGGGTCTGGGACAGTGGTACTTACAGAGAAAGCCAGGCCTCCGTCTCCCAAAGCACCAGCCCAGTGCAGCCCCAGCATGCCCCCTTCATCCCGCTAGGACAGTGACATGGTCACATTTTGGGGATGGCCCTGTGTCAGTTGCCTTGTTCCCTGCCAGTTCTCCAGCCAGACCATCCTGCTCCCTAACCTGCTGAGCCTCCTGTCCCAGGTCCCTATGGACACCAGGTATTGCATCTTCTATAGGACGCACACTCATCAGTCCTCTCCACTACACAGACCCCTTGGGACAGGAACCCAGGCCTCTGCCAGGCCGTGTCCCTGTGCCTTCCGGGGTCTCCCTTGTGGCTGCTGTGTGGTTGGCATGCAGCACCAAGGCCAAGGACCACTGTCACAATGTGTGTGTGTGTGTGTGTGTGTGTGTGTGTGTGTGTGTGTGTTAGGACTTCTCTTGGCATATGTCTCTCCTGCTCCCAGACCCTCTCCCCACCCTCTAGGGATGGGATCCAAGGGCTGTGGGCCTGGGAGAGGCTAGAGGTTGGTGAGCTGTGCCCTTGAAAGAAATGCAGTTCACCTGGCTCAGGGCCTGCATGGGGGAAGGCTGGGACTCAGGACTCTAACAGTAAAATCCCCTCTATGTATGCTCTGGCTCCTTCTCACCCCCAGTGGGAATGAAAGCTCCAGTAGCAAAGAAACTAAGAACTGCGAGAGGGCGGCCAGGGCTGAGAATGGGGGAGGCGCAAATTAGGCAAGGACAAGCAAAATTGCAGGTTGCTTCAAAATTGGCCAATTGCTTTCATATCCATACAGACTTCTTGAGCTGGCGTGGCCAGGAGGCTGGATGCTCATGATAAGAGGAGAAGGAAGACCTGGGGTGGGTACCAACTTGCCCAAGAAGAGGAGGGTACCTTCCTACCCCTCCTGGCCACCCTGGAGCAGTCTCAGGGCTCTGACTATGGGCAGGGCTTTCAGTTGGTTGGGGCCCTCCCCTAGCCCGAGTTTCCGTAAAGATAAAAGAGCAGCTGGCCAGGGGCCTTGAGGAAATCAGGAAGGACTGCCTGGCAGTGGAGGTTGTAGCTGGGAAGACAAGGAGACCAAGGGGGAGGAAGGTTAGAGGAGGAGAGCTGCTTGTGACCCGCCCCTCTGCGGCCATCCCCTCCGGCCCCTGCTTTGGAGAGGAGGCCAGGCAGAGGGACAGGTGGTGACAATCACCGTGGTTTGTTCTGTGGGTGCCATGCCCCAGGCACTGAGCAGGCACCGAGCTTAACGCTTCACACACTTATTTCGTTTAATCATCTCATGACCCTGGCAAGGTGGGAATTACTGTTCCTCTTTACGAGGAAACAATCTCCGGCCAAGCGGCTTGCTCAAGGTCACACAGTTCTGTTATTGTTTATTAGAGAGAAAGAAAGAAACAAGAGCTCCCACCTGCACATCTACTCCCTTAAGTGGCCACCACAGGCTGGGGCTGGTTATCCAGGGCAGAAGCTGGGAGCTGGGAAAACCATCGAGGTCTTTCACTTGGGTGGCAGGCCCAGACTCCCTCGAGGCATCACGGCTGCCTCCCAGGGTCTGTACTAGGGAAAGGCCTGGAATCAGGACCCAGAGCACAGAACTGAACCCAGGCACTGTGGTGTGGGATGTGGATGTCATAACCGCTAAGACAAAATGCCCATTCCCTGTACAGGCTGGGACCTGAGAGCAGCGCCTTCCTCCAAAGTCCTCTCTTAGTTTTGATTTACTCCAGGATAGGTCAAGGGCTGCCCTACGGAGGCCCCCGTGTTCCCTGACCTTGTTTCAGTGTCGAAGCAGTAGGGGCCAGCGTGAGCCTGGTTTCAAAGCTGCCGTGGCTGGTTGGGAGGGATCCCGGCTCCCTGCCAATCACCTGAGTAGACCTGACTCTTCATCGGAGGTGCAAACATGCCTGGGTGCTGGGCTGGAATGAGGCACTTTCATGGACAAGTTGAAATCTGTCTGGGAGCCATCAATTACCCTAGGCCCCTGGGCCATTTTCCATCATAAATCTCAACCATCTGAAGTTGTAGTTCCTCAGTGCTGGAGCCGTACCTGGGGCAATGAGGAGGCTGGGGGGAGCTCCTACTGGCCTGGACTCTGCAGGGAGCTTCAGGCGGGCCCCCACAGAGACCACAAGCTCCTGTCTGCCTCTGGTCCTCCTGTTCCTGCCAGGCTTGGTCCTAGGGGTCCAACTTCCTGCTCACAGGCCTGCTCTGGTCTTGGAAGGTGCCCACTTGGCCCATCATCCTTGGCCCATTCTGCAAACTGTTTCCTGTCTCCTGCTACTGGTTCTGTCTCCTGTTGGACATGACCAAGGACTTGTCCTGTCTCCTGGGGGCATCATAAGTACCTGCAGCTCCCAGGGTCACTCTCTGTGTCTCAGGTCTCAGGTCCTGGCTTCTCAGGCTCATGTCGTTCCAACTGAATGCTTACCCCGCCTTGTCTCTCTATGCCCTCCCCACCAGCTCACCTGTTAGCTCTTTGCAGTTACCTGCGGCTCCTCCCTTGCCCTGGTGTTCCAGGCAGCTGCAGATCCTGGATTATTTTCTATTTGTTAAATATTTATTTATTTGGTAGGCAGAGTGTGTGTGAAAGAGAAATCTTCCATCTATTGGTTTACTCCCCAGATAGCGCCAACGATCAGGACTGGGTCAAGTTGAAACCAGAAGCCTGGAATTACTTCTGGGTCTTCCATGCGGGTGCAGGGTTCTTAAGACTTGAGGCATCCTCTGCTGCTTTCCCAGGCCCATTAGCAGGGAGCTGGATTGGCAATGTAAATGTCAGGACCTGAACCAGTGCCCATTTGGGATGCCAGCACTGCCTTGCTGGCAGCAGCTTTGCCTGCTACACCACAATCCGAACCCCACAGATGTATTTTGTTTATTTGAAAGGCAGATTTGTTGGGAGGGGTTATAGAAAGAGAGATCTCCCACCCCGATCAACTCCTCAAATGGCCACAATGGCCAGGCTCAAGCCAGGAGCTAAGAGCTTCATCCAGGTCTCCCACATGGATGCAGGGGTCCAAACACTTGATCCAGCTTCTGCTGTTTTATCAGATTCATTAGCAGGGAGCTGGATCAAAAGTGGAACAAACAGCCAGGATATGAACTGGCACCCATATGGGATACTAGTGGAAGCTTAACCCGTTATACCACAACATTGACCCACTTTGAACACCTTCAGTGACCACTCTATGCTCCGTCCCCAGCCCTCCAAAGGAAGGCCTACACTCATCACCACCCCCCAGCCTGGGTGCACACTTGCTCCGTGGAACCTGCATGTTACAACTAGTATAGACTCTAGCCCTCCCCTGGCCCCCCAGGCTTATGCTGACTGCATCCATGGTGTGACTCCCAGGTGCCTTTTGCTGGGCTGGGCAGCCCTATCTATGTCAATCACTCCTACCCCTTCTTTAGGATACAGCCCAGACACCAAATGCTGAAACCCAGGGATGGGTAAGAACACATACTCTGCAACCACGCTGACTGTGCACGTGACGCAGCTCTACTGCTCTGGAGTTTGACCTTTTGAGCACGTCACCTCACCCTTCCATGGCTTGACTTACTCCCACATAAAAGGAGGGTGCCAGGATCAGCCCCTTCTTACAGCAAACTGCACAGAGATGACAGTGTCTGGCCTGTGTTCCACGCCTCACCTGTCAGCTGTCACGTCCCAGGTGGGGCTGCTGCATCCCAGGGCCCTGGGCCACATGGACCCCCTCCTCCATACCTTCATTTTCCTTGACCACACCTGCCTGCCTGAGGAGTCAGAATTCTTTGATGACAGCCTGACAACTGTCAGAAGCTCACTGGAGCAAACACATGATCTTCTCCCCAGCGCCTGAGGGCAGGAATGCAGCAGTGCTCCCAGAAGCCCTAGCACGAGCGGCTGGAAGTACTGCTTGGGCAGTGCCGCTAGCTCACAACACCCAATTGGTCTCTTCTTGGTATAGACTCCAACCTTTCTGGTTGGGCTGAAATACAGCACACTGGGGAACATGCGCCAGGCCATCCAGAATGGATGGGATTGCCTGTCTTGGACCCGGAGCAGGGACCCTGGCCAGGTCCTCTAGGTTCAGGTACAGAGGTAGGGGCAGAATACCTGCTGAGGTTGTCCACTTTGTAAGAGAGGGCTTATTTAGGGGAGTCTGTCCCAGGTACTGCACACTGGTCCCCAGTGTGTTTCCCCATCTTTGCTAGGAATATAACTCCCAGGTTTATTTATCCCAAGTCTGAATACATGGAAACATTTCCTCCAACCTCCATTGCCATGTTTATGGCCATGTGATTGAGTTTTGCACAAACTGTTACTACAGGGGTGGGAGGCACCCTTCAGGGCATCCTTCTCCTAGCCGGACTCTGGAACCAGATTGTCTGAGTTTAAATTGGCCCTACCACCTACTACTTACATGACTCTGGATGAGTTTCTGTGTCCTTTTGTTCTACAGCTTTCTTTGCAGGGAAATGAGAATAAAAAGAAAGCAGGTGGTGGGGTTTGTTGTGACACAGCCGGTTAAGTCTCCTCTTGGGACACTCACGTCCAGTATCAGAGGGCAGGTTGGAACCCTGGCTGATCTGCTTCTACTGATTCAGCTTCCTAGAAGTGCATCCTGGGAGGCAGAGGCTGATGGCTCAAGTGCTAGAATCCCTGCCACCCACATGGGAGACATGGGTGGAGCTGCAGGCTCCTGGCTTCGGCTTGGCCCAGCCCTGGCAGTCGGGGACATATGGGAGAGTGAGCCAGTGGATGGGAGATCTCTCTTTGAGTTTGTCTCCATCTCTTTTGCTCTGTCTCCTAGCCTTTCAAGTAGAGGAAAATATGGATAAACATGAAAAACATTAAACAACCCAGGTGTTTCTTCACTTACAACAGGGTTGTGTCCAAATAAGCCCATTGTAAATTGTTGAAAATACTGGAAGTAGAAAACACATTTGGCACATCTAACTGTAGTTTAGTCCAATCTACCTTAAATATATGCAGAATATTTACACTAGCCTATGGCTGGGCAAAATCATCTAAAATGAAGGCTATTTTCTAGAGAAAATGTTAAATAACTCATGTGACATTGAATGCTAACTAAAGGTGAAAGCCCAACTGGTTACATGAACTTATTCTTGTTTCCTCATAAAGCTGAATAATTCCAAGTTGAACCATCCTAAGGCAGGGACTGTTGGTATCTACATCATGGGACTGTATTTATCTAAAAGGCAGAGTTATAGAGAGGGAGGGAGAGACAGAGAGGGAGATCTTCCATCTGCTGAGTTACTCCCCAGTTGCTGAAATGGATGGGGCTGGGTCAGACTGAAGCTCTAAGCCCAAAACTCCATCGGATCTTTCATGTAGGTGTCAGGGCCCAAGCACTTGGGGCATCTTCCACTGCTTTTCCAGGAGCATTAGCAGGAAGCTGGATCAGATGTGGAGCAGCAAAGACCCGAACAAGTACTCATATGGAATGCTGGTGTTACAAGTGATGGTCTAACTTGCTGCACGACCATGTTGGGCCAATGAATGAGCATTTCAAGGGTGACTAGAATGCCTCCTGGCCCACGGTCTATGTGAGTGGCCATGATGAAGATGATGGTGACGATGAAGGTGAGCATGGTTAGGCTGCAGCGCAGGTGCCAAGGCTGGCTCATGACGGAGAAAGTTGAGTGTGGTCTGGCTCCCTAATGACTGCTGAGGCACAGTACCATACCAGCCCTTGTCTCTATTTCCTGTGTTTATGAGAGAGAAAGCCAAGCTGCCACCTTGTTTTATCCACCATTGTGTTGCCTTTTCAGTGACACGGAGCCTAATCTAATCTTGAATGACAGAGGCACTGCGTGGGTTCAGCATACACCCCTGGTCTATGCCACGTTGTAGTCCTTTGCAACTATGTCTTACTGTCCCTGGGTTAGGTTGGGGACAAAAATGCCTTCCCAGTGATCTTTGTGGTTTTTATATTCTTTATAAAATCTTGTTCACAGTGAGGAGTTCTGTAAGTACTGAATGGCTGGAAGAATGAAAAAAAATGAAGCTGAAACTATCCCGATTAGGTAGACACAGGATTCCTTGGCCATATCTCTCTGTGTGTCACTCAGTTTCTCAAATAAATAAATAACTCTTCAAAAACAGGACGTGTAAGGAGGCCTCTTGTAGGCGAAGTACCTGCAGGGGTTCAGCACCGGAGCAGGCAAGACCTGGATGAAGCTAGAACGGAAGCAGCCCTCCGGCAGGATGGCCTTGGAGTTCCCTTGGGTCTGTTCTGGGCTAGAGACCACAGCTGACTCTTCTTTAAAAGAATTCAACATGTAGCTTGGACTTGGCTTCAGTCTGTGGCCCTTTAGCATCTTGTCACCCTACTCCTGGCTCCAGACAGCCAGTCCCCCCGCCACACAGGTCCCCAGTTCTTCTCAAAAGTCAGCTGCTGACCAGGACCAGCCTTGCCAGAAACCCTGAGGGTAAGCACAAGCACTTTCAAGGTTTCTGTCATCCGTCCTCATGACTGTATTCTGCTCAACTCCTTGATGCCAGATGGAGTGAGTTTATCTCAGATAGGAACACGTTTCTCTCCCGTGGCTCCTCTACCTGGGGTTCCAAATGTACAGCCCTAAAGAGCAGATCAGGGTTGGCCTCCTGCCCCCAGAGAGCCCAGGCCTGCCACCCTTGTATGCCAGGAAGACATGGAGGAACATTCTAGGCAAAGCAGAGGAGGTCCTTGGACCTGGGCTGGAATTTAACCTCGTAAGTTGACCCCCACCCCCAGGAAGTGGAATCCTGAACACACTTTGGACCACAAGTGAAAAGGATGGAGTTGTGAGTGAAGATGGAGGTAGAGACAATGAACTTTGCCTTCACCAGACCAGAGTTGTTCTGTCCTTAGTGCACTTAATGCATCGCCCGCAAAGGTCTCCACGTCCTGACCTCACCCACAGCTCCCGCCCTCCTTCCCTATCCAGATGCCCTTGGCACTTCCCCTTCCTCCTTTGAGCTCCTCACTTTGTTGGGGCTCCTGCAGTGGGCGTTACTCCCTCCAGTGATATTGTTCATTGTCTTGTGTGGGTGGGAAGTGTTTTGTGTTGTCAAAGGGTAAAATTACAACCCTTTGGCTGACTGGTCTTGATTGTCTTCAGTTTTGATTCTAGAATCAGGCCACACTTCGTGTTACAAACACAAGCAGTACTCCCCAGAGCTGAGGTTAGTTTTATAGACAGAAAAAAAGAATTAAGACTGGATTGGTCATTTCCAAGTGACCCTCCTGGGGAAGCAGAGGCAGGGAGCTGGAACAATAGAACAGCGAAGCCATCAGCTAACCTCGGGTTACTGTGGCTGACCTTTTGGTTCTGGGATGCAGTGTGTCTGTTTAGGAGTGGCCCTCTCGTTTCTTCTGATTCTTTGGAGGTCAGAAAACAACTTGACTTTGATTTGACTTTTAGCTTGCACGACTCCCTTCTAGTGTGCTCTGTTGGGGCCTCATCTAAAACAATGGCCTCCTACAACTTTTATTACATAGTACATGCCTGTGCTGTCTTGTCCCCAAGCACACCCGAAACCTGCTCTGTCCTGAAGAAACAATACATACTGTGCACACATAATTTAGAATTTTCCAGTGCTTGCATTTAAAGAGTGGAGGAAAGGGAAAAATTAACTTAAAATTTATTATTAAAATCAAAGTTTAAATTGTATTTTATTATTGCAGCCATAAAATTTACCAAAATAATACCTTTTCAATACGGAGCCATTACAAAAATTAGTATCTTTTACATTTTCCTTGGTGAAAAGTCCTTTAAAAATCTGGTATACATTTCACACTTACAAGTACACGTCAAGGTGGCAAATTTTCACAGAAAACTCTCAATCTAGCATCAGCATTGTGGTGTAGCAGTTTAAGCGGATATTTGTAACTCCAGCATCTCGTGTGAGTGCCACTCATGATTCTGCTCTTGGCTCATGATTCTGCAAAGGTAGCGGAGGACAGCCCGTGTGCCTGGGCCCCCGTAGCCATGTGAGAGACCTGGAAGAGGCTCTTGGCTCCTGGCTTCAGCCTAGTTGTTTGGGAGTGAATCAGCAGATGGTGGATACCTCCCTCTCTCACCTCTCTCTCTCCCTATTTCCCTGTCTGATCTCCCTATTTGATCTTTTTTGTCTGCTAAATACCATCAGGCTGCAGCCTCTCCTTTGGTGGGCTCCAGGGTGAGCCAAGCCAGGGGCACTTGGATAGTTGTGGTTCTCAGCCTCGGATAGGGGAGGGGATGATGTGGAGCAGGCAACAGGTGCCCGGTCTGTCCTCCCCAGCGACATTCCCCTGGATGAGCTTGGGCTGGAGGAAATGGGTCCGGTTGCCAGGTGGGAGTTGTTGCTAAGCACAGAGAGGGGGTGGAGAAGCAGAACGAGGCATGCTGCATGAGCTGACCCTCCAGGTCCCCTAGTGTCCTGGGCATCCAGGGTCACGTCTCAGTGAGCTCCACCTTGAGGGGGTGACTCACGCCTGTCACTGCCCCGACTCTGGGTGATAAGAGGAGCTAGGACACAGTGCCTGCTTTTTCCAGCCTCAGGTACTCTCAGCACCTTCCCAGTGTAGACCTCCCAGGCCAAGGGGAAGTACGAGCCAACCTGAGGTTTAGTCCTGGAGGTGCTGAAACGTGCTGCGAAACTAAACAGTGTGTACGTGTGTGTGTGTGTGTGTGTGTGTGTGTGTGTGTGATGTCTGGTCACCCGAGGCTGACAGCACTGGGTCTCACACCACGGCTGGCTGGGTCCATGCAGTGGCCCCTCTGCACTGGGGATGTCTGATTTGGTGTGTTGCTGTACCCTTCTTCCTAGGCAAGAACTCCAGAAACTAGGGGTACCGTGATCTTCCTGTCAGAGCTCATCTAGTCCAGCGTCATCACTCACCACCGTCATCACTCACCACCGTCACCACTTCACAGACCAGGTCACCATAGGAAAGTGAAGGCAACAGGCTGGCACTGTGGCACAGTGAATTAAGGTGCCAGTTGTGGTGCCTGCATCCCACATGGGCACCGGTTTGAGTCCTGGCTGCTCTGTTTCAATCTGGCTCCCTGTTAATGAGTCTGGGAAAGCAGCAGAAAGTGCTTGGACCTCTGCACCCAAGTCAGGCTGGAGAACGGCTCTCCTGTCCTGGCTCCTTCCCCACTCCCTCACGTCCTCGCCCTCTCCACCCTCCCCCTCGAGCCTTCTCCTGGATCCTCTCTGCACACCTCCCAAAGTCTTTTCCCCAGAGGATCCGCCTTCTGCCGACTGTGGTTTCCATAGTCACTGGCGTTAACAGCATCAGAGCAAACACGTGTGCCTGGTGCACCTGAGAACCCAGGAAGTGGCTAGTCGGGTGTCACACAGGGAGCTCCAGGGGTGTACACCTGGAGCAGAAGGATGGCAGGATGGCTGTGGGCCACTGAGACGGGTCTGAACTAACCAGGTAGAGTTGATGCCATGGAGCCCTCCTGAATTGCTTCACCTCCAGTTTGTGCCTGAAATTCATGTTTCAGGCACCAGATGGCAGTGTTGCTCTGGTTGTAAATGTAGACAACGTGCTGTTCAAGAGCTTTGAAAAGTCCCTCATTTATTCCCTCATTATTTACTGAGTGCCTACGGTGTGCCAAGCCCTTTTCTAGGTATTTGGTGGATACAGCCGGGAATTAAACACAGAAAGCTGTGCCCTCTGGGCACTTCCTTCTTGCGCAGGAAAATGATGCATAAGTGAGAAAGCATTTTGTGTGTTGGAGGATGACACATCCAGAGGAGAAGGAGAAAAGAAGGGCTGGAATGCGGAGGGGAGGTTGTAAAATAAAGTGGGGGGGGGGTCAGAAATGATAAGATGGGGGCACTAAGAGCTGGGGGAGGTGGAGGGAACAGGGAATGCTTGTTGGGGAGGGGCTGAGGAGGGGGCACTGTTTTAAGTGATAGATGGGGAGGGAAGTTTTGCCCAGCGTGGGAATGGTGGAGACTGAGGCTGGTAGCCTGGGGCTCCAGCCTGCTCTGTCTATCATGCTGCCCAGCCTCCTCCCAAGGAGTCCCCTTCCTGGCTGGGCGGGACTGTGAGCTTGGCACGTGTGGGCTTGGCCTGCAGCCTGCCCAGCAGTGACTGTCTACAGGGACTGCATTCCGGCTGATGGACTGTGGGCTCCTCCCACTCCCAGCCCAGTTCCTTGCCCAGTTCCTTGCCCCAGCTCTAGGCCTCCAGGGCTCTCAGGGGTGGGGGAGTTGCTGCAGACAGGGAGGCTAGATTCCTATGTGGCAGCACGGGGCATGGATCTGGACTGTCCAGTCCCCAGTATGGGGACTGTTTACTGGGGCAGCTGTCACCCTAACCATGTGTAAGGAGTTATTCGGATATCTCGCCCTGGACCCGGCGCCATTTCTTCTTCCTCACAGGTCATGAAGTTCGCGCCGGCCCAGCCGTCCACCAATCGGATGTAACCTGGCATTCCACCTGAGAATCCCACCCCATCTTCCAGCCCCTTCCCCAACTCTGCCCACTCGCCAATCATCCCTAGGCATTCACCTGCAGGCACCAATCCCCTGGGGGCCTGGCCTGAATCCCTCCCAATTCCCACCCTCTACACCTGGCAGACAAAAAGGCCCCCCCAGGTGCGGCTCGCTCTCTGGTCTCTCCTCCTCTCTCTCTTCTCTCTCTCTCTTCTCTCTTGCCCTTCTTTCCTGATCTTCACCACCCCTACCCTGTTCCTGCCCCGTTGGAATAAACCTCCTAAGATACCTCGTTGCATCTGGTGTGTTTCAGCTCACGGTAAAGAACCAGGTTGTGGGAATTAGCTGCGCGTAATAATATCGTAATATCCTATGAACTAGAACTCTCAATCTTTTTAAATAACTGACACCATGACCCTTGGCAAGTCCCACTGTGACCTGGCCTTTGTGCTCCCACGGAGCACCACCATCTGGGTCGTCAGCTGCAAACAGAGACTCATTTCTTACAGCTCCGGAGGCTGGGCAGGGCAAGGGGACTCCCAGGTGCCTCCTTGCACACCAAGGCTTCAGTCACATGACAAGTACAGGATGCTGGGGAGTAGGGGCGCTATGTGACAGATCTTCCCTCACCCCCCCAGCTCAGGACCCTGGGCCTGCTGAAGGTCCCACCTCCTAGGACTGCCCCTTGTATTTCAGAGGAGACACTGGAACAGCAGCTGATCCCAGCAGCCCCCTTTTTCTAGGTGAGGCTGTTTCTGCTGGTGCTCCCTCCCTCCACCCCACCCAGGTGATCATGTGACCAACTCTTCGTCCAATGATTGGCTGAGGAATAGAAGCCTAGAGCAGTGCAAGTCTTGCTGAGATCAGGGCTAAGGCGGGGCTAAGGATGCTGGAAGTGAGAAGGGTGCAGGGGTGCAGGGGAATTAGATGAGTGGTGGGACCAGGAGAGCTGGGAGATGCAGGTACCATGCCCAAGGACACCAGGCTGGCAGGCACCTGATTGCGGACAGGAGTGGAGTATAGAGGAACAGAGCCGAGGGCTGGGAAGCTCCTCCCTCTGATCTCATCCCAAGCTTGCCTGGGGCCAGGATTGTCTTCACTTCCCCAATAGCTGAGCCAATGGATAGTCTTGTTAAAAATTGGGCCCAGCTTGAATTCAGACTCTTGGAGCAGAGCACTGGTGACTGATAGGTCATCACTTCTCTGCTGCTGATAGAGCTCCACTGTGTATGTGCTAAGCCCCTAAGCCTAGGACAGAATGGGGAGCAGACACAATGCCAACAACCCCTCCCCACCACCAATCTCCCATCCCTGCATGGTGAGTTTGATGCCGCCCCAGGCAGCGGGACAGCCTGCTGAACATTCAGGTCCTCAGTGCGGACAGCTCCGGGTAGCAGAGCCTTGGGCTTCTTGCACCTTGAGCAGCCTTGACATTGAGGAGGGTTGTCATCCTCTCTGGTCTGTATTTCCAGATAAACAGAGAAGCAGCTGGACAGTAACCTGCCCTGTCAGCTGCGAGACTTCTTGCTCTGGGGAGGAGGTGGCTGGAGGGCTGGGTGGCTGGGCCTACAAGCACCTGCCAGAGGGATCCCATTGAGTTGTGAGGGGGCAGGGCCCTGCTATACCTGAGGGAGGTCCCAGGCAGAGCTCACCTGGGGGAAAATGGGCCCTGGGCAGAGGCCAGGTGGACAACCTCGAAGGAGCAAGTGAGTGGCCCTAATCTGGGGCAGGCCCCAAGAGGCCTCTTTGTCAGCTTTCATTAAACTGCACAGAGGGCAGCTTCAGCTTGGGGTGGCTGGATCTAATGAACATAAGAAAAGCACCGCAATGATGGAAGCCTGAGCTTTGTGACCCAATTATCACTCACGCTAATAGTGTCACGAATTGGGCTAGGAGGAGAGCCTGTCGGTGCCTGGTAGATAGACATTCATTTTTGCTTGGTGAGGGACTGAACAGGTGCAGCTGAGGGGCTCTGCAGTGGGGTATGGGGTCTCCCACAGCCCCCGACAGTTGCTTTTATCAACACGAATGATGACAATCACTCAGGCCCTCTTAGCTCAAAAACATTTTTTTTTAAGATTTATTCATTTTTTTTTTTTATTGGAAAAACAGATTTATAGAGAGGAGAGATGGAGCAAGAAAGATCTTCCATCTGCTGGTTCACTCCCCAGCTGGCCTCCACAGCCAGACCTGAGCCAATCTGAAGTCAGGTGCCAGGACCTAGGAACCTCCTCCAGGTCTCTCACGCGGGTGCAATTCCTTGGTGCATCCTTGACTGCTTTCCCAGACCACAAACAGGGAGCTAGATGGGAAGTAGCGCATCTGGGACATGAACTGGCAACCATATAGGATGCCAGCGCTGTAAGCAGTGGCTTGACATACTATACCACAGTGCCAGTCCCACATAGGCACTCAGTGTTGAGTCTGAGAGGCGAGAGGCCCTCTCCAACCTTGCAGAGCCAACTGCAGAGCACAGGGAGCAGGGATGGCTTGCCTGGGTGACCTGAGCCAGGAACTCTCCAGACCCAGGCCCAGCCCCTACTTCCCAGAGGAGCAAGTGATGTGGAAACAGAGCCATGGTGGGGTAGCTCACCGAAGGAGCCACATTGCTGGGGACGAAAGGCTTCAGAGGTTTCTCTGGGTCAAAAAGAAAAAATGTATGAAGAGATTTCTCTAAGAAAACATCATTTATCTGCATTTTATTCAGAATACAAAAAACAAAAAACCCAAAAAACAAAAACACAGAGAGATCTTCCCTCTGCTGGTTCATTCCCCCAGATGTCCACAGCAAGCTCAGCTGGCACAGGCTGAAATCAGGAGCCTGGAACTCCAGCCAGGTCTCCCACTGCAAGAACCCAAGCCCTTGGGCTGTTATGTGAGCAGGGAGTCAGACTGGAAGCAGAGTAACCAAGACACAAGCCTCTCTCAGACAGGACACGATTCAGCTGTTGCACCAAATGCCCACCCCAACTTCCAATCTGGACCACCGGCCTACGCCCTGACTTTGGAGGACATCTTAAGAAGATGTGCTACTGGGAGCTGTGGCAGCCATCTTGTGCCTGGGATCGCAGAGCCAGGGACCTAAGGGCTGCGGTGACGCTCCCTGTTGTCACGTCCCTGCTCATCCAGGCTTCTGTCGCTCTCAGAAGGGAGGACACACAGCCTGCCTTCGAGGCTCTGCGAGGGCTCGGTGGGTAGGTGAGAGATGGAGGGGCCAAGTGGTGTGTTAGGACGTGCCATCTCAGGCGCTGGCTGGAAGCCGGGGCAGGGGCGGGAGGGGTGGTCGGCCCACAGGTGTGACAACAAAGGCGCCTCCCTGCAGCGGCTTCCTGTGGCTGCGCTGCAGGAAGGAAGCAAAGGCAGTGGCCGCGCGATTCAGCCTGGACTCCGGGGCCTAAATTTAGATCAGACATCCAGGAAGCCGCTAGGAAGCCCAGAGATGCTGACCGCGTGCGCTGCGCAGGCCACCCCACAATGGCTTGTCTGCTACCTCGTGCTCCTTGGTGGCAGGCAGTGCAGCTGGTAGGGTTGGGGGGCGGGTATCCATGCAGAGATGAGGAATATGGCGCCCTGCCCCAGGGCGGAGGAAGGACAGGAATCCTGGATTTTTAAACAAAGCAAAACAAAACAAAATAGAACAAAAAAAGGTCATTTTTCCTTCACTGATTTCCCTGGTGGAAACACAGACTGGCTGCCACTGCTGATGTGCCAACATTTTGAAAATCGTCTTGATGAACTGCGGGCATTTAAGGTTTGGTTTCTGGAGCCCATAGGAGCTTGCTGCAGGCCGCTGCAGATGTTGCCAGCTGTGGCCCCCAGCCTCTTACCAGCCTATCCACTGCCTTTGTAAGGGCTCCTGGTCCTTGCGCTTACGCCTCATGCCTGTCCATCTCCTGCCCGGACCCTGGCCTGTGATGCTTTGCACGGCCGCCCCCCCTCCCCTGCCACCATGATGCTGTCTTGGGTGTCAGCCACCTCACGCCTGGTCTGCTGCCTTGTCCTTCCTTCGTCCCTCCCCTGTTACCTCCTGGCATCTTGCTGCATGGTGTGCTGTGCGCCCTGCTCTCTGCCCACAGCCCTGGCTGCCCCTGGCGGTTGATGGCCAGCCTGGATTAGCCTTGATACCCACCCACGTGGGGAGCAAGGGACCATGACAAGAGAGCAGAGTGTCTGGACGGTTGTGGAACCCCAAGCTCTGAGAGCCCCTTAGGGGCGAAATTCCTTCTGCAGCCCTCTTGGTCCCCTAAGCAGAGAAACTTGCAACCCCCTACTTCACTCCCCTGCCCTGCAGGGATCTGGCTAGCTCTCCAGGGTACCTGTCCTGCCCATCCCAGCCTGTGACAACTACAGTTTCCAGAACCCCAGCCTGACTGACCTCTGTCCATCTGCCTTCATCAAGGGATTTAGACCCAGACCCTAAACACACCATCATCACTCCTAGGCTTAGGGCAAGCCCCGCGGCCTCTGATCCCACCCCAAGGACCTCTGGCACTTCCCCAGCCAAGCTTTACAGTATCTTCCTGCATATCACAGGATGACTTCCTCCACGAAGTCCTCCCTGTCCTCCCTGCTCTCCTCTCTCAGGGCTGGCAGTCCTATCTTTGTATACCCTGAGCAAAGCTTAGTTGTAACTCCCCCTTCCCCACCACACACACACTAGGAAATGGCTACAGATTTGCTGGTCTCAGATTAGGCTGTGCTTTTGCGGGGGAGGAACTGAGTCATCCTGCCTCATAGCCCAACATAGGGAGGCCTGGGTTGTGGCAGGTGCCTCTGTGGTCAGTGACCATGTCTCATTAGCACCCTAAATGCAGCTTCTGAGGGGGTCTCCCAGTCATTCTGCTCAAGTGGATGTGTTGTGATGCCAGGGCACTGGGCAGAGTCAGGTCTGACTGCCTTTGTAGCTGACTGAGTTATCTCAAAAGGCTCAAAAGAAGGTTCTTTACAAGGTCCGAAGCCTAATATGATGTAATTACAACCCCCCTCCCCCCTTTAGGAGGTGTTAAAGCACAGGCATTTTGGGAACAAGCAGTAAGCTGTCTTTGGGACATCCTGTGTCAGAGCGCCTGGGTTCCAGTCCCTAGTCTAGTCGTGTTTCCACTTTCCAGCTGATGCACACCCTGGGAGGCAGCAGGTGGTGGCCCCAGTGGTTGAGTTCCTACCACCCATGACGGGGACCTGGGAGGAGCTGCTGGCTTCTGGCTTTGGCCTGGCCCAGCTCTGGCTATTGTGGGCTGTGTGATGAATGAGCCAGTAGAGGGAAGAGCTTTGTCAGTCAGTCTTTCAAATAAAGGAAAACAGATAAACACAAAATAAAAGGGAATTGAAGGCAAACACTCAGAGGCGCCTTGCACAGCTGTGTGGCTGGACAGCCACTTGGAGCCAGGGCAGTTAGCCTGGAGCCCAAACTGCCTGCTCCCATGCAACCCGCCTCCGTCTTTGGCCGTCTTTGGCCGTCTTTGGTGTGTGTGTCGGGGGGTGCTGGGCAAGCCCTCTCCTCTGACCCCTCCACCCTGAGGCCAGCCTCCTCCCCAGGAACGCAGACTGCAGCCCCAGCTGGAGGCCAAGAGCAGGAATGTTCTCGTGGTTTTCCTGTTGGAATCCTCGGGGCAGGAATGTTCTCGCGGGTTTCCTGTTGGGATTCTGTGAAAAGCGCTTTTATTCTCCCAGCCATGTGCCCCTGCAGCTTTGGGGGCACTGAGTCCTGGGGGGATTCCCAAGCCTGGTCATTGCCCAGGGACCTCTGGGCATCTCATTAGTGAGGATGAGGGACTTTGGGGCCACATGGACTGTGGTGGCAGCGGCTAGGAATTTTAAGTTAGGGTTATTCCTATTCTGCTTCTATAAACAGAGCCCACCTACAAGCCCAAGCAGTAGGACGGGCTGCTGGCTAGTACAGCCACACTGAGTGGCTTTGAATTCTAACTCTTCACCATTTATTTCATCTCCCTGAGCCTCATCTGGACGGGTACGTAGAGCTGTTCCCAGGCATAAAGGTGAGGCAAGTCTTCCATCTCTTCACTGAGCTTGGGATCAGGCACATTTGCCACCCACCCTGAGGGAGGTTCACTCATCTCTTCTGGTTGATGTCTCATCTACCCACAACTGTGTGTTCCCAGGGCCTCTTCCTGCTATCAAGGTTCCCAGACAGGAGTCCAAGGGTCCTAGCCATGACCTTACCCACCTGTCGCTGCCTCCTCCCTGGAATGCTTGGGTGTTTGAGATGAGAGGTTGGGAGCAGAGCCAGACTATCTGGCTGGTGAGTCTAGCTTGACCTAGCTCAGCTCTAGGGACAGAGCTGAGCTGGGGCTCAGACAGAAGAACAGTATTAGCAGCTCTGGGTCAGGCATCGTGTCACGGCACGAGAGGCTGTTGCTTGGGATGCCCATATGCCTGATTGATATGCTGAGTTGAGTCCTGGGTGCTCCACTTTCAATCCAGCTTCCTGCTGATGCCTGCTGGGAGGCAGAGGGTGAAGGTGAAGGTGCAAGTGCTTGGGCCCCCACCACCCACATGGGAGACCTAGAGGGTGTTCCTGGCTCTTGACCTCAGACTGGGCCAGCCCTGGCTGCTGTGGGCATTTGTGGGGAGCAAATCAGTAGATAGGAAATAACTCTCCCTCCCTCCTTCTTCTCTGCCCTTTAATGAGAATAGATAAAAATCCTAATCATTAAAATTTTCCAACGTTAACTTAATGATGTTGGGATAGGCATTGTAGTGTGGGTGTTAAGCTCACATTGTCTGCTGAAGAGGTGTCCCTGTTCCCAGAGCAGGGGTTTAGTGTAGCAGCTAAGACACCACTTGGGGATGACAGTGTGAGTGCTTGTGCTCAGAGTCCAGCTGTGCCCACGATTCCAGCTTCCTGCTAATGCAACATCTGGGAGGTAGCAGGTGAGGTGCGGCAGCTTAAGTAGCTAGGTCCCTACCACTCACGTGGGAGGCCTGGGCTAAGTCCTGGCTCTCACCTGGTCCAGCCCCAGCTGTCAGAGACCTCTGGGCAGTGAATCAGAGGATGGGAGATCTCTAGTTCTTTCTCTCTTTGCCTTTCAAATAAGGTTAATTTGCAAATTACTTTTACATGTTCTGCTCCTGCCTAGTCCCGCTCCTTCCTCCCACCTCCCATCTCAGCTTCCTAGTTTCTCAGGTATCCTTCCAGAATCTATTAGGAGTAAATCTAAGGATTTACAGCCCATGGCTCTGTCTCCCTGCTTCCTGTGGATGGTAGTGTGTTGTTACATGCTGCTGTCACACCACACTTTTCCCTCCACACCGCAGAAAAATCTTCCATCCACTATTTGACTCCCCAAATGGCCGCAACAGCCAGAGTGGAACCAGTCTGAAGTCAGGAGCCAAGAGTTTCTTCCAGGTCTTCCACACAAGTGCAAGTGCAGGCTTTGGGTCTTCCTTTACTGCTTTCCCAGGTTATAAGCAGGGAACTAGATACGAAGTAGAGCACCTGGGAAATGAACCAACAACCCATATGGGATCCTGGTGCATGCAAGATGAGGACTTAATCATCTAGCCATTGTGCCGGGCTCCCTCCACACCAATTTTGTCACTCACTACCCCTGTTTCTCCATCTTCTGGTTTACTCCATAAGTGTACACAACCGTCAGGGCTGGGCCAAGCCTAAACCAGGAGCTTGGACCTCCAGCAAGGTCTCCCACTTGGGTGCAGCGGCTCTCATCCTTGGACCATCCTCTGCAGCAGTCTCAGGCACATCAGCAGGAAGCTGGATAGGAAACAGCACAGCTCAGATTCAAATTGGCACCCTCATTTAGGATGCTGTTGTCACATACAGTGACTTAACCCACTGTGCCACAATGTCAGCACCCTCTCCCATTTTCCTGTGAGGGATCCGTAGGGAGGGACCCCCTCCATGGCAATGGGATCCCCTGGAGCAATTGGATACACCACCCTTGTCTTCTCAGGTCCATGTTCCTTACCCCAAACTCCCTATTTCCCTCACTCCCCTTTAGGCCTGCATCTGAGGCCTGTGGCTACTGCAGAGTAGTCCAGAGCAGTTGGAGGGGGGTGCTGTTCCCAGGGCACCCCAAGAGAGCTCTCCACAGGGAACGCCAGGGACGAGACCATGCTTAAAGAAGGCCGCTTTTCTGAAGATTTCCCAACTGTGGCTTTGTCTGGGCAAGCTCACGTGTGTGTGTGTGTATGCACACACACACACACACACAACTCACTGCTATCTCCCACAGGCGACATTGCTCCTCAGGCCCCAGAACCGCAGATGGTGGACAAACAGCACGGTAAAAATAGCTTTGTGTTTCCCAATGTCCGTGTGGGCCTCTGTGGGCTGCAGGGAGAGGCCGTGGCTGAGAAGGGGTTTCTGGCCCATTGTTTGCCTGCCCTGAGTTACGGGTGGGCGTGAGGGCTGTTGGGGAGGTATAGTCACTCCTGGTCAGAACAGGGAGGGGACCAAGTTCTCAGCCGGGATGAGCCAGATAAGGCACACTTGAATGGAGAAGCTATTGGGTATTTATTTCCCCTTTCTCCAGGCCAAGAAATAGAGCACACTCCATTTTGAGCTTCAGTCTCCGCCACAAATTCTCCCCACCGCATTTTCCCAAAGTGTGCAAGAGGAGATCTGAGCTCTGATTTCCATGCGGGCTCTGGCCAAGAACCTTAACCAGGGAGTTACTTAAGGGCCAGGCCCATCATCTGCAGATGGCCATGCACTGCTTTCTCATGAAGCCCGATCCCAGACGGGCTGCAGCCACTTGCACACGTCGTGGCCATGCTGTTTCCCCTTGCAGAAGCTGGGACACAACTTCGATCCTCCAGAGAAGACAGGAGTGTTGGCCCCAGCCTGGTTGGGATGCTGCTCTCGCAGAGGGGAGGATGTCTCAGAATCACCCCCAAAGCCAAGGCTGGGCTGGGAATCCCTAGGGTGCAGAGGGACCCAGGTCCCTGAGTTGTAGCATGCAGCCAGAAGTTGTTCCGCCATGCATGGGGACAGGAATCAAAGCCGGGAGGGTCACCAGGCAGGTGGCTGCCCCGCATTGCCCCCTATGCTCTGAGAGCCAGTCTGTGAGTGGCAGACCGGGCGGCCTGTGGAACACTGTCCAGGCACTTAAAGCGTCACTGGCGGGCTTGCGGCATCCACTCCCACGCCTCGCTCTGCTCTCACGCCCAGGGCACTGAGCCCAGAGTGTGGCCTCAGCCCTGGGTCAGGAGGCAGCCCAGGTCACCTCTCCACGAGGGGGTGCCCTCATCCCTAGGAGTAGGGGTAGGGCACCCTTTCAGGATCCTCTAACCTGCTCCCCAGGCTCTGGCTCCTGGCTCCTTGGAGAGGGTCTGAGTGAGGAAGGGGGTGGAGGGACGGGCTGTGTAAGCTGAGGAAGCTGAGCAGGGAAATCTGTGTATCCCCAGGCAAAAGGCCAGAACTTCTAGTCCATTCTTTCCCTGCTACCCTTGTCTTGTGTTGCTGTTAGTATCCCAGAGCCCTCACCCAGGAAGGGTGGGCACGTGCATATTGCCCCCTCACCCTCTTGGAGCTGAGGGGCGTGGACCTTACCCACAGGAATGTGGCAGCATCATCACGCCTCTTACAGAATTTTCTGGGTTTCCTGGGGACTGTCTTCCATTTTGCCCTCCTTTCCAACCTGTGCCGGTCCTGCTGGGTCTTTGTTGGGGGGTGTCTCTGGGTGCCACACTCCCTGTCAGGCCAGGGTAGACCAGGCCTGAGTTGCTGGGTGTGCTTTGGCCAGGGTGGACTCAACAGGCCATCTGGGAAGCAAGGTCCCTCGAGAGCCTGCCCGGTTCACACCCCTACCTCCCGCCTCTGGACTCAGCATTCTTTCTGCTTTGTGACTTTATTTCAACAGAGCCCAAGGCTGAACCCCAGAGGGCTGACCCTGACTCACGGTACCGAGTCCTGACAGGACACTGTGCATGCCACCTTTGACGGCAAAGTCACAAACCATCTGCGCCCTCTTCTTCCGCTGGGGTCATTATTTATGTGTGTGGTTTTGTGTTCCCAGCTAAATATGGTCGTTGTGAAGGCTGCTGATTAACCCTGAGAGAAACACACTTCCCATCAGAGCAGGCCAGGAGCCAGCATCCGCATCTGATCAGGTGGTTGCAAGCCAGAGGCACCCGCAACTCCATGGGGGCTGGGGGAGCAGCTGAAGGAAACCAGGGGAAAGGATTAGGGGAGATGTTCTCTGCGGTGGCTGAACTGCAGTCTGCTTTGTATACAGATTGTCAGGAAGGCAGGAAATTTTATATCACCCCAGCTTTTAAGCCTGGATGAGGCAACAGGGTGCAGCCTGGGGCACGGGGCGGTGGCAGCCACCGGCTCTCAGGATCTAGGCTGGGCATCTCTGCCCAGAGGAACTAACTGGTCCCTTCATCCCCCAGGCCACCCGTGTGCTGGGGCTCTTCTTGTCCTGCCTCTGGCATGGTGCGCTTGTGCAGGAAAAAAGAGAGAAGTCTGTGTGATCACCTACAGTCCTGTACAGGCATCCATAGGGGACCAGGTGATGGTGACAAAGTGGGAAGTGGAACTTTCATTCCCGGTGCAGGAGGAGGCTCCAGGGTTTCCAGAGTGAAGAGACCTCATTCCTTTGCCTGCCAAGAGTTGGTCAATCTGAAATATTTCCATGACTGGGGCGGGGAGTGGGGTGTAAACTGGTGAGAAGTCTGGCCAGGTCCCTGGCTGGCCCTGATTGACAGCAGTGAGTCCTCACAGTGCCCTCTAGCGGCGTCTCTAACAGAGCCCCTGGGGCAAGCTTCCCGTCTAAGCAGTCAGGAAAGGAACTGGGCTTCCCCTGCCTCCAGGCTTTGGGCATATCTGGGGTTGAGGAAGGGAGGGTAGTGACTACTGGGGGTGAGGGGATGCAGCTGCTTGAACCACCCATCTGCACAGGGAAGTCAGGGTGGATCACAGAAAGAGCGACCCAGCAGGGGATTCCTGCAAGGACTCCCCAGCCCCTTCCCACTACCCCATTCCCCAGCACCCTCTCGGTCCCACCCCAATCTTTCTCTCCCTAACCATCTTCCCTCCCCATCATCTCCTGAGGTCCACATCATCACCCTTTGCAATGTGTCTAGTAAGACCCAAACTCCTATATCCCAACCTCACTCAAACACAGAGCAATTGGCTGCACAGCTGGACCTCTGCAAGCTGCCCAGCCAGTCTGATGCCAGCAGGTGCCCTGGTGTGGACAAGGGCAAGTTTTTCCTTTATTAGCAAAAGCACCTGTTCTGGTTGCTTGCTCTCTCTTCAGCTCCTGCCTGGCACCCCTGAGTCAGTCCCCTGGGGATCCCTCTTTCTGCTGCCTTGTGGCATCCACACTGCTGGGTGCTCCATCTGGAGGCTGGGAAAGGACTGGGAGCATTTTAGAGCCATGCCACCCATGTCTCCAGCTCCAAGACCTTCTGAACTGCTAGGGGTTTTGGAATAGAAACTTCCTACAGAGGTAGGATTGTCCTCTGTCTGGCCACCCAATGACTGAATCCTTGCCATGGGTCGGCAACCCCTAGGGAGCTTCCATGCTAATACTCTTTCATTTAGAAACTTTGAAATATAAATGGACCTATACTAGGATTTCTCCCCACCCTCTCTGCTGCAGGCATCAGGGGGTTCCCACTCCATCACACGGAGGGGAGCTAGGAGGAGCCTGGTGCCCACCACTCTTCTCCGCCTTCCAGCCCAGGCCTTCTGCCAGCCTCCCCCTGGGACCCCGGACTCTGGCTGAGATGTGGGAAGTTGAATGCTAGGAAACCCAAGCCCCCTTGGCAGGTGCCCAGCTGTGGTTTTGCACTTGAGCTGCACAGTCAGGCGGAGGCGGCTGCAGGGAACGTCAGAGGATGGGAATTCGGGTGGCCCGGCCAGCAGGCCCTGGGAGCAGTAGCCAGTCTCCAGGGGGATTCCAGGCCCTGCTGTTCCTTCCTGGAGGTGGAGGGCCTGGTATGATCATGAGTGGCTGTGCATGGCCGTGCATGGCCACGGTGCAGAAGTGGGGGCACAAGCATGCTCCCTGTCACCTCCGCTGGTCACGTGGCTTGTGGGACTCCATGCAGAAGTGAAAGGCAGGGCTGGTTCTTCAGAATGTGTCCAGGATGTGCCCCAGGCGCTGTGCCAGTCATGCCTGAGGAGGAGGGCAAAGGGCCACACAAGGCCACAGCCTGGCCTGTGTGCTCACCCAGCTCCTTCCAGACCCACCTGGCTCACCAAAGCAGGTGCTCATGACTGCCTCTTTCACGAATGGGAAAATCCAACGCAGGGCAAGACTAGGGAGATATCCTACCCTGAGTGCGTGTAGGCGTGGTGAGAGGGAACACATCACATTTGTCTAATGGGGCTGGTGTACCCATTCACTTACAGACAGCGGATGATGAAGGAAGCAGGTTACAAAGACCGAGGCCCCCGTGGCCCACAAATGGCAAAACCAGAAAGTTATACCAATGTGCTCCTGGAGGAACCCGGACCTGAGCAAGGCCCCAAGTCGGGATAGAAAGACCTAGGAGGGCCTGGCGCAATAGCGTAGTGATTAAAGTCTTTGCCTTGCACACGCCGGGATCCCATAAGTGGGTCGGTTCTCATCCTGGTAGCCCCGCTTCCCATCCAGCTCCCTGCCTGTGTCCTGGGAAAGCAGTCGAGGATGGCCCAAAGCCTTGGGACCCTGCACCCATGTGGGAGACCCAGAAGAGCTCCTGGCTTCGGATTGGCTCAGCTCTAGCCGTTGCGGTCACTTGGGGAGTGAACCATTGGCTGGAAGATCTTCCTCTCTGTCTCTCCTCCTCTCTGTATATCCACCTTTCCAGTAATAATTAAAAAAGACCTAAGGGGCAGACCCATCAGCTTCATGTTCACTAAATGCTGCGCTCCTGCCCTGCAAGTGGGCACGGGCCTTCTGTCATGGTGGTCACTCAGCACTATAGGGCCTTGCGGTGGGCCTGTGGGTGGGTGCCAGGCCAGTGGGTCCCTGGCTCTCGCCTCCCACCAGCCCCCCACAGCTGGCCATGGTGGGCCGTGGTGGGTTGTGGCTGGGCATAGCTGAGAGTGCTAGGGGCCGCCCTGGAGCAGGAAACCTGGGGTGGCCTGGGAGATTTGCACTCTGTGTGTGAGGCATAAGGAAAGTGGGGTTTAAGATTACTGGCTGGGGGGAAAGGTGGACCAAGGGCCAAGGGTCCACTTGGTCGGCACCAGAACTCAGACCCCAAATCCCACTGCTCAGGTGGGAGAAACCCCAGGCCCCACCATCCTCCTGACAGAAACCCACTTTCCTGGCCACACGCCTTCTGAGTCTGTTGATTTTGGTCCCCAAGGAACACATAGGTCCTCAAATTCTCCTAATACCTCAACCAGTAACACATTTCCCTTACGAGACAGCTGAAGCCCAGAGAGGTTAAGGAACTCAGCCAAGGGTGCACAGCTAGGAGCTGACAGCCTGCTCAAGAACTCAGGTCTCCTGGCCAGGCTGCCCACCCCACTGCTTCTGATGTTCTCACAGCTGCCCCCACCCCCACCCCAGGCGTGGAGCTGGCTGGGTGGGGCTGGCCGCTGAGTGCCTCGAGGCTTGGCTCGGGCTTGTGGAAAGTGGGCCGTTTTCCTGGGGCGGAAATGAGAAGCAGATGTGGCTCAGAGCTGGGGTGCAGACTCATGCTGTGGCACGGGGGTCAGGTTACACCAAGGAGCACGTGACTGTGGTTAGTGAAACAGCCAGAAACCCCCATCCCCAGCCACTGCCAGAGCCCAGGTTGTGGTGCAGCCTGGGCTAGGGTGTCAAGCCCTGCTCCCCAGTCCCTGGTCTCCTAGAGGCCCCTGGTCTCCTAGAAGCCCCTGGCAGCCTGGAAGAATCTGAGAGGGACATGATGACACAGAACGAGGTCCTGGCAGCGCCGGCTTCTGCAGCCGCTCCCCTCTGTGCAGTTTCTGTTCCTTAGGGCAATTAAGCATCCTGCTCAGAGTCCCTGCTCTGGGAGAGGAGGCAGTCCCTGGAGAGCAGGCAGCCCCAGGTGGGGGAGGGGCCAGGGGAGCAGCCCCCACCCGGGGCTGCCTGAGCACCCACGACCAGGTCCTTACAGCATCTCACACAGCTGTACCCAGTGAATGATGTCCCACCACTCTGCTCCCAATCTCCCAGCTTAGACATGGGCCCCAATCACCATGCATGCCATTTCTTGGAAAGTATCAGGCTTTCTACAGGAGCCAGACAGCCTCATTCAGTGGAAAGAAGTCGTATCAGCTGCCTCCAAACTGACAGCCTTCGGGGCCTGGTCCTAGGTGGCAGGAGTGTTGAGGGGGTGCAGGATTTTAGAAAAAGGTAGGTCCCAGCGCAGGCCAAAAGGGGCCCACTGACAAGGGCAGGCTTGTGAACAGGAATCTCTGAGCTTCCCACTCAGTCCATGGAGCAGGGCCTCCTTCATTGCTTTACTCATTCACTCTTTCAGTAGGTGATGGTCTTACATACTTACTGTGGCCGGTGCCATGGGGGAAGCCCGAACGTGGTCTCCCGAATGTCCCCGACTGCCGAGGGAGGCCCCGTGGAAGCCAGTGCGCAGCTCTGAAGGTTGATTCATTCGTCCACTACTGAGTGTACACGAGGCACCTGCACCATTCTGGAACCCCGAGGTCCATCAGGGGACCAAGTGGACAAGGCTGGGGAAGCTACCATTTCTTCAGAAAGAAGATAAATCACTAAGAAGTATTCTAAGTCAAATCATGTGTATAGCAGGCAGCCAGAGCTGCAGAAATAAAGGCAAGAAGTATTTGTGTTCCTGCACCCTCGTGGGAGCCCTGGGTGGACTTCCAGCTGGCCCAGCCCTAGCCGGTGTGGGTATTTTGGGAATGAAGCAGTCGATGGAAGTCTCTCTTTTTCTCTGAAACCACCTTTCAAACAAATTAATTTTTAAACCAGAAAGAAGGGCATAGCAGAGTAAGAGAAATCAGAAGTAGGGATTATCTGGGGTGGTTCCCACGGTAGGGGGGCAAGGGAAGCTGGGCTCACTGGGCTTTGGGTGAGAAGGTGAGACTATAGGTTGGCAAGGGAGAGGAGAATGGCTGACCGGGGAATGTGCAAAGGCCCTGTGGTGTTCAGGAGCCCCAGGGCACTGGTGTGGCTTAGATAGGGAGGTAAGAGAGGCCAGGTCCAGAGAGGGTACCATGGGGCCCAGCTTCTGCTCCAAGTGAGATGAAAGACCACAATTCCAAGGACTCTAGAAATGCTGTGTCCCCCATGTACTGGCAGGGGCACAGGCAGGGAGGGGCAGTCAGGGGTCAGTGAACAACAGCGGGGCAGAGGCATGGTGCTGCAGCTGGGCCTTTGATGTGCAGGCTGGGAGAGGCGTGCTGGGGGAAGCGCGACACAAGGAAATGGTTAGCTTTGAATAGGCCACTGGACCAGGAGAGGTGACTCAGGCAGGATCTTGAAAACGGAGATGTTCAGCAGGCACTTAAAGAGTGACAGAGAGCCGTCCAGCACCAAGTGTGTGCACGCGTGTGTGTGTGCATGCACACATGCCAGACTTGGGGAACCAGACCTGCCTGGGAATGCCACATGGGACTGGGGCAGGCCAGGCCAGAAGAAGAGGAGGAGGCAGCTCAACTCTCTGTCCTAGGGTGCCAGGTTGCAGGGGCTGGAGGGCTAGTGCAGGAGCTGGACAAGTCCCAAGTCTCCCTATTTCGTTTCTGTGATACCTTGGAAATGGGTGGAGATGGAGGAGAGCTGACTGGGAGGAGAAGCGGTGGAGGGAGGGAGACACAGTGGGACTCAAAGGAAGACCACTTGGTTGTGGGTTGGTGGGGGCAGCAGTTAAGAGGACCTGGGACAACGTGGCTGGAAGGTATGTGGGAGCAGGTGCAGGAAAGTCTTCATTCCCAGCATGGGACCCTGGGAAGAGTGGCTGTGACAGGAGGTGCCCCCTTGAGTCCCTTCCCAAGGATAGGGGGACTGGGTAATCAACTCGTGGTCCTTGAAACTGTCGACCAGCCTCTTAGCAAAGCAGTGATGGCCACAGAATGGTGCTAGGCACCATGGCAGTGCCCAGCAAGTGGGCTCTAAACAGCTGCAGAAGGGCCTGGGGAGTGGCTTTGCAGGACTCTGCCATTGCTGGAGTGGTCAGAAGAAAGTGGCATGGGGCCCCAGGGGTGGCTAGGAACCAAAGCTGCCTAGGCCAGATCTGCATGGCCAGCCAGATGCGGGCCAGCCCCTTGAGCTGCTACTAGCCTCAGGGAGCTCTAGGGACCAGACCCTGCCTCACATTCTGTGTGTGTGTGTGTGTGTGCGCGCGCACACACACACACACACACGCATGCTCTCAAGGGCACAGGGTCTTCCCATGGACCTTGGCCCCCTCCTCTCACCACCGTCCGTGTCTGCAACCACAACACCCTCTTGGCTTGCTTGCAGAGGGGAGCTGTGAGCAAACCCGGGCTGGCTGAGTGATTACTCACAGGAGACTGTGTGAGGCCTGCAGAAGCCGAAATCCCCAGCAGAGCAGGGTGAAAATGTCCCTGTTTTTTCTTGGTTCTGTTTTCATTCATTTACTCACTCATTCATTGCTCATCTACAGCAGGACAGACCTTATCAGCTCAAGATGCAAACAGAGCCCAAAGCATCGAGATATGACGGGGCTGCTCCAACCCTCCTCCTGGCCACACACACACCACACACAGCACAGACACACCCTACCACACACACACACTCACGTATTCACCCACATACCACACAGACACACCCTCCCATCCAACACACACACTCACATACCCACACCTGCACATGCCACACAGACATACCCCCCCACACATACATCAAGACACACATGTATCCCAACATACACACTATACACACTCACACACTACAGACTCCACACCAACATGCTCCACATATAGCATATATCACATACCACTTACAAACACACACATACACCCCATACATAAGTACAACCCCATGTACACATATTACCACCACACACACACACACACACACCACTACACCCACCCCCGTATCACACACACATCCGTATGCCTTTGTCTGGGCAGTTCTACACTTTTCAGTTCTGGCCAGGCCAGCAGGCATTGTGTGAGAGTCGCAAGGCACTCTGCTTTTTGGCTAGGAGTGGAGAATCCCTAAATCACTCAATTCCGTATGGATGGTCTGCTGCCGCTCAATAGATAGCCACACCACTCACGAGGTGGAAACAACTGCGAGCAGGGGTCAGCTCACCGCTGCCTGTGAGTCAGGAGTTTGCACCTCACCTAGCAGGGTGGCCATGGCTCTGGAGCACATGTGCACTTGGAGTAGCGACATTGGCCAGGGCTGTGATCAGAGCCGAAGGCTCGGCTGGGGTTGCGGGGCTGACACCAAGTTGGGCTCACCACGCAGATGTCCACACCGGGCTGCCTGGGGCTTCCCAGCAAGGCAGATGCCATGTGCCTTTGACACTGACTTAGCCTTGGGAGCCATACCTCCCCAGCTGCCCCGCCAGTAAATGGGATTGCAGGACAAAATGTCTCTAGAACAAAGCAAGTTGTCTGAGGTTCAACCAAAGCCATGGGTATTCTGAAATCACACCCTTGCCCCACCGGAGGCCCTTGTCCAACCCGAGGAGACCTACTAATGTAGACTGGACAGGTAGGGACACCTGTTGGCCCGGCCGGGTGACAGGTGGGTTCCTGTCTGCTGGGTGTGTGGGATGGGCAGGGGACACTCTGGGCCCAGAGGGGAGGCAGAGGAGTGCTCCCTGAGGGTTGGAGAAGTAAGGCCAGAAGGCAAGGGGTAGATGAGGCTAGGACTCTGAGTCGGAGGGGCTGAGGCACTTATGCCACTGGGCCATGGATTCACCTCCTCCTTCGGGCATGCCTGCTGCCAGAGGCTCGAACCACAGAGACAAAGCCTGGTTCTACCCTTGGTAAGCCCATACTTCAGTGGGGGAGGAACTGGGCATAGAAGTGACACCTGTGTTGTGTGACAGGCATAGTGGCAGAGTGGAGCCTGGCGGAGGTCTGGGGGTCACATGTGTGCGTGAAAAGCATTCCTTGCTGGTGAGGTTGGGGGTGGTCAGGGGCTGAGGTCCAAACCTCATCTCCAAAGGCAGGAGGCATGAGCTAAGCCTGGGGGCAGGGAGCAGGGAAGAGAAAGACTGAGCACACATGGGCAAGTGCTGAGCTGAGAGGGCCCAAGGGGTGTGGCAGGGCCTGCCGGGCTGGCTGCTTTGGATGGCTTCCAGAGAACAAGGGAGATTGTGCAGGAATGTGGGCTGAGGCCTGCAGGATGGGCTCTGCACTGCCGCAAGGTCCCAAGGGCCCAGGGAGGCTGGGCTGCAGTCGGTAGGGCCTGGGACAGGAAGGGGAGAGTGGGTTGTAGAGACCTCCACTGGGACCACAAGCCCCAAGGCACTTCCACCCTGACCTACCAGCAGGAGCATGGCTGAGCCCAACCCATAGCTCCTGCACACCAGTGGGCCACTCTGTGCCTAGGAGCTCAGCTTGGAGCGTTCTCTTGATTCCAGTGGCTGGGCTCTACCTGCCCCAGCCTAACCTGACCACCAGGTCACCCTCATCCTAGGGGAGCTGCTGAGCTAGGGAGGGCTTGTGTCCACATAGAGAATAGACAGGAGCCCCAGGCAGAGCCGGTGCCTGGTAAAATTATGCAGGAGTCTGCACTGCAGGAGAGAGAGAGCAACTGGACTGGGGGCCAACTGCTGGGAGAGTTCCAGCAGAGAGGAGAAAGACCTGGGCAGGGTTCCAAGCTCCCCCCTCCATCTCCTCCTTCCCCCCCCCCCCAGGCCCCTGCAAGAGGAGCAGGAAGGAGGAGCCTGACTGTGCAGGGAGGATAACAGGAGACCTGTTGCAGCCTGCATCCTGTGGTCCCAAATCAGGCTGGGCTCCCTGCCCTGGCAGTTGCCCCAACCTCAGCCCTCCAGACCCTGCAAGTTCAAGCTGTGCTGCTGCCTTCAAACAGCAGGTGGCACCATTCCACTGGGATTGGATTTAGGGACCTGAGCTGGCCAGGGAGAGTGAGGATGATGGGGAGTTGCAGGGGAGGCCACCTGCAGCCCCCTGGCTGTCCCCTTGGGTCTGTCAGCCCCCTTAACCTGTGCTCACCTGCACACTTCACCCCAGATCTGCCAGCTTTGCCCTTCGTCCTTCAGCCGGTGTCCAGGATCAGGGCCCAGCAAGCCAGTTCCTTTGAAGGTGTCATCCCCAGATAGGAGAACTCAGGACTGAAGGGATGCTCTTGGCAGGGGGTGGTCGGTGGGTGGAGTGTTCAGTGCTCCCATTGGGGAAGGGGTTTCCCGGAGGCCACCGGGAAAGCTTGCTGAGGTCAAGGGGCTTTGCTGATGAATGATAAGTAACAGCAGATCTCAGAAACTGTGAGAAACTGCTGCCCCTGGCAATCGCTGGTCTTCCTCATTCAGAGACTTAGGGAGAGATCTGTGTCAGTTAGTGCTGCTGGCAGTGGAGTGGCCTGGGTCGGCCACATGGTGGACTACAGGAATGGCAGTGGGGGGCGGCAGTGGTGAAGGCTGCAGGGGGTCTTCTAGGGAAGTTTCTAGAAGAACTCTCTATATCCAGGGTGTATTTTAGGGGTAGTGGGGAATGAGGGGCAGAGGGAAGGAGGGCAGGCAGGTGTGGTTGCCCAGAGAGGCTGTCTGCCCAGCTCAGGGAGGCCCGGCCCTTACCCCTTGCCCAGGGAAAGCAGAGGGTGATGGGCCAAGGGTTTGGACCCCTGCCACCCTTGTGGGAAACCAGGGTGCGGTTTTTGGCTCCTGACTTCAACTTGGCCCAAACCTGGCTGTTGTGGCCATTTGGGGAGTGAACCAACAGATACATGATTTTTCTGTCTCTCTCAGATGCTCTCTGCCTTTCAAACCCAGTTTTAGAAAGCCAACTTGTCAGCTGGGATCTGCCCAAGGTGCCCTCTTTCTGAACTTGAGTGGGGACAAATGGGTTGGTGTTAAGGGGCCAGGAGGGAGGATATGCAAAGTGGGGAAGTGTGGGCAGGCCTATGTGGGGAGGCCAAGGGCAGCCAGGTACGAGGAGGTGGGCCCTCCTGGCAAACAGTAACCCTGGCAGGGAACAAGAGCCAGCAAGCCGAGAGGGACTGCACGGGGGAAGAGATGAGGATGTCAGCTGGGACTGCCTCCTGCGTGTCTAGAATTTTCTGATTGAGGTAGAAGTTGTTTCTGAAGTCAGTGCTTGGTTAAGAAAGTCATCTCTTTTTTTTTTTTTTTTTTAAAGATTTATTCATTTTATTACAGCCAGATATACACAGAGGAGAGACAGAGAGGAAGATCTTCCGTCCGATGATTCACTCCCCAAGTGAGCCGCAACGGGCCGATGCGCGCCGATCCGATGCCGGGAACCTGGAACCTCTTCCGGGTCTCCCACGCGGGTGCAGTGTCCCAATGCATTGGGCCATCCTCGACTGCTTTCCCAGGCCACAAGCAGGGAGCTGGATGGGAAGTGGAGCTGCCGGGATTAGAACCGGCGCCCATATGGGATCCCGGGGCTTTCAAGGCGAGGACTTTAGCCGCTAGGCCACGCCGCCGGGCCCAGAAAGTCATCTCTTGCCTGATGTGTGATTGCTGGTGGCCTTGCTGACAAACCTCTAACAGTGCCACAGCACGTGGGCAGAAGTCCCAGGAGACCGGGCTATCAGCTCCAGGGAGTTTCCAGGGAGACAAGATGGGGGGCAATAGGGGGATAGGATCAGGACAAGCTCAAGGAAGACTTCTTGGAGGAAGCAGGCCGAGATGGGAAGAGAGGGAGCGTTTTTGAGACCGTAAAAACCCTGCAAGGAAAGTCACTAAGAAGCAGCAGGTGCAGTGGGGACGTGGGGGAGGGCATTAGGAGAGAAGGGAAAGCTAAGGGCTTGGCACACAGAAGACACTTGACATATTTTGGAGGGAAAGATAGGAGGGCCAGAGGAAAGGAGGAAGGGGAGGGAGGGGTTAAGAGCTGTGCCCTCAGGGCAGGTCCTTAAACTCCCCCCATTCCACAGCCAGCTGGCCCCTCAGCGGACCCTGGCGCCTGGGCATCATCATAAGCCTGACGCTGGGACCTGGGAACGGGCAGGCAAGCTGACCCCATCCGCCTCTTCTGGGGTCCGCTCTCCCTCAGCCTCCAGTTGTCACTGGGCAGTGGCCACTGCTGCTCCCTGCTGGAACTGGTGTGTCTGTCCCCTCTCAGGTGACCGAGTGGCCAGTAACTCTTCCCCCATTTCCCTACCACCACCCAAGATGGCAGCTTGGTTGGACAGGAGGGCCTTTGTCTGGCCCTGACCCTGCTGGGAGGCCTGGCCTGAGTTTGCTCAGTGTTAACAATTAACCAGGTGTCCAGGGACAGGGCCCCTGTGGCCAGCTGGATGGAGGGCACACAGAGCTGGGGCCTTGGCCTCCCACGGCAGCAGGTTGGGCTCTCCTGGAGCAAGTGGCGGGGAAGATAGAGGCCACAAGCTTAGATGTCGGCCAGTGAGGTCCCCAGGCAGCAGCCCTTTCCCCCCGCCAGGGCTCCCTGAGCCTGGTATCAGAGAGCTACAGGCAGAATCCAGCCCATGGTGGCTGCCATCCTTGTAGGGGCCCCAAGGGGACAGCCAAGGGCAGGAGAAACTCCAATCCCTGACAAGAAAAAAAGCCAAGACAATAAGACCTAGAAGCCCAGGCATGAGTTCTAGGGGAGCGTCAACCCCAGCCCAAGCAGCCCATAGCTACAGACCTCTCCTTGAGTCCAGGTGAAGTGGCAGGGGGGGCATGCACCCAGCCCTGGCCTGCCCATCTCTGCACTGGGTAAGCATGGCATTTCCCACCCCAAAATCACATCATGGCGTTCCCAGCCAGAAGCAAGCTGGATGATCCAAAACACCATGTACTGGGCTGGGGAAGGACAGGATAAGGAGAGAGAGGAGAGAGACAGATGGTTTTCTGTTTGCACCAGCCTCTAGTGCCATGCTTGGTGCAATGATCAGCCTCTGGCTCCTTGGATCAGCCTCTGGGCACTTTGCAGATAAGGAAATTGAGGCACAAGTCATGTCTCTTGTGCCAGTGCCAGGGTGAGCAGTAACAGGGCAGAAGCAGCCTGCCTTCAGACGGCAACCTGTTCAACTGTGTAACCTGCTGGGGGCAGGGCAGACAGGGGTGTGGGAGCAGGAAAGGGGCGTCCACTGTAGGGGTGAGTCCTCCTGCTCAGGGGATGCCTGCTCAACTTCTTCCCGCAGCCTGACCTGAGCGCCTCCCCCCAGATCTTCATGGGGAAGGACTCTGTGTGCCAAGCCTCTGGCTGCAGACAACCGCATGTCCTGCCAGCCTCCCCGCCTCCCCCTCCTGCCCCTCCGGCTTCACCTGTGAGAAATCAATATTGATGTTTTATGACCCAGCAAAAGCACATGTTTCTCTTCTCCCATGCAGGGGTTATCTGGTCCCGAGGGTTAATCAGTGACAGGCTGGGGTGGGGGGAGGCTATGAGAAGAAAGAAGCTATTCATGCCAGGCCCTGCCCACTGCCTTGTCCCTCCCGTACCCCGCCCCGGCCTGCAGGTGGGGTGGGACATTTGGAGGGCTCAGGCTAGGCCAGGCCAGGCCCAAGTGGGTGTGTTTGGCAGGCTGAGCGGCTGGATGCATCCTGGAAGAGCCATTCTGGAGCAGTGCTGGTCTTGAGACCCGTGCAGGCAGGGCAGGTGCACTCTGCCCACAACTGCCAAAGCCCTACCTGGTCAGGGGAGGGGCAGTGGGAGGAGGCCACCTCTCAGAGCTGGTTGAGATGATGGGGGCAAGGGTGCTGGTACCCACTGTGTGGCTAAGCCCTCTTCTCACCTGGTATGTGGCTTTGGGCAGGTGGCATGGCCTCACCTCTCTTCCAGAGTGTTTTGGAGTACTGGATGAGATATGGGACCTGGAGAGGTGAGAAGCTCCAGGGGCCGTTTAACCTCCCAACAGGCTCTGCTTCCCACAGGACAACATAATCTGCTTTCCTCTTACTTGGGCAAACAGGGTGATGGGCTGTCAGGGATCAAAACCTGGAGGGCCGCTGACGCCCCTGCCCACTCGATGGGTAAGGTTGAGGGGAAGCAGAAGTCAACTTCTCCATGAATAAAGGAGTAGGAGGGGGCCGGCGCTGTGGCATAGTGGCTAAAGCTGATGCCTGTAGTACTGGTATTCCATGTGTGCACTGGCTGCTCCACTTCTGATCCAGCTCCCTGTTCATGTGCTTGGGAGAACAGCAAATGACCCAAGTGTTTGAGCGCCTGCACTCACGTGGTGGGGACAGGGTGGGAATTTCAGTGCCTGGAGGGATCGTGGTCGAGGGACCCATGACTGGGGGAGAAGAGGGAGGAATTTGGCCTTGGGGTTAAGGGAGAGGCCGGGAAAATGTGGTGTCAGTCAGAGAAGGAACCCAGAAGAAATTCCCAGTGAGAGATCCCCACGGTGGGGAAGCCACAGGGGACCTGAGCCCTTCCTCTCTTTGTGCTGTATCCACCCTCCCACCTCATCGCTGCCGAACTGGCCCCGGGCCCTCCACACACTAGGGCACTGATAGCTTGGCACGCTGGGAGGGGCCAAGGGGGAGATGGCACTGGCCTGGAGAGAGACTGGTCAGTGAGGACATGCAGGTCAGAGCTGGGTGCCGTGATGGCTCACTGAGTTAAGACCAAGAAAACACCCCCTCCGAAGGTCCCCAGGAATGTGGGGCCACCTAGTGACTCTTGAAAGCCAGAAATGCCTTAGAACACAAAGAAAGCCCCTTTCCAACACATGCTATGCCACATCAGGCTGAAGGTGGGGGTGGACTGTGGCTAATCACTAGAAAAACAGAAGATCGATATAGGAGGGGGACCCAAAAACTTCCTGGGAAGTTGACTCGGAAGGTAAGTTTCAGAGTAGGGATTGTGGGTCGTCGACTAAGCAGCTCTTTGGAACATCAGCATGCAATGCTGGAATGCAAGGTTAAACCCTGACTTTTCCACTCCCAATTCAGTTTCTTGCTGAGGTGCTGGCTCAACAATATGGGATGGAGTTGCAGGCTCACAGCTCATGGCTGGTTCAGCTCTAACTGCTTCAGCCATCTGTGGAGTGAATCAGCAGGTGGAAGATTGATATCTCTCCATCTTCTGTATTACTCTGCCTTTCAAGTAGGTGAAAATACATACATAATTAATAATACATTAATAAATAATATATAATAAATACATGAACATTTATTTTTAAGGAGGGGTGGGGAGAGAAGGAAAAGTTTATCTTGGTGCAAAACATGCTGAAATCCAAGCTCAATGTTCTTTATAACATGCATTTTCCTTTCTGCTTTTGGAAGATAGTCTGCTACCCTCTCCCACAGGTTAAGCCTATAAGGCAGTAAAAATGGTGAGATGCTGCCCTTGTCCTTTTCAAGGAGGTAGGCCCTGGCAGGAATGACTAAAGCCAGCCTGACTTCTTTGCTCCCTGCTCTTTTCACCCTTGGCAGCCCAGAGTCAAGACTGTAGTTCCTGGCCTCCCTTGCCACCGGGTGTAAGGACATAACTACATTTTAGCCAAAGGGAGGTTGTTGGAGTCCATGCAGCTGCTGTAACAGAGGAGCCAAGACTGAGTCATGTACGAGCAACAGGGAAGGTCCAAGGTCAAGGCCAAGGTGTTGGCGCATTGAGTGTATGTTGGGTGTAGAGGGGGAGTATGCTCTCCGCTTGGAGGACTGTGCCTTCCTGCCAAGTCCTCAGTTGGTAGAAGGGGGAAAAATGAGTCGGGAGAGTCCTGGGTGGCTCCTTTTGAGCTCCTTCCCAAGGGCATGACTCCCCTTCAGGGACCCTGTCCTTGTGGCTCAGTCACCTCCCAGAGGAACCACCTGTTGACCCCATCCTATCGGCAGTGGAGGGACACTCAGACGATGGGGCAGGTGAACGGGAGGGATGCACACAGCTTCAGGATTGCACTGTCCCTCTCCTCTTCCTGATTCACTGGAGTGAGGATGTTAGGGATGAACCATGTTGGACTCTGTGGCTGGTGGGAACATGGAATGAAAAAGCCCAGAACTCTTAGGACATCAACATGACAGAAGTGTCCCTCCACACTGCCACACATTCTGCTGTTGTGTTTAGTCTCCTGGTCATAGCTGCCACAACCTGTTCCACATCTACTTGGAACACCTGCAAGTGGGGAACTGCCATGAGAGGCACTCCTGTCCTTGGTCTCATCTTCAAGGGCACGTGGAGCAGACACAGAGTGTCATTTGGAATGTGGGTGACCCTTGCCTTGTCGTGGCAGATGATCCCATAGGGTGGTACTTTGGCAGGAAGACACGTGCCCTCTGAGGCCAAATGCTGGGACAACTTGAGAATTGCCGGGACTACTGACTACTTCCTGCTGCTGTCCACCAATTGCTAGAACAGAGAACTGAGTTCAGTGAGACCTGACCAGGGTGTCAACCCAGAGGGACAGGAAACACAACCTAGGTAAGCAAGCACCTCTGCCTGCAATCGAAGTTGGCCAAGAGTCTGGTGATTTGGACCCTCAAAGAGATGCAAAGGCCAAGGGTTTCTGTAGCCCAGGTGGCAGTAGTGGCCTCACTGGCTCTGCAAAACCAGCCTGGGTAGGAGGTCAGCACGCACACCTTGAGCCTTTCTCAGGCTTGCCCAGAGAAGAAGTCTCTGCCAGGCAGCCGTGGCTGGAAGCCTCTCCAGCAGCCAGGATCAGAGGAAGGGTGTTCCCTTTCCATCTAAGCCTATTGTCTCAGATGGCGTGGAGATAACAAGGCTTAGTCAGGGGTCTGGGCAGAGCACCTTAGCCAGTGAAAACAGAGCCAGAGTTATCAAGCCTACAAACTGTCAGGACAAGACATTTGGCTGGAGTCACCTGCACATGGCACTGATGAAAAACCGATGGTTTGGAAGTCTGAAAGAGGCATGAGATTCAACACTTACTGCAGATGCGGTTACGGCAAATAGGATGAACCTCCCAGAGGTCCAAGCAGGGTGGACAAATGGATGACTTCTAGAAGGCGGAGGATGAGGAGTCGCTATCATTTCTCATTGGCATGGTTTGGGAATTGCAATGGACCCGGATTGTTTGCATGGTTGTCATTGTTTTAGTCCCTGAATAAGTGTCCCATTTTCCTGGTGGTATTTATGTCCACCATCCCTGGGTGTTGAGGAGGGAGGAAATGACCTGCCTCTGAGTGTTGCCCTCCAGGCTATGGAGCAGGAAGGAGGTACTTGAAGTGGTTTCCAAAGGAAGGTGGTTGCCACTTGGGTGTTAAAAAGGATGATCACAGATAATTGGGAGACTCAGAGGGTAGACTGTAGCAGAGGTGGCTATCACGCTTCACCTGTTGAAGTTGTACAAACATCAGACTTTGAGTGAAGAATATGGACACCCTTGACAAAAGTGTATTTGCTGAGTGTATGTAGACATAATAAAGCTCTAATAAATAGAATATAAATAAGCTGATGATTCAAATTCTGGGTCATATTGTAAAAAGGCAGGGGCAGCTCACATCTCATCCCTCCTTTCTTGATGGCTGGAGGCAAGGTGTGTTGGAAAGCATTGCTGGACCACGCCTATGAGAGTGAAACCCTATGGATGGGAAAGAGAAAAGGAAAAAGGCCTTGGATCCCAAAATGAAAAATGAATCTTGAATGTAGATGCACACAGGAGGTGAGAGGGGAAGGCATACTTGACCACTGGACAGTTGGAGCCAAAGTTCGAAGTGGTGGGAACCTGTGATGATTGGAACATTTGTCCCACATCTCCCAAAGTCTCATGTCAGTGGTACTAAGGCAGCAGAAAAGTCTTCCAATGATGGTATCTCTGGGAGGTAGTAATCTTCGGGAAGTGATCAGCTTGGATTGGTTGTTAAGGGGAACCCATGAGATTGAACCATGGTGGTTTTGAATGAGAGAAATAGATATGTGTACACGCTGCCCCTTCCAAGATGATGTCTTGTGCCACCTTTACTCTGCCAACCAGAATGCCATTATCAAAGCCAAACCAGTTGGGTCCATTGATCTTGCACTGTGAACCTGTAGGCTCATGAGCCACTATAGACCTCTTTTCCTTATAAAGCTAACCTGCCTCATTACAGTGAGGAAAAGCTAACTGATCAGTGTGGGGGTCAGCCTTGTGGCAGAGCTGGTTAAACTGTATCCAGCATCCCATATTGCAAAGGAGACAGGTGCAATAGGTCGAATCCATCTTGAACATCACGTCAAAGAGTTTGGATTTTGCTACTTGGAACCACTGAGTGATTGTGGGACTGATTTTTAAAAATTTATGTCTGGTAATGGTGTATAGGATGGATATGAGAAGAGAAAGCCTGAAGGCCAAAAGAAGGAGCTCTATGCACGTAGGTCATGCTGGCTTGCCCTTACAAACTCTGTTATATTAGAGGATTATGTTCTTGGCCAAGGGTTGGGAACACAAATTTTTCTACTGACCACAAAATCAAACTGAAATAGTAAGAAAAGTATATTTATAATCTGTACATCACAATACTTTCAAAGTACTGTGTGAATTACGCAATAGGGCCACACAACACCTAACTGCAAAAATACGAATATAATACATAATAAAACAATGTCTTAGCTCTGTATTTCTAGCTTTTAGCAAATTCATTTTCATTATAAAAGAAGTTGATTTGATTTATTGAGGTATAATTGACCTATAGTAAGCTATATATATTTAAAGGATGAGCTGTGGTAAGCTTTACAAAAAAAGATTTATTTATTTGAAAGCAGAGTTCAGAGAGAGAAGGAGAGATCTTCTATCCACTGGCTCATTCTCCAAATGGCTACGATAGCTGGGGCTGGGCCAGCCAAAGCCAGGAGCCAGGAACTTCATCCAGGTTTCCCCCAGGGGTGCAGGGGCCCAAGCATTTGAGCCATGCTCTAATGCCTCACCAGGCCATTAGCAGGGAGCTGGATCAGAAGTGGAGCAGCTGACTTGAACTGGGGCATTCCTGAGGGATACTGGCATTGCAGCCAATGGCTTAAGCCGTTACTCCACAATCCTGACCTCTTGATAAGTCTTGATCTATCTCTGCAGTCTTGAATCTCACCACAGTCAAGAAGCATTGCCATTACCCTAAAAGTTTCTTCCTGCATCATCTTCTCTCCTTTCTGTCCTTATTTCTCTTAAAAAAAAATCACATACGTATTTGATTTCTTTCTTTTTTAGAGATTCATTTATTTATTTGAAAGGCATTGTAACATAGCAGGAGGAAGACACAGACTCTTCCATCCACTGATTCATTCCCAGTCATAATGGCTGAGACTAGGTGGCCCAAGCCACCTCTACTGACTATCCGGGCACGCCAGAGGGGAGGGGAGGTGACTCCAATGTGGAGAAGCCAGAGCCCAATATGGGATGCTGGATACAGTTTAACCAGCTCTGCCACAAGGCTGGCCCCCACACTGATCAGTTTTCTATTAGTGTAAATTAATTTAGAGTTAGGGGAGTTTATATAAATGAAATTACGCGGCATATGCCCCTTTGTCTTTTCAGCATAGTTATTTTGAAAATCGTGCATGTTTCAGCATGCACTAACGGTTCATTCCTTTAAAAGCTGAATAACATTCCACCATGTAGATGCAGCACTGTGCACCCGTTCATCCTGTTGATCTGGACTGCTTCCAGTTGTAAGCTATTACAAATAAAGCTGCTGAATAAGTCTTTGTATGGACTTAAGCCTCCATTTCTGTAGATAAATACCTTAGAGTGGAATGACTGAGTCACCCAGTAGGTGTAAGGGTATTTTTAATGAAATTGCCAAGAGCTTTCCCAGGTAGTTGGCGATCATAACCTTGCGGGTCCTCACTATGTGTGAGGATTCTGTTTCTTCCACATCCTCACCAACATTTGGTGTGGTCACCCTTTCTCATTCTCACTATTGTCACAGTGGTATCTCAAATCTGTATTTTTTTTAGGTTGTTCGTTCTCTGACTAGGTTTTAAGGGTTCTTTTTATACTCCAAATACAATACCTTGACCAAATGTACAATTTAAAAATATTTTCTACCATTATGTGGCTCCTTTTCATTGCATTGACAGTGTATATTAAGAGCAAAAGATTTGTTTTATTTTATTATTCTATTTAGTTGAAAGGCAGGGTTACAGAGAAAGGGAGAGGGAAAGACAGGCAGAGAGAAAGAGAGCAAGCAATCTTGCATCCGGTGCTCCCTGGGCCAAGCTGAGGTCAAGAGCAAGGAGTTTCTTCCAGGGCTCCCACATGGGAGCTGGGTCTAAATCATCTGAGCCATTTTTTGCTGATTTTACAGGTGCATTATCAGGGAACTGGAGAGGAAATAGTCCAATAGGGTCTTGAACCAGCATCCATATGGGATGCCAGCCTCTCTCGGGACTGTTTAACTCACTATGCCACAACACTGGCCCCATAAGAGAAGATGATTTTCATTTTACCAAAGCCCAGTTTACACTCTATTCTTTTGTTGTTGTTGTTATTGTTGCTAAGAAATTTTTGCATGATTCAGATATTTTCTTTTAGATGTTTTATAGCTCAAGATTTTAATCTAGACCTGTAGTCCATTAGGGGTTATATTCTATATATAGTGCCAAATACAATTTTCTGTTTTGCTTATGAATGTGTGACTGTTCCCTTATCAATTGCTGAAAAGATCGTTCTTTCTGCACTGCATTGCCTGGGTATCCTTGCTGGGAATCACCTGTCCACTTCAGTGTGTGTCTATTTCTGGACCTTCAGTTTTGCTTCAATGATCTGTCTTTACATCAGCATCATTTTGTCTTGATTACTGTAGCTTTATAATGAATTTTTCTATCAGATAATGTTTGTCTTTCAATATTATTCTTCAAAAAATTTTTAAAGATTTATTTATTTTTATTTGAAAGGCAGATTTACAGAGAAAAGGAGAGACAGAGAGAGAGAGAGCTGTTCCACTCACTAGTTCACTTCCCAAATAGCTGCAACAGCCGGAGCCAGGAGGCAATCTGGAGCTGATCTGGAGCCAGGAGGCAATCTGGAACCAGGAGCCAGTAGCCTCCTCCAGGTCTCCCACGTGGATGTGGGGTCCCAGGGCTTTGAGCCACCTGCTACTGCTTTCCCAGGCTGTAAGTGGGGGAACTGGAGAGGAAACGGGGCAGCAGGAACAGCAACCAGTGCCCATATGGGATGCCAGCATTTGCAGATGGAGGATTAGCTTTTGAGCCATCATGCCAGCTACCAGCCCCCTTCAAAAGGCTAGTCTTGATTCTTTGTATTTCCATAGGAATTATATAATCAGTTTTTCAATTTCTGTCTTCCAAAATGCCCCTTTTATTTTATGCATGGAGAACACAAGTGGAAAACTGAAATTCATAATAACCTTGGCACTCAGAGATGATGATAACCTTTGGGATGAGTTACTTCTAGGTATTCTCTGTGACTTAAAGCATCTGCTTTATTAACTAGTTATGTAGCACTTATGAGGTGATAAGCAGTGGTTTTTATATTAGGTTGATTAAATATAATTTACATGTGACAAAGTTCATCTTCTTCAAATTTACAGCTTAGTGAATTTTGACAAACATATACAGGTATACAAACACTATCACAATCGAGATACAGAAAATTTGCAGCACTCCAAGAAGTTCTTCCATGTCCTTTGATAGTCATTTTCCTTTTCCTGTCCCCAGTACTCAGTTATCTGATTTCAGTCCCTATACTTCTGCCTCTTTCTAGGATGACACCTAAATGGAATCACAGCATGTAACTGGCTTGATTGGCTTTCACTTGAATAATCGCTTGGAGATATATCTGTGTCATATATGAGGGCAGTGCATTCCTTTTCTTGGCTGAGTAGTATTCTATTGTATGGAAATACCAAAATTTCTTTATCCATACACTGCATGATGCACATTTTGATTACTTCTGGTTTGTGACAGTTATGAATAAAGAGATGCCACAAACATTTTATGTGGGCATTTTGTACACATGCATGTTCACTTCCCTGGCACAAATATGTAGAAGCTGGGATCACTGTATCATTTGACATATGAACATATAATTGTATAAGGAACTGCCCAATTGTTAATTTTTAAAATGTCTTGTAATTGTATTTCTGCTGTGTAGAGGTGATACCTCTGGTTTTATTTGAGTTTTCATAATAACTAAGCTAAGTATCTTAATGTCTTTCAACCTATGTATCTTGGGTGATTATCAATTCAAATTTTGTGCCTCTTTTTAATTTTTTAAAATTTATTGTCTGTTTTCATTTTATTTGAGAGAGAGAGAGGAGATTGAGATTTTTCATCCACAGCTTTACTGCCCAAAGGTCTGCAATAGTCAGAGCTGAAGCTGGGAACCTGGAATTCAATCTGGTCTTCTAAGTGGGTGGCAGGGACCCAAGTTGTTGTTGCCCCATCGACTGCTGCCTCCCAGAGTGTGTATCAGCAGGAAGACGGACTGAAAATACAGCAACTGTGACTCCAACCAGGAACTCTGATAGGGCACATGGGCTTCCTAAGTAGTCGTTTAACTCCTGTGCCAAATGCCCACCCCTTATACCTTCTTGCTATTGCTTTACAAAAGTTATTTATATGTATTCTAGAAAATACTGGTCTACATGCACTATAAATAGCAGCTAATGTAATCTCTTTAAAACCCTCTGATGACAGCACTTTTATTTTCCCTGACATTACAGAAGAAAAACACCAGTACAAGAAGGGTAGATTCTTAGCCTAAGTTTGCTAAATTTCCACAATGGACCCAGACAGCTCAAGAGGCTGTTACCTGTGATGAGAGACTGCTGGGAAGGAGCTGGGAAGGAGCTGGGAAGGAGCTGGGAAGGAACTGGGAAGGAGGGATGCCCCAAATACCCAGTGACACATGCAGAGAAGGAATGCCACATTGGATTGGCAGCATTCTCAAGCCCTCTGCAGAAGCTTCAAGAGAAAATTTGGGAGCTATCTGGGGGAAACTCTGGGACACCCTTGAGTGCTCTTGTTGAGAATTTGAAACAGGGCTATCCACTCTCTTCAAGATGCCAGGCTCTGAGCCTGAGGTTGGATTCATGTTCTCACGTATGAATGGGTGATGTCACTATAGCAGTCACTGCTACACGGAATGTATTTTATGGGCAGCTATAGCAAAGCCCAATAAACTGAAGTCCCTTTAGCGAGGACTCACTATAATTTAGATCACCCCTCTACTGTCAGGCAAGAACATAAGGGTGAGGGGACATGGGGTGTAGAATAGGGTTAAGAATGGGATTCAGAACCGGTGTGTGGAACCAGTGTCATGGCACAACCAGTCTAGCTGCCATTTGCAATGTCAGCAATGAGTGCCAGTTGGAATCCTACCTGCTCTACCTCTGATCCCTGTTGATCCCTGTGTCTGGGAAAGCTGTGGAAAATGGCCCCAGTGCTTGGGCTCCCACCAGCCATCTGAGGGATCCAAATGGAGCTCCAGGTTGCTGGCTTTGGCCTGGCCAGGGAAGCCATTGGGGAGTAAAGCAGTAGCTAGTAGATCTTGCTCTCTTTTGGTCTCCCTCTTTCTATCACTTTCAAGCTATTAAAAAAAAAAAAAGTGGGGGAGTGAATACTGCCTGGGGGCAGAATACTAAATAAAAGTTTATAAAAGCAAAAAAGAAAAACAACAAATAGTGGCAGATATGAGTGTAGCTCTTATGTTACGGGTTCTTACAACAAACTAAAATAGAACAAGAGATCACAAAGCAACTTTTGGAGGTGATGGATAGATAACATTTCCTGCCCTGATTGGGGTGTGGGTTTCATAGATGTACCCACATTGCAAACTCACTAAATTGGATTCATTAAATGTGTGTGGAGTTTTGTCCACTGATTATACCTCAGTAAAGTTGCTCTTAAACAAACAAGCAGAAAACGTGTGGGAGGCATGGAACCAGATGGCCTGAATTCAGATTCCCGCTCTTCCGTTGCCACCTCCGTGACTTGGGTGACCTCTCGGAGACTCAGGGCCCTCGTGTGTCAGCAAGGAAGAACAGCATTACTCCACCAGAGTGTCGCTGTGGTGATAGGGAATGACATGCGCAGTGCACTTAAAAGAGAGCGTGGCACGTGCTTAACGCTCTGCAAACATCAGCCGTTGATATTACTTACATTATTATTAGATCACAGGTGAGCCGTCTTGGATGTTTTGTTTACTCACAGAGCTGGGAAGGAGGGAGACTCCAAACACCTGGCTGCAGATGGTATTACTGCTTCCTGATTTCACCACCTGCTCCTCTGGAATGCCCTTGGAGATGCCACCGAGGATCCAGCTCCAAGAAAACCCTCAGGCTGAAAGCTACCATGTGATAGGTCAATCAGAGTTGGTAGGTGAGACAGCTTACCCCACAAGCAATAGAAATTTTGGCTCAAGGAGTGGGCATCTGGCATTGTGGGGTTAAGGCACTGTGTAGGGGACTGGTATTTTGGCATAATAGGTTAAGCTGCTCCTGCAACACTGGCATTCCATAGGGGTGTCAGTCGCAGTCTCGCGGGCTCTACTTCAGGTCCAGCTTCCTCATTATGTGCCTGGGAAAGCAGCAAGGGATGGCCTGAGTTCCTAGGCCCCTGCATCCACATGAGAGACCTAGATAAAACTACTGGCACCTGGTTTTAACTCGGCCCCACCCCAGCTGTTGCTGCCCCCTGTGGCATGACCCAGCCAATGGAAGAGCCCTTGCTGTCACTTCCATCCACCTCTGTAACTCTGCCTATCAAATAATTTTTTTTTAAATCAAATCTTTTTTAAAAGACCCGGCTTGAGACACTTGTGTCCTTCATCAGAGTGCCTGCCTCTAAGTCCTGACTCCCCTGCTGTTCCAACTTCCTGATGATGTGTGTCCTGGAAGGTAACAGTGATGCTTTAAATCCTGGATACCAGGCCTGGCAGACCCAGATGGAGTTTCAGGCTCCTGACTTAAACTGTGTTGGGAGTGAAGCAGAGGAGTTCGTCTACTTTTAAAAATACATACATTTTAAAAGAAAACCAAAAAGAAATTCTGACTTGTGTCAATTTAAATAATGAAGACATTTATTGTCTCATGTCACAGAGGCCAGAGTTGGACATACTCTGGCTGGGGGGTATCCACAGGTTTAGGGATATTTTAAGCTTCTTTTTTATTCAAATATTCACTGTTCTATCTTGGATGGGAAGCACTACATTCTACAAATATTATTTTGAACACTGGTGATACAACAATTTGGAAGTCTGGTTCAATGTATCCATTATAATCAATACTCTGAGACCCCACCAAACAATAGGAACAAATTATTGACTATGTTCATTAGTCACAACATTCATATTTCACCCACTAATTAAACAATTGAATTGACGTTTAGCTAATAAATGTTTACCTCTCTTGATGTCAAACAGTTGTTCTTGCAAAACAACTGAAAACTTTTATGTCTATGATTTTAACAAAGTCATTCAAAACAATCTTAAAGAAGTGGCCATTTGGCCCAGCCATGGAGTACCTGGATTCTCCATGGGGCCCCAGCTCCTAACTCCAACTTTGTGCTGCTGCAGTCCCTGGGAGGCAGCTAGTGGTGGCTCAAGTGACTGAATGCCCACCATCCATGTGGGACTGTGTTCCTGAAGCTTCCGGCTGGCTCAGCCCCAGCCATTGTGAACACAGGGGAGTGAGTCCGAAACAGAGTTCTCAGTCTCTCTGCCACTCAAGCAAATAAAAATTCTCTGAAACTTCTTGTTCAGGAAAGTTTCGGAGCTCTCTCTCTCTTTCTCTCTCTCTCTATATACACACACATACACATGTATGACGGCAGCTTAGCCAGGTGTTATATATATATATTATAATGATGCCATGTTTTCAGTAAGTAACATCACAACGTAGTTTTGGGCCATCCATTCACTTTCTGACAGAAACATTCCAAATATCCATTGTCAAACGCTTTCTCTCCAGCATATATTTCATATGAAAAAGCCTGTTTTTCTCTCTTCCCTATGCTCAACGTGTCTCTCAAAACTTGATACGACCAGTTGTTTTTGTCTGAAACAGTCACTAATAGTCACTTGTCATTGAAAAGGTCCTTGATGGTGATCTTTCTGTTAAGGAGAAAAGCACACATAATTTGTCCTTAAATGCAAGAGAACTCATCCCTTAAGAAAGAGTTTCCCATGGTGCTCCTCATTCTGTGAAGTATGCACATCTTCTTTTTACAGTACTGCATTTAGGAAGCTGAACATTCTGGTGACATGCTGCATGCCCAGGGAACCAGCGATGCTATTGTCTGAAAGTCAGCGAGAGGGCGAAGATCTTCCCGGACACACCACATTCCCAGAATTCCTAGGGAACCTTCCGGAACTCAGGACCAGCTGTACCTGGGACTAAGGGAGGTCATGGTGTCTATTAGATGTTTGCTAAGTCGTTCTTAAATTCCACATTAAAAAGAAAAATGCCCGACTCAGAGTCTTCTGATGTCACACCCTGTATTCCACTTGGGGACGAGCCAAGGCAAGCCCTTCTATGGGGTGAGCAGCCCCTCCTGTCTACTGGGGCCCGGGGTGGGAGAGTAATCTCTTTCCCTCCTTATCAGAAGGAAAATGCAGGCTCCAGGGCTCCTCAGCTCCCATCCCACCCTCTGTAAGGGGTAAGGGGTATCTCTCCCTTGACCCTGCCTACATGGTGGGCTCCTCTGGGTTCCAGCAGGTGGGAGGCAGGGCAGACAACTGCTCAGGCAGGTGCTATTCCTAGGAGCCCTTCACCTACCCTGTACACCCTTAAGGGGCCAGAGAGCAGCTTGGGAGTTCAGGGTAAGGAGTGAAGTCCCACTGTGTGGCTGGTGGTCCTGAGTCTGGGTCATCCTGGAAGTCAGGGCTCAGCAGACAGCCTCTGCTTCTGCTCCTCCCAGCTCTGCAGCACTCGGCACTGGGAAGGTCTTCTGTAAATATTTGTCGGATTTACCTAGGTGGAGCTGAAATCTCATTTCCTGATTCTGGGAGGGTTGGGAGCATGGGCTGGGCCAGCTGAGCTCTGATTGGTTTGGGGTTGGGCAGGGAGGGATGGAGTTGAGGTCTCGGGTGTTATTCTGAACCTGGATGAGGTTCGGACTGATGTTGACCTTTGTCTGCTGCTATGTCTTTCCAAAGGTCCTGAACCAGAGGAGGGTCCCTCCTGGACCAGCAAGCAGTGAAGCAGCTGAGGAAAAATCAAGGGATAAGTAGGGATCAAGTGAAGGTGGCCGTCAAGGCCAAGGCCCCTGAGGAGCGGCTATTCATTCTGCCTTGCTCCTGACACCTGTATCCAGGAAGAAGGCAGCGCTTGCATCTCTAGGGACAGAGATTTTTTTTCCCCAAGGAAGCTTGATGGCCAGTCCTGCTCTCTCTGGCTGACTCTTATCCCCTTATGTTCAGATACCTTCTATTTGAGGGCACACAGACTCACATGTATGTGTAAGGGCAGAGTCCCCAGGCCAGCCCCAGGCACTCCTGTGTCACTAGACACAGACCTAGGGTAACACGCACCATGTCCTGGTTCCTGCCATCTCTCAGGTGCAGAGAGCTGGCCCGAAGGTCCCACTGGGAGGGCACATGAAACATTCGGGGTCCCCAGGCTGCCATCCACCACAGGCAGAGCCACACACAGCTGCTGTCAAGACACAGGCTCCCATTGTGCAGCCAGGCCCTGTGGGGACAATGGGTGCCTGTTTGCTTCCAGAGCACGACACCATCTCTCTGCTAATTGCACACCCCAGCAGCCTAGGGCCTGGCAGCCCAGCCACCTGTCCCCGGGGGCTTGGGGAAACCCCCTGCTGGCCTTGTTTGGGTGAGCAGCTCTAGGGGAACCCCAGTCTGATGGGGGATGTGAGAGTCTGACCCTTAGAGACCCCTTCGGGAATCAGTGGCCTCCTGGGCTCTCTAGATGGGACGGGTGATTGGGGGTTGCACTTACAGGGCCTACTGGACCTCAAGTCAGCCGCAGACCTGGGGAAGTCCTGCACTGGGGACAGCTGGGCCCTTCCAGGAGATCTCAGCTGCCTGGGCTGCCCCCACAGGAGGAGCACTTCCATTTCTCGTTGCATCAGAACATGGCCTCTCTGGGATGGTGGGGCTGAATTTTGACCACTCCAAATGCTCCCTGGCCTAAGCCACTATCCCCATCACATCCTCTGCTTCTTGTTTTGTTGTTGTTTAAGATTTATTTATTTAATTGAAAGGAAGAGCTAGAAGGGGGAAGGGGGCAAGAGAAAGAAACAGGTCTTTCTATCTACCGGTTCAGTCCCCTTAACAGATGCAATGGGTGGAGCTGGACCAGGCCAAAGACAGGATCTCCCACATGGATGCAGAAGTCCAAACATTTGGACCCTCTTCACTGCTTTCCCAGGCACATTAGCAGGGAGCTGGATCATAAGTGAAACAGTTAGGATTCAAACCAGCACCCGTATGGGGTACCCAGCGATGAAGGTGGCAGCTTTGCCTGCTATACCACAATGCCGGCCCCACACCCTCCATTTCTATTTTGACAATTTCACTACCTTTTTGGCTTTGGATATCACCTCCTTCTGCAATGGGTTCAATGATTCAACCTCGGGGGTTATTAACGGAGAGCTTATTACACGCTGCTGTGAGCATGCAGGTACTCATGTCATGTCCTGTGTCTTCACTGCGTGAGCCTTTTGTTCCAGGACAACTGGATTATTCTGGCTTTCTTTCTCATAGCCGCCTCCTCCTTTCTCTGTGCTGTTGCTCATTCGTGTCTTAATCAATGCTGTGAGCATTTATTGGCCATTGAGCAGGGAGAAAGCGCACTGCAGTATTTTTATCCATTACCGCTGTTATTCACTTCAGGGGCTGTAGACTTTATGCCTGCCCTTGGGGAGATCCCAGTCTGGTGGGGAAGCTGACAGTAAGGACATGGGGAACTTTAGCGTATCCCGGGAGCTCAGAGAAGTAGAAGTAAACCTGGCTTTGGGAGGTCAAAGGAAGCTTCCTGAAAGACATCAATGTGTTAAGTCTTTAAAATGAGGTGAGGTCGGGCCCGGCAGCGTGGCCTAGCGGCTGAAGTCCTCGCCTTGAACGCCCCGGGATCCCATATGGGCGCCGGTTCTGGTACCGGCAGCTCCACTTCCCATCCAGCTCCCTGCTTGTGGCCTGGGAAAGCAGTCGAGGACGGCCCAAGGATTTGGGACCCTGCACCCGCGTGAGAGACCCAGAAGAGGTTCCTGGTTCCCGGCATCGGATCGGCGTGCATCGGCCCGTTGCGGCTCACTTGGGGAGTGAATCCTCGGACGGAGGATCTTCCTCTCTGTCTCTCCTCCTCTGTGTATATCTGACTGTAGTAAAAATGAATGAATCTTAAAAAAAAAAAATGAGGTGAGGTGATTGCCACAGTGAGCGCTGGAATGGGGGAACATGGCACACTTCTGCACTTGGGCGCTCAAAGCCCCCTTCACTGGTTGCCTGCTGGGCAAGCTCAGGTCGTGCAGGACCAAAGGGAGTTAGAGGAGTCACAGTCCAGGCTCAGGCGCCTGAGCGATAGCACTGCAGGAAGAAAGGGAACAGAAGCTGGGTACCTTCTGTCTGACTTCTATGGAAGGCTGAGGCAGAGAAGCTGCCATGATTGTGGGCAGAACATCTGTTGCCCAGAAGTGACAGGTGTCACCTTGGCCTTGTACTGGGATAATCAGTCAGCCCCTCCACTTCCCGCCCTCCAACATCCCTGCTTCCACTAGATGGTCTCTAGTGGAGACCCAGCTAGACAGCCTGTGGCTGGATGTGGGCAGAAGGGATGGCTAGTACAGACCAGTGTATCTGTCCACAAGCAGCAGACACGAGCGAATGTAGCATAAAGACTGAGCGCTTGTGTGCATGGCTCTTGTCATTACTTCACTGGTTAGGGTTGCCAAGGCAAGGACTGCAAAGAAGGATGTAGACACGGACATGAGAAGGCCTGAGTCTGAATCTTAACTTTACATGAGAATTTCAAACAGTTCATTAAGAAATGCATATCCTCTTTTAATTTCATTTTCTCATAAACTTTGTTTAAAGATTCATTTTATTTTTTTATTGAAAAGTCAGATTTACAAAGAGAAGGAGAGACAGAGAGAAAGATCTTCCGTCCACCGGTTCACTCCCCCAAGTAGCCACAACGGCTAGAGTTGAGCCAACCCAAAGCCAGGAATCAGGAGCTTCTTTCAGGTCTCCCACTTGGGTGCAGTGTCCCGAGGCTTTGGGCCATCCTCCTCTGCTTTCCCAAGCCACAAGTAGGGAGCTGGATGGGAAGTAGAGTAGCCAGGACACGAACTGGTGCCTATATGGAATCCCAGCAGATATAAGGCAAGGATTTAGCCACTGGGCTATTGTGCTGGGCCCCATAAACTTTTTTAAGTACCCTCATATTACTTACTAGTTAGAGAATTTCCAGAGTCACATAACTCAGTTTCCCCCTTTGTAAAACAAGAAAAAATTTCCCCCAAATCTAACCTTAACATAAACAGATAGGCAAACAAATGGGGCTAATGCTAGTTTTTCAGGGTCCTTCTAAAGGTTATATGAAACTATGCATATAAAATAACAAACACATAGGCTCCATAAAACTATATTCTCCTTCTCTCCAAATATGGTGCCTGTTATGCCTTCATCAGTACCGCATAATGATAGCAAGCTGAACAGCATTCCTGTGATGTGAATCAACCAGTTAAGATGTTTTAAGGAGAGGCCAGTGTTGTGGTGCAGTGGGTTAAGTCACCGTTTGTAACACTGGCATCCAATGTTGGAGTGCCAGTTCAAGTCCTGAGTGCTCTGCGTCTGATCCAGTCCCCTGTGAATGTGCCTGGGGAAGCACTGGAAGATGCCTCAAGGATTTCGGCCCCCGCCACTCTCTTGGGAGACCAGGATAGAATTCCTGGCTGTAGTTTGGCCTGGCCCTGCTGTTGCAGCCATTTGGGGGGATAAGGGGTGAATCGATGGATAGAATCTTTCTCTCTTTCAAATAAGTAAATAAATTTCATTTTAAAAAATAAGGCGTTTGTAGTTCAGAGGCAGAAGGTTGTATGACTTTGCTACCCTGGTGTGCTTTATCTACAATTACATTTTTTTTTTAAACTAAGAAGCATTGACTTATTATCCACCAAGGATTAAAACTGAAATAAATCCAAATGCTTGAGTGTGGTCTTTTCATCAGTAAATCTCTCCTGATATTAATGACTGCAAAAGCAAATTCTTTCCTTGTTCTGGCTTACAGATGTCTCCAGGCCCCTTGCTCGGAGCTGCTGCTGAGTAATGGACAGCTCTAACTGCCCCAAGGAAAGGACTGTGTCCACAAGTCTGTTGTGCCAGCCCCAAGAAAGACCTTGGACTGTCTGGTGCGTTACTCTCTCTTCCTTGTGCTTCACACACTGGCACTAAATATTGGTGACCCTCCAAAGTTCAGTCCTGATGCCCCAACTTCCTCTGTGGCTATACTTGGAGGTTCTGCCTTTGAGGAAGTGATTAAGGTGAGGTGAGACTGTAAGGGTAGGGCCTGGACCCCATAGGACTGATGTCTTTTTTTTTTTTTAAGATTTGTTTATTTTTATTGAAAAGTCAGATTTTACAGAGAGGAAGATCTTCTGTCCATTGGTTCACCCCTCCGAGCATCTGCAATGGCCGGAGCTAAACTGATGCAAAGCCAGGAGCCAGGAGCTTCTTCCTGGGTCTCCCATGCGAGTGCAAGGTCCCAAGGCTTTGGGCCATCCTTGACTGCTTTCCCACGCCACAGGCAGGGAGCTTGATGGAAAGCAGAGTAGCCAGGACACGAATCCGTGCCCATGCGGGATCCCAGTGCAAGGTGAGGATTCAGCCACAAGGCCATTGCGCCGGGCCCAGGATTTGTGTCTTTAGAAGAAAGAGCGTCATGAGAAATCTCCTACTGCCTGCAGGGGCAGCCATGTGAGGAGGCAGCTGGAAGGCTGTCGCCAGCACCCCAGGAGGAGAGCCCTGCCCCAGGGGACAAGTCTGCTTCCCCCTTGGGCTTGTACTTGCACACCCCAGAATTGTGCAGTATAATCCTCCCGGTCTAAGAATGTTCAGTCTCTCTTTTTCTCCCAATCCCCACCTACCCTGGGCAGCTCTGTGGCAGACTCGGGCAGTGCATAACACTGGACATGAGCTTACTCCACAGCCTCTCTAATCTGCGGGCTTCCCCAGCAACCAGCATGTGTGACAACCACTCCCTCTCCTCTTCGTCAGCATTGAATCTTTGAGGCACGGGCGGCTCCTTACCTCTCTGCCTTTGCTGCAGTAGATTCTACACACCACGTATTCTATCGACTCTTCCTTGATGTGATCTGCCCTGCTCTCTGCTTCCATAAGTGTATCTGAAGTACAGCTCACAGGGTACAACAGACCTCTGCAATGGTTGTTACACCCACAGCACTGACATGCTCACCCCAAAACCTCAGCCCTCACAGTGAAGTGACTGGGTAGGAGTGTGTGTGATGTTCCCCATCCCACCTGGACTCCCGTTCTTATTCTCCCGTAACTGACCAGAGAGACAGACAGAGAGTTCTTATTCTCAAATTCACTGCCCAGTTGCCCAGCAGGGGCTAGGCCAAGGTGAAACCAAGCAACGCACAATTCAATCCAAGTTTCCCATGCAGGTGGCCAAGACGCAAGCGCTTGAGCCATCAGCTGCTGCTGCTTCCCAGGGTGGACCTTAGCAGGAAGCTGGCTTAGAAGCCGAGCTGGGATTCAACTCGAGGCACTCTGATATGGGATGCAGGCATCCAAGGGGATGTTGCACTAACACCTGCCCCCACCCCAATGAACTGAAGCTCCTTGCCTGGAATTGGCCAGTAGGGAAAGAGCTGGAATTCACACCAGAGCCTCTTAGTGATAATCTGCATTTCTCCCTCAGCCCCTAATTCAGCTCCAGCCCTCGCTGCATTACCTAACTGTTGCTCCCCTACATCCTATCCCCCTTCCCTCCATCTGAGCCACCCTGTGTACTTGCAGGTGCTGAATTTCAGCAGGTTCATTCCACTAGGACATCAGCAGTACCTACAACTGAACCTAGGCATGTGGATTTCCGTTTCTATTCAGCTCAAGAAGTGAGCTTTTCTTAAGCCCTGGGATGTAGGAATTGTGCCTGGCTCTTGCCACCATGCCATGATAACGTACATTGGGTGGGGGCTAGGAGGAGGGTACCACAGAGCTTCCTGCCTGTCGTTGGATATTCCCGGCTGTCCTAAAACAGCTTCTGACTGCTTGCTGCAAAAATTCTAGTCAGGCTAGTCTAGTACCTTTGACCTCTGCCCCTGCTGCCGGAACTAACTTTTGCCTTGCTTGCTAATTTTTTTCCCTTTTTTCCCCCTAAATCAACATTGGCTGTGCTAGCTCTCTTCCCCCCACCCAACTCCCTGATAAGGATGGGGTAACAGCATCTGTAAGAACTTGGGGTGTACTTTTCTTGCCTTGTCAAAACAGCAACTCCTATCTGACTGGTGATGGGCTGGGAGCCAGACCTCAACAATGGAGGCCTTGTGAGGCGGCCCTGGGGGTGAAGTGGGAGCCCACGATTTAGCACACACACAACCCTTCCTGGTGCAACCTTCTTATCTCCTGCCACTGAGCACTTGCCAGTGCTGTGGCTGTAACCCAACCCCCTGTAATTGCATGTCCCCGATAGAGCATTCCTAGGCCTGGACCCTGGTTAAACATTGACTTAGGGTGCTGGGGATGGAGTTGGTCACCACCAGCCTGGGGTGCTCCTGGCTGGGTGTCTGCCTCTCCCCTCCCAGCTGACAAAGCCACACCAGAAAATAGGTGGTTTGGTTGCACGCCTATGGGTTGATATGATGGAAGAGCCCCTAGCCTGCTCACCAAGAGCAATTGCTTTCCTGTCACTGGCCCTCTGCCTACCTCCTGCTCTCAGTAGTCCAGTGCCTGGCTCTGGACTTCTCCAATATTCTCCATGGCTTCTCCTCTTCATCTCCCATCTTCCTGCTTCTCTCAGGTCATTTTCTACAAAGGGACTCAGCTGTACCCAGAGAGGCACGTTCTGCACTCTTGTCTGGGACCTGTCTGCTCTAACCTTAGGGAAGCTGCAGGTGCAACAAGGGGACCTGGACCTCTCTTTGATGGGCCCCGGGGTCAGCACACCTAGGCTGGCAGGGCAGCCCCCATCTTTTGGGAGACTGTGGAGGGGAGCTCCTGGCTCTTCCCACATCTCTGTCCCAAGAGCCTCTTTGTTCTTGCTCCTATTGTCTGACACACAGACAGGCCTGGTGATGTCCCTGTGAGAGCAGCACAATGGGAACAATCCAGTGTTAAATAGAATGCTGAGAATGCCAAGACCACTGAACCACTGTAGCCCACCCACTTATGTGATAGGAAAATGAACTTCTCTCTCGTGCAGGCCCGTGTAGTTTGAGATCTTTTCATGGGAACAGTCTTCAGTGATATTCTGATTAACACAGGAACCGATGGCTGCAAATAGAGGGTGGGTGAGGTGAAACATTCAATACAAGGCCCTGGGGCTCCTGTCACCCAGCGGGCAGATATTTGGGGTTGAGAAGCTGGTGACCTACGCTATGCGAAAGTTTGGGTACTACTCTCTCCTATGGTATCTTGGACGGCAGTCACAGGCCTACTGAACCCTGGTTCTAGCGCATGAAAGATCCATTTGTTGGTGAGTATTGGCTTCTTTTCATGCTTGGTGAAAGCCCCTATAAAAGAGAAATTCAAATAGAGCCAGCAGTGTTCGAGCGGAGGTGAAAGTGCACGCTGATGGGGATGCTTTCCGCTGTGCCCGTCATCCACAGGGACTGGGAGACTGGTGTCTGCAGCTGCAGCTTGTGCTCCAGAGGTTCTGACAAGGCAGCTTCACCAGCGCTTCAGGCTGGGGCCCCAAATCTTCCCCCACTATCCCCACTTAAGATTTCTCTAGGGGGCCCAGCATGATAGTTCAATGGTTAAATCCTTACCTTACAAGTGCAAGGACCCATATAAGCACCGGTTCGAGTCCCAACTACTCCACTTCTCATCTAGTTCTCTGCTTGTGTCCTGGGAAAGCAGTCGACGATGGCCTGAAGACCCTGTACTTGCATAGGAGACCAGAAGAAGTTCCTGACTCATGGCTTCAGATTGGCTCAACTCCAGCTTTTGCAGTCCTCTGGGGAATGAATCAGCAGATGGAGGATCTTTCTCTCAGTTTCTCCTTCTCTCCATAAATCTAATCTGCCTTTCCAATAAAAATAAATAAATATGGGCCCGGTGCGGTAGCCTAGTGGCCAAAGTTCTCATCTTGCATGCGCCAGAATCCCATATGGGTGCCATTTCTAATCCTGACAGCTCCACTTCCCATCCAGCTCCCTGCCTGTGGCCTGGGAAAGCAGTCGAGGATGGGCCAAGGCCTTGGGACCCTGCACTAGTGTGGGAGACCTGGAGGAGGCTCCCGGTTCCTGGCTTTGGATCGGCTCAGCTCTGGCTACTGTGGCCACTTGGGGAGTTAATCAGCAAACAGAAGATCTTTCTCTTCGTCGCTCCTCCTTTTTGTATATCTGACTTTTCAATTAAAAAAATAAATATTATAAATAAATAAATCTTAAAAAAAAAAAAAAAAAAGAGTTCTCTGAGAGATGACGGGAGTTAGCCCACAATCCTAGGACAGATTAAGGGTGTTGCTGCTTTACCCAAACCTACTACATTCTGGCCATCAGCAGTGAGTAAAGGAGGGTAGGAACGGTGGCAGGGTGTGGAGAATGCACAAGCCAGTAAGCGATCTGTGTATTTGTCATCAGGCTTAAGAACTGTGCATGGAAGAGCTTCACGTGTTGATTGGATGTTGGTATCTTTTCTTCAGAGAAGTGTCTTCAAATCTTTTGCACATTAAAAAAAAAAAAGGAGGAGTCGTCTTCTTATTGTTGAGGTTTAAAATTTCTTCGTATATTCTAGATACAAATTCTTTATCAGACACAGGATTTGCAAATAGTTCCTATCACTCATTGAGTCATTTTTCACTTTCTTCACGGTGTTCTTTGAAGCGCAAAGATTTATGACTCTGACAAAATCCAGTTTGACTGTTTTTTTCATTTTGTTTGTGCTTTTGAAGTTATATCTGAGAAACCAATGTCTAATCCTAGGTCCTAAAGTTTTATGATTTTAGCCTCATTACTTAGAGTTCATTTTGTATGTGGTATGAGATAGGGATCCAGTTACATTCTTTTTAAAAACTATGCTTATACTTTTTATAATAAATTTATTTTTGATGATATTTACATCGTTAAGGATGCATGCCCATGTGGACCACTGGTTAGGGTGGGGAGGGCCAAGGAATGGGGGAAGCTGTTTCCAATCTCTTTTTTTTTTCAAGTGTCTAGGGAAAAAGGGGAGAGAAGGGGAGAGGGCCATTCCCAGCAGCCCAACTATCAGGATGCGGAACAGAAGAGAGTATGGCCACCCAACATCACCCCAGAATCCCTGATGAGGAGCATATTCTGAGAGTACTGCTTAAGTAATTTCAATAGTTCTGAGATGCCGTTGATTTTGATGCTCTAAGGTTGAGGAAATCCTTCCAAGATCCATTGGTTGACACAGTCCACATTAGAGTATCCACTCACCCAGATACTTGCTGTCAAAGCTTGGCCAGGAGAGCTGTCCAATTTGTTCTGCCCTCCATGGTACTAGACGTCTCTTCACGCCTCAATGAGGTAGTTGTCATGCCCTCTATGTGCATCTGGGCATGCCATGTACTATACAGGCTTCAACAACCGAGGAAGCCAAGTTCTGAAACATGTATTCCACAGTCAGACCACAGATCCTGTAATTTTCCCTGTAGATGGAGTTTGGGGTCCAGTGGCCCAGACCCTGTCTGGTTAGTGTGCTGGTGCCTGCCCCCTAAATATCTTGAAAAAAAAAAAGCACCGATGTAGGCACAATGGTATAGTTAACACGAAGGCATTAACCAGGCCCATAATGCCCACCAGCTATTAGCTGCTTTTCTCCCATCAGTGTGACACTTGCCCACAATCCACCTAGGCAGTTGCCTACAGCTGGGGTCAGTTATGTACTTTTGAAGGTAGAAATCATTGGCCCCAGCAGTGTGCACTAGAGGGCTGTTTTACTCTCACTGCATCATATCTGGTAACTTTGTGAAAATCATTTGGCCATATATGAAGACACATCAGAACTTTTGTGGAAAAATGGAAATGAAAGAGCTTATTTTGATGGCAAAAGAATCCAAAATCCATGCAGTGGTTTCAGGAACTTTTTGAAGACTCTGCATGCATGAGAGTTTATTTCTAAGCTCGGTTCTATTCCACTGATTTATGTGGCTATGTTTTTAATACACATATATATTTTTTAAATGTATTGGAAAGGCAGAATGATAAGGAGAGAGGGAAAGAAAGAGAAAGAGATCTTCTCTGAGTTGGTTCACTCTCCAAATGGCTGCTAGGACTAGGGCGGGCCAGGCTCAAACCAAGAGCCAGGAATTCTAACTAGATCTCCCGTGTGGTGGCAGGAGTCTAAGTATCTTCTGCTTCTTTCCCAGATGCAATGGTGGGGAGCTGGGTGGAACTGGCACTTCGTGGCTTAACCTGCTGTGCCACAACGCTGGCTCCCTACATTCATATGTGGATGTCAGTATAATTGTCTTGATGATTACAGCTTGGTAAGATGTTTTTTGAAACAGCAACTTGTCAATCTTTCTTCTTTGTCTTTCATTTTCAAAATTATCTTGGCTCTTCTGGGTCATTTGCAATTCCATTTCAGGATCAGCTTTCAATCTTTCAATAACACACACACACACATACACACACACACAGGCAGCTGGATTTTGATAACTGTCGTAAGTCTGTAAGACATTTTCAAGGGTACTGCCATGTTAACAGCATTAAAGTCTTTTCATCCTTGAACACAAGCTCTCTTTCCATTACTTGGTCTTCTGTACTTTCTTCTAATGACGTGTTGTAGTTTCAACGGACAAGTCCTAAACTTCTCTGTCAAATTTATTCCTATGTGTTTTATTCCTTTCAGGATGATATTAAGTGAATTTTAAGTGCAAACTTTGTGTTGTTAAGGTTTTGATGGAGATTAATTGAAACAAGTCTTGTAAGCCTAGCCTGCAAACTTGTGGGACTGCTGGCTCCTAGAGTGAGTTCTGAGTCTCTGAACCTGCGCCAGGAGAAAGCAAGTTGGGGAAGCTGCCTTGATTCCTCCTTCCAAGGGCCTCTCCTGACGTGGCCCTGAGGGACTGCCCAGAAGACAGAGCTAGGGGCCACAGAGCATGATGGCTAAAGGACATGCTTCCTAGGAGTCAGTACCAATGGATTTGATCCCACTGGGAGACTGGGAACCTCTGGAATTCATGCCCAGTGGGATCTACCAGTGGCTACATGCTTCCTATTCTTCACTTTTCAAATGGTTGCTTCAATGGTGGTTGTCTATTCCTACTGCCTATTGTATAATGTGTGTATACATGTGTGTTGCTAGTTGGTGCAGGGGTCAAATAGATGCCTTGCCTTGTAGCTTGTATGTTACTGGACCAATAACTGAACCTCACATCAAGATCAGACCCTACTTTGAGCTGGTTATAGTAATGGGTAGAACCTTGTGGGTTCTGGGTTTGGAAAGGGGAGCAGCATTTCCGTATTTAGGAAGAGCATTTGTATCGATTTGAGTGGCCAAAGGTGCAGACTGCAGCAGAGTAAATCACTGGGCTTTCCTCCATATACATTCTCTCCTTCCAGAGTGATGGTGGAATGTTTAACTGGACACATGACTACCCAGATAAAGACCATCTTCTAACTACATGCAGGAGGCTGAGGCAATGGAGTTTGAGTGGATGTGACACACGTTAACTTCTAGGCCATGCCCTCCTAAGCCAGCAAGCACATCTTTTCCATTTCCCTTTCCATCTGGTTGGGATAAAATGTGTAGAAATAAATTTGACAAAGAAGATTAGGACTGGCCTGTTGAAACTACAACACGTCATTAAAAAAACAACAGCAACGACAACTTTGGCAGTAACTGGAACTTGCACTTTGGAGGGCAGAGCAGCACTAAGAAGCAGCTAACACACCACTACCTTCCTGGACACTTCCCACAAGGGTTAACCTTCTACTTGCCCAGGGCACTGCCCTTGGGGATCGCTTTGTTACTGCGGCCTAACTTTTATCCTAACTAATAAATCCTTGTTTGCTTTTAAGGTGGGAAAGACTAGAGCCCGATTGTGTGCTAGGGGATGTGATCCATTAGAGAGGGAGGGATTGGTGATGAAAGAAAGCAAGAGGATAAATGAAAGAACAAAGCCCTTGAAATCTTGGGAAGCAATCCAGAGTCGGAGTGAGGGGATTTGTTTGTGACTGAGAAAGCAGGGCACCTTCTGCGTTGTGATGGAAGGAGTAAGACCAGACCAGTGCTGATGACTCCACATGGGGCTAGGAAGTGGGTTCAATACATTTGCAGGAGAGTAATACAACAACCCTCAAATTCTTTATCTCATTGGACCCTCACACTCACTCCCTCAACAACATTGGTCCCTGCCTGGTTTCTGAGACGGTTGCATGGGGGGATACGTCAGGTGCTAGACAAGAAGGAAACACTCCAATTAGAGAGTGAAGAATTTGACCCCAGAGCAAGAGCTCCAGGGTGGGGTTGGCATTGGGTACAGCCACTGAGATGCCATCTGGGAAACCCACGTCCTTCATCAGGAGGCCTGAGTTTGAGTCCTGGCTCTGTTTCCAATCCCAATGTACACCTGCTAATGAGGCAGCAGGTGATGGTTCAAGTACTTAGGTCCTTGCCACCTTCATAAGACACCCCAGGACTGAGTCCTGAGCTTTCAGCCCTGACTGTTACAGGTTTGGGGGAGTGAATGGAAAAAAAAATCTCTATCTCCAATCTCCCTTTCTTAAAAAAAAAAAAAGAAAGAAAGAAAGAAAGGAAAAGAAAACAAAAGAAAAAAGAAAACAAAAGAAAAGAAAAAGAAAAGAAAGAAGCGCTCCAGGGTGAATGGTGGCAGAGGCCTGGGGAGGGGTGAGGCAGATGGAGCAAGCAGCACCTGTGACTTGACTGAGGCCGGGAAGGTATGGGAGAGGTGGCCCTCTTTTGCTGAGGGTCAGCCTTGCCTGTGCCCCTGGTCCATGCTGCCCACCCCACCGCCCCATGTCACCAGCTGTGTTTGCCACTCAGGCTTGAAGCTTTTCTTGGGAAGGGAGATGAGAAAGTCACTCACATTTCCTTGAATCCAGCACTGTGTCAGGAGCTCTAGGATGGAGAATTGTCATGGTTCCAGGTGGGGACAGAGGTCTGGCCTGGAAGCCTACTGTCTTCTTCCTGCTAGTAGGAAGGCATGCTGGCACTCATGGCCCTCAACTACCAGCCGGCCTTCCAACTGTCTCCGGAGCCCTGTCAGAGAAGGGAGCCCCCACCCAAGGGAGGACATGTGAAGGAGCAGAGAGGGAGGAGTGAAGGCAGCCACCTGGAAATGGGGAAAGGTCTAAGAGAGAGCCAGGCCACCTGCCATTGTTCTAGAACACAGGGAGTACAGAGAGAGCAGGGCCTTAGCCCTCTGCCCTCCCTGCCTTAGCCTTAGCCTGCATTTCTGTGGTCCCAGGCTAAGTTTCTTCATGAGTTTTCCCAGTTGGAAACTTCATTTGCAAGCTTGGAATGAGGCTGGGCAGAAATCCCAGTGGACAGTTGCTCAGTTTCTTCCAAGCCTCTGCTCCTACACTGACCTCTAACATGGCAAGATCATAGCAACACTCCCAGCCAAGGACCCCATGGCCTGCACAGCTGCTGCCCTCCTGGCCTCTGGCCTGGGCTCTTTCTTGCCTTCAACCATGTGCCAGGAACATTCTTAGGCAGCAAGATGAGGGCTTCCCACTGCTCAGCTCCTCCGGGATCACTATGTGCCTGCAGCCTGGGATGAGGGGGAGAGTTAAGGGGAGGGGAGTGTCAGTTCTGATGCTACCACGAGGGGTGCAGCTCAGAACCAGCAAGGAGGAAGCTTTGAGTTTCTCCTAACTGCAGCCCTCAGAGGGCTCCAGGCTGGTGAGATAGCCTTGGCCTGTTTTCCACTGCAGCAGCTGCTGAGCTATAGCAGAGACCAGTCTAAGCCCCGTGCACAGCACTTCAGAACATATCTAGAGAAATGGAACCAGGATATAGGGGCAAAGGGTGAAAACAGCTTCTCAGCTGATGGCAAGCAGATCTGGCCCTTTAAATTTTTGTTTTGAGATTTATTGATTCATTTGAAAGACAGAATGACAATAGAAGGGGATCTTCCATGCTTTGGTTCATTCCCCAAATGGCCACAATGGCCAGGGCTGGAGCAGGCCAAAATAGCCTAGTATTCCACCTGGGTCAGCCAGAGCTGGGCCAGTCTGAAGCTGAGAGCCAGGAGCTTCTTCCTGATCCCCCACATGGGTGCACTGATGTGCCACAGTGCTGACCTGGGCTTTTTTCTTTGTAGGATGGTCAGGCATAAACAGTTGGATTTCTTCTAAGAGACTTACTATTTGTACTGTTCCTATGGTCTTGTCTTCACCCACCCTATTCAAGGCAGTTCACCTAAACTTGCAGCCTGTGTGAAATGGGCAAGAGGACCAAGAGAGATGGATCCTCTCCTTGTAGGAGGCACCATCTGCAGACTGCACATACTGCTTTTGTCACATGCCATTGGCCAGAACATTCGGACACATGCTTATCCTTAGCTGCAAGGGAGTCTGGGCAATGTGACTTTTAATGCCAGGCAGGCATGTGGTCTAGGAGAGGAAAGCGACAAATTGTCATGGGAGTCAACTGGCACACAAGGAGCTTCTCGTATTGCAGTTGTCTGCTCTGAGTCTCATGCCCCCTGGCCACATGATGGGTGAGAGACCCAACCTGGGAAAATTGTGCATCCTGCTGGCCACAGCAATTGGCTCAGAGCTGAGCACGTGACTCAAGAAGGCTCAATCAGAGGGTGGCAGACAATTTCCTCTTGATCCTGAGACTGAGGCTGTAGCTCTGAAATGGCCACAAACCTTTTCCCTGCAGGAAGATGGGGTGGATAGGTGAGCAAACAAAGCTCATTCATTGAGAAAAGCAAGCAGCCAGGCCCAGGGAGGCAAGAAGAGATGAAACAAAGTAATCAGGCCAGCTGGTGCACCAGCCTCATCTTAGGCCTCCATGGGGCTTGCTCTGTCCTTGACTGGCTGGTCTGAGTTGGCCATGTGAAATCTTGTATTTTGACTTCTTTACTGGAAGTAAGGTTGTTCTCTCTGGGGGCAATGAGTGGATTGCAAGGGGGATGCAGCTGAGATGGGAACTTGGCAGAGAAATACACAGGTTCCAGCCCTGCCGTTTCTTTCGCCCATACATGGGGCAGTGCAAGTATCCTGTGGCACCTCCAAGTTCATCAACAACATCTCCCCATGGACAGAGCTTGCTGGGCTCCCTGCAATGTCCCGCCAGCTGCCTCCCTAGTAGCCTGCCCCCATCCTTGGGCTGGCTCCAGCTGGCCCAGCTGTGAGGAGAGGGCTGACCCTCACAAAGGGCCCATTCTCAGCTGGTGGGGGCTCTTATCAGCCCAACCTCAGCCTGAATCACCTGCATCTGTGGGTGGGGCCCCTGAATTTGCCTCTGGGCCTCTCTCTGCCAGGACCCGTGAGTGGGGGTGGACTCAGAATAAAGGCTCATTGTTTTTTGTCCCCTCCACTGTCAAGGTGCTGTCCAAAGCCTCCCAGAGCCTTCTTTCCTCTCTTCTCACTCATCTTCTGCTCCCTGGCTCCTGGCACTCTGGGCACCATCCCATCCCTACCTCATCTCACACAGCTGCACAAATGCCTCAGGGAGCCAGGGGCGAAGGCTGGGGCAGGCAGGAGAGGTGCAGGGGACAAGGCTCCTTTCGGGCAGTCAGAAAGAGGCCCCAGGGGAGCCACTGAAGGGAGGGAGGAGGGCGACTTCCTTGAATCGTCCAGGGTGACTGCCACCTTATGCAGGCAGCAACCAAGCTGTGCTGGGTCTGTAGTGTCCCCTAGTGGCCATGATTGGAACATTGGGCAGAGGGGTTACATCTACAACTTCAGCTTATTACTTCCCAGGCCATCTTTAAAACCCAAATTACAATCCCTACACCTAATTCTGTCATCCCCCATCCCTCCAGTTCTCCCTGATCTTCAGGAGGTCATTCCCCATGCTTATGTTTCATCCATTCCACCTATCTGGGCTGACTGGGATACAACCATGCCTGTCCCAGGGACAAGGGAAAGGCAAGCTGAAAACACAAGATTCCATTAGAATAGTGAGGAAAAGGGCTTCCCACTTTTGATAGGCTGCTTCCTCCAGGACACGGAGAGGAAAATGAGAAGGAACCATCGAGAATGGGAGGGTGGGACCCAGGAGGGGATCTGGGAGTGGAGGATGGGATAGGGAGCTCCACCATGCCAAGTCAGAGATCCAGGGGGTGGCAGGGAGGGGCAGTGTGTGCCCAACATCTCTGGGACACAGCCCAAGAGGGCACAAGGGGAGGGGGCACCAGCATGGACTCCTAGAGTATAGGAAGGTGGAGAGGTTTGTTCACATAGCCAGAACAGGGCCCCTCTGCTTTATACCAGGCACACTAGCGAAGCCCTCCTACAACATCGGGCAGTTGTCACCAAAACAGTGTCATCTTCCATGCCGGAGCAGTGATGGATGTCTCAGAGGCCCAAGCAGCAGCAGCGGTGGCGGCACTGGGCACCAGGGCACAGGCCCTCTTCTCTCCTCTCTCCACAGCCTCTGGCCTTCTGGGCTCAGCTCCAGGGCCAAGGAGGACCCAGCAGCCCTTGCCTGGCTCCACCAGCAGAGGTCCCCAGAATAGAGCTAGGGAGGGAGCCCCAGGCTCCAGGTGTCCAGGTGCCTGCCTGCATGGGCGGTCTCTGCGCCCACGGGCGTGTCTGAGTTTGTGTGCCTGCGTTGTGCTGCATCTGCGTTTGTGGGTGGGAAAGTGTCTGTGGGTGCATGTGCACAGCTGTCTGTGTTGGGTGGTATCTACAGTGTGTGTGTTTGCCCATTTCCTCCTTCCGGACACACTGCTGTGGGCCTGTGTGTTTGAGGGTGCCTATGTGGTTTTTATCTGCAGTCACTTCTTTGCCATCAGTAAACCCTACCCTCCTCATTGGGAGGGAGACCAGAACTGGAGAGTGTGGGGGTGGAAGAAGCGGGCTTGGAGGGAGGCAGGGCCCTGCCATGGGGAAACAACGTGCCCCAGGCTGGCTTACCCAGGAGCGAAGGAGGGGGCAGCGGTCAGAGGACCAAAGTTGGCCAGTGTCCAGCTCTGTCCCTAGCTGAAGCCCTAGCTGGGGACAGCAGCTCCTCTGGTCTCCCTGCCAGAGAGTGCACTCAGTGCTTGGCCTGAACTGGGGCTGTGGGCCCACTGGGAGGCTCTCTCACCCTGTGTTGTATGGCAAACCCTTTACAGGGGGCACTGGGATCCAAATCTGGAGCCCACTGTGTTCTGCTGGGGAAGCTGCGGGAGTTTCCTGTTTCTGCAACAACAACACATCACTGCAAATGGACAGGCTTAAACAACACACATTTATTATGATGCAGCTGTGGAAGTCACAAGACTCAAGTCAGCATCACTGAGCAAAACCAAGGTGTCAGCAGGGCCTGGTTCCTTCTGGAGCTGCCGACAGGGGTTATTCTCCTTGCCTTTGCCAGACTGCCTACATTCCTGAGCCTATGGCCCCCTCCTACATTCTCTGTGTCCCCTGCCTCTTGCACCCTCAGTCTTCTGCCTGCTCCATGTGCCTCAATGAAGCCCTGGCCCCCTTGCCTCCCTCCTGTCCACAGAGGCTTGTTGCCAGGTTCTGGGGGGGTAAGATATGAACCTTGTTGGGGGGAAGGCATTATTCTATCTACACAAGAGGGCTGTCATAGACTGGCCGGCAAGGGCAGGTGGCATTCTTAGTCCTCCAACCAGTTTACTGAGGCACCCACTCCTGCCTGCTAATCCCAGTAATTTTGTCGGGGGTGGGGATTGAGCAGGCATTGGCATCAGGTGCCATGCATTACTGGCTGGGTAAAGGTCCTATCTTCCCACTCTCCTAGAGGCCCCAGGCTAACCACCTGCTAGCACATCAGTGCTGCCCATTCCAAATCTAGTGCCTGTTCAGTCTGTGGCCGGGCTCCACGCCCCCATGTACCACTCACCAGCTCTCCTTGTTCCTGTCCCTATAGCCTCTGAATTCCTGCCCTGGACCCTCTCCCAGCCCCACAGGCCTCCTGTTCACTGTGGGGCTCCTCCCTCCCTGCTCCTGGTTCTCTCAGCCTTGGCCACGCATGTGTAAAACCTCATGCACAGTTGCTCTCCAGTTCCCACTGAAAGCTCAAACCCAGCACCAAGAGTCTGAGTGAGGAGTGAGACACACACAGGATGGTGCAGGCCAGTGCCGGAGTGAAGCAGGGGTCCGGTGGTGATGTTAGGAGGAGCAGGAGTCAGGGAGGCATCTGGCCTCCCAGGTGCTTCTCAAGGCCCAGCTTCTCTCCAGTCAGCCCCACATCTGGAATGGAGCTAGAGCTTCCAGCTGCTGAGACTTGAGACTTGTGTCAAATCTTGCTAGGGATTTGATGGAGATGGGGATGGAGTGCTTATACCCTAGGCCTGGGACCACAAACCTGTCCATGGGTGTGCATGTTAAATTTTTCAGCAGAAACAGTTTTCTTTTCCTGGAGAGAAAAACATTGAAATACCTGGGAAGACTGTCTACCCAGAACATCCCCAACAAATAAAGGAGATGTGGTTTTCCTTCCCTCTTACACACACACAGGCTCCCAGTCCTGGTCCATACATAATCCCAAGGCCTCACTGCTGTCCACTGCCACCCCATCCAGAGGGGATGTACTGGGATTCCTCCAAGTCTGTAGAGGGGCTTGGCCCTTGTTAGTTCTCATGCCCAGAGCCCAAGATTTGCTAGCACAAGTTGCCATATACAAAGCGGCTTGAGACAGCACAGATTCCTTCTCCCAAGTCCCAAACCAGCTTCCGGGGCTAAGGCAAGATGTCGGTAGGGATGGCCCTTGCTGATATCAGGAATGTGGGCCAGAGCCAGGTAGGCCCTCGAGATGGTGAGAGCCACCGCCAGACAAGTGCTGGTGTTACTCGCTGGCCTAATCCAGGGTGATGCCAAGAGTTTCAATATAGACAGACCTGGATCCAAGTTCTGATGCTGTGTCTTCCTGGCTGTGTGCATGTGGCCCAAATTGGGGGCAGTTCTTAGACATGGCACACAGGTGTATCCTGAAGCCGAGTAAGATGGTGCGTGAGCATCTGTGATTCCTCTCTGTTGAATGGAGACTGTAAACATTTCTCCCCTCATCCATTTTGTCTTCTTCTTAACTCAGGAAAGCAGACAGATTAAGCAGAGCTACACTGACCCCAGCGTGGGCCAACGCTGGGATTCTGATGGATTTGGTTTGGGATATGTTTGAAAGTTTTCATTCATCTTTATTTTCTTTCTTTCTTTTTTTTAAAATCACTTTCTGTTGTTAAGACGTATTTCCTTTATTTGAAAGGCAAAGTTGCAAAGAGAGGGGGAGATCTTCCATCTGTTGGTTCATTCCCCAAATGACTGCAACTGGTAGGACTGGGACAAGAGGAAGCCAGGAACTAGAAGCTTCTTCTAGTTCTTTCCTTTCATTAAGGTGAAGTAGTGTGAAGCACAAGAGGGAAGCTAAGTTCAAGAGAACAGCAGCTGCAATCAGAGACACACTGCAGTCAGATGGCAGAGGCAATGACAGCAGGATGTGCAATGATAGCACAAAGCCACATCTCAGCCACTCGGGCAGGGACTCCCGCCACTCACTCTTACGTTGGCTAGTCCAAGCATCAAAGTGGCTCTTGAAGGGGCCGAGGAGAAAGCTTCTGGGAGCCAGGGGTGAGCCCAGACAGTGGAGGCCCTGGCACTGCCCCTCCAGTCCCAAGGCCACCCCAGCCCAGGCCTGGGTAACGTTCCCAGTGGCTGCCTCCTCTCCTGCACCCCAGGCAGGAAGGGGCATTCCCTTTCCATTAAGGCCTGCTGGGCAAGGGTTCTGTGTGATGAGGCCAGGGTCCCAGCGGGCAGTGAGCCCACAGCTGTCCAGCTTGACTCCAGCCATGTTCAGTTTGGGGGCCTTGGACCAGAAAGCAATGTATTGCAACGTACTAAGCAAGCTCTGGAGCTCATGGCCCATCTCAGCCAACAGCAGCCCCGCCTCAAGGGTTTTCTCCCAGGCCCCTTGTCCGGTGTGTCAGTGATTTTTAAGCTGGGTAACAACTGTTTTCAGAACCTGCTATTTCCCACCACTACTGCTCTAGCATCTGTCACCTGGATTATTGGGATGGCCCCTAGCTCGGAGCCTCCTCTGCAGAGCCCCAGGGCGCCTGAGAAGTTGGGGTGGGGTGGGAGGTATAAGTCCAGAATCCAGCTATGCCAGTGATCACATATGTGCACATGACTCTGCTGGCCATATTTGATGTCACCTTTCGTCAAGAAAAATGGATCATTGACATGGCCATCATATGCCCTTACAAGCTGTCACAAAGCCTCCACATTCTTTTGCAGGTTTGTGTGCCCTAATTGTGGGTGTTTGAAATCTGTCATCCTTCTAAGGCCTCTCTCAAACTGGGACTTGCAGCCTTGATTCCAGACAAGACACACATGGCATTCCAGAGGATCCTTGGAAGATGCCAAAACGAGGCCAGGGGACAGTGAGGTCCCACCTGCACTCTGCAGCAATGACCCAGGCAAACTGACCCTGTGGCCTGAGGGGATGCTTCCGCATAGCACTGCAGGCAGGACAGGGATCCTACAAGGGCTAGCATCAGCCCTCACTTCCAACGGGCTCCCAGGCTCCAAGCTGAGTGATACGGACAGAAACAGACTGTGAGGGGTATGTCTGAGTGTGTGCACATACACCACGTAACTTAGGTACCCTGCCCCCAGCTCCTTCAATAAGCAGGCTGAGCCTATCCACCCCAACCCCACCTCCAACCAGGGTCTGTTCTGCAGTGCCCCTCAGAGGGCAGCTCTCAGGCACCTCTCCCAAGCTGGCTCCATGGACTCTGCAGCTGCACCTCCACTTAGGACTGCGAGAAGACAGGTTCTTCTGTCCAAGCAAGGATTCAAGGTTCAGAGGAGAGAAGCACAGCCCGTCTGGCCCAGCAAGTCCATGGCACAAGAACCCAGATGGCCAGGCTGGTGCAGAAGCAGACATGGATGAGAGCAGAAAGGAGGAGTGTGTGGCTGGAGCTGAGAAGCCCCAGCCCAGTGGCTGCCCAAGTCGCTCCCTACAGAGCTCCCTGGCCAAGCGCGGTGCCTGCCAGAGGCTTTTTCTTGTTGCCCCCGACAGCCACTCTGTCTTGACTCTGCTTCTGCCAGCTCTACGTGGAGGAGTGAGGCAGTGGAAGAGGGGTCTGCTAGGCTCGGCCAAACTCATTTCCTCCACCAGCCTGGTGAGCCTTCTGCACCGAAAGGCCCTCCAGACCCCTGCCCTGACTCAGGCTGTAAATTACCTAGGGATGCTCGCTGACTCAGCCAGGAAGCCCAGAGCCCCGCCCCGCCCCCACCCCTCCCCACCCTACCCCCCAGGCCTCAGCTCACAGCTGGCTCTCATTCCAGAGGGTTGGGTCCCCTCCTTGCAGGAAATTCCTGGAAAATATCAGGCTTCTTAGAGGGGTGATCTCCTAACCACAGCTCCAGCCGGGAACAAAGCCACCTGCAGCCTCATCCATCATCCTGCCACTCCCCAGGGTGTGTGTGTGTGTGTGTGTGTGTGTGTGTGTTGCAAGGCTGGGCACAGAGGTGTAAAAGTCCCTGATAAGTGACTTCCACCAGGCCCTGAAGGGAATGCAGGAGATGATGTGGGGAGAAACAGTCAGGACAGTCCCAGTTTGGGACTGGGAATGGGACGGAAAAACTGGCAAGTGGAGTGGTTGGACAGGGAGCTGTAGGTCCAAGCAATGGTGTGGCAAAGGCAGGGATGGGGATGGGGAGTGGGGGATAGACCCGGATGTGCAACAGGATGGGGAGGGTGTTTGAGAGTCAGGCCAGAGAAACTACATGCCAGGGGAGCCAGGGCTGACAAGGTCAGAGGGCCAGGGTCAGGGCAGGCAGTGGAATCTGAAGGGGGTTGCGGGGAGTAGGACTGAGTGGCCCAGGCATGACTGAAGACGGGAACTTCATGACTGCAAAAACTCTGACTGCCTCCAGTTCCCAGGGCCTGCTCAGGCCTGCTCAGGCCTGCGGCGTGGGGCAGGCCTCGGCAGCAGTACAATGTGATCAGATGGCAGAGGCAGGACCCTAGCCCTCAAGGTACCCAGGCCAAGAGCCATGGCCACGGCCACAAGGATCCCCAGTGTGAGGAAGAACTCTCAGGCCCTTCCTGCCACCCTTCCAGGTCCTTTCCTTGGAGAGGACAGCCACTTCCAGGTTTTGGACAAGATGACTGGGGTTTTTACTGATGCCCTCAGACAATCTCAACTCTTTTTTTGTTTTTTAAAATGCTATTTATGGGCTCGGCGGTGTGGCCTAGTGGCTAAGGTCCTCGCCTTGATCCCATATGGCTGCTGGTTCTAATCCCGGCAGCTCCACTTCCTCTCTATCTCTCCTCCTCTCAGTATATCTGACTTTGTAATAAAAATAAAAAATAAAAATAAATCTTTAAAAAAAAAAAAAAAAAAAAAAAAAATGCTATTTATTTTGATGGAAAGGCAGATTTACAGATAAAAGGAGAGACAGAGAAAGATCTTCCGTCCATTGGTTCACTTCCCAGGTGACCACAATGACTGGAGATAAGCTGATCCAAAGCCCTAACGGTCTGACACTGGTATTCCCAGCCCCCAGGACCCCTGGAGACAAAGCTGCCCCGAACCCAATGGCATGCCTGTGCCTTGCTGATGGCTCAAGGTAGGAAAGAAAAGAGATCAACAGCACCAGAGGCTGCCAGGCCAGGGCAGGATGTGGCCTCAGGAGGAAGAGCAGAGTGCCTGCTCCTCCTCATTATAGTGAGTTCTGGAGCCCAAGGTGGGGAAGGGCAGGTTGGTGCTGTGTGTCCTGTGAGTGGTAGGACAGAACAGCCTCCAAAGGTTGAGGTCTTGATGCACAGGAAAAGCCACCTGCTCCATGGTCGCTGGAGCACTGCACTTCCAAAAATTCTTCTTGCTTTAAGAGGAGGACTCGGCAGACTCCCAGACCACTACCAGGAAGGGAATCCCAGGTGGGAACTAGGCATCTGCCCAGGCTCTCATAGGCCTCCCAGCTGGGTTAGAGACTTAGCTTAACCTCCCAAGGACAGGTGTATGAGGGAGAACTGACCCCTGAGCCCCAGGCTCCCTTACAAGAGACAAAAAGGCTGCCCAGGGCTGGCTTCCCACAATTTCTACTTAACCCTGGGAAAGAAGACAGACAGAAGCCTGCATTTACTCACTAGCATTCTTGCCACCCCCATTTCCACATAGAGTGGGGAGGTGGGAGAAACTTTTGTCGTGAACAGGTTTGTCCCAGCTTGTTGGGCATAGCAAAGCCTATAGGCATGACCTGAGTGTCACAGCCAGAATTACAGAACTCAGCTCCCAGCACTCAAAGCCAACGGGTATCTCCAAAGGGTCCTGCAGAATCCCAGCCTGCTTTGGGGAAATCTAACATCTCCAATAGGACCACAGAGTGTGTTTTCATGGGACACATCACCCCCAGCAGGATTCCCAGAAATACACCTTGGGAAGAGTCGCATTGATACTTTTTTTTTTGAAGATTTATTTTATTTATATTGCAAAGTCAGATATACAGAGAGGAGGAGAGACAGAGAGGAAGATCTTCTGTCCAATGATTCGCTCCCCAAGTGAGTGCAACGGCTGGTGCTGTGCTGATCCTAAAGCCAGGATCCAGGAACTTCTTCTAGGTCTCCCACACGGGTACAGGGTCCCAAGGCTTTGGGTCATCCTCCACTGCTTTCCCAGGCCACAAACAGGGAGCTGGATGGGAAGTGTGGCTGCCGGGATTAGAACCGGCACCCAGCTGGGATCCTGGCTAATTCAAGGCAAAGACTTTAGCCGCTAGGCCACCACGCCAGGTCCGCATAGGTAGCTTTCATCACTCCAGCCAACGTGCTCTTGTTGTGGCCTACGGAAAAGGAGGGCAATGAGTCAGCCTGTATCTACTTTGAACTTCCAGATATACATACACATATATGTATATATAAATATATTTTTTTTTTCATGAGAGGGCTTTACTGTGAAACTGAGTTTGTGAGTTGCCATGGTATGAATGTTGGAGTCACCCCAAATTTACATATGGAAGTCTAATCCCCAAATTGACAGCGTTCAGAGGTCGGGCCTTTTGGAGGTAATCATGTCATGAAGGCAGAGGTCTCATGAACAGGATTAAGGCTGTCTAAGAGAGGCGTGAGGCTGCTGCTAGCAGGTGCATCCTTGAGACAGAGCTCGAACCCTCAGCAGACATTGCTGTGGCTGTTGCCTTAAGCTTAAACCTTCCAGCTTCCAGCCTGGGAGTGATTGATATGTTTTAGCTGTTTGTAAAATTTCCTGTGTAAGGGGTTTTGTGATAGAAGCCTGAGCAAGCTTCATCATGAGGATGTGAAGAAAAAGGAAAGAGCAGGGGTTGCCTTTGTGGAAAAACGAGTTAAACTGCCTCGTGCCAGGCCTGCATCCCTTACGGGCATCATAGCGAGCCCTGGTTCCCGCTTCTGACCCTGCTCCTTGCTGATGCACCTGGGAAGACAGTAAAAGATGGCCCAAGTGCTTCAGCCTCTGCACCCAAGTGAGAGACCCAGATGGAGCTCCTGGCTTTGGCCTGGCTCAGCCCTGCTTGTTGGACCATCTCGGGGAGTGAGCCAGGCTTTGGAAGATCCTTCTCTCTCTCACTCTCTTACTCTCTGTCTCTCTCTATAACTCTTATCTTTCAAATACATGCAAACATTCTTAAAAACTGGTTAATACTTTTTAATATTCTTCCAGTATCCCACATAGACCCATACAATAGACACTTCTACAACTATGTCTGTGGTGGCTACTATTCTTCTACCTCTCGGTGTAAACTCAGGAACATTCCAATTCCTGTCTAAGCCTTGGCTCATCACTTGTGGCTGCCCTGGTCCAACCCTCAGGAAGTCAAATTCTTCTCCCCAGTGCCAGAAATGTCCCTACTCCACAACCTGCCTTTACCTCCCTGGTTTTCTAGTTTGATGGGAGAAAGAAGAAGAGCTAGCCTGCCAAAGGCCTGGGCCCAGAAAAAGCTTGGTGATGGCCAGAGGAGACCGTGGGAACTGTTGAGGTTCCAGGGAGAGATGCGGAAAAGGGGAGGGCACATAGGACAGCTGCACTGGTGGCCTTGTCTGCCCTGGCGCTGCCCTGGAAGGCCTGCTCTGAGGTTGGCATACATCAGGCTATTTCACTCATCCAGCCCCCGCTGGGCTGCACGTCCGTCCAGCAGCTACTTGCCTGGACAGCCACCAGGGAGTGGGCCCCACGCCAAGAACAGCCTCACCCCTGGGGCCTGTCGCTTCAACTCTGCACAAACACTCCTGGCCTGGCCGCCGCCCCTGGGTCAACCCACAGTCCAACGGGGCAGCAGGCACCGAGACCGACAGCCCTGCTTCACAGGTAGACGGCTGGGGCTCTGTGAGCCACCTCAGCCTTTGAAGGCCACGCAGCAGGCTGGTGTCTGGCCAAAGGACAGCCACTCTGCCCAGGAATGACCAACGTGCAGCTCGAAGGCAGTTGAGAGAGATGAGAGGTTTGCCTCTCCCTTTCTCTCTCTGTCACACACACACACACATGGTTGTGGCCTCCCATGCGCTGAGACCATCAGCCCTCAAGGCAGCGCCAAGGTGTTCGGTAGGCTCAGCACCACACTTCTGAGCCTCTCCTTTGGCTCTCATTCACCAAGGCCCCAGGCCCTTCTAAGCTCAGCTTTCCAGCAAAAGGCTGTGGAGTGAGCATGTTTCATTTTTGCTGAAGGGGAGGAAAGGCCTGGAAAGTTCGGTGAGCAGTTTTCCTCAGAAACTGCAAACTGCATGCTTTTGAACGAGGCCTTGGTGAGCCGGCAGCTGGCTGCCTGCTGCTTCAGTATGGTTTCCTCAGCCTACAGGGCCTTCGCAAAGTCGGGGAGCCCACCCAGAGAGTGCCTGGCCCCTTTCTGGAAGAGGGAGCTCTGAGGCAGGAGCAGGGTTCCAGGCTCTCACTTCTGGCTTAGCCCATGCCCTCCTAGGAGCTATTTCAAGCTTCAGCGTCACTTCTGTTTTCATCAGACCCCTCCCAGGCCAGTGTGTCATGGAACAAGGATGCCTCACACTTTCCCAAAGCATGCAATCACATACATGACACCCACTCACTCACACCTTACCTACCTTCTCTAGGAGTCCTACATACATTAGGTGTGATGCCTGCATCGACCCTAAACACAAACCTACAAAAATGCACATTATGAGAAACTATGCATTGGTTTCAAAACTTTTTGTACCAAAATAAACATATTTTTTAATTTCCATTTTCACAAACGTTTTGAAGTCCCCCTCCACGCTCTGCAAATGGACCTGCTGTATAGCACAGGCACACACTAAGTACCGACACACTCCTATCACCTCTACACTATCTGAGACTTTGGGCATCATGATATGCTACACAAAAGTACTGCACTCACCTACAGGTATGTGTTGACAGACGCATGACCAACACATTCACAAACATAGTCTTACTTTCTTCTTCAAAAAATGTATGTATTTTATCCATTTATTTAATCCCATCTGGGTCTCTCACATGGGTGGCAGTGCCCCTAGAGTTTGGACCATCATCCTCTGCTTTTCCAGGCACAGCAGCAGGGAACAGGACTGGACCAAAGCAGAGCAGCAGGGACCTGAATCAGCCCTCTGCCAGCAATGCCTCACCCCCCTGGCCACACTGCCAGCTCCACAAACAATCTCTTATTTTCTGATGAGTGTTCTTCAGATTTAGGCTTCTATTTAGACTAAATGACATAATCCCCCAAATTTTCCTTGGTCTATTCTTTTCTTTCTTGACAGTACTTACTTTTTTTTTTTTCTCTATTTCAGCAACAAACAAAATGACAGAGGAAACTTCTTTCCTATTAGCCATAAATAGATGGAGATGCAAATTTCTCTAAATGCCAGAAAAAAAAAAATGGACCAAGAAACTCTGCAAGTCCTCTTTCTTATGAGGCTAGCTTTGCCTTTGTCTCCTTGAGGCCAAGTGTCAGGTGCTTGGGAGACACCTGTCTTCCATCCAGATGTCTGACCCTAAGGGCACACTGAACAGTGATGGAATAGATCGGCTTCCTCTGGAGGCTTGGTTGGAGCACAGATGGCAGATAAGAGGCACCTGAGGAGGATAAGCAGACATCACTAATAGATCGCTGCATCTCTCGCTCTGAGCCTGGGCTGGTTTCACAATCTTTCATTCAGCCCTCTAGGTAATCAGGCCCAGAGTTGGGGAGTGACGGTGTGAGGTCACACAGCACAATTCAAGCTTCCTGCACAGCTCTGTGCTCCTCAGCTACAGCCTGAAGAAGGGCCTGGACTTCCCTGGAGGCTGAAGAAAGAGCTGCGGGGAGGCAGGGCAGGGCCTGAGTGTTCATAACCCTGACCTCAACTCTGGCAGTCCTTGCTGAGATGAGCTCAGGGTTCCTGCTTTCTCACACACGGCCCTCTTGGTCCCCATCCCTGAGCCTCTGGCCTACAGGGTCAAGACCAGAAACAGGGGGCCTTTCGGAGCTTATGGAGACCACCCTACCAGGGCCCTTCCTCTCTCTCCCTGTTTGAGTCTCCCTCTGCTCTGAACCCTTCCCAGGCCCACAGGTCTCACCCAGGGCCTTCCCCATCACCACTGTGCCACACACAGGCACAATTGTCCACGAGGCCCCTAGACTTGGTCCTGCAATGAAGAGAGAGGTGCTCTGCCACTGCCCCACCAGGACTGCCCTCTTCACTGCCTCCTGTACCCCACACCCAACCCCAAGCTCCCATCGCAGGTGTCACCTGCTCCCCTTCCCCACAGAGCGCCTTACCCCAAACCACCAGTTTTGTATTTCTAGACTTTTCCCACGACTCTGATCAGGCAAGACTGGCAATGGTGTCAGGTTTCTAATTCCCTCGACTGCCTCAGAACCACAATATTCTTCTCCAATAAGAAGTCCCACCCCTTGCCCACAAACTCCAGGCTGCTCAAGTCCAGCTTGGGGACTGCTTCCTGGCCACCCACAAGGCTACATACAACTCCTGGCCCACACAGGTGCTGCGGTTGTGCTGTGCCTAGGTGCTGGAGTCCCAGGGTTCCCAGTCAGCTGCCATCTCTGGACTAAGCCCTAGGCGGGAACTGGAGAGCAGGGCAGCTGGGCAAATGGGCACTGCCTCTTGGAAACAATGCTGTGCCTTAGGACAACAGCTGCTATGGGCAGCACGGACTGGGAGAGACTTCCCCTGGGCAGGCAGCCCTGTCCTGGAGCCAGCTGGACATGGCGCCTCCACCTGTGCTGCTGCTTTCCGTCTGAGGCGGGCATCGTGGCTGCCAGGGACATTCTTTCTCTGGGATGGCAGGGCAGGGGGCGGGGGACGCAGTGCAGGGGAGGGGACACAGCTGCTGCAATTGCTGAGAAGCAAGAAGGGAGGGGGCAGGGGGAGCTGGGAAATAGGAGCCTGGGTTTCTGTCTTCACCCCAGACAGACAGATGCTGGCTGCCCCAGACAAACAGAGGCTGGCTTCCACAGACTGACCTGTCACAGTGTGTACTTGCCGCAAGCTCATGTACATCCACCCAGTTACCCACAGCAGCACCTGCCCGATCATGTCTGCCAGGAGTTGTGGACACATCCAACCCTGGCAGAGGCTAAAATCCATACAGACAGGGAGGGGTTGGCCAGGAGGAGATAAGGATTGACCTGTAGCAACCAGAGCCACCTATAATGATCCAACATGGCTGCCAACTGTGATCCCACAATGACACATAGCTCATTACAAGGTCATCACGCTAAAGTCACGGTGGCTGACACACCTGCCCCCATCACACACCCAATGTCATGACATATCTGAGTTTTCAAAAAAAGGGCATGGAAACAGGCAGTACTCTAGCCTTGCCCCAAACTCCCCCTCTTTGAATATTCAATTCAATCCCATCCCAAACACCACCCACAACAATTCCTGATCATAAGGGTTGGGCTTGAACTTCATGGAGTGTAGCTCTCTCTCAAGCATGCCCACACTCTGTCCTGAGTGGATACTTTTGCTCAAAATGCAAATAAATAATATTCCCTCTCCAGCTCCATAGAGTCTTTCCTGAATTGAAGACAAGAATCTGGACCTGCCATCCTACCATAAAATTATTTCAGATACTAAGGGATGAAAACATAGCTAGCCAAGGTAGCACAGGAATGACAATGCTGTCACCAGTAGATGGAACCATAGATTCTTTTGTTCCCATCTCAGCTCAAACCCTAAGACTGAAAGAAAATTGTCTTCCTCTCTGAGTTCAAGTCCAGAGCCTGGGCAACTCCATAGACAGACCCAGAATGCCTCACATGATGAGACAATATGGGGTTGGGACCTAAGAAGTCCATGCTCTCCAGATCCAGGTAGAATGTGGACAACTTCAAGCCATTCATGGTTTTGTGTACTCCCTGGTCTATATACAAAGTGACTTTCAGCTCTGGAAGGAAAAGGGAAATGGGGCAGGGTAGGAAACAGAAGGAGGGGTGGGAGTCAAGGAAGAAGGATACAGTGACTTGGTCCCCGAGGATTTCCTAGGGAGAGGACAGGTGGGGATGGCTCAAGGAGAAGGAGGCTACAGGATGGCAAAGAACTCAGGGAGGAATGGACAGGTGGGTGCATGGTGATTGGGTGGGTGCATGGTGATTGCATAGGCGGCTGCTTCAGAGGATCTCACTCCCATGGATGGGTGGTGTTGGGTGATCTGCTGCAGTGGTGGGAGTGACTGGGATTCTAGCCCAGCTGGCAGGCTCATCTGGGCTTTTCAAATGCTGGTGACCACAGAATAAGGACAGACCCAGGGAGAGAGCTCCTTTCCAGCTTCTGGGGAGGGAGACATCTTCCATCTACTGGTTTACTTCCCAAGTGATCACAACAGCCAGGAACTCCACCTGGGTCTTCCACAGGGATGACAGGCACCCCAGAAGTGGAGCAACAGAGAATGGAACTGGCACTCATAATGGAATACTGGCATCACAGGTAGTAGCTCAGCTCCCTGTGCTCCAATGATGACTGCTTAATGAGTATTCAAATATTTTTCTACATAAGTATGCACTAAATATAGCAAAATACAAAGATACTAAATTTGGTATGTCTACAAACACTTATTCAACTGCTATAGAAAGCAAGGTATCAGATATTTCTAACAGTCTAAAAAGTTCTCTTATCCTTCTCCTAGTCAATACCTCCTCATCCCTATAGGCAACTGCTCTGGCCTCTATCACCTTAGGTCAGTTTAGCTCTTTGGGAACTTCACACACATGAAACTGTGCAGGGTATGTTCTTTTGTGTATAACTTGTGTTTGATTGTGTCTTGAGGTTCATCCACATGATTGTGTGAATGAACATTTCATGTAGATTTCCACCTTAGATATGCCTACAATCTGCCCATTTTCCTATTTGCATATATTTAGAAATGCAGATTGAAACTGAAATCAACATCTTTACATGCTCAGCTGAAGAGCCAGCAGAAAACAGGCTGACAGTACTAAGTGCTGGCAAAGATGCTGGAGAACAGGGTCCCCCACGAATGGCGGTGGGATTGCTGTTGGGACAGCCATGATTTTTGCTGCATCATCCAAAACCACGTAGTCTTTGGAACCCAGGGGCTCCATCTGTACCCAGGAGTATCATGTGGCAGCCAAGGCTTAGGACCTGAATGTTCACACAGTTGCTAAGTTTATGGTGTGCATGTCCCAACTCCCATTGACTGGCATCAGCTCTGAACAAGGTTGACAGCAGCTTCCTGGTGCCCACACTGTGCCTGAACACAAAATTATTCCCTTGGGCTCTGTGCCCAGAAGTGGGTTACCAAACTGACAGTGTATTCATCTTCAGGGTTTGAGATTTACCTTGCCAAGCTGGCCCCAGAATGTTGTATCCATTTTCCATTCTGCCCGTCCACGGGCCTGTGGCTGGAAGCTTGCACAAGCCCCAAAGCCACTCTTGTTTAGGCACGCCCTGTCCCGCCCCAGAGCCCAGGGGCTGCAGCTTTCCCAGCCACAAGAGAGCAAGCGGAAGGAAGGTCTGAGGTAAACACAGCTTTCAGGGCCAGCTGCTGGGGCTGCAGGGTTTGGGGCGAAGTGGGCACTTTCTCTCCCCACCCCTCCAAGCCTGTGTGTCTCAGATAAGGCCCTGGGATCAGCGCGCTCCCTGGGCCTGGCAGTCACGGCTTTTGCAGCCCCCCAACGGGCTGGGCATGGAAAAGTAACAGCTGCAGCCCCGATGTGACCAGCCAGATGCACAGGCTCCAGGCTGCTAATGCTGGCAAGGCCAATACATTAGGCCTTGGGCAGTCAGCAAAACACCCAGCACTTCCTCTTCCTCGTTCAGCCCTCCCAGCCGGGACAATCAGCCTCTACCCTGGCCCTCACTCCAGATTTCCCTTCCCCTAAGGCTCGTGCTGCTGATCACACCACACCCTCTCACCCACTCAGAAAAGGGCAGTGTCAGCAAGAGGGAAGGAAACTGGGAGCCCCTTCCTCCCAGCAGGAAAGGGGAAGGAAGGCCGCAGGAAGTCAGCCTCTCCCCTTCCCCTATCCAGCTGCCAGCTGGGAGGACAGGCTGGCTGCTCTCATCCCCAAACGCGCACACACACACACACATATGCACCAGCCAAGGACCCAGGACTTAATTTCTCCGTATTCTTTCTTGCTGAGGTCTGGCTTCTGCCAATTCCAGGGTGGAGACCCCCAGGAGGATGGCTGGTGAGGCAGCGAGCAGTACACCAGCTTTGGGACCTGGCAAAGCTCTGGTTTAGAGCAGAGGAGCCGCCCCATCTTGGGTCTTGGCTGCCACCTTAAAGGGCCAGGACTACAGATAGGTAGCTCCCAGTGTAGGACTTGGGGAGAAAGGCCAAGCAGCCCCCTGCCCCAGCCTGCCTCCACTGCCCCCACCAGCTCAGGTCCTGAGTTTCTTTGTTCTCCCTCCTGGACCCCACCCACCTCAGCTCCATCAGCCATGGTTCCTGGTGTCTTGGTCGGCCTGGTTCCTCCTGCCCCAAAGGGCAGGTCTATCCTTGCAAACGCTGGCTCCCCAGGGGCACTTGAGAGCAAGGCAGGGAGGGGAGTGGATGGGACAGGGGAGAAATAGGAGCAAGGATGTTGCCTCCAACTTTAGCCTGACCCTGTGGGAGCTTGGAGCACCTGCACCCTGGACTGCTGTGTCCTGTTTGACGGCTGCGGGCCTGGTCTGCGACATCCGCATCAGGCAGTGGTTAGTGGTTGGGGCAAGGTGGCAGGTCACGGGTATTTGCACCTGCGAGCAGACACTCTTCCCTAATGGTTTGGGGAGGAGCAAGCGGCCTTGAGTTTTAGCAGCCAATTTCATGATACCTGGGACAGGGGCTGCAGCCATCTCAGAGCACGGGGAGCTGGAGTTGGCCAGTGAGATGCTTGCTTTTCTACGCACTTACAGACCAGGGATCCCTGCCTCCTGACAGCTGGCGAGCTGACACCCGGCAAACAGGTGATGAATGTGCAGCAAAGCTGGGACCCAGACCCAGGGCAAACACCCTGGCTCTCAGAGCAGCTCCCCTTGCTTAGGGCCACCCTCCTGTGCCTACCCTGAATTTCAAACCAGCTGTGACATGTGTGTCTACTTCTGCACAAAGCACACCCTGGCTTGGGGAGCCTGAAAGTCAAGGAGAGCTCAGCATGGTAGTTGGAGCTCTTGCTTCTTCCCACAGCTAACCCCCAGGCAGGTGGCTATGGCAAGACTCCTGGGTCCAGGGAATGCCTGGGGAGCCGAGACAGGTTCCACATAGCCACCTGCTGTGGCTTCCCTTCCAGGCTCAGCCAGGGCACTGTGGCTGGCTTAGAGCCTGGCGGGGAGAAGGTGCTTCCTTTCCTCATCTTGTTGGCATTACTATGGGCAGAGCCAGAGCTGCCCACTATGGGGAGTTCTGAGACTGAACACTCTGCAAGCCAGTTACAACAGCCTATACAAGGCACTCTCATCAGGGGATGCAGGCCACCAAAAACATGCCCCCTGGAGCAGGGGCATTTCAGAAAGGGACTTTGCTTCAGAATGAGCCTGTCCTGATCCTCCATACCCCCTACCCCTGCCCAGCCTTGGTTCTGCAAGACTTCTCCCAGCCTAGCCAGCCAGCATGGCTCCCCACCCGGTTTCCAGGGTGACAGTGGGAGCAGTAAAAGGCAGGGTGGGTGCCTTCAGGCTCTGCAATCCTGAACTAGGGCAGAACTGGGGCAGCATCTCAATGTAGCTGCTCACAGAACTTCCTGCCAGCTACACAGAGGACTTAAGAGAAGGGCCCTGGGCCATGCCAAGCTTGTTGGCATTACTGGCAACAGAGCTGGGGGCAGGGGTCCATGAAAGTGGCAGAGGCTAGGGAACTTGAGTGTTGGGAGGCAGAAAGCCAAAGCCCAAGCCTCCATTTAGTGCCAGAAGGGCCCCTGAGTCATGGCAGGATGTGCAGCACCTACAGATGCCCTGGCTCCATCGTGCCCCCACCAGCCCGCTGTGGGAAGGAGAGCTAGTGGTGGAGCTGACCCCACCTCCTCAACCCCGATGCTTGCAGGGCCCTACCCAGACTCTGGGGATCTGCAGTGGCGTCCAGCTGCTGGTTTTTAAAAACTCTAGCAGGGAGATTCCACCATGCAGCCAGCCAGGACTGGAGCGGAAGTTTCCAGACAGGGTCCTCTCCCCACACCAGAGGCCTAGGAGCAATGAAGGCTGAGGACTGCATTGAATTCAGGCTTGTCTTGCTGATTCGCAGGACATATCTGATAACCTGTTGAGCGGAACAGTCTTTCCTATGGAAACTGCTGTGAGTAGAGGGAGGCCTGTGCATGGCCACACTGTCCCTGTTTCCTTGTCCCTTGCAAGTTAAGGAATCTGCCCGCTGGGGTCACCATGCGAGTAGCGGGCACAGTTCAGGTTCAGGGCCTTTCCACCTTGCCTACTCTTCTCTCCCCACCCCCAAACTCACCCACTTTCCCACCTGCCCCCCTCCCCCCCCCGCCACTGAGCCCTCGCATTCAATACATCCTAAAACAGGACCCTATGTGACTGCTGGGGTCAGGCGACCTGCTCCACACAGCCTCTCCCTGGCTGGACTTCGGCCTCTTCTTCCCACCAGGTTCCTGTCCTCTGGGCACAGCTGCCACATGCTTAGGATCTCCCAGTCCTGCCTGCTTTCTGAGGGAGCAGAGGAAATGGCACAGATCTGCATTCCTATAGATCCCAGGCCAGGTCAGTGCAAGCCCCAGCCAGTTCTTCCTCTCCGCCCCTTTAAAAGGTCCCTAGCCCCCAGGGAAATGTCAAGTCTACTCAGTGCTCTGCCCAGCCCCAAGGAAGGGCTGCTGTGTGCCCCCCCCATGGGGGCATGCCAGGAGAACCAGAGACCAAATGCCCAAGTCCACCTGGATCCTCAGCATGTGAATACAAAGATGTGTGGGTAGATCTCCCAGTGTGTATTCTTTTCCTTCTGGCTAAACCTCATGAAGTGGGGGAACCTGCTGCATGCCACAAGGTACTTCCTGAGAAAGACTTGGCGAAAACACTCCTGCTTCCAGCCCCCAAACCTGCCTATCTCATGTCCCATTCACTCCAGGACAAAATTGATATCTCGCATCTGCTGGTTTACTCCCCAATGGCCACAATGGCCGGAGCTAAGCCGATCTGAAGCCAGAAGCCAGAAGCTTCTTCTAGGTCTCCCATGTAAGCCCAACCAATAGGAAATAAGTCAGCAAAGTCACGGAAGTGCAGGCCAGGGCTGCAGGCCAGAGAGAAACTGGGCCAGGAGGCTCAAGGAGTGAGCAAGGCCCAACTCATTAGTGAGGCTTGACACTGGCAAGAATGAGGGCTCAGCATGACACCTGGGAAGTCAGGCGGGTCTCAAATAGCAAGGCAAGAATCATCTTAGATTCCAGGAAGGATCCAGCAGCCCAGAGCTTCAGAAACCAAGAGGGCTGGCACCTTGGCTTGGCAGGTTTTTTTTTAACTTGTTTTGTTTTGTTTTTAATGATTTATTTATTTGAAAGGCAGAGTTAGAAAGAGAGAAATATTCCACTTGCTGGTTCACTCCCCGGCTGGGCACAATAGCTGGAGCTAGGCCAGGCTGAAGCCAGGGACCAGAAGCTTCTCCTGGTTTTCTAACATGGGTGCAGGGTCCCAAGTACTTGGGCTGTCTTCTGCTGCTTTCCCAGGATGATAGATGGGAAGTAGAGCAGCTAAGACTCAAATCAGCACCCATATGGGATGCTGGTGTTGCAGGTAACAGCTGATCCTGTCGTGCCACAGCCCCTGCCCCTTGGCAGATATTTTCTACTACTTTTGTGTTCACTGGTTCATTTACTCTTCTCTACATATCTATAATGTCTACTATCATTATCTCAATTTTATAGATGAAGTAGCTGAGGCACGGAGATAACAGGTAGCTTGCTCAGAGCCAGACGATTGATATGTGGTGTCCAGGACTTGAATGCAAACAGTCTGTTTGCAGACTCTGTGCGCTAAACCACCACATTGTAACCTGTCCCTCAACTTGAGCACATTGAGCAGGTGGAGAAGCCCTGGGCCCAGATAGTGCATAGGGCTTTGCAATCCCCAAACTTCATAGCTTAACATGTCATCAGTCATTGATTCAGCCGATAATGTTACAATGAGTATCATAAGAAAGGCTGGTTTCTGCTGTATAAGAGGGTAGCTGGGTGGGCTATCTGGGGACTGGAGTGCCAACTTGCACATGACGTACCTGTTGAGCAAGTAAGAACTGGCTGCATAGGGCGTGGTTGCCTGTACTGGATATGAATGCAGCACCCAACCAGCACACGTGAGATCCAGGAAGGGAGGGGCAGAACTGGCAAGGGTATTAAGGGGCTGGTCCCCTCGCCAGACAGCTACTCCCACTGGAGAGCGTGGGCTGGGATAGAGACAGACCAGACTAAGCAAGGCTATAACACCTGTGCACAGCATGTGGACTAGATCAGGGGAAAGCCAGGCTGGGCTGATTATTCCTGTGGGTGCAAGCATAAATTAGAGTGGGTGAGGGATGTTTGGGCATAGCCGCAGCATCAGCTGGCAGAAGCTGGCACTGGGGACTAATTCTGTCAAGTCAAATCACAGAACCACCTAAAGAGTGCATAAACCGGGACAGAGAGACCTGGGACGGAAAAAGTGGGTTCCCCCTTCTTGGGTCACTATTCCCGTGGGAGGGCATGAAAACTAGGACGGGGGCTGGGATGGCTAGATAGAGAGGCACTCAACAACATCTGTGAGGGCTGGATGGTTGAGTTGGTTAGATGGAACTAAGCTTTAATACCCATTGACAAGTACAAGAGCCAAATGGGATGGGGGACAGACTGGTCTTCTGCTACACATACTGGCAATCCAGGGTAGGGGACGGGCCTGGTGGGGGTTGTTGTGGGGTCGCCCCGACTAGGCTGCAGATCCCACTGGTTGATGTAAGGGCCGAACCAGACTGGACTGCAACACCCATTGGTTCCAGTGCAACTCGGGACTGAAAACAGAACCAACCCAGCAATTGCAACCACCAGCTGATCGGGGTGATGGACTGTGCCGGGCCCTGTGCTTGCTAGAACATACAAGAATCTGGTCTGGGAATACCTCAAAGTTTCTTTGGAGATCTCCCCAATAGAACTGCTGGACTCAGAACTCTAACCAAGAAAAGACAGAAGAAAGAACAGGTCAATCATTCATCTCAGCTATATGTTGGCAGCGAAATATGGGGCAAATGGAGACTTTATGATGGACCATATCAATCAGTGGACGACCTCATTGAGCAAAACTGGCAGCGATTCATAACTGGAGAACTATTAAAACCACTTGAGCAAATATCTCGGAGCATGCCCCACATCCGGGACTTAGGGTGGGCGGGAAAACGGGTGGGGCTTCTCCCTCAATATTCCCCTTTACCTCAGATACATGATGGAAACAATATGGACATAATAGCATTACCCACTTCCCTATACCCCCTGAACCTTTTTTTTTCTTTTTTTCCCTTTAACCGTAATTAACTATGTAAAGATGGTCAGCAACAATACAATAAAATAGATTAAAAAAAAAAAAAAAAAGAACTGGCTGCAGGCTGGGCACTACCCACAAGGCCTGCCCACAAGGGCCCCTGACGCCTCCACATGACTATTCTCTGCTGGGTTCCAAGAGTAAGAGTGCCAAGAGACAGGAAGTAGAAGCCGGCAGCTTGTTGGAGCCAGGCTCAGAAACCCGGCCACCACATCACTCAGGCACGTTTCTGCTGGTTGAGCTCACAGGTGTCCTGGTAGCCCAGCAGCAAACAGAAAACTCTGCTCCTGATGGAAGGGGTCTCACCAGTTGGGGGCCATGTTTGAAAACTGCCACAGTGGTGGCCTGGGATGCAAGGCAGGACTGGTTCCAGGAAATGAGGGAGAAATAGCCGACTACTGGATCTTGCTAGAAGATGAGTTGAGCACCACCCACTCACCCCATTTCCAGTGTGTGCCAGATCCTGCTTTCACAGGCGTCCTCACAGCTGACCTCCGCAACAGCTCTTTTCACCATTCGGGAACTCAGAGAGGGCAGATGACATCTCCAAGCCATACAGCTGTTCAGTAGCAGAGCTTGTGTGATTCCAGAGCTGGCCTTCAGCATCCCAGGTTCCAAAGACAGACCCTGGGACATGCTGTACCAGGATCCACTCCTCTGTCCCCACCTTGCAGGCTGCGGCACACTCAGAGCTTCCCCTGCAGACTTCCTCCTTCCAAACCCAACCTCAGCACTTCCCCAAGTCCTCTCTGCTCTACTCAGCACCTGCCCACAAAAGGAAGTGCCACAGAAGTACAGCAGTCTGCTGAACTCTGGAGCCTGAACCAGCCACTGGTGTAGGATGAAGAGGGTCTGGCACTGTCGACATGGGTGTGGGTAGGAGGACTTGGTCCCTCCCCAGGGCTCCCTGAGATCACTGCAGTGTGAGGGAGCAGGCATTTGCTCAGTCTTGATTAGGTTCCTATATTTTCATTAGAGGATTTCAACCTCATCTTGTTTAATTGTTTTTGGTTGACTTTACAAGTTAATCTATTTGCCTTTTTTCTTGATTGGGTTTTGAAAAAGATTTAAAATGAAAGATATCCTTTCCCAAGGCCTTCTCCATCTGTTCACATTCCTCAGAAACAGTGAGTCATTTGCATCAGGAGATCTTGGCTGTTTGCTATGAAATTTGTATTCTTGAATATTCCTAAACTTGGAGAACTGTTTCAAAGATGGTCTACAGCATTTTCACATTCTCCACACCTGATTTTGCCTATTATCTCACACTATTATCTCACAGTAGTAAGGTGCATGTGTCATGGTGAATAAACTAATATTCACTCATTATCACTAATTTGTAATATTGTTAATATCTTAAGGGTTTATTTTTATTCAAAAGAGTTACACACATAAGCAGATACACAGAGAGAGAGGTCTTCCATCCACTGATTCATTCCTCAGTTGCCACCATGGCCAGAGCTAGACCAATCCAAAGCCAGGAGCCAGGAGCTTCTTCCAGGTCTCCCACATGGGCACAGGGACCAAAGGACTTGGGCCATCCTCTGCTGCTTTTGAAGGCCATAAACAGGGAGCTGGAAATGGAGCAGCTGGGTCACAAACCAGTGTTCATATGGGATGCCAGCCTTGCAGGCAGAGGCCTAGCTTACATGCATGGCATCAGAACCTATTGGTTGTATTATAATTCAGTCTGGGTCTCCACATGGGTGGCAGGAACCCAACTACTTGAGCCAATGCCTGCTGCATCCTGGGACACTTATTAGTAGGAAGTTGGAATGGACAGCAGAGTCAAGACATAAAACTGCCATATGAGTCATCTGGATTCATCAACATGCAAATTTTATATCTTTCCTCCATTTATTTATGGTTAGTAATCTAAACTACTATATTATATTATTTAAACGTTGGGTTTTGTTTTGTTTGTTTTTTGTTTGTTTTTTGTTTTTTCCTGAGAGCGAGAGAGAGAGAGCTCCCATCTATTGGTTTACTCCCCATGTAGCCATGACAACTGAGCTGGGCTGAGGCCAAAGCTAGGAACTGGAAACTCATTCTGGATCTCCATGTGAGTGAAGGAACCTAATTTCTGGAGGGAAAACCACTACCTCCTGGGGTGTGCATTAGCAGGAAGCTGGAGTCCGGAGTTAGGTCCAGGGATCAAACCAGGCACGCCAATGTCTTACCAGTGTCTTCACTTCTTGGCCAAACACTTGCCCCAGGGTTTCTTTGTTGCTCCAGCTACTCTAGCTTTGGCCACCAGAGTTTCTCCAGGCAGTTCCTGTGTGTCCTTTATGCCATCCCATCATTTTTCTTTATTTTTAGTATCTCCTTGCTTTCTGATACAAGATGATGCCGAGACTTACCTTGTGGATTTTCTGTCCCAGTCCTACCATCAGCCATTTCTCCTGGTCCCTTTTATTAGGAAATGACGTAGAGACCAAGATCCGGAGAGCTGGAGTGCTCATGGTTACCAGGGTGTCGTTGCTTCCACACCCCTCAGCTGACAGGCATGTGGGAATGCAGGTGTGCATGCTAACCCACAGGCAGAGCTAACTAGATACACACATGCCCATGGATATTTCTATACGCAACCATCTATAGCAATGTTAAGATCAACCCAACAACATATAAACATCACAATTCATGGGACACACAACTCACCAGCCCTTGACCCGACCTCTGCCATGGCACTGAGGGATTTATCTGAGGCATGTTCATTGCAAGACAGCTGGAGGACAGCAGTTCCCCTGGGCCAGCCCCTTCTAGAGCTCTGCTTCTGGGTGAGCCTGGGCCCTCCCCAAGGCCACATTGGTTTCAGCACCTCCCAGGGACCTGGGCCTGGTCTGGTGGGAACTTCCTGCAAACCCATTTACTACCCTCGTGGGAGAGTACCACAAGGTCACCCTGGGTCTCCCTCAAAGTATCCCCGACCCAGAGAGACCTCCTCAGAACCCCCTCCTGGCTGCAACTCTCCTTCCTGGTTTTGCATCTTTCCTTAATCCTTCCCACACGCTGGAGTTGGCTTCCCCCTTTGTGTCCACCGATACAGTCTAGCCTCAGTGGCTAGACTGTAGCTCTGGGTCCTCATTTGGACTTGGCCTTCTCCTTGCTGCTGAAAACACTTTTTTGACAGATAATAAACAGTATGTTCTGACAAATGAGTGAATGGACAAATGTCTTGGCTGCCAATGGCTGAAGAGCCCATTCCCCACCTGTCCAGCACCCTTTGCGCATGTTCTCCCAGGGAGTGTGAGAGTGATTGGTCCCACTGGAGAATGGCTGGCGCATGCCCAGCCCACAGGCTGCCCTTGGTCAACCCCACTGAGGATTCTGGGGAGTTGCTCCCTTAGAAGCCCACCAAATCTCCCCAGGGAGGGCGCCCTCCGCCTCCCTCCCCTTTGGATGCTGCTCCTCCCTGGCCTGGAGCCTCCCCCAACCCCAATAGGAAGGACGGTCCTGCAGCACCCAAAACCGTTCAAGAGATGTGACTAGTCCCAGAGCTATCTCCATCTCCCCACATCCGTAAGTGGCTGGGACCTGAGTTCCCCAGGAAGGAGAGGGGAGGGCCTAGGACCAGCCTTAGTTGGGGTCCCTCATGACCCCAGTGAGGGGGTCGTTGAATCCATGCCATGAGAACGGGGACACAGGGACAGACCCGGTGGGCGAGACAGGGACAGACAGATGGACAGGCAGAAGAGCGCAGTGCGCAGCGGCGGCGGCGGGAGGCAGCGGGCTGGGCCGGGCACTGAATCGCCCTCTGTTCGCGCGAGGCTGCCGCACTGAGGGGCTTTCTTCGCAGCCGTGGGAAAGCGGTGGGCGAGCTCGGCCCGCGCGCCCTGTGGACGCTAATTAGCCGGATTAGGGCGGGCTTGGGCCGGCTCGCGCTGCCCTGCGGCCCGGCCGGAACAAAAGGCCACTCTTCAACGGGCGGCAGAAGCGGCGGGGTCGCGAGGTCTCTGGGCAGGGTCCCCAGGAGCAGGGCGAGGGGATGTGTGCGCGAGCGCACATTCTGGAGAATGGGGCCTCTGTGCACCTGGCCCGGCTCTGGCACTGGGGTCCACATGGGCTGAGGTAGGGTGGGGGATTGTGGGGGATGGAGGCAAGGAAGGAGACACCCCAGCAAGGACAGATCCCAGAGCCTGGGCCAAGAGCACTAGCTGCCCTGGGGTGCAGCCGGGAGGAATCTTGTTTCGGATCCAGCAATCCTTGGGTTCTACAGGTGAAAGAGGTGGGGTACAGGGCTGGCCTGTGGCTCATGTACTGTGCTATTTCTGCTGGCATTCAGGAGTGAATGAATCAGTGAATGCAAAGGGTGGCAGGGTCTTGAAAAGGCAGAGAGACACAGAGAACCCCAGGCCACCTGGGAGGTTTGGAAAGCTCTTCAGGAAAAGTAGATCTGACCTTCCTGGGAGCATGTTCAAGTTTAAATGCTTGGAGGGAGCCACACCAACATAGGTCTGGTCGGGATCCAGCATGAAGGTGGGCCTCACTGCCTGCTTCCAGGTACTCAGAGCTTCAGGAAGGAAGCTTCCCTTCCTAGTCCCCTGCCCTCTGCCCCCCTGCTTCTCTGGAGCCAATGATTGATAGGAGCAGGATAGGGTGCTGTCCCTGGCCAGTACCTAGCCCTGCTCCCAGCTGTCCCCTAGAATCTGCAGGTTAGACAGGGCTCAGGAGGGAACCCTGCAGACTACTGGGCTCCAGGGATCAGTCACATGGTGGGTAAGACTGTGGACTCAGCTGGGGAGGAGCCTCAGAACCATCTCATGAGGTATGAGAGCCGCACAGGAAGAAGGGAGGAACTGCTTCTGCCTGGCTCTTCCTCACATTGCACTATTTACTCAGCCCCCGTGAAACTCTTGCAAGTGTGGGATTGATGTGGTGCCATTGCCTAGCACACAGGGCTGGAGCATCGGTCTGAAGGACATGGGGGGTGGTGAGCATCTGGGAACAGGGACTCTAAGTTTGCAATTTATCTTTAAACATAGGCATGTGTTTTGCATTCTGTCCATTCATGGCTCTTTCTACAGGAAAATCATGATCCTGATGCCTGGGAGATTGAGGTGTGCTGGCCCAGCATCTCTGTCCATAAGGCAGAAAGCCCAGCTGGGGAGCCTACTGTCCACTGTCAGCTTGGGACCTGCAGGACAGACTGTCTTCAGGGTCACCATAGGTAGGAAGGATGTTCTGCTGCTGTTCTGCCTCATGGGAATCAGGAGGAAGGGGTTTCTACTTCTACCCAGCCACATCTGGGGCTCCAAGCTAAGACCAGGAGGGGCACCCCCCTCCACTGGATGCAGTATCTTTAGGGGCAGGTATTTGGTGCAGCCATTAAAGCACTGCTAGGAGTGGAGGTGTGGCATTGTCGCATGGTATACAGCACGGGTGCTAGTTTGTGTCCCCAACTGCTCCACTTCTAATCCAGCTCCCTGCTAATGGCTTGGAAAAAACAGCAAAACAAGATGGTCCAAGTGTGTGGCCCCTTCAACCCACATGGGAGACCTAGATGAAGCTTTTGATTCCTGGCTTCAGCCTTGACTGTGGTGGCTACTTGGGGAGCGAACCAATGGAAAGGATATTCTCTCTCTCTCACTCTCTCACTCTCTCTCTCTTCCTCTGCCTCTGTAACTCTTTCAAATAAATACATCTTTTCTTTAAAAAAAAATCCACTGATTAAAAAAAAGAGAGACAGCTGGAGACACCCCCTTGCATTTCAGAGTGCCTGAGTTCACAGCCTGGTTCTGCTTCCAATGGCAAATTCCTGCTGATGTGCATGCTAGGGGACTATAGGTGATAGATCACATGGTTGAGACCTGAGTTGCAATCTGGGTTCCTGGCCTCCCCCTGGCCCAGCCTTGGCTGCTGCAGGCATCTGGGGAATGAACCAGAGTGATCTTTCTCTTTCGCTGACTGTCTTTCTGCCTTTCAAACAAAATGGAAATAAATAAATATTGCTTTAAAAAGTATATGCTTTTGGGCCCAGTGGCATGACCTAGCGGCTAAAGTCCTCGCCATATGGGCTCCGGTTCTAATCCTGGCAGCTCCACTTCCCATCCAGCTCCCTGCTTGTGGCCTGGGAAAGCAGTTGAGGACGGCCCAATGCTTTGGGATCCTGCACCCGCGTGGGAGACCTGGAGGAGGTTCTTGGCTCCTGGCTTCTGATCGGCACAGCACCGGCCGTTTTGGTCACTTGGGGAGTGAATCATCGGACGGAAGACCTTCCTCTCTGTTTCTCCTCCTCTCTGTATATCTGACTTTGTAATAAAATAATAAAAATAAATAAATCTTTAAAAAAAAGTATACACTTTTTATATGCAAAACCTAAAAAAAAGTGTATGCTTTTTTAAAAGTGAAAAGCAGACCAGCATGGTAGCCTATGGCTAAAGTCTTTGCCTTATATGTGCCAGGATCCCATGGGGCACCGGTTCTAATGCCAGCTTGTGACTGAGAAAGTAGTTCAGGACTGCCCAAAGCCTTGGGACCCTGCACCCGCAAGGGAGACCCGGAAGAGGCTCCAGGCTCCTGGCTTCAGATCAGATCAGCTCTGGCCATTGTGTGGCTGCTTGGAAAGTGAATCATCGGATGGAAGATCTTCCTCTGTGTCTCTCCTCCTTTGTATATCTGGTGCATGGTGTATGTAGTAGGTTAAACCTTTGCCTGCATACAGGCCAGGTCGAGCTGTGACACCAGCCAGTTCACATTAGGACCAGGACTAGGGGCTGGCTGGGCTGGGCTAGGGTACAGCACCCACCGGCATGAGCTGGAACTAGCGGGCAGACCAGGCCTGGCTTGATAAGAGACAACATGGGCTCCCTTTCTGTGCCACTGCTCCCACTAGTGAGCGTGAGAACTGGGACCAGGGGTAGACCAGGCTGGGCATACAACATCTGTTGGCCTGCATGTGAACTGGGTTAGGGGAAGAGCCAGGCTGGGCTAACTAACTGTATCCTCTGTTGCAAGCATGAGCCAGAGTAAGTATAGGCTGGTTGGGCTTTGCTGCAGCATCAGCTGGCCAGTGCCAGGACTGGGGGCAAATCCTGTCAAGCGAGGTTACAGAACCATTTGGAGAGTACAAGATCTGGGACTGGGAGTGGACCCAGTGGGGAAACCGTGGGCACCTCTCTATTAGGCTATAACTCCTACCAGTGAGCATGAGAACCAGGGCTGGGGGTGGGCCTGGCCAGACAGGTGGTGGCACCTGCCAGCATGAGTGTGGGCTGGATAGTGAGATCGGTTGGGTTAAGCTAAGCTTCAATGCCCATTGAACGTGTACAAGAGCTGAATGGGATGCGGGACAGACTGGACCAGTCTGCTGCACATACTGGCAAGCACAGGAACCAGGGCTGGAGGAGGACCTAGTGGGGGTTATTGGAGGTTGTTCAGACTAGGCTACAGCTCCTGCTGGTGAACATGAGGGCCGAGTGTATAGTGGGTAGGGTAGGGTTGGGCTGGGCCACAGTATCCACTGGCTTACATAAGAGATGTGGCTGAAGAAAGAATCAACCCAGCAGTTGCAACTACCAGTGTGTGGGTAGGTTGATGTATGTGACAGAACCAGACCCCATACTGGCAAGCACACACAAGATAAGAGTCACTTCTGGGATCACTTCAGATGAGGTTTCTTTGGGGATCCCCCCAACTGAATCGCTGGACCCAGAACTCCAACCATGGGGAGATACAAAGGATCTGTGGTCTGACAGTAGAGTGCATGTGTCAGAACTGGGCTTCCTTAGTGGAAAAAACAGAGCAGTGGACAGCTTGCCCAGAAGTACATGGAGGATATGGCAGTCCATTGGAGCCTGCAGAGGGCAACTGGCACCCACAGTAGAAGAAGGAGGGCAGAGCAAATGGGACAACTACCACAGCCAAGCATTGACAGCAACTATCTGGGTGAATGGAAACTCTAAGGTGGACTATGTCAGCCAATGGATCTTGAAAGGATTCCCTCATCCTTGGATCGTCGAGATTGACAGCATTTCAGAACTACTGAAACCATTTGAACGGAACCCATGTAGCACATTCCACACTGGGGACCCTGGGATGATATTGGGTGGCTGTTCCCCATCCCTGGGTACTGAGGTGGTTGGGAGGCTGGGGTGGCTTCTCCTCTTCTCTTTCCTCTTCCCCTAGATACAGAAAGAAGAAAAAGAAAATTTAGAAACAATGGTCTCATCCACTTTACCCTAATCCTCCACCCTTTCCATCCTCATTAACTATGTAAACATTATTTAAAAGTAAGTAAGTAAATAAATAAATAAATAACCTTTGCCTGCAGCACCAGCAATGCCCTGTGGGCACCAGCTCATATCCAGGCTTCTCCATTTCCAATCCTGCTCCCTGCTTATGACCTGGGAAGGTAATAGAGGATGGTTTGTCCTTGGGTTCCTTCACCCACATAGCAGACCCAAAAGAAGCTCCTGGCTCCTGGCTTTGGATAGCTCAGCTCTAGCCATTGTGGCCATTTGCAGAGTGAACCAAAGAATGGAAGATCTCTCTTTCTCTTTCCATACGTCTCTCCTCTCTCTAATTTTCCCTTCCAAATAAAAAAAAAAATATATATATATATATATATATATAATATTTTTTAAAAAGAGGCAAACAACATAAAAGCTTCTATGATGGCAGTAACTTTCTGCCCCTCCTGAGCAGGCAGGTGCAGGTGGCTAAGCACTCCTGGCCCAGGGCCTGTGGCCTGGCTTAGGGAAGGGGCCCAGGCCCCAGGCTAGGGGATAGGAGGTAGGGGCAAGGTGTAAAGGTCAGGCCCTTTACTGGGCCTGGACCCTGTGAGAACCCAAGTCAGGGCACCAGAACCAAGGGATGCACTGTCAGGGGGAGGGAGCAACTAGCTTTGGGACAGCCCTGTGGAGTGCTCTGGTGGATTCCAGGGTTCATGGCCCTCTTGGCCAAGGGCTTCTCCACTCTCCCTTCCCGTAACTGAGACTTCCTGAAATTGAGACTTCCAGCCCAGAATCCCTACCAGAGCGTGGCAAATGCTTGCTTCTGGTCCCCACCCTTTTAGTGTGGGGAATGGGTCGTGGTTGGGGAGGGAGGAAGGATTACTCAAACACCCATTCCAGTGAGAAAGCCTCAGAGAAATGTGGGAAACTTCTGGAGCCACTTCAGTCCCTGATCAAATTTCTGGCCCCGCATTCCCAGCCAGGCCCAGAACCTGTCAGCCATGTCCCTCTTCCCCGCCTTACACCCTAGCAGCTGGAGGATCAAGTTCCTGGCCCACCAGGGAAGCACAAGGCAGCCTGGCTCTTTGCACCAATGAAAAGGGAGGAGTCTCATTCCAGGGCTTACCACTGGCAATCACACCACTCAGCCCTGACTCAACCCTCCAGTCTGCTCCCCTGCCACGCCTGCTATAAGTCATGCTCATGGACAAGGGTCCCCGGGCCTGGAGATCGTCACCCTGCAACTGGAGCCCAAGGCAGGCCATGCCTCTGGATGGAGGATGCAGAGAAAGCTGTCTGAGAACTTGCTGTGGTGGTTCTGGGTATGCACCCAAACAGTGGTCTGCACGTGCAAACTGCAGTGAGCCCTGAGCTCAGGATCTGATCCTGGTGGCCCCATGTCCCACCCAGAGAACAAGGGAGGACTCTAGCTCAGGCAGCCATGGTGCCTGGATTGGTGAAAGCTTCTCTTGGCTGGCCAGGGCAGTGCAGGTTCAAGGGCTGGTGACTCCTCAGGGGGAGGCCCAAGAGGCATGGAGAGAGTCTGGGACCTGGCCCTTTCAGCTGTTCAACATGGATGGACTTGGAGGAGAGTGAAGATGGTAGAATTCTCAAATCTGCTGACCATCATACCTGAATGGGTTGGGGATATATACCAAATGATAACACGGGGACTTAAGAGCTCCCACGTGAAGCAGTAAGATTCACTATCAAAAGCACTTGCTAGAGCCCGGCATGATGGGCACCAGTTCTGGTCCCGGTGGCCCAGCTTCCCATCCTGCTTCCTGCTTGTGGCCTGGGAAAGCAGTCAAGGATGGCCCAAAGCCTTGGGATTCTGCACCCACATGGGAGACCCAGAGGAGGCTCCAAATCCTAGCTTCTGATCAATGCAGCATTGGCCAATGTGGCTGCCTGGGGAGTGAATCATCAGAGGGAAGATCTTCTTCTCTGTCTCTCCTCCTCTCTGTGTATCTGACTTTCTAAAGAAAAAAAAATTTTTTTTAATGACAAGATTATTAAAAAAAAAAAAAGCACCTGCTAGTAGAGACCAAGAAGGCTTCTGGCTCAGCAAGCATGACAACCAAACCAAAGCAAAATGGAAGGCATCTAGACATTCCATGTGGTACCCACCAGTGGCATGAGAACACTACACACAGCAATGGAGCAATCCTCAGGTGCCCAGACAGAAGGCCAGGCATGCATCAATTTCTTGGCCTTCCCCCTGGGACCACTCACACCAAGATCCTTCCAGGCTTGTTAACCATCTAGACCCCACGGCCCAGTGGTGAACTCTGGGGTGATTTGGAGAACATTTGCAACTCTTCCTCCCACACTGTTGACTTCTGTCAGCAGAGGGAGAGGTTCCCCCGCCCCCCCACCCCCCGCCCTGCTGCCTAGCACAACAACCCCCTCTCTGCTAGAAATTGGCACTTTGCCCCTTTGGGTCGGGGCCCTGCCTCTCGGCACAACCTGGTCAGCACAGATTTCCAAAGACATAGACAGCTGGCCCAGAGCAAAATTGTCATGGGGCTATGGGTGGGGCTTTGGGTCTGAACTTCCCAGACAAAGAACAAGACTTAACCAAGTTGCCTCAGGGCCTTGATCCAGCTCAGCCTAAAGCCACGGAGAGACAGAGAAACAAACCATTTGTCCTCCCTGGCGTGGGAAGAGCTCTAGCCTGAGCCGAGTGTAAATCCTGGCCGGGGCCCTCTGCAGCCCCATGACCCTGAACGTGGACTTCAGTGTCTCTGAGGCTCGGCTTCCATGCACTTTTCTCACAGCTGTTGAGAGGAGGAGACAAAGCCCTGGCTGTCAGGCTCCCTGGGGCTTTGTCATACCTTGGATGCTGAGTGCCCCTTGCTGAAGGCGGGAGTAGGTAAGTGAACAGTGGACAGCTGGGCACAGGGCATACACACAACCTTTTTCTCCCCCGGATCCCTCATCCCAGTGTGACCTCTCAAAGATGGGCCTATTTAAGGTCCAAGTCCCACCTCCCGGGCCAAGCCTTTCTCCTTGTTCCTTCTGACAACTGCCCTTCTCCAAGCCTTGCTTGCTCAGTGGCACCAGTTCCTGGACTTGAAATAGGAGCAACCTCTCACTGGTTCCTGCAAGCCAGGCAGCAGCGTGCTGCTAAGCCCTGCTCAGCTTACCTCTCTGGCCAGCTTCCAGGAACACTCCTATCTCCAGGCTGGCCAGGACTTGCACAGGGAAATCAGCTGCAGGAAGCCCGGATTCTGACCTCTTGGAACTCAGAGTCCAGGAGGAAATACAGGAGACAGATAAGAGGCTGTCCTCGCATCCTCGCGTCCTCGCTGAGGGTGGGAAAGTTTTCTCTGCAGGCAGCATGAGGGAAGCCTTGACCACGGGTGTGACATTGCATCTTCAATAACGCAGAAACTTTGCATGTGCAGGCTTGCGGTGGGATGGGGGATGTGGGGAGCATTCCAAGCATAGGGAACAGCCTAAGCCAGACAGGGGAAGTAGATGAGTGGGGACTGGGTTGGATCACAGCAGTTGTTGAATGAGGCTGAGCACTCCAGGCTGGGGTGGCTACGTGACTCCCAGGATGCACAGCCCAGGGCAGGGGCTGTGGTCTGGGTCTCTGCCTCCTCGCAAGGCTCCAACCACAATCTCTATCTGTCTCTGATCTCTGCTCTCCCAGGAGACACCCAGGGCTCTGGCCTGGGGAAGCAGCATTTGCTGGGCCCTTAGAGAGGCCACTGCTTCAGTGGGCCAATCTGCATTGGCAATACTGCACAGGCTCTGCCCCGGGTTGGGTCCAGAGGAATGAGGAGAGGGTGTGCAGACCTGGATTCACTCTGTAGGGGCATCTGCTGCTCTCTAGGGAGGTTGAGGGGCTCCTCGGCCCCAGGGCCATGCAGAGGCTCCTCGGCTTTACCCCTCCCCTGAGCTTTCCTCAGCTACTCCAAGCCACACTGAGAGCAGCCAGCGCGCCCGCCAGCGGGTCTTATTTCACTGGAATGTTGGCATCCAGCTGGAGATCGGAAATGAACTCATTATCTGATTATTTGTATTTATGAAAGTATAACTGTTCTAGGAGAGGCCTTTCTTGGAGAGTCGTTTGAGCGGATGAGTAATTCTCTCCCCTCCACACACATGCTCAGACACACATGTTCACACACACACATGCACACACAGAGGCAGCCACATCCTCCAGCTGACACATGCCTTGAGGTGCAGACACATGCCACAGAGACATATTCTGGCTTAATGAGCTCCTCTGAGGGTGGGGACCTTTTATTCATCGTGGAATCCCCCATGGCACACGATAGGCAACCAGTAAATATTTGCAGAATGAGTGCATGAATGGCTAAATCACAGAACTCACGCACACATTACTCAGAGACACAAACACACACACACATGCACGCACACCCAGCCACCCTCCTTCCCCATCCTGGAATGAAATCAGAGAACTGTGGCCAGTGTAGTGGCACAGCAAGTTGGTCCTCCACCTGTTGCACCAGCATCCCATATGTTCATGTCTCAGCTGTTACACTTCTCCCAGGTCCTTGCATGTGACCTGTGGGAGCGGCAGTGGATAGTTCAAGTCCTTGCATCCCTGTATCCATGTGGGAGACCTAGAGGAGATGCTTGGCTCCTGGCTTTGGATCAGTTCAGCTCCAGTCACTGTGACCACTTGGGGAATGAATGAATGAACAATGGAAGGTCTCCCTCTCTATGTCTCCTTTCTCTGTCAACTTCGCTTTTCAAATAAAAATAAATAAATCTTTTTAAAAGAAGCAACGTCAAAGAAGTTCTAATTCCACAGCCTTACATCTTTCCACCATGATTCACACTTAGTGTTAGGTGAGAACTTGCCATCCAGAGCCTTTTAGTGCACATGACCATGTTCAGGACGCCAAAGCCCCACTGCTCACAGCCATTCCTGGGCCTGTCAAGGTGAAACTGAGTCCTGGAAAGCCCGAGAGCATTATTCAGGGCAAAGAATTTTCCAGGAATGTTCTCTGCAGGCTGCCTCTGTTCACTTGTGACTGGCCCAGCAGCAGTCCCGGCCTTGGCACCGGGGGCTTGAGCAATACTAGGCTAGAGGCTCTATCTCTCCTCTAGCTTATGGCTATGATAAGACTTGTGCTTGTCTCCCTGGGAGGTGACTGAGCCAGAGGCTGGTGGCCAGGGAGGGGAGGAAAGCTAGAGAACAGGCTTGAATTTTTAAAAGCTGGACACAAAGAGACTGCATGTATGATACCACCTGCATGCAAGCCAAGTAGAGGCAGGATGAATCTACAGAGATGGAAGCCAGGCCAGCAGCCATCTCTAGGAGTGGCACTGAATGGGGCCACTTTTGGAACTGCAAATGCCCATGTCTTCTTCTGGCAGTTATGTGGGTGTAGACACATCTGTGGTGATCCCTCCACTGTGTAGTCAAGCCTGGTGAACTCCACTGTGTGTCCACTATGGGCTCAGGGCAGAGCGTGGTGAGCTATAAAGGAGCAACCTAAGCACAGAAGAGGAGTTCTGGAGAGGAGAGAACCCAGGGAAGAAGAGGCGTTGAGACTAAGAAGGGGATTGCCCCAACATCCTCCCTAGAGCATCTCAGAGACCTGACCATGCAGGCACTGCCCAGAAGGACAGGTGAACATCTGATCTTCCATCTGATCCTGCAGGTGCTAGTCCTGCTCAGCCCATCCCCTTCAGCAAGCCTCATTCACAGGGAACCCGAGGTATAGGGCAGATGTGACTTATACCCCAGCTGCCCATTTTCCCTCCTCTCCTGCAGCTATGAGACCAATCCATCCTCTGTTCAGAGAGGAGAAGCTGCCAGGCCACAGGCAGCTCTGGCCAACCATCTGCCCCTCGGGAGCCATGGAGGCCTTGGGGGCCAATGGTCCAGCCCATCCCCTTCTCCATCCTGGACAGCCCCTGCTGAGCAACACTGATCTCCCAGAGCCCTCACTCGGCAAGCTATGCCAGCCCTTCTCTCTCAGTTCCCACCCAGTATAGACACTGACTCTGCCACCGGCTGAGCCAGACTCCTGCAAGGGAGGTGTCCTTGTTCTTATTTTTAAAGATTTAGATATTTATTTGATGGTCAGAGCTACAGAGAAGAAGGGAAAAGCAGAGAGAGCGAGATATTCCATCCTCTGTTCATTCCTTAGATGGGTAAATCTGAAACCAGGATCCAGGAGCTCCCTCCATCTTTCCCACATGGATAGCAGTTGTCTACGCTCTTGGGCCATTTTCCATGGCTCCTCTCAGGCACATTAGCAGGGAGCTGGATCATGGAGCAGCTGGGACATGAACTGGCACCTATATATGAATGCCAGCATCGCACCTTTACCTGTTAAAGGCATGTTTACTGCACAGGTGAGGAAACCTCAGCTGAGAAAAGTCTTGGCCTCCCTGGAGTCACATACTGGTACAGTCAACCCTTGAGCTCAGGCAGCTAGACACTGAGTGAGCCCCATAGCCCTTGACCGCCCACTCCTGCTCCAGCACCCCATGCTTATCCTCCCTCCACCACAGGCTACGGAGCATGGGGGTTAGACCACAGATATCCTCTTCCTGCGTAAATTCCTAAGCACATGAGTAGCCCCTTACACCTCTCTTTCCTCAGCTGTTATTGGAATGGGTGTGGCTTGGAGTGCTGTGACCTGCCCTGCCTGCTCAGAACCCTCACTTCTGGATATCTCCTGCCCAGGCTGGATCCAATCTAAGGCTGACATGTCAGCAACATGGTGGAAGGCTGTTGTTTGCAGAGTTGGCTCCGAAGGGGAACCCCAGGACCCCAGAAGCTGGTGTCACAGACCCTAGAGTTGACCTCCTATGCTCCTCCACCTGAACCTGAGCATCCAGCACCCCCACCAACTGCACCTGCCATGCCCCTGAGTGTACACTGCCTAGTCCTTTTCCCTTTGTTTCCCCAGGGATGCTGTGAGCACCCTGAGATTTGGGACTCTACCATCCCCAGCCTCCATCTCCATGCAGACCCCCTGCTCCAAGTTAACACATAAACCTCAGGTCCTCCAAATATGCTCGGAATGGAAGGATTGAGGGTGGGGGCTTAGATACTGTTTTTTGAAGCCGCTTCTTAGATACTTTGTCTTCCTAGAGGTGGGAAAAGGCAGACTATGGTGGAAGTGGCCATGAGCTTGGATTCAAATGTATGCAAACCACCACACAATGATATGCAGATGTGAATCCTGGCTTTGTGGGAAGTAGTCCCATGACTTCAGAGTCCCGGATCTGGCAAGCTCTGCTCTCAGAGGACCGCCCCGCCTGCTGAAGATCTGGCGATCTTGCCCAGAGCCAGCTGGGAGCTGCCGCTGCCCGGCATTCCGGCGTCGGTGGAGACCATTTGGGGATCAATGCTGTTCTCGGAGCTTCTGTGAAGCTGCTCCCATCCACCAGGGCCAGCCAGTGGACCAGAACTGCAGAGGCAGAGGTGTGCCTTGGGACAGGGCTGTGGTGTGGGCAGGGCTGGACGCCCCTGGGGACTGAAGATTTGGCTCTGGGGAAACATTAGGTGCAAGACCAGGGAGGGAAGGCCACAGCAGGTCCCCACTCTGTCCTGATTCTGTGCTGTGACCATCACTGGGGAGATAGTGGCTGTCCATGACTCCCTTGTACACATCACCACCACTCCCAGCCCTATGCTATGCTGCCACCAGTCCTCAGCCCTTAACTCAAGTGGGCAGGCAGACCCCAGGAACTGGGAGCCTAGGGGATTCCCAACAGCAATGGTCACCCTGGATGGGCTTCCTCTCCAGCAAGTGCTATGTAATTGTATTACACTAGGAGCCCAGCACAGCCCTCCCAGATAACCAGCACTACTGTGCTGGATGGAGACGCAGAGGCCAAGGTTGCCCTACCTGAAAATGATGGACAAATCCCTCAGACTCCAAAAACGTCCATCTTCACTGCCATAGCCCCTGACTCCTGTACCACACTGACCCCAGGCACCTGCCCCTCAGGCGGGACACTTGGCAAAGGGGCTAAGTCCAGAGTTGGGAAAAGTTCTGGGTCATCTGCTGCTGCTTTTCCTAGGGCATATGCAGGGAACTGGATTGGAAGTGGAGCAGCTGGGACACAAACCAGCACCTATATGTGCAGCGAGAGGAGTAGCCTGATGAACTACCACGCTGGCCCCAAGACAAGTTTTTCTGGAAGGTGGATGAGAGCCAGATCAACAGTGAGGTTCTGGTGCCTGTGCACAAAAGGGAGAAGAGCCATCCTGGGGTGAGGATGTCCATGACTGTGACCCTGGGCGCCCTTTCCCAGGCACCTCATACCCTGTCTGGCCAATGGCACATCCTCTTTCACACCTAGCAGACTCTCAACAAGTGGGAGTTACTCTAATTAGGAATAGTAGCGGGTAACCTCAGAGATGTACACGGAACTGGAATTATCAGCCCAGGTTAGGGTCAAAGAAACCAGAGCGCAGAACAGTTGTTAGTAGCTCAAAGCCATATGCCCTCCAGAGCCGTGGCAGGGGATACAATGATGCTTGACTACGTGGGGGTCCCCAAGGTTCTGCCTCCTACAGAGAAGTAATTGCCTGTCTGCTGTGAGGGGGACTCTGGGAGCTTTGCCTGGCTGCTCAGGGCCAGGGTTCCCACAGTGGCAGGTGGGAAGCAAACAGGCCAGGATGGACAGGGCTGGCATCAACTACAGTGAGGGTGGTGGTGCCAGCTCTCTCCCCAAACCCCATCCCTGCCAGCCGGCCTGCCAGCTGGGGAGCTTCATTAGAATTCCTCAGCCCTCCAACCCATTTCCTTCCTGGTGAACAGGCCAGCCAAGGGCCCCCTCTGCCTGCTGAGGAGGTGAGGGACGGGGCTGGTGGCTTTGGCCAGGAAACTGGATCGGGGAGGTGTGACATCCAAGGAGCCTGCCTCTTTCCAAGGTGTTGGAAATTTCCCCAAGGCAGAGCCTGTTCGGCTGTCCGCCTGTCTGTCTGCCTGTCTTCCCTGGGCGCAGGGGGCCAGTGAGTGTAGACCGACTGTGGGAAGCCGCGTGATTAACGAGTGATGAAAAGCAGACTCCGTCGGGATGGGGGTGAGAACCAAGACAGAGAGAGGCTGGCTGTTTTCTGCTTGGCTCAGCTCGGAGCTCACTGCAACTGGGGGGAGGCGGAGGGGCAGGGGGGAAAGAGGAGAGTAGATAGCTGAGGACAGTGCCTGGCCCTGGGGTGGGGGTGGCCCACCTTAGTTCCTGCCCCAGAAGCAGCCCGCTTTGGAGCAGGAGACTCAAGGAAGCCAGCCCCCAGAGACCCGCATGACCCTTCAGTCCCCTCCTCCCAAAACTGCCCCCTTCCTCATAGGCAACAGCAGAGAAGGAATGGTCACCCCTTGGCCACTGCCCCCAGGAGGCCCCTGGCCCCAAAACTCCTCCCCACCCTCAACACAGGAGAACTCCTACAACCTACACACTGCCCCAAACCTTAGCCCCAGGCCCCACAGCCCAGCCTAGTCTTGCCATGGAAACTTTGAGCAATTTCAATCAAGCAGATTTGTCTGCAGACGCTGTTTGGCAAGCTTAGTGACACCCCAGGGCTTTCGATGAGCCTTCCAACCCCACAAACAGGATCACCAGACACCCAGCAGGGCCAGGCTCACATAGCCACTACTCCTGGGTCGCACCTGCCTGACACACAGAGGGACCTGAGTGACAACCTCCTTCCCTGCTGAAAGTCAGCGCCCCTGGCCCTAGAGCCAAGGACCCAGGCTTCGGGTTGGTGAGGTAGTGCCAGCCTTCACCAACACTGCTCTCCACACATCTTCCAGAGACTTCCTGTGGACTCAACACCCTAAGGTACTGGGTTGGCCCTGGGGTGCCCAAAGAAGGAAATGGGACAGAGATAGAGAAAGTGGGATGGTGCCCATAGGGCACATAGGCTAGTTTAGCTGACTGAGGACTCACCTGGCCATGCCTTTCACAGAAATGGGAGTTCAACTCTGGTTGTCCAAATAACTAGCTTCCTTACATGCTTTTACTCTTGGAAAGCAGTGGCCATTGCTGCCCACCAGGTCCCTGACAGGAAGGGACACGGAGAAGCGGTCCAGGGTGGGTGACTGGCATGGGGGTAAGTGCCTACACTCCCTGTCGGGGGCCTGGTCTGAATCCCAGCTCCACTCCCAATCCAGCCTCTAAGTCACATACACCTTGAGAGGCAGCAAGAGGGGGTTCTAGTCCTTGCGCCCCTACAACCCCACCACCACCAAGTGGTAGATCCCGGCTTCTACCTGACCCAGCACCCTGCCCCTGGCAGCTGTGGCCATTTGGGGGAACATACCAACAGATGCAAGACCTCTCTGTGTCTCTCAAATCAAAATAAATGCGTGTGTTTTTTAAGATGAGTGTATGTGGATGCAAGAGATTTCTTGAAAGGCCTGCGTGCCTCCCCCTCCCCCTCAGGGTAGGTGATGGAGCAGACACCCCAGGTCTGCCAGATACACAGCCTCCTACTCCTGTGACCCCACCCTCTCTGGGGCCATCTGGGAAGAATTAACAGGCGATTGTTAGCACAGGCCTCCTAGAGGAACAGGAAAACCTTCTGCAGGGTTTTTTAATCAATAGAAAAGAAGTATAAGCTACCTCCCTGAAAGCACTCCTGGGCTCCCAGGAGACAACCCACAGTGCTCCCAATGAATGCAGAAGAAAGCCAGTGGGAGAATCAGAGAGCACAGTGAGGGTGCAGGTGAACTTTGAGGTGTTCCCCAGAACCCAAATTCTACTCTCCTCTTCCTGGACCCCAGGGCACTGCTCCTCCCCAGGGAGGCAGCACGGCTGGGAGCAGTGACCAGGGCACTCCTTCTACAAGGGAGTATAAGGTGCAGGCCTCCTGACCTCACGCTGGAACTATAAGCCACTCTTAGCCAAGGCCAAGTGCCAGCAGCACACTGCCCCTGCCTTGCCCCATCTGCCTAGTGGGAGTCAGCTACCCTCCCTTTCTCAGGCGAATGGAAAGTGGGAGGGTGTTCATGACAGACTAGCACCAAGTTAGCAGCGGGAATCAACCCTGCCCCTTCCCCCATGGATGCCTTCCATGCTCCGCGGAGTGCAAGTCCAGGGGTGAGCTGGTTGGGCCAGCCCAACTGGGTGATGCAGAATTGGGCTCCTGGGAGTGACTGTCTCCCAGCTGGCCGTCAGTTAGGGGTGCCTATCAGCTCCTAGAAGCTTCCTCCACTCAGGCCCTATCTACCTGCTCCCATCCTCCTTCAGCTGTCACCTGCCGGAGAAAGCCTCATGCACGAAGCCTGCCTGTCAGCTCATTTCCACTTGCATGAAGTTCATTGCCTTCATTAGCTCTTTGAGATCCAGCTTGCCATGGACTATTCCAGAAACACAGACTTTGTTCCCATCCCATGTTGGGACCAGGTTGGGGGTCTCAAGGCCTATCCTCAGAATTCCATCTGCCACGGGAGCCGTAGGGCTTTGTCTCTTGGCCTTTCCTTCTTGCTACCCCAGCAGATTCTGCCCCAACTGAACCTCTGGGAGGTGCCTCGTTGTAGTCTTCTATGGTCAGCCTCCATCCGGGCTTTTCCTGACCCGAGGAGAAAACCCTGCAGCAGTTACCCTCACAGATGTGGACAATGCTTCGGTAGTGCTGGATCTGGGGCAATATTTACGAAAGTGACTGCCTGCTTCAAGGCCAGCATATTGTGCCACGACATGTCTCGTCATGTCAACTTGTCCCCTGGTCTGGGGGCAACCACCAAGATGAGGAGGAAGTGCCATTGACCCTGCACTGCCCCACGCTACGCATCACGACTTGAACTTGTGTTCAGCCACGGAACCCCTACCTTTCCCATGTCCACAGCTGCAGATGAGCTGCACCACCCCCACACACCTGCCCTCACCATCCCTGGGCCTCTGCTCAGCTGATCACTCTAGGAGTTAACTTGCACAGGGCCCTAATCTTTGTTTCACTCTGTCTCCAAACTGAGGCCCAGGCTCGCTTCCCCCGGGGGCCCACTCACTTCCTCTGGGGAGTCTAGCCGAGGACAGTGTGGTTTGAAGAACAGTTCTGATCCCAGCCCCAAAGCGCCAGGAGTAAAGATGACTACAAACCCTGGAATGTGGAGGCCTCTACTTCCTGCAAAGCCTTTTGAATGCAACACACAAACCAGCAGCTGCGGCACGGAGAATGGAAACTCTGAGGGGGCATTGTGGCTCCTGCGCCCAGACAGCTGGGCTGGAAGCAGAACCGCTCTTAACTTCAGCCTACGGTGCCATCCCCCTTCCAGGAACCAGGCCCAGCAAGCCAAGGATGTGCTCCAGTCACACACTTCCTCCAGACAGCCAATGCCCCATGGCGGCCCTGTGCCCTTTGTGTGCACTATGGAGGGAGGATTGTGTTCTTATTCACAAGTCCCCCCCAGCAGCCAGGACACCCCTGGCCCAGCCACTGTGCCCTGCCCTCACCCAGGGGAACTCACTCCTAGGCCAAGCCTAGTGATGCCAACCCAGGCCATGCAAGGTGCAGCTGCCCCCTTCTACACAGCTGCCTCCCTGAGCAGCCGCAGCAAGGGTGGGACTTGGTGCAACAGCATTGCTTGCCCCAAGATCGTGCCCACATGCAGCAGGACACATCCCACACTCTCGGCTTCTTTAGGAAGACAAATCACGCAGCCAAATACACCAATCGTAATGGCATGGCCTCGGGAGGACACAGTGCCTGGATGAAACATGGACCATGTCAGATTCCCATAAAGGTTCCTTGGAACCCCTTCCTGCTCATCCCCCATGCCACTCAGAGGCACCACTCATTAACAAATGAATGGTACCTTCATTTGGACCCACAGATAATGAGTGCTCCTGAGAGCTGGTTTATTTCATGCCACATCAATGTCTAGGAAATGCACCCACATCTCAGATGCGCTGACAGCCTCCATCCACCTACTGGGCTTCAGGAGCTGTCCAGTGACGTCACCATCACGTTTTGCATGAAAGCTGTAAACCCATCTTCCCGGTAAGGGTGCTGGTTAATTCAGTTCACTGCTGCACATTCAGGATATGGAGAAGTTGGTACTCCAACCCAGTGACAATCAGTCCTAAAGGTTCCCATAAGGGAACCTGTTCTTGCTACAAGAACCAGGGAACTATTGCCATAGAGGAAACTTTCGCAGTGGGCTTTGTGCACCCAGGAACACCCTCTGTACCTTAATCCCTGATTCCACAGGGCACAGAACAGAAGCAGAGAAGGAAGAGCTCCAGGCCCAGGAGGAGAAGGTTCCAGAGGAGAGGAACGACCTAGTTCATTCCTTTATTCAGCCAGCACTTGCCAGAACGATCCTAGACACTTGCATTTTGGCTATCAACCTATATGCAGCACAGTACCTTAAAAACAACAACACTTACTGTCTCTCACAACTACTGTACAGGTTGTCCAGGGAGTTCTTCCACTAGTTTCACTGGAGTCTCTCATGCTGCATGGTTGGGTGGATCTCAAGTGGTTTGGCTGAAGGAAGAAGGCAGACACACAGGATTGGCACTCTGGCTTGAGCTAGGACCTGTCGACTGCTGGGTTCCCTTCCTCTATGCCTTTCTGGGAGTCTCCCTCTCCACATGGGTTGCTCCAGACTTCTGACTGGACACCTTTGGCCTCCCCAAAGTGCAAAAGTGGGTGTCACTGGGCCATAGGATATCTTGGGTCTGGTCTCAGAATTCAATCACTTCTGCTACATTCTATATTTCAAGATCAGTTAGACACGCTGACACCAGACTCAGTGTGGGAGGAAACACTATCAGATAGTATGGGGAGGCGTGGTTGATCAAGAGCTCTGTTTGGAGATTTGCTATCACCCTGACTCTCACCCAAAAAACTGTTCTGTCAGCTTTTTAAAAATATTCACAGGTGGGCCCGGTACAGTAGCCTAGTGGCTAAAGTCCTCACCTTGCACACACTGGGATCTCATATGAGCACTGGTTCTAATCCCAGCAGCCCCGCTTCTCATCCAGCTCCTTGCTTGTGGCCTGGGAAAGCAGCTGAGCACGGCCCAAAGCCTTGGGACCCTGTACCCACATGAGAGACTCAGAAAGGGTTCCCCACTTTGGATCAGCGCAGCTCCTGCTGTTGCAGCCACTTGGGGAGTGAATCATCGGACAGATGATCTTCCTCTCTGTCTCTCCTTCTCTCTGTATATCTGACTTTCCAATAAAAATAAAATAAATCTTTTTAAAAAGAGAGATTATCAGTTGCTGACTATCAAGTCCAGCTAAATTAGTATCTCCAAACACTTGTTTCTTAACCTTTTCCGCTTTCTGTGGTTTCTCATGAAGCTGGGGGTCCTCTCCAAGGCACCTGTCTGCTCAGAGCACACAGGTGTGTGGCAAGTACTGGTCCATAGCAATTTTGAAATCCAGCCAGGAACTGCTATTTTTTTTCTTTTTCAGCTTTATGTGGTATTTTTTAAATTATTTATTTTTTTATTGATTACATTGCATTATGTGACACAGTTTTATAGGCACTGGGATTCCCCCCCATACCCCTCCGTAAACCTCCCCCCATGGTGGATTCCTCCACCTATTGCATTACCACTGTTCAAATTCAGTTGAGATTCTTTCATTGCAAGCATCTACCAAGCATAAAGTCCAGCATCTTATTGTCCAGATAAGTTCAACGGTTTCTTGGGGAGACCATCTCTGGTCTGAAGGTAGAGCTAGCAGAGTATCATCCCAATCAATTAAAAGTCCCTACATTCCATCAGCAACAATTTATAACCAATATGTTAAAAGAGAAAAAAAATGCAAATTCTGAACCACATCCTGTGACTTCTACATTGACATTTCAATTATTAGTTTATATACAACCGTGTTCTATACACCTTAAAATGGCTTAGATTACTATTCAGGTGTCTCATGTCTATTTTAATTTTAGTATTTAGCAGTTTATAGCGTTGAAGCATGATTTTGCTGAACCTGGCTGTTTTTCAGGTAGTCTAACTCTATAACTCTAACAAGACATATGTCAACAGTTTAGGTGAACAGTTTTAGGAGGGGTGTGCAGAGAAATCTTCCATACCCCAGTGAGGAGTAACTAATCTTTGTGTCCCACCCAGTGAGTTATAAGTGCATCCCCGCTGACTGTTTCCCATCTGTTTCTAAGCTTTCCTTGTTGTTCTCTGTCTATCTATTCTAGTTTTTTTATTTGTTTGTTTGTTTTGAGAGGTTTCTGGAGAGATCCTGATGGTCATTACAAGAGAGAGGGTGGGGACCCAAAGTCGGAACCAGGCAAGGACCAGAGAAAGCTCCCCTCCCTAGTCCTGAAGGAAGTTTACTGTTCTGTTTCTGCAGACCGCTCAGTGTTCATGGTTGTTGTTCCAATGACCTTGGATCCTGCAAGGCAGGATTTGGGCTTCTTCCATCCCATGTGGTAGATCCAAATGGGGGTGGGTGACCTCAGAGTTCTTGGCCTCCGAAGGTACTCCATTTTCCTGTGGTCTCCTTGGCAGTTAGGAGGTAGTCCTCAGTACTCATACTGATAGTGAGGATCTTGGTGAGGATCTGGGAGTCTTCAGGGTTGGGATACAAGCCTCTTCCTGTCCGCCTGCTCCACTCTGGGGTCCCCCCCCTGCTCTATGCATATGACCTCCTGTTAAGAGGTTGTTAGGATTGCTCCTGATTCCCCCCATATGCCTTTGTAGTTTTGCTATTGTCTAATGCTGATTTGAGTCTGTTGTCAATGAGTTACCAGTTATGATCCTGATAGGAGCTGCTATCTTGATTGGGGCTCAGTCCTACTGCCTGGAACTGATTCTCCACAGCTCTGGGTTCTGTTCGCTGGGCTCTTGGTTTCATCTTTAAATCCTTTTCTGTATAATAGCTGTTGTTTGCCACTGAGGAGTTGTTTGCCACTGAGGAGTTTTCTCACTCAGCATATTTTCTTTCCACAGACTTTTGGGGGTCCATCTCACTCAGCATATTTTCTTTCCACAGACTTTTGGGGGTCCAGAGTTTTTTTTTTTTCCCATTCTGATTATCCTGTACTTTTTAGTTCCAGCAGATGGTGTTTCTGCTTTGTGTGCTTCCTACAGATCCATGATGTGAACTGGGGTTCGCATCATGAATTTAGAGCTTTACACACCAATTTCATCAAGATTATCTTCTCTGCTTACTGATAATTGAGAGTGAGAAACAGATCTTTCTTCAAACTCAACAAGTCCTTGACTCTATGTTTTCCATAAAGTTGCTAGAAAGTGACAGTTTCCCATTGTGACTTGGCTTTCTCTGTCCTTAGTGTGTACAATCAAGGTTATCCAACTGGGGCCCAGTGCTGTGGCACAGAGGATTCTAGCATCTCGTATTGAAGTCCCACTTTGAGCCCCAGCTGCTCTGCTTCTGATCCGGCTAGTGGAAGATGGCTCAGGTGCCTGAGTCCCTGCTACTCACGTGGGAGACCCAGAGGCCTGTGACTTTGGTCTGGCCCAGCTTCAGCTATTGCACCCATTCGGGGAGTAAATCAATGGATGGAAGATCTCTCTTTTCTCTCTATCTCTTTCTCTCTCTCTCTGGTTCTGCCTTTAAATAAATAAAATCTTTTTTAAAAGATAAAATATAATACAAAATCGTGTCATTTTTAAAAAAAGCTTTAGTTCAAATCATTGGTTCATTGCATGCCTTTTCTCTCAGCCACACCATTTCAGGTGACAACGTTGCGCAACTGTATCCCGCCACATAACAAAGTTTCCTGTCTTCTTGCTCCCAAGAACATTTCACAGCTTTCCTGCCAGCCCTCAGCAGCAGCTGTCTGCAAGGTCACCTGGGCTCCCACAGCACGCCTTCAAAGCCTTTCCAAGTTCTGCCCACATCCCTGGCCCCCAGCCACGGGACTTCAGTTCCAGGATGGCAGCTGCCTATTTCCAGGTGTCAAAAAAGTCCCTTAGCTCTTCCTTGGGCTACAGCAAACCACCCCCAGAGAGAGCTATTAAACTGGTAACAATCATGTCATTCGCCCAGGAATTCAGGGGTTGTTTGGGACTAGGCCGGACAGCTCTTCCTCAGCATCTGCTGTGAGTTTGCAGTCAGTGAGCGGCTAGGGCTTGAGTAGGTTCCAGTGTGTCCTCATTCAGTTGCCTGGGAATGCTGTTAGGAAGACTTCCACTGCATGGGGCTGGAAGGCTGGAGCTCCTGGGCTGTCGCTCTATACGAGGCAGCCTCTCTATAAGTCAGCCTGGGGCCAATGGATTCCTCTCCCGGCAGCTGGAGGCTGCCCATGTGACAGTTCCAGAAGGTACCACAGGAACTCTGTATTCCTTGCTAACCTAGCCTTGGAAATGACAGAAGTGTGTCTCTTTCGCCATACTCTGTGTAGCCACTCCCAAATGCCCACCCAGCTTCCAAAGCAGGGAACCTGGACTTGGCTGCTGAAGGGAGCAAGGGCAAAGGCTCACCAATGTGTTTTTAGTCACACAGGACTCGGGGTTCATAGCTGGGGAGTGGTCAAGCTGAGTTTGACATTCTGATTCCAAACTCACTTCCTGGACTGCTAGTCTACACAGCCTTCTGTCTTCTGTGGTTAAAGACACAGGTGGTCTCCATGATGCAGAAGAGGGGAAGTTGGAATATATCCTCACTTGCTCTGGCTTTTCTAGACACCTCTCTCTCTCTCTCTCTCTCTCTCTCTCTCACTCTCTCTCTCAGAAGCTGGTAGCACTCCATCTTGGGCTGTGGCATGGGGGTCAGATTGCCCCAGGCATGGATGGAGTATAGCTGAAGCTGCCTTGTCTCCAGGCACTCCATCCTTCCCATGGCCCTCCATGTTTCAACCTTCCCATGGCCTCCACATCACTGTGGCTGGAGCCTGCACACACATCCTTGTCAACTTGCTCCCATGGTCCAATTCACTGCTTACCACTGGACTATGCTTTGACATTCCACCTGCTCAGTGTTTGGGCAAGGTTTCCCTACAGCCCAGACAGAGACTACAACATGAGGCCTCTGCCTACTTCAACAGGATGTAGGTTTTTCCAAAAATTTCCGACTTTACAAAGATTTCCATGCCACAAAGATTAAAACTCATGTCTTTGTTGGGAGCAATATAATCTGGAACCTTTCCAGGAAGTCCTGTCCAGAATAGGACCTCATGTTCTGCATGACAATGTGGCATGGAGCGCAGATCAATGAGGGAGCCAACTGGGCATGCAGAGTCACCATGCGAGGTTATAACATCTGTGCACTGCACGAAGGAGCCAGACCAAGGTAATGAGCCGAGAGGGGGCAGAAACCCAACCCCACATTCCATAGGCCAAACCCCTGGCCCTGGGGAGGAGCTGTGCCTGCCTCACAGAAAGAACATCTTTTTCTCATTTGTCTGCTCAGAGGGGCACCTTTTTCTAACTCAGCAAAGGCAGTGTAAGTATTTGCAGCAGCCCCAAGCGGAAGACTGGAAGATAATAATGTATTACTTCACCCCACAGGCCAAGTCATGGAAATCAAGGCTGACAAACGGTTCAAGGATAGGTTGAACAAGCATTCATCAGGCAAGGTCAGAGCCACAGCGGGCTCAAGGTCCCGAGCATCTGGAGCCAATGAATCTCTTTACTGGAACCTTCCCAGCAGGGCAACTCCATCCTATTAGCCCCCAGGCTTGGATTCATTTCAAAATTACAAAATCTGGGGGCCAGCATTGTGGCAATGTAGTCTAAGCTGCTGCCTACAACACTAGCAGAGCACTGGTTGGAGTTCTGACTGCTCTGCTTCCGATCCAGCTTCCTGCTAATACATCTGGGAAAGCAGCAGAAGATGGCCCAAGTACCTGAGCACCTGCTACCCACGTGGGAGACCTGGAAGGAGCTTCTGGTTCTCCAGGTTTAAACTGACCTAGCCCTGGCCTTCAGCCATTTGGGGAAATGAACCAGCAGTGGAAGATCTCTGGTTCTCTCTCTCTCTCTCTCTCTCTCTCTCTCTCTCTCTCTCTCTCTCTCTCTCTCTTTCTCTCTCTGTTGCTCTGACCTTCAAATATATAAAGTAAAATTTTTTTAATACTACAAAACTTAGGTCTGGTATGATTGCTTAATGACAAAATTCTTACCTTACAAGTGCCAGGACCTGAGGTAGCCTAGTGACTAAACTCCTCGCCTTGAACGTGCTGGGATCCCATATGGGCCCCGGTTCTAATCCAGGTGGCCCTGCTTCTCATCTAGTTCCCTGCCTGTGGCCTGGGAAAGCAGTTGAAGACAACCCAAAGCCTTGGAATTCTGCACCCACATGGGAGATCTGGAGGAGGCTCCAGGCTCCTGCCTCGGATCAGCTGTGCTCCAGCCATTGTGGCTGCTTGGGAAATGAATCATTAGATGGAAGATCTTCCTCTCTGTCTCTCCTCTTCTCTGTATATCTGACTTTCCAATAAAAATAATCAATCTTTACAAACTAAGCAAGCAAACAAACAAAATGTGTCAGGATCCCTTATGGGCACTGGTTCGAGTTACCGTTGCTCCATTTCCCATCTAGCTCCCTGTTTATGGCCAGGGAAAGCAGTAGAGGATGACCCAAAGCCTTGGAACCCTGCACCCACGTGGGAGACCTAGAAGAAACTCCTGGTTCCTGGCTTCAGATGAGCTCAGCTCTAGTCATTGTAGTTATTTGGGGAGTGAATCAGTGGATGGAAGATGTTTCTCTTTGTCTCACTTTTTCTCTGTAAGTCTGATCTGCCTTTCCAATAAAAACAAATTAAAAATAAATACAAAATTTGTGGAGGAAGAATCTGGCCCAGCCTGATTCCCTTCATCCCAATCAGCTATGGCCAGGGCTGGGAAGAGTCACGAAGTCGACCCTGGATTCAGCTGCTGGGACCTTCACCTGGGTGTTGGAGTGGTCCACCACGAGCTGGCAACCCTCCAAGACGTGCCAGCAGCAGCTCCCTACAGGGTGGTAGCATCTACAACAGATGAACACCTGCCCTAACATCCAACTATTCCCCTCCTAGGTACTGACCCTCAATCCATACAAGCCTACATCCACAGACGAAACTTGTCAAAACTGGTAATAGCAGATTCACTGATAACAGTTTAAAACTAGAAATAGCCCAGGAGTCTTTCGACGGGTGACCAGAGAAGCAAACTGTTGAATAAAATTGAAATCTACTACAAATACATACAACAGCGGCAGGGGCTGTGGTGCAGCAGGCTGAGGTGCTGCCCGGGACATCTGTTTTCCACGCCAGCATGTCTGGGGCTGGGTCCTGTCTGCTTCCCATCCAGTTTCCTGCTAGTGAGCATTTAAGGAAACAGCAGATGATGGCCCTGCCACTCATGTGGGAAACTCAAGCGGAGTTCCAGGCTCCTGGCTTCGCCTGGGACCATGCCTGGCTGCTGTTACTTTGTGGAGTAAACCAGAAGACAAAGATTCTCTCTCTCTTTCTGTCTCTCTCCACCCTTCCACCCCACCTTTCATATAATACATTTAAACAGATACATGCAACATGGATGGATTTCAAAAACATCATGCTGAGAAAAGAAAAAAAAAAAAACAGAACAAGATACTTCCAAAAGGAGCTTTGAAATCCACACATCTTTTTTTTTTCTTTTTTCATGATGAACATTTTCCATGAACTTTATGAGATGACCTTGTTCTATAGGATGCCGTTGAACCTAAGGTTCAGAAACACGTAGCTTCAAGGACGATGCCAGATTTACAACAATAGCTGCCAGGAACAAAGCTAGTGGGGTGCGGGAGACACGGAAGGGACTTGAAGAACAGTCCGGAGTGATGGAATCCATCTGTATTTTGATGGGGTGTAAGTGACATTTAAGATCTGTGTATTTCCTTTCCCATCTACACTGTAATTTTTAGAACTATAATTATCTGTATTGAAATGCAGGGTCTTGGAAACCCCAGACTGGCTGAGAACCTCTCGTCAGGGCCCAGGAATCAGCATTTTGTACAGACTCCAGCTCTGGAGAGTCCAGGGAGCTTGTGGCCCATCTCCCCAGGGGAGACACCAATGCACTCTTCCCGCGCCCAAGGACGCCATCCCCTCCAAGACACACCATTCTCCCTCTTCCCGGGCCCTCTGATACCCACTCCCTGCCTTCAGCCCCGATTCCCTAGCCTAGTCGCCCCTGGTTACCAAGAAAGGGCTTGGAAATCCTCAAAGTGCAGCCGCCCCGGGAGGGGCGGTGCCCAGTGTCAGTGAGACAAGGGCAAAAACAAAATGCGGAGTAATTGCCGGGTTTCTAATTCGCCGCCCTTTGTGCGGCGGCGCGGAGCGGGCGGCCGCGCTCCCAAGCCAGGCCTTTCAGCGGGTGCTATCCGAGCTCTGCGGCGCATAATTAATCGGGCTTCACAGGGCCCGGGACAAAGGCGCCCATTCACCCCCGGCGCGCCTCCCCCAGGGATATTGTCGTTTCTGAACGCTGCGGCCAGCTGGGCCACAGGGAAGAGGCGGCCCAGGGGAGAGAGCGCACCCGGTGCAGAGACAGGGGGCTCTGTCCTGGGCCCCCGCGCGCCGGATTAGCGGCCCAAGGAGCCTGGGTGGGCAGGGGGCCCGGGGTCTTTTCTGAAGCTTCGTGATTTCCATGGGGCCCTGGAGGAGTGCGCCATGGAGATGGTAATGCGGCGCATTGAGTTCCTGTGTGCAACCTCACTCTGGGAAGGAGAGGGGATGGGTGCACGCGGGTGACCCAGGCCTAGTGGAGTGTGTTGGGCATGGGTGGCAGGGCCCTCCAGGACTCCAAAGTAACCGCACAGACACAAACCCAAGTCTACACCCCCAGATCCTGCTCTTGAGTTGGGGTGCTCAGAAGGTGGAGCCATGACTGCCAACCAGCATGAGCTGCAAGCTGGGCCGAGGCGGTGGTGGGGAGCTGGGCTTCAACCCAAGATTCAGGCCTCTCCAAAGATAATGGCTCAGGTATCCTATTCCCATTTCACAGTCACAAGCAGGCAAAGTGAGGCCTCCACGGTTCCCAGAAAACAGAACTGGAACTGTCCCTGAACTTGCTGATGGCACAGAGAGAGAAGTAGCTAGTGAGAGAGTCCTTGGCATTGTCTCCCCACCTCCCCTCAGCATCCCCAACTGGGCCGACCTGTCTTCTCAGGAGGCTGGACTGGCAGCCTGACAGAGTTCCAGCACATTCTGTCTCTGGAGTCACCAGGGCTTCTCCTACCTGCTCCACCAAAGGCACCCTTGAGCATGGCTGGAAGCCCGGTTGGTTCTGCCCAGAGGAGCTTCGGCCAAAGGCCTGGAACAGGAGCAGCACAGCCCAGGCCTGCAGAGCCAGGTCTCCTGACCGGCTTCCTTGCCACGGTGTTGCGGCCCTCCCCAGGCCCCAGGGACCGGGTCAGCAGTGCTGGGCTTCAGCACTGTCCCTGGCCCTGAGGAAGCTGCTGGGCGGCTGTCCATTCTTCCTCCCAGAGCCAGGAGCTCTTGTGAAGCACTACCGCCGATTTCCAAAACCTCAGCATCCTGAACATGTCCCAGAGCAAGCACGGGCCTCTCCAAACGCCTGCCCGGCCCAGCCCAGCTCGCAGAGACGTTCTGTCCCTCGGCTGTACCCTGCCAGTCCCAAGCAGGACCACAGGCCTCAGAGCCAAACCAACACTGTGCCATGCAGGGAGGAGGCCTCGTGGGTTCTCCCAGGAGCCCAGGCTGGTCTCCAAGGCCCGGAGACGGTGCCCAGACACGCTCTGCTGTGTTTCCACCACCACGCTGGACGCCTGGGAGCCAGGCTGTTGCGACCTTCACATCCATGGGTGGGAAAATGTGCAATAAACTGAAAGAGATGAAAGCAGAGTTCAGGGAAGGCCTGGCCTGAGCTCTGAGAGGCCCGGCTCAGCCCCTGAGACCAGCAGAGTTTCCTGGAGGGGCTGCAGGGACCCAGGCCAGGCCACCAGCATGGCCTCCAGCAGAAAATCCACCTTACCGTGTCCTGTTGAGTGAAGGTTTACTTCACAGCTAATGTGACCTGATGCTGCCTGAAAGTGGGAGGGAGGAGGCTCAGCCAAAGGAACAAGAAAACATCCTTGAAATACACACACAAGTATCTATGAGTAGAAGGCTCAAGAAGACTCCAACTTTTCCTCAAATGATTTCAAACAGGAAGGAACTCATAGTCCCAAGGAAGGAGTATGCAGGAATTTCTTATCATGGTCTTATAATTTTTCTGAAGGTTGAGATTCAAAAACCAAAACAGTATAACAAACACACACGCACACACGCACACACACTCACAGACATCTTTTACTGTCGTCCGGACAGCAGGTTTGTGAGCCAGTCAGTTGAAACTTTGAAAGAGTGAGGCCTAGACTGTTTATCTGAGTCCTATTACAACTAGCCCCGTGTTTCATAAATGCCAGCTTTCCACCCAACCTTGGGCCCAATTATTTGCCATGCAAAGCTTCCAGCTCTGAGAGAGGTGGGAGAGGAAAAAGAGAAAAGGGGTGGTTGCTCAGAAGAAGGAACCAAGATAGGTCCATGTGGATTTCCCAGCCCAATCTGCTCATGTTGGAACTGAAGCTATGTTTCAAGGTGGCAACTCATTTTCATTATCTCCTTCCAGAATTCTTTTTTTTTAATATATAAAACCGTCTTAAATTTTTTTTCAATTGAAAGTCAGATTTATAGAGAGAAGGAGAGACAGAGTGAAGGAGCTTCCATCTGCTGCTTGCCTCCCCAAATGGCCACAACAGCTGGAGCTAAGCCAGATCTGAAGCCAGGAGCCAGGAGCTTCTTCCTGGTCTCCCATGCAGTTGCAGGGTCCCAATGCTTTGGGTTGTCCTCTACTGCTTTCCCAGGCCACAAGCAGAGAGCTGAATGGGAAGTGGAACAGCTGGGATTCAAATCAGTGCTCATATGGGGTATGGGCACTGGAAGGCAGAAGATCAACCTGTTGAGCCGCTGCACCAGAACTCTTGCATGCACACGGAACCTGTACCTGGCCATGTCCACTTCATCACAAGGTCACCAGGTCAATGATGGGCTTGTTAAGCATTGCCATTGCCTTTGGTCTTCCTTGGCTGTGAATCTTGTGTCCCCAGTGAGGTCATGGGAGTCAAGGCTGTGCCTCACTTTACCCTCCCCAGCTTAGTAGAGCCATGAGCATGTGATGAACTCTGGTGCCTCTGTCAGACTCCAAGCTGCTTGAGGACAGGGACTTTGTCTTCTACATCTCCTGTACCTGGCACAGCCACTGACATGCTGCTGATGTTCTGTAAACCCCCGCAGAACACCAGAGCAAAGGGAGGTTCATTGAGTTGCATGGCCTTGGATAGGGTTGAGTGTCTTTGTGCACGGAGCAGTTTCTTTGGAGTTGCGCTCCTGACCTTGAATGCCTAGCTACTAAGTCAGAACCAGCATAGGCCTCTTTAACACTCCATTTCAGAGCAGGTTGTCCTAGCTGGTGATCCTCCCCTGTTCTTGAGAAGGCCATTGCCATCAGCTCTGCGGTCAGTGTAACATGATGCATGTTAGGACCAACTCCTCTATTCATGGTCCTAGTGTATGGCGTGTGTGGCAGGGTGGCAGAGTGAGGAGCGGTGACAGGGATGAGTACTTAGGAGAAACTCAAGCCCACTTTCAGTGGGGGCAGGCTCCTCTAGGAGAGAGCTTTGGCTTGGAGTTATGGGATGTCCCCCTACCTGTCCCCTACTTGGGCATGGGGAAGGAAGTTAGGCCTCATGGAAATGCTGTGAGCCACAGTGACTGGCAAGAGTACTGCTTTCCTCCTTGGCTGGAGGAATAGGAGTCTCGGGCCAGGGGAGGCTTTCGTCTGTGCTCTCTGAGTCCCAGCATGCCTCTAAGCCCGGGGCCTGGGAGCCCACAGCAGCCATCTCCCTTCTGCTCCACGGGTGGCCTGGCAGCCTGGGGGAAGAACTAGAGGTATTCCTGGCTCCTGGGGATGGATACTGCAGGTTGCCCAGATGTCCATGTACCCCAGATGCCTAGGTCAGCATTCTCACCTCCAAGGTGACAGGCTGGGGAAGGATTAGGTCTTGCAGGTGGAGTGAGCCCTCACGAAGGAGGAGGCCCGAGGGAGGCTCCCCACTTCCCCTGCTCTTGTGCCTGGGGGCCTCACAGGATGTGCAGTCGGCCAGCACCTCAAGAGAGACACCGCTGCCTCTGTGCCTGAGAGCACCTGCTACAGATAAGCCCTTGTCAAGGGTGTCTGGTGATGAGTGAGTGAGAGCCCAGAGGGACCTCTGTGTGCTTTGTGGGAGGGCAGGGTCGGCCTGCACCGCTCCCTGCCACAGAGCTGGGCTATCTTGACTACCTTCCCTCCCCACAACCCCCGGCCCTGGGTGCTCCCTCCCCCTCCCTCCTGCCCTTCAGAGGACAGGCTGTTGGGCCCACAGGGCAGGGCTGGGCATGCTCTCAGCAAGCTTGGCATTTGCTTCCAACCTAAGAGAAAGGCCAGTTCTTAGGCTGGGAACTGTCTCTCCCCACCCCCCCCCGCCCCCTTTCTTCTCTTTCTGCATTTCCTTAGCTCTCCCTCCTTCCCATTTCCCCCAACCCCCGACTACTGCCCTTCACCCCAACCCCCAGAGCTCCCAGAGTGACAGCATGTGGACCCAGCTCACACCCTTGTCCTCGGGGCCCCTGCTGGCACCCTTCCCAGATCACCCGCCGCCCTCCTCGCCCTCACTCCTCCCCCGCCATTCCTTTCTGTGGACAACTTTCTAAATACAGCCCCACTTCCCCCTTTCCAGTCCACAGGCTCTAGAAAACAGCTGCACAGAGTCAGCCACTCTGCATAAGTTTCTTACAAAGTCTGGCTGAGACCCACATGCTCACGCTGCAGCCATTGCCGCCTCTCCTCCCCCAGCCCCAGCTCTTGGAGCCAAAGCTCCTCTTCTGGGCAACAGTGGGGAGAAGCAACACCCCTCAAAAAAAGAAAAACGAACTCACAGAACAGCCCAGCAGAGCACAGGCTGTGGGGGGAGGCAAACCCAAAGGCCTAGCTGGGTTTCAGCCAGTCCCGCCCAGTGGCCCTTCCCTCCCTTTGCACGTATTCTTCTCCTGTATGCAAAGAGGGGATGGCTTGGCTGGTTTTCCTGGTCCCTTCCATATCCAGAATTCCTCAGCGTGGTCATTGGCCCCTCAGGATGCTCCTGGCCAGCGGCTTCAGTGTCTGACTCCAGCCCAGGTTGTCTACACAGCATTCAAGGCTCTTTTCCTGAAGTCAAAATCACATGAGGGGAATTTCCCACCATGCAGTGGTCAGCCACGTTTCAAACCAATGATTCCATGACCTCAGGCTAGGTCTGGACACCCAGTTACCCAGAACCAGGTGGCTCAACCTGACCAGCCAAGAGTAAAAAAAACCTCCTGGAGTCTGAAAACGAACCCTTCGGCCTGCCTTTTGGTCCCAAATTCTCTGCAGAGAAGGGAAATAGGACAAATCAGGCATGTTTGTCGAGGCTGGAGCAGAGTGACTCTCACTTAGACCGGGGATTTGCCATCCAGCAACCCTCACAGTCAAGGCCCTGTGAGGAGGTATGTGGGACCTGCCTACCTGCTTCCTCCTAGGTTCCTTGAGGCCCCCTGTTGCCCCCAGCCCTCCAAGGCTGTGATATAAAACCTGGAAACCCACCTCTGCCCAAAGACAGGACCCTGGGAGGGCTTTATGCAGGCTGAGAAGAGGGAAATGAGGAAGGGATACCATAGCAGCAGGACAGAATGCAGTGAAGGAGAAAAAGGCAAGAAAAGGGGGAAGGACCCAAGGTCAGAGAGTCACGTGGATGGCATTTAGGGAACAAAGCCCGCCCTCCTCCTACCCTCCACCCCCTGTCAAGCATCCCCTGGACCTGGAAAGCAGCATGCTTCTGCCAGGGCCCAGGACACAGAGAATACAGCTGCCCACACAGGCGTAGCACAGCAAGTCCAGAGCCAGAACTCTGCCAATTCTGAGTCTAGCAGCCCTGTACTTTCTTTCCCTCCCTCCTGAGTGAACCAGCAAAGGGCCCTCCCTGCAGAGATCCTCTTGAATTCACCAATCCCTCCTCTTCTTTCTGGAACTTGGGGATCTTGTTGGACAGTTAAAATAAAATAGCTTGGTCTTTCCTGGCCCAAAGAAACTATGAAATCCAATTTCTAAGATACTCAAGCAGACACCTTCTCCTCTCCCCTTCCTCTCTCTCGGGCTTAGCACCTGACCTTGTCTGCCATCCTGGGAAGTCTCATCTGGATGGAATGGATGTTGTTGGGGTCCTAGTATTGAGACCCTAGGCTCTGGGGACAATTTTGAGCCTGGCTCCAGCACCACCTGATGCTGCCACATTGGCCTTTAGGCTCTGTGCCTATGACCTCATCTCTAAGATGAGATTTGGCGGACTAATGACAGAAAAGCAGAAGACAGCACAAGACCCAATCAACATAAGACTCATGTCTAGAATGCATCAAGCCACACTTTCCAAATCCAAGGAAGATGGCACCCCAATAGGAAATTGAGCCAAGATGTGAACAGGCAATTAATGGAGCTTCAGAACTATATGAAAACAGGATAATGCACAGTTGCTACGGCAGAGAGGTCTTCTTGGTGAGAAATGGGACAGTGGTCCTCACCCTGGGGGTGGTGTTACATGCTGTATGTGACTGGCCTAGAATAGGAAAAGACTGGGACTGTTGCAAGGCTCAGGGAACCTCCTATGCACATACATCAAATGTCTGATCTGACCTGAAGGCCTACAGTGCTGAAATGGAGACGCCTGGACTGATGGATGAAGAGGCCTTACTGGGACAAGTGATGAAATTGCACTACACAATGAGACACGGGATTCATCTCAGTAAGTGAAAAACAGAGTGGTAAAAGTGCACTCTATTGAGTTTGGCATTGTGGGGGCTTGGCATTGTGGCAGAGCTGGCTAATTCTGCCACCTGTGATGTCAGCATCCCATAGAGGCACTGGTTCAAATCCCAGCTGCTCTACTTCCTATCCAGCTCTCTACTAATGCACCTGGGAAAGCAGTAGAAGATGACCCAAGTACCTGGGCCCCTGCTACCCACATAGGATACCTAAAAGAAGCTCCCTGGCCATTGTAGCCATTTGAGGGAGTGAATCAGGATATGGAAGACCTCTTTGTCTCTCCCTCCATCTCTCTCTAAGTCTGCCTTTCAAATAAATAAATATATCTTTTTTTTTCTAAGTGGTCAATGGCCAATTCACATTGCTGACTCTACGAGGATCTTTCATTGCAGAGCGGAACTGCTAGGCCTTCTTCTGCTGGCCCCAGCAGCAGACTGCAGGTGTTGGGCCAGAGGAACACCTGTGTCAGGAGGAGTCACAGTGCATGACCATTCACAGCCCCGAGAACAGCAGCCAAATGGAAGAGGGGCTGAAGCGTGATCTGTTGAAAAAGAAAAAGGCAGGGTGGCAGTGAGTAGGCTGGGAGCAAAGAGGAAGAGAAAGGAGACACTGCAAGTTTCAGAGTTTCAGTATTTCACAATGTGACAGAAATACCCAGCAAGCTCAGGGGGGCGCAGGGAGAAGCTCCAGTTGAGCAAGGGCTGTGGTTTGCTTTTCAAATTCATGGAAAATCCTCTTCTCACGCCTGTCCCGCGGTTCAGTGAAGCCAGACCCTTGACCGCCCCCACAGTGGCTGAGAAAGGGGCAGTGGTCCCACAGCCACTGGGCCTTGCTCCCTACACACACACACAGAGGCCCTCCTACTCCGGCAGCCCACTCCTCCTCCATCCCTTGTTTTCCAGGATGCGAGCTATTTTTCTGACTCACTCCCACTCTGCATCTGCTAGAGCCCTAGTGCAGTTGACAAGATAGATGTGAATTGCTAATCACAATCCCAGCTGTCAGAAATCAGCACCAGCAATGGAAGCATCACCCTCAAACAGCTCCAGGACATCCTCTAAGCTGAACCTCAGAATTGGCTCCCTGAGTGTCACCACAGCCACCACTGTGAAGGTGGAGTGTGATGGAGCCTGCATTAGGGTCCTGTGCTTCAAGAATGACTCTGACTCAGTGCCATGCAAGTCTAACTCGCTTGGGGATAACCCTCTTCTGGAAGAATGGATGGAATGTGTGGCCTTTAAATAACCCCTGTGGACTTCACTTCTCTCAACTGCGCTTTTGATACAAGTCAGGCAGCGGGAGGAGGCACTGGAGGCTGTAACTGCTAACAAGGCTCTGGCAGGTGGCGGCACTGCTGAGTGAGGTGGAGCCATGGGTCCCTGGCACCTGCAGAGGCACCATCATGGTGGCAGCAACTCCCAGAGGTCCCCCTTTTCCCCCATGGTCCCAACAGTCAGAACAAGTAGGGCTTTAACATTCTGCTCAAGGCTGCAGAATGCCAGGCTTAGGGACTGGAGGAAACAGAAAGAAGAGGCCTCAGAGCTGGCACCTAACACTGGCTTGTGCCTTACACAGAGACCCTCACCTCCTTTGGGGTTCCCCATACGGCTAAAAGCAGCTGCAATGGTATGGATCCAGCCCCTACATCATTACCTAGATGGGACTTCGCAATGAGGTGGCTACTGCAACTGGCCCTATTTTACAGGTTGGTACACTGAGGCTCAGAGGATCGTTGCTTTTCATGCAACCGAGAAGGACGGCACTCCGATGCTCACTCAAATCTGTTCTCTGGCTGGTAACCACTCAGCTACAAAGAGGCACTCATTGTTGGTACAAGAGAGCAAGAAACACACAGTGTTAAAGACCAGGTAACTGAAGAGAAAGCTGGAGGCCTGAATGTAGCTCTTGAATTCTTTTGTAAGATTTAATTTATTGGAGGACCTGGCGCAGTAGCCTAGAGGCTAAAGTCCTCGCCTTGAACGCGCCGGCACCCCATCTGGGTGCTGGTTCTAATCCCGGCTGCCTTGGTTCCCATCCATCTCCCTGCTTTTGGCCTGGGAAAGCAGTGGAGGATGGCCCAAAGCGTTGGGACTCTGTGCCTGTGTGGGGGACCCAGAAGTTGTTCCTGGCTTCTGGCTTTGAATTGATTCAGCTCCACCTATTGGAGCTGAGAGAGCCAAGTGAGTGTAAAATCTTTCTCTCTGTGTCTTCCCCTCTCTCTCTGTGACTTTGCTTTTCATATTAAAAAATAATAATAAATCTTTAAAAGATTTTTTAGGCCATCTTCTGCTGCTTTCCCAGACACATTAGCAGGGAGCTAAAGCATAAATGGAGTATCCAAGAGTTGAAGTGGTACCCACATGAACCACTAGCATTGCTGGTGGCAGCTTAACCTGCTTGCTATACCTTAGTGCCAGCCATACAAACTTTGAATTTGAGGCTGTGGGGCTCATGGAAGGTATGCACAGGGTCCCCTCAAACATCCAAGCTGCAGGAGTTATCAACATCAGCCAAACTCATTTCTGTAGCAGCTGGGGGCTGGGGAGGTGACTGGCATCCAGCTTAAGCAAAAGCTCTGCAGGACTGTGAGTGAAGGACACCCACAACCAAGGTCAACTCGCTTCTTGGAGACTGTCAGGGTTCCTCCTGCATGCAAAGCAATGAACACCCACGGCAGAGCCCAGTATTCCCTGCCTGAGCAAGGTTGATTTGGGCCAGGGAGACACCTACCAGCATCCCCATCACCACCCCCCAACCATGAGTGACTCGGTCACTTCCTCCGGGAACCAGAATGTGGGTACATTCAGGACCAAACAAGCCCAGTGAGATTATTTGCAGCACTGGAGCTCCAGGGAGGGACTGTGCATCTCTCACACCTGTGACCCCAGAGTTCCAATTTCCCCAATTGGGCACACAACGGATGGGAGGAACCAAACCACACCCAAGCTTTGCACATCAGAGAGCACCAGGCAGACCGGCAGGACCTGGATTTGGTCATGCAGAAGTCTATAGGACACAGCTACATGTGAGGGGACTCTAAGGACAGGTGGCTGCTGAGCCCAGAGAGGTCTGAGGAGGGAAGTCAGGCCCCTTTTCTGCCTTCATGATGCTTGCACTTTAGAAATACCTGCTGCATTCCTTCTAGAAAAGTGAGAAAGAGAGGGAGGAAAGAGAGCCACGATCCAGCCACTGGACCCTCTCCCTGTGCCATCGTGGTCTCTGGCCAGGATCCAGCAGGCCAGCTCCCATCTCCAGGCCATTGCACTGGCCATTTCCTTTGTCCTCCCTCACAGCCTTGTTCTGGTCTCAGCAGCATCTCATCTCTGCTCAACTGTCCCTTCTTGAGGAACCTCTCCTTTCATTTGATTAAAATTCACAGGCATGTCCCTTTTTCCATCAGACCACACATATTTTATTAGGTGTGAGACAGGCGGCCCCTCACAGGCCACTCTCCACAAGTATCCCCATGGCCTTGACCACAGGCTGTTTATGTGGCCCAGGAGTGGCCCTGTCGGTCACCAGCCAGTGAATCAGGATCAAACCCGGCTCTGTCAATGTGCTCAGTCCAAGGCTGGGCCACTGCCATCCTGGAGAAATCAGAGTGATAGAGAGTCTCTCTCTGCCCTTCCCCCCACTCCCAACCTTGACCACGAGGCCTTGTCTCAGGTGCACTCCAGGAGTCTGGCCTTGTCCAGTTCAAGTTCCTGTCCATTTGAATGTGTTTCTCTTTACTAGACTCTAGAACACAATGCAAAGACCACAGACATGAACTCCAATCTGTAGGGGTAGTTAGCCTATCCCTTTGCCAGCTCCTTTGCTGTCAAGAATGACCGGTAGTCAAAGTAACACATCTCAACCTTATAAAGTAAAGGCTTGGGGCCGGGCAGGTGGGGGTGAGGGGGAAGTATAGTGGTATGGTAGCATAGCAAGAGAATCTCCCACCTGCAGTGCCAGCATCTCATAAGGGTGCCAATTCAAATCCTGACTGCTGTACTTCTAATTCAGCTCCCTGCATATGGTCTAGGAAAGTAGCAGAGGATGGTTCAAGTCCTTAGGCTCTGCACCCACTTGTGGGAGACCCAGAAGAAGCTCCTGGCCGCAGATTGGCTCAGCTCTGACCACTAGAGTCATCTGGGATATGAATCAGCAGATGTAAAACCTCTCTGTCTCTCCTTCTTTCTGTAACTCTGCCTTTCAAATAGAAATAAAATACATATTTCAGAAAGGCAACAAAGGTTTCTCAGTTATCTCTTTCCCATCTGTCATGACCTCGTGTCCTTGAAGACGGCAGAACCCCAAGATGGAAGGATCCAGGAGGCTGGAAGCACCACTCAGAGTAGGGCTGCTTGCCAGTCACAGCATCCTGGGCTCAGTGGGAATGAGGATCAGTGTAGCCACAAGCCCCATACACTTCAGAAGCAGACTACCACTGTTACTCCTGGATCTCCTCGACTGTGCTCTGCTCAGCTCAATTCTGTCTTTCCCCAACAGTATGCCCCACCTGATTGTCAACCCTCCTGACTCCACAGACACGTCAGGCCTTCAGTGACGGAGAAGCTTGTGAAAGAGTGAGGCATTTCTGCCCTTGCGGGGGTGTGAGCTGATGCTAGGGGCCGGCCAGCGGCAGGAAAGGATCTGGCCACTGGGACTCCGTGCGTTTGGCCCCAGCAGTGTGTGACCGTGGGGAAGACTCCAGTCTGACAGAGCTGGGACTCCCTCAGACTGCAGCAGGAGCGTCTGCTGGAGCCGCTGCACGGGGTTACCTGAGGAGTCCAGGTCACAGGCGCCATTCTGCTGAGCAGTCCCTCCCCACACATCTTCCCACCTGCTTGGAAGCACCTCTGCATTAAGTCCACACTGTTAGGGACTAGCTGTTCTCTGTTCCAGACTTGAGAGTCCAAGGTCAAGATGTCATAGGGGTTGGTTCTGGTCAGGCTTCCTTCCTGGGCTTGCATGGTGGCGGGGCAGGTGGCACTTCTTGCTCTGTTCTTATGTGACCTTGTGTGGTGCACACATGCCAACAGCAGGAGGGCTGTGGTGTCTCTGCCTCTTCTCTGAGCACAGAGCTGCTATCAGATCAGATGCCCCACTCCCCCATGGCAAGGCCTCCTTCAAGACCTTATCTCCAAATTCAATCCCATTGAGACCCAGAGCTTCAACACATGAATTTGGTGAAGGCAAAATTCCTCCTTCTGGTCCCTGAAATTCTTGTTCTTTCTGCATCCAAAATGCAGTCATCCCATCCCAAAAGTCTGAACCCATTCCAGCATTCATTCCAAGTCCAAAGTCTCACTAGACCAGGAAGAAGTGAAGCTGGGGGTTCTATTCAAGCTGAGGCATAACTCTGCTCCAGCTCTGAACCTACAGAACCAAATCAGTTACATTTGCAAGTTGGGACCAGCGTAGGCTAGCAGCCCCACTCCCAAAGTGAGAAATCAAAAAGAAAAATGAGTTAGGAATCCCAAGCCAAGTCCCAAACCTAGCAAGCCAAATCCCATTAGACAGCAAACATCAAGAGTGAGGTGATAGGGCTCGACACTCCACCCCGGAGCCCAAGGGGCAGCAGGATTAGTCCCACAGCCAGCTTGTGAGCTGGCCAGCTTGCCCCTGAAGTACTGGGCAGCCCCACCCCCTGAAGCTGAGGAGGAACAACCATGTCCCCATTCCCCACCCCTGCTGCCTTAAATGGACCTTCAAGTCACCTATCACAGTCATTCCACCCTTTCTGTGAAGGAGAAAATTTGTTCAAAGCCAGATGACTGCTGTCCTGCCCTGTGGAATCCCAGAAGTCTAACAGGCCTCCTTCATGCCATCTCGATTTTTCCTGGCCCCTTTAGGTCCCAGCTGGAAGTATTTCTGCTGGTATAATCACATCTCTATTCTTGGCTTCAGCTGAGATGGCTGGTTAAGTTCATGGGTAATCTCTTTATGGAGTGATTGTTTGGCCACATGCTTAGCGTGTTCACGGGAAGAGTGACATACTTTTTTTCTCTCTCTTTTGTAATACAGTTAGTCTGAAAATTTTCCGTATCTTCATATCTGATTCCTTTGAGCTCAGCAATTTTTTTCAAGTTGTCTTGTGGCATTTTATTGTAAGCAGTGAGGAGAAACCAGGCTACACTTTCAAGATGTAGAAATTTTCTCTGCTAAGTATGAGGTCATCGCTCATAATTGCTACAATCCAGCCAAAGTCTTTGCCACTTCATAACCACGCTTGCCTTTCCTGCAGTTTCCATACCATGTTCTCCACTGCTGTCTGAAACCTCCCTAGAAGCACCTGTGATGTCCCTATATCTATTCTGTTAATGGTGATAGATGCATTCTTTCAGACAATAGCTGCTTCCCCTGTGACTTTCCTCTTTTCTTTCTGAGCCTTCGCCAGGGTTATTCTTACTGCCCACATTTCTGTCCATGATCTCTCCCAGGCTACCCAGGGTTTTTTCTGGTGTGTATCTCAAAACTCTTCCAGTATCTGCCTATTACTCTATTCCAAAGTCACTTTTGCATGTTTAGGGATTTGTCACAGCAGCATTCTCTAGAGAAATTGAAACGGAACCGACAGTATAGCTAGATAAGTAAGTAGGATGACAGAGAGAGTCATCCTAGGTATTAGTCCAAGGAGAGGGCATTTGATCTAACAGATAAAATGCTCACATCTCAGATTGGAGAGCCTGGCTTTCACACCTGCCTCTGGCTCCTGATCCCATTTCCCTGGAAGGCAACAGTGAGGCTCAGGTGATTGGGTTCCTGCCACCATCATGGGAGACCATCAAGGTCCTGATTCCCAGCTTCAGTCCAGCCCAGCCCAGCCACTGCAGGCATTTGGGAAGGGAACCAGTGGACTGGAACACACACACACACACACACACACACACACACTTTCTCTCTCTCTCTCTTCTCTCTCTCTTTCTCTTTCTCTTCCTCCCAAATATATAAATGAAAAACTATTTTTAATGATATTGGCTCAAAAGATTGTAGAGGCTGGCAAGCCCAAAATCTGCAGAGCCCATATTCCAGTTTCAGTCTGAAGTCCAGAAGAAATCTCTGTTAAATGTCTGCGGTTGCCATTCCTCATTGTTGCTGCAGAATCAGGAAGAGCTGATGAGCCGAGCTGAAGGTTGTCAGGTGGGAGAATTCGCTTGCTCAAGTGAGGAGTAATCTTTGATTCTGCTCAAGCTTTTAGACGAGGGTCACTTGTATCATGAAAGGCAATCTTTTGAAGTTTGATTAACAAATTAAAATCCCAGTCAAGGCAGTCATTCAAACACACTATCACATAAATATCCAAAACAATATTTACCCAAATGTCTGGCATCTGAGAAGGGGAGCTTAGGCTCCACTGGGTGCCCCTGGGAACCAGGGTCCATGAAGGGTCAAATTTAAAGCTTTTGTTTAGTACTGAAAGTCACCTCTCTCCCCACCACACACACACACACACAGTCTCCCTCTCCATCAGTAAATGTGCTTTCTGGTGCTTCTTTGGAGAAAAAGCATTAATAGCCAAAGGCCATTATGTAATGCTGGCCTTGCAACAAGCATGCATTTTATTCATTGCAGTGGTATCTCCGGACACTTGAAAAACAGCAGCCACATAGAAGGAAAGCTGTTGTTGGGTCAGGCTGGTTTCTAGGGCCCCAGAACTCTCCTGACCCCAGCGCTCTGGCCCACAAGGCAAAGGCCCTGGGTCTCAGAGCCATCCCGCATTCTAACACCAGTCAGGGTCCCATAGAACATTCAACTGGTGTGAGCTCACGTGGAGTAACCTGGGGTGGCTGGCCCTGGGTGGGAGAAGGCCAGACCATTCTTATTTCTCACTACCCCTCCCCTTCCCTCGAGCCTTTATGGCACTAAGCTGCCAATGTAGCAAATAAACATGTAAATAGATAGGGCACATTTGCTCAGCCTAAGTAATGTCCCATGCACCATTAGGAACAAAACCTATATGAACAATATATTCACAGTTTACCTGAAGTCCTGTCTCCCAGGGTCTTCTCTCAGAGTGGGTATTGCCTAGGCCCACTGAGGATTCTGCCCAATTCCAAGACCCTGCTGAGACTCCTAGTTCTGCTGTGGTCTGTCCTTGACAGGTACCCTGTAGGACAGGGAACAAAGCCTGGGACATTCCCAATAGCAGTCCACAGCCCCAGGTCCACATCTTTAAGCCATTGTCTGTTACCACCTGTCTGCATATGTACTAGGTGAACTCTAACTCTCTCCTGGCTCCAAATCAGGTGGAACAACCACCTCAGACAGGAGAACCGTGGGACTCCTGGGCACAAGCAGAGAATGCTTTCAGACCTTCTGGGTAATCCCAGCACAGCCCCCTGTCGGGAGTAAGCCTGCATGGCCCCTATTAATCCCAGCCCTGGAGCCTCTGGCCCAGCAGCAGCTCCTGCAAACCAATCAAGGATGCCACGAAGGACCCACATAGGGCACGGCTAAGATGCCTCTTGAGATACCCACAATATGTATCGGAGCACTGGGTTCCAGGCCTGGCATCTCCACTTCCCATCCCAGCTGCCTGCTAACAGAAGGAAGGCAGCCTGCGATGACTCCATGCCCCTGCCACTCATGTAGGTGACCTGGATGCAGTTCCTGGCTCTTGCCTTGATCCTGGTCCAGCTGTGGTTGTTGTAGGCATTTGGGGAGTGAATCAGTAGATGGAAATTCTCTCTGTGTGTGTCTCTCTGCTTTTCCATTAAAATGAAAATAAACTGGAGGGCCCGGCAGCGTGGTCTAGTGGCTAAACTCCTCGCCTTGAACTCCCTGGGATCCCATATGGGCACCGATTCTAATCCTGGCAGCTCCACTTCCCATCCAGCTCCCTGCTTGTGGCCTGGGAAAGCAGTTGAGGACGGCCCAAAGCTTTGGGACTCTGCACCTGTGTGGGAGACCTGGAAAGAAGTTCCTGGCTCCTGGCTTCAGATCGGCACAGCACTGGCCGTTGCGGTCACTTGGGGAGTGAATCATTGGATGGAAGATCTTCCTCTCTGTCTCTCCTCCTCTCTATGTATCTGACTTTGTAATAAAAATAAATAAATCTTTTTAAAAAAAGAAAATTAACTGGAAAGGCAGATACATATAGAGAGGAGAGGCAGAAAGATCTTCCATCCTTTGACTTATTTCCCAAATGTCCACAATGGCTGGAGCTATGCTGATCCAAAGCCAGGAGCCAGGATCCTCCTCCAGGTTTCCCATACTGAAACAAAGGGTCCCAAGGTTTTGGGTCATCTACTACTGCTCTTCCAGGCCATAAACAGGGAGCTGAATGGGAAGTAGAGCAGCTGGGACATAGACCAGTGTCCATTGAGATGCTAGTACTTCAGGCAGAGGATTACCCAATTAAGCTCTTAATCCAGCCCCAAATTTTAACACTTTAAAAGAAAAGATGCACAACACAGCACAGCAGAAGAGACACAGGCTATTTGGAACGGGGAGGCAGATAAGCCTAGCATGCCAGCCAAAGAGATGCCTCCCACCCAGAGGACAGAGAGATGTGGCCATGTGGCCCCTCTGCCCACACTGAGGCTGGCACAGTCCCCACCACAACCATGCACATACACACACCCAACCCCCACAAAAGCTAAACACGTACACGCGCGCATATGCACACATATTCACATGGTGTTCCCGACAACCCAAACACATCACACACTTGCCACACACATTCCACTCATGCCCATCAAAGCAACAGGATTGCAGAAAATCCCATCAGCATTCCCAGCCTCCCCCCATCTGTAGTTTTCATCCTGAACCCCAAGTCTTCATGGGACTAATCCTTTTCCCAATCACAGTTCTACAGCCTTACTTTAAAAAAACAAAAAAGGGGGGCGCTGCATGGCACAGTAGTCTAGTTGCTGAAGTCCTCGCCATGCACATGCCGAGATCCCATATGGGTGCTAGTTCTAATCCTGGTGGCCCTGCTTCCCATCCTGCTCTCAGTTTGTGGCCTGGGAAAGCAGTAAAACCTTAGGACCCTGCACCCACATGGGAGGCCCAGAAGAGGCTCCAGGATCCTGGCTTTGGATCAGCTCACTCCAGCCATTGCAGCAACTTGGGGAGTGAATCAACAGACAAAAGATCTGTCTCTCCTCCTCTTTGTATATCTGATTTTCCAATAAAAATAAAACAAATCTTTATTTTAAAAATGAAAGCAGGAAAGCAAGAAAGAAAGAAAGAAAAAGAGAAATGGGGCCCAGCACAGCAGTCTAGTAGCTAAATCCTCATCTTGTATGTGCCAGGATCCCAAATGAATGCTGGTTTGTATCCCGGCTGCTCTGCTTCCCATCCAGCTCCCTGCTTGTAGCCTGGGAAAGAAGTAGAGGATGTTCCAAAAACCTTAGGACCCTGCACCCATGTTGGAGAACCAGAGGAAGTTCCTGGCTCCAGGCTTCGGATTGGCTCAGTACCAGTCATTGAGGCCACATGGGGAGTGAACCAGCAGATGGAAGATATTTCTGTCTCTCCTTTCTATAAATCTACCTTTCCAATAAAAATAAATAAATCTAAAAATTTTTTAATTTTTTAAAATGTGTGCTCCCCAAACCCTAGATTTTCTCACCAAGCTATACAGGGCCTGAACTCTAGATTCCAAAATTCAAGATGTTAAACTCAAATGGTAACAATGATGATTGACACCTGTCAGCGTATTGAGCACGAACTGGTCCACGTATAGTCCCCCACCCAACCTTCCCAGCGCCCTGCAAGGCAGGGCCCGTTAACTCCGCCTACACACAGGCAAGGATGCATGCTCAGCGGAGTCCCGCATCTGATCCCAGGGCTAACTTCAGAACGGCCCCTTACCCAAAGACCCACATAGTGAGAACCCAGATGTTCCATCCTAACTCCCAGTGTGTATGCACACGTGTGTATATGCATGCATACCCACCTACCAGAGGCACTGCTTTCCTGGTACAACATGCTAGAAGAGCAGCCCTTGGTTTTTGCTTTTTTGTTTGTTTTTTAAGATTTGTGTGTGTGTGTGTCTTTGTCCTCCTCTGTGTATCTGACTTTCCAATAAAAATAAATCTTTAAAAAAATATATTTTTTTTATTGGAAAGGCAGATTTACAGAGAGAAAGATTCTCCGTTCACTCCCCAAGTAGCTGCAATAGCCACAGCTGAGCCAATCTGAAGCCAGGCGCTTCCTCCGGGTCTCCCACACAGGTGCAGGATTCCAAGGCTTTGGACCACCCTTTACTACTTCCCCAAGCTACAAGCAGGGAGCTGGATGGGAAATGGAACAACTGGGATATGATCCAGTGCCCATATGGGATCCCAGCTCTTGCAAGACGAGGATTTAGCCACGAGCCATAGTACCAGGCCCCCTCCGTTAACTCTGTTTCCTGCTGGTTCTTAAATTTCCAGTCAGACCTGTGCCTCTTTCCAGGGGACATACCTGTGAGGTCAGGGGAGGTTAGCCAGAGCCTGGGTCTCCTCTGTGCTAAGAGGGCTGGGAGAGCCTCCAGGGACTCGCTCTCCCCTACCCCAGATCAAGCAGCCAGAATCCTCCCAACCCCCAAAGTGAAAAGAGCTCAGAAGAGGAACTCTGCTCAGCTCCTGAGAGCCCTGACTCACTGGTGCCCACTCAGAGAAGATTCTGGAAAGTTTCCGAGAGAGGGCTCTATCCTGGCCACCAGCCTTAACCCCCCAGCTGGTGGGGGGTGTGCCCTTTGCAGTCTCCACCTCTGCATTGGGGCCTGGCCAGGAGCTGACCCCAACTGGAGGTGCCTACAACCTTATCCTTGTCTGTCAGTCCCTAGGGGCCCTGGAAGCAGCTTTGTGGGAACCAATCAAAGCTTTCCTGTTCTTCCTGCTGTCGCCTATGGAGTCACAGCCATAGCGACTCCTGCCTCTGCCACGAGACAGCCATGCCCTCTCCACCCTGGGACCCTCCATGACTGGAACTGAAAGGAGGCTCCTCCCACCCGGAACTCCCTTCACCATAGGCTCTCCACACAGCAGCTTCTGCTTACACTGCCAGGCCCCTGCATGGTGCTGGCTGGATAGGTGAGGCAAGCGGTTGCTGCCGTCAGCTCCCACTGGGTCTCTTGCTGAACCAGTCTCCAACCCTTGCCCCGTCCTGCCTGCTGAACTTACTAATGCTGAGCCTGCTGTCACCTGGCTCACTGGGGACACACGCACAGTTCTTTATGCAGCAGTGGGTGGGCGGGGCCCTTCCTGTGCACCAATGGCACCAGTGCTCCTGACCCGAACCACTGCCTTCAGTGGATGGAGGGGAGCATGCAAGCACTGGCCCTGCATCCCACCAGAGGTACAGGCAAAGAGGAGACGCAGGTCTTCCTTCCTGGCGGCCCACAGTTCTTCCCGGGACAGACAGGATGATACATACTTCCAGGACAAAGGAGGGGCTGCTGGGAGACCCTTCCAGAGGTGGAAGCCAGAAAAATTACGCCTGGGAGGGCCTCCTGGAAGATGAGGAATTTGGCCTAGGCAGTTTCAGAGAAGCGTCTCAAAGACAGTAAACAGAGTCCAGGGTGTGGTGGGTGAGCGGGAGCCAGTCCAGACAGAGGAAGAGTGGCCACAGCTGGCGGGACTTTCACCTAGAGTATGTCTGTCTGCATGGCCATCTCTTGCTCCTGCCCAAGGCCAGGGAGCCAGGCAGGTGCTGAGGGTGAAGGAGCGGAGGGGAGATGGCTGGGTGAGATCCTGCGTGCTCATCAGGGGCTTGTGCCTCCCTGAAGTCCCAGCGCCCAGCATAGAATCAGGCAAAGGAGAGGCTGCTGTAGAAGCTAGAGCTGGAAGGACTACGCCAAGCTGCATAAGGATCGTGTCTCTCCAAACACCCATGTGGGACTGGGGAGAGAGAAGAGGGTGCAATCCTAATCAAGGGCTCCTTCTGGGTTAGGGACACCCTGCCTGGCTTGCTGACAGTCCACAAAGCACTCACAGGGTGACCCTCATGGCCTGGGCGCTCCCTGCTTAAGCCCCACCAAGGCTCCCCGCACCTTCCCCAGGGCTCCCTGCGGGCAGTGGCCACTCCCCAGGACAGCTGCCCACAGGGAGCTTCTGGGGCAGCCTGTCAGCAGGGGGCGCTGTGGACTCAAACACAGGGCTCTGGCCCTAAAAGGGAAGTGGTGTGGACTCCCTACTGCTCCTGGTCTATCAGCTTCCACAAGCCTAGCTGGCCTGCCTTGAACACCTCAGGGTCTCCACCTTTTCACAGAGCCCCCATGTGGCCCCAGCTCTCCTCTATTCTCTTCCTCTGGCTGAAACAGAAGAAGCCAGTTATGCCCATTTTGCAGATGAGAAGACTGAGGTCACATGGATGCAAATGTGGTTGGAGGAGCAGCAGCAAGGTAGAGAGAAGTTGACCTTAGAGCCTGAGGATCAGCTTTGCTAGCATACCAGCTCAGCATCTCGCTCCTAACCTTTGGGACTTGGAGAAAACCACTGTGGCGGAAGTCAGGGAGAACATCATGGCCAAAATGTGCTCAGGGTGAGGGAAGCAGCTGTGACCCTGGACAGGGAAGCCCCACATGGACCATGCTGGGTCCCAGGAGCACTAGCAAGAGGAAGAGACGGACTTGCCACGGCCACAGCTGGGTGGAGGGAAGAACAGGCTTACAATGAAAAGTAAGGCAGGGGTCTGGTGCACCCTGGGCAGGGCAAAGGACAAACTATTGTGCCTTTCTCCCGATCCTAGCGATGAGCCTTAGTGGATACTGGGATGCCATCTACCAACTCCTCTGGTGAGGAAAGAAATGCTTGGGAAAAAAAACAGGTTCAACTGGACACGCCCAGGGCTGCCTGACATGCCCCCGCCATGCTCTTGAATCTTGGCACAGGGTTAGGGGCTGGGTGGGGAGAGGATGCAGTTTCTAATAGTGGTCAGGATCAGGGCTGAAACTGGCCAGGCACCATAGGGTAGGGAGGCACCAAGGGAGGCAGTGCCAGCCACCTTTCCCCAGTGAGAGAAGGGCCTGCAAGATGTGGGGCACCTAAGCAAATGTAAGAGGAGCCAGCTGTGTCTGGCAGTGCCAGTGTGTGAGGCCGAGAACCACCGAGAGGGAACGGTGCTGAGGCTTCAGAAAAGAGCTCCTGCTCCATCCAGCATCTGGGTGCAGCAGGTTAAGCTGCTGCTGCTGACACTGGTGTCCCATAGGAGAATGCTGAGCAAAGAGCTCTTTGCTCCTCTGCTTCTGATCCAGTTCCCTCCTGATGTGCTGGTGGGCGGGGGATGGGGGGAACATCAGAAGATGACCCAAGGGCCTGGGTGCCTGCCATCCACACGAGAGACCCAGCTGGAGCTCCCTGCTTCCTGGCTTCTGCCTGGCCAAGCACATGAAGAGTGAACCAGCAGATGAAAGATCTCTCTTTCTGTCTCTTCTTCTCTCTGTCATCTTGCCTTGCAAATAAATATATAAACTGGAAGAAAGAAAGGAGGGGAGGGGGCAGGCAAGCCTAAACCAATGTAGAAACTGACATGAGGCTCTTAGAATACACCAGATGACGCAGCTGATGGAGAATGCTTGGGCGATGGGGAGTGTGGCTATGAACTGATATCCAGCATCCAAGGGGAGGCGTGGGCTCAGGCGGGCAGGAGGGGTTCTGGTTTGGGTAACTGAGTTTGTGGCTGCACAAGAGAAAGTGAGCTTTGGGCTCAAGGCTTGAAGAGGAGAGACCAAAGGCTCAAACTATCCCCACTCTGAGGCAGTACTGTACCACTGAGGAGGAAATTTGAGCTTAGTCCACATCCAAGAGGGAAGCACAACAAACATAACATCCACTAGACCTAGTGAGGTCATGTTCTAGAACTTGGGAGAGGACCCAGAGGGCTGAGTGAACCATAAGCTAACTTCCACGATGGTGCCAACCACTCTTAGGGACACACTTGGCTGGGCCTATGCATGGGAACTCAATTTCAGACTCGGGGAAGCCAAACACATTGGAACCCAGCTGGAGTCGGCAAACCTGAAATCACTCAGCCTGGGTCTAGAATCTTGGTTCTTAAAATCCTCCTGCCTCCCTGCTCCTTCTTAGCAGGAATGCAGCCCACTGGGGAATCTATCATCCAACTCTTCCACACTCAACCATCTCTAGCCACCTCCAGGCAGGGACAGAAAGCCTGTGGGCTGGGTATATTTGGCCGGTTGGGCTCTGGTTCTAAGGCCTCTCTCTGGAACCCACCCCCTTTGGATTGTGTATTGTGTATTGTGCCCCTCTGAGGGGCAACCTGGAGTCCTGCCTAACGACCAGTCAGATCCCCCAATGTCTTTGTCCTGGGAACAGCGATGGACAAGGGGGAACCTTACCTGGCTCGGGTGTGCCGAGCATCCTCAGGACTGTGTCCTCCACAGATGGGGTCGTGGGCTTGACCTTAATGGCAGGTCCTTGTGATTGATTCTTTTTCTGTTTCTAAGGAACAGTTCACTTGGGAGTCATTCAGGTTTAGATCCCTTTCCATTTTCCTAGCTCCTGGCATTAACATTAAAGGCACTGCCCCCAGGACGTCACAGCTCCAAGGACCAGCTCTCCTCCCTGCCCAGCCGCACCTACTCCCTCTGCTGCCTCTTCCAACCCACTGCCAGCCCCTCTTCTCTGCTCTCCAGCTCACATGCACAGGGGGCACTATACCCCTCGCTTGCCATCACACTGGGGCACAGTGAACGGGAACAGCACCTAGTTCAGTCACCTGCATCACCCTCCACCATCCCTAAAGCCTCTTCCTGGGTAGCATTGGGAAGGATGAGGAGAAGGGAGACCAGAAGGCAAACTTGGCTGCTTTGGGTTCCCAGTAGAATGAGGCAAGAGGCAGGCGAGGTGGCTCCAAGGCAGGGTGGCCAGTGGAGAGGCAAGTGACCGGGAGGTGGCTCACCCTCAGCCTGGGGCCCAGGGGACCAGCCCTGTAGCTACAAGGCTGTGGCATCTGCTTTAGCCCCACCTCAGGGACAGAGGTAGAAGCCAACAGAGGCTTGGCTGAGGAACCTGCCATCCTGTGATCCACTGAACACACTTGGGTGGTGATCCCAGAAAGCACCTCCTGGGAAGTAAACTGAGACACCCCATGCAGCAAAGCAAGAAATGAAGGCTAAGAGGCCCGATGCACCTGCCCTGGCAGCTTGCAGCAGGAGCCCTGCAGTGCCTTCCCATCCAGGCTGCAGATGGCCACGCGGCCACGGATGACGTCAAAAGCAAGCAACAGAGAAAGCAGTGGCGCCGATAGCATCGCCTGGCCAGGCCACTCAGAGGCACAGTGACTCATCGGCAATGGGCCCCGCAGCCACAGGTCGAGTGCTGCAGTGCCCAACCTGGGCCACCGAGCGGACAGGGAGGGCCCTGGGAACACAGTGTCCTCCACCGCAGGAAGCAGCCTGTCCACCGCAGCACTGGGTGTGTGCCCCAGAGGCAAGCCGACCCATTGCCCTCCTCCTGCGTGCCACTGGGCGTTCCAGGTACCAGAGACTGCCTACAGCAGCCCTGGTTGGGCTGCCTCTGCAGAGGCAGCACCGGATGACAGACTACTAACCACGACCACGTGGCATCCTCGGGAGGTACAGCCTGTTCCCCCTGCTGTGGGCACCCCTAGACCCACCCACTCACCCCACAAACACACCCTGTCCCTCCAGTTCTGCCTAGCCTTGTCTCGGGGGAAGGGAGGCACCATGGCCAGCTGCCAGGTTGAAAACTGCAAGTTTGAAAGGGGCACCACTCTATTTGAGGCCACAAGCCAAACTGCTCTGCACCTAGCAGCCCCAGCCTATCCCTTTTCTTAAGCCACTTCTCACACCCTTTTTGCACCAAGAATGATCTATTTGGTCTTCCTCTAAACAGCTCATCTGTGAACCCTACTTTCTCCCGCAAAGGCCTCTTCCTTTACCGCCAGGCACCATTCATTCATTCCACCAGAAAAAAAAAAGTGTTGAGTATGTTTCACGTACTATTCTGGGTGAGGGAATGGGACAGACAGTCTCTGAACTCATGGTGGGCACATTCCAGTTAGGAAAGAAATTATAATAACCTGACCCCAAAGACTCCAAATGGCAGCAAGTGCCATGACAGAAAATAAAGTCAGGCCAGGGACAGGACAAACAGTGCAGCATCCAGACAAGTTTCTGGCTGGAAAGCTGGTCCCTGACTGGAACCCTGGAGGTGGGGACCCTCTAAGCACAGCCACTCCCCTTCAGGCACCCAGAGCCAGAAGGAGGTTCTGGATCCCAGTCTGATTCTGCATGGCCTGGGGCACCCACTTCCTTCTTGATGAGAGGCCCAGTTGGACCGGCTCTCCCAGGTCCCCAGCAGCACTCACCCAGGGGCGTCCTGATGAGAAGAGCAGTGTGATTGCACAAGCTGTGCCTCCTCAGCAGGATGCCCAGCCTCTCTCAGCTGGTTCCTTGAGCTAGAACGTGTCAGGATTAAACGAGGGTGCAGGTATAAAATTCCCTGCTGGACGGTTGGTGTTGAAAGGCTCTTCCAGGGAGGAAAAGGCACCTTTTCTACAGGAGGGACACATGAACAAGATGAGGACCCCTGTGCCTGCCTACACCTGCCGATCCAGGGCCTGGGGAGGGGGTGGGGTCTCGTGCTCCACACTGCTACCTGGTTCTCAGGTTCCTCTAGCTGGGGCTAGGTGCAGAGTCTCCTCTCTTCCTGCCTCCTTTTTAGCAAGCAGGTACCCCCAGGTGTGGCCACAGGCATGAGCAGCGAAGGCAGAGATGCTAGCCTGCCTGGCTGATGGCTGTGGAACAGTGCCCTGACATCTACGACTCCACTTAACAGCACTCCACCCCATGGGAGTCTTTAGCCTCTCTCACTCCTGGGGAATTTGAGGCTCCAGAGCCTGCACAGGCATTCTTCCTGCAGCAACAGAGCCTTAGCAGGCTCAGGGCTTTCGGAGGGGTCACAGGGCCAAGGCAACCCGTGAGCCCCTGCACCAACCCCAACCCCCACCTGCTGTGTGAGGAGCATGGGACCTGGGCCTCATAGTCCCCAACCAGTTCCCAGGTGAGCAGGAAGCAGCTGGCTCTGCCTGGGCGGTCAGAACAGGGCTGCAAAGCCCTGACAAAGCCATTTCTCAAGTCCTCCTGGCTCTGAGGCAGGAAATAGTCACAGCGGCAGCTGATGTCTGTTGGCAGCTTCCCTGTATAGCAGGTGTGGTCCTCGTACCAGGCCTGTGGACATTGATTCGACCCTCCTACAAATGGCTCTGTGAGGGCACAGAGGGGTGCAGGCCTCATCTAACACCATGCAGAGCCAATAAGGACCCCACATGGGAGTCTGACTCCAGAGGCCACATAGCTCCCCTCCAAGCTGGGATGCCTAGAGCAGGCAAGGCGGCATATGGGCCCTGAATGCCAGATCAGAAGGTTGGGCTGGACCCTGCAGGCTCTGGGTCAGCAGGCCAACTATAGTGTACATGAATAACCCCAGGCAGACATACTGGGCTCAAGGTGAGACCTGATCTCCAGGGAATTGGTTCTGAGATGAGAAGTCAAGAGAAGGGGATGATGCTGCCTCCAGATCTTGGGCTCAGATCAGTAGAGGTGAAATTCAGAGACAAGGCTGGAAGCCCGCAGGCTTTTCCTGTACCTTCTCTCCACCCCATCCTAGCTGGGCCTGGTTCAATGAGGGCCAGAGCTGTGTGCCTGGGGTCTCAGGGCAACAGTCTGTCTGCATACAGGAATATGCAAGTGTAGGCACATGTATTTGCGTGTTTGTGTGCCTGTCTGCCAGACACTGGTAAGCGGGTGACTCTGAAAGCACTTGTTTGCAGGGGAGCATGTCCCCACGCCTACCTGCTGTGGCAGCCACAGAGGACAGGACGCCCTGACTCTCATCTATACCTCTGGGGCCCCAAAACCACAACCACGTCAGCGGCGCGTGCAGACGGGCTGGGTGGGAAGCGGGACCACGTATGCCGAGCGTGCAGTTATGTTAACATGCGTGTGCAGGGCTGATTCTCAGCTGCCATTCCCACCCCCAGCAGACCTCCCCTGGTGTGTGTAGGAGGTGCAAATGCAGCTGGGCTCCCCCACCACCCTATAGCATGGGGCTAGAGGACCAGCCATCACCCCAACCCTGCCTCCCCTCTCCTCTGAGAAACAGCCAGAGCCTTTAATCCCCTTGCACAGTTCTCTCTTCTCCCAGTCCCAAGAGCCATACTGAAGTCTGTGAGCCCCCCACAATAGCCAACCCCACAATGATTGAGGCCATCCCAGGGTCTTGGGCATCCTCAGGGAGCAGAGCCAGCAGCCCTGCTTCAAGAGCCCACATTTTGTGGGAGAGACACAAGAGAGAAGATAAACACATTCTATAAAGTAGAAGTCAGCGGTGTGTGCTGGGGAAAAGGACCGAGCAGGGCTGTGTGTGCATGTGCATGAGTGAGTACACACGTGTGTGAACACATGTACTGGGGCTTAGATACTGTTTTCCCAGAATTCACATGTTGGAAACTTAATCATGTCATATACCAACTGGGTATGGAGGTAAGACCTCCAGGAAGTGATCAGGATTGGATGATGTCATGGGGGTGGAGCCCCAGCCATTGTGGGGCTCTAGCAAGAGGAAAAGAGATCCCAGCAAGGGAACAGCCAGATCCAAGGCCCTGAGGCAGGTGTGGCCCCGCCAGGAGGACTACGGGAAGACCAGAACTGGCCCTCGCCTCTGGCCTTTCCCTGCGGTATGCGAGGAGCTGGTGAGCTGGATGGCCGGGAACCACGCTGTGGCTGTAGAGCGTGCCTGTGTGTGCAAGGCCTTCGGGTGCTACACGCCCCTCCTGTGAACACCACTGTGGCTGGGATGGTGGCCTGCTCTTAACTCCAGACAGGTGTTACAGAGCCAGTCACTCCTCCCTCCTCCACTACCAGGCCAGCATTCCAGTTGCCTCACCATCTCGGGCAGGTTCCTGGGCCACTCTGCAGCCGCTATGCCTCCTTCAGACCCCTCCCTGGGCTCTCATCCCACCAAGAGTCACACTGAATCCTTACAGAGGGGGCAAGGCCTGCTTTAAACAGATCCCCCCTCCATGCCCCCTCTAGTCCTATCCTCCAGGGAGGGCCTGATGCCCATTTCTTCCCAGTTTACTCAAACAACCTCCTCCCCAGCTAACACCACAGCCTGCCTCAGCATACCCAATGCCTGGTTCCCATCTCGTCTGTCCATTTAGCCTCTCTCACCCTGCCACATGCTACAGTTTGCTTTATTCACTTCTCCTAGCAAAATGAATGAAAAGCCCTTGGGAGCCAAGCCTTTTTTTTGCCTGTTTTGTTCTCTGCTGTGACTTTCCCTCCTGGCTCCTAGAACAGTGCCTATCCCTCAGGACACAATGAATAAAATCAAGAGATGAGCAAGATGATTGATAGACAAGGCCTGATGAAGCAGAACCAAAAGGCAGAGTAGGAGGCGGGTATTTGGAGCATCAGTGAAGCTGCCACGTGGGATACATGCCTGCCCTGTCAGGAGGCCTGGGCTCGCATCCTGGCTCTATCCCCATCCTGCTGCTCCACACGGCTCCATTCCTCCATGGAATGGCAGGTGATGGCTCGAGCACCTGGCTCCCTGCCACCCAGGTGGGAGGCTCGTATCGAGTTTTCATCATCTGGCTTTCCCAGCCCTACTTGTTGCAGCTATCCGGGGAGTGACCCCATACATGAGCTCTTCTTCTGCCTCTCTTCCTTTCAAACTAATACTTTAAAGGGCAGAGGGGAGGACTGACTCCAAGTGAGCCATGGGGCATGTCCAGAAATTGCCACCAGTATTGCTTTATTCTGGAACAACCTGCCCAGTGAATAGGATTTTTTCCACCTTCCAACCAAGGAGGTTGGGGGGATGAGCAGAGACAGCTACGGCAAGCCTCCCACCCCATCTGCTTTGGAGCACTTTGCCTCCCAGCATCAGGAGTCCTCCGTCCCCAACCCGCACCTTGACTGGAGCCACCTTTGTGACCCACTTTAACTGACAGAATGTGGCTGAAATGATTCTGTCATTTTGGCATACGTCGTAAGAGACAGCTAGCTCCTGAGCCGCCTGTGCAGTGTGCCGGGTTCAACTCAAAAAGCAAGAAAAAATGTTGTTGGAGATACTCAACTACAAAGTGCTCTCCTTTTTTGATGACCTTTCTTATCTCATCATGGTGCTTTTTTTTTTTTCCAATTGATTATGTAATGTCCTACTAACAGAAAAACAAAATATTGAAAGTCAGGGCAGGTGCAGTGGTCCATCAGGCTCATCTTCCATCCTTTGGTGTTGGCATCCCACCTGGGTGTCAGTTGATGTCTCAGCTGTTCCACTTCTGATCCAGTTCCCTGCCTTGAGAAAGTAATGGAGGATGGCTCAAGACCCTGAGACCCTGCATCCACGTGGGAAACACAGAGAAAGCTCCTGATGCTCACCTTTGGATCAGCTCAGCTGTGCCTGTTGTGGCCATTTGGGGAGTGAGCCAGTAGTTAGAAGACCTTTTCTCCCTACCTCTCCTTCCTTCTCTCAGTAAAAATCTGCCTAGCAAGGCAGATACCATGATCACAAATAAATCTTTTTTAAAGTGTTAAGTTAGCATGAATTATACTATGCTGCTTCATATTGTGCAAGGCACTTTAAATGCACTTGTAAGAGCTTTGAACTCATGTAATCATAGGAATTAGGCAATGTGCCTTATATTTGCATACAAGAATGTATTTTGTTCTCACCAGAAGAAGGGAAACACTACACAAAAGAGCTCAACTCATACTGTTCTCTTCCTGCACTCTCCCCCTTGGGCTTGCTGCCCCTCTGTGGGCTGGAAAGGAAAGGGAAGCCCCTATGCAGGGGGCAAGAAGACAAGGAATGAAGGCACACCTCTCTGTCTCATTTGCACCTGCTCCCTGTTCCTATCAGACTCAGCTCCCAAAACAACACCACAACACATGGAGCACCACTATTCCACCACATGTGGCCCACAGTTTAGTTACTGTGATCAGATAAACAGTTGCTGGTTTGAGCCGTTGAGCTTATGGGGCTTGTTACGCGGCAGCTGGTAACTGATACATGGGGATGAGTGTACAGCCCAGCCGGGGGCGGCAGGGGAAGCCGCACTGCTCTGCCTCCAGCCTCCTTACTGCTGTCCCAGGCTCTGTCCTGCTCTCCTGCTCAGTTTAGGGTTGAGCTACGGGGTACAGATTGGTTAGCAACAACAACCAGTGCAAGTGGTTATGAGGACTTGCAAGAAGCTACAGCTGGGTACAAGACAGGGAACAGGGAATGGGGATGGAGAGGGAGAGGGAAGGGAGTGGTGCACAGGGCAGAGCCTAGGCCCAGCAGGGTCCTGGGACATCTGGTTTCCATCCCAAGTCAGTAAATAAAGCCGCTTTCCTCTGCCGACCCCAGCCTCTGTCTCTGCTGACCCAACAGGAAATAGGGGGAGGGGCAGAACTGGGATGGGATGCAGAGCACAGGACCTCAAGCCCAGACCCCTTCCCCTCATGCTAAGGCTGCAGGCAAAGGCGTTCCCAGGGTCAGCAGCTGTAAACCCATCAAGTCAGTGTATGGGCTGTGGGCTCTGTTGATCCTAGGGCTCAGGCCTTGAATGAAGATGCTTCAGTGACAAGAAACAGAGAAACTCTCTATTCACGGACTTAGACAACAAGGGAAATGTGTCATCTCACAGGACAAGAAGCCCAGCGGAAAGGTCAGTCCCACGAGAGGCTGAACCTCGGCCCTCTCCCTCGGCCCTTCTCAGCTGCCTTATTCTGAACCAGCTCATTACACAATCAGATGGCTGCCACCACCCCAGACACCACATGGTCCCACACCCAAATCTAAGAGCAGTAAACACAACGTGTTGGGGCTAGGTGCTATGATCTAGCAAGTTAAGCCTCTGCCTACAGTACCAGCATCCCATATGGGTTACCTGTTTGTGTCTTGCGGCTCCATTTCTGCTACTGCTCCCTGCTTATGGCCTGGGGAAGCATCAGAGGATGGCCTAAAAGGATGACTCCTAGAGCCAGGAGTTTCCTCCAGGTCTCCCACAGGAGTGTAGAAGCCCAAGGCTTTGGACCATCCTCTGCCACCATCCCAGGCCATAAGCAGGAGCTGAATTGGAAGCAGAGCAGCCAGGAGGCAAACAGGTGCTCATTTGGGATGCTGGTGTCGCAGGTGGAGGTTTAGTCTGATACTCCAACATGTTGGCTCCAAGAGCATAATTTCTTTTTAATGTGATCTTCATTTCATTTGAAAGATACACAGACAAAGAGATTTTTTATCTGCTGGTTCCTTCCCCAAATGCCCACCACAGCCAGGTCTGCACCATGCATAGAATGAATTTCACTCTTTTTTTTTTTTTTTTGGTACTAAAACAGAATTAATTTTTAGAAAGTTAACTTTTTAACTTGTATTTTTAATTTTCATTTTATTTCAAACACAAAACAGAGACAGAGATATGCCACTCATTGTTTCATTCCCCAAATGTCTGCGGTGGCCAGGCTGGGCTGGGACGGGATGAAGCCAGAAGACAGATCTCTATGTGAGTGTCCCACATGATGGCAGGGCCTGTCACCTGCAGCCTCCTAGGCTGGGTGGCAAGCAGAGCAGCCAGGACTGAAACAGCACTCCACTGTGGGATATGACCATCCCTAGAGGCAGCCCAATCCCTGAGCACCAACACCTGCTCCGAGACTCAGCTTCTATTTCCATTTTCCACCATCATTTTGAAGTAGCATCATGCCATTAGCCTTATTTAAATTCTTCCTGACTTTTCTGGAACAAGGTCACAGTCCAACTGACTGTAAACCCAGAATGCGGATTAGATAATAGTATGGTATCGTTGCTAAGTTTCCAGAAGCTGTTCATTGCACATGGGGGTTGTGTAAATCTTGCCTTGTAAAAGAATGTCCTTATTCTCTGGAAATACACCCTGAAGTATGCAGGTGAAGGGGCACAATGATTAGATTGGGAAATCAGGGGAAAATATCACACACACACACACACACACACACACACACACACTAAGAGATAATAAAGCAACGGAGACAAAATGGAAATACATTGTGAACCTGAGTTAAAAAAACCTGAGTCTGTGCTAGTCTTGTAGCCTTTGTGTCAATTTCAAATTAAATTAGAATTACAAAGAAAGAGTGAGCAGTGAATTAGCAGTAATTATCAACCAGAGTTGTATTGGGGTTCACCTGGTACAGTCCTGAGTTTGATTTGTTTGAACTTTCACAAACTGATGGTAACAGCCAGAAAGAATAGATGTGAGGCAACTATGTGACCTATTGGTTAAGATACTGTTTAAGACACCTGCATCCCACATTGAAGAGCCTGGGCTTCAAGTCCCCAAGGGGCACCTGGAATCCACTTGTTCATCTGTTCATTTGTTTATTTTATTCCAATGGCACTTCATTAACTGTTTGTTAACTAGATTTTAACAATTTAAGAAATGAACTTTAAAAACAGGTACATAGTTAGGATTCACAAATAAAACTAAGAGCAAAAGCTGTCTTCCACTGAGAAACAGCCATCCTTCCCAATTTCTTTCTGAGTCTCCTTCCAAGCTCACCTGCGCTGTGGCTGATGCTGTGATGTGGTATGTAAAGCCATGTGGGGTAGTGCATAAGGCATTCCATATGGGCACTAGCTCGAGTCCCAGCTCCTCCTCCAATCCAGCGCTCTACTAATGGCTGGGGAAAGCAGAAGAGGGTGACCGGAGTCCTTGGACCCTGGCACTCTTGTAGGAGAACTGAAGAAGCCCCTGACTCCCAGCTTTACCTCAGCTCAGCTCCAACAGCTGCAGCCACCTGAGAAGTGAACTAGAGAATGGAAGACCTCTATCTCTGTTTCTGTTTTTCAAATTAATTGATTGATTTAAAACAGCAGGATAAGCCATTAAATATATCTCAGCACTTCCTGCTACATAAGGATGAATGAACATCACCATAAACTTGTGCGTGCCCGTGTGTGCTTGTGGCCGACAGCCATTCTTTATGCACTTTGTCCAATTTTTATTTTTAATTGACACTTAACTATGTATATTTAGGCTTTTTAGTTTTTTTTTTTTAATTAGAAAGTCAGATATACAGAGAGGAGCAGAGACAGAGGGGAAGATCTTCCTTCTACTGATTTACTGAAGCCAGGAGCCAGGAACATCTTCTGGGTCTCCCACGTGGGTACAGAGTCCCAAAGCTTTGGACCATCCTCAGTTGCTTTCCCAGGCCTCAAGCAGGGAGCGGATGGACGTAGAGCAGCCGGGACATGAACTGGCACCCATATATGATCCCGGTGCACGCAAGGCGAGGACTTCAGCCACTAGGTTATAGCACCAGATCCGCATATTTACATTTACAGTGTGAAAAATCAGTACATGTATACAATGAGTGCTGATCAAGCCAGAATTAATGGTATTTCTGTCTTTTTAAATGCCCATTGTGGGGCCAGCAGAATGCTTAATAGGTTAAGCCTCCACCTTCCCATGTGGTCACCGATTATGGGTCCCAGCAGTTCCATTTTGATTTCAGCTCCCTGCTACTGTGCCTGGAAAAGCAGCAGAGGGTGGTCCAAATCCTTTTACCCTTGCAGCCATGTGGGAGACCCAGAAGAAGCTCCAGGCTCCTGGCTTCGAACCAGCTCGGGTCTGATCTTTGAGGACATTTGAGGAGTGAAGCAGCAGATGGACCACCTCTTTCTCTGTCTCTCCTCACTCTGTATTTGCCTTTCAAGTAAAAACAAATAAATCTTTAAAGAAAAATAATAAAAAAACAAGGGACCAGCACGTTAGTCTGGTGGCTAAAGTCCTCACCTTGCATGCTCCGGGATCCCATATGGACACCAGTTCTAATCCCTGTTTTCCTTCCAACTCCCTGCTTGTGGCCTGGGAAAGCAGTTGAAGATGGCCCAAAGCTTTGAGACCCTGCACCTATGTGGGAGAGCCAGAAGAGGCTCTGGACTCTTGGCTTCAGATTGGGTGCATGCCAGCTGTTGCAGCTACTTGGGGAGTGAATCAGCGGACAGATCTTCTCTGTCTCTCCTCCTCTCTGTATATCTGACTGGCCAATAAAAATAAATATTTAAAAAAATAATGAAAATAAATGTTCAGCGTTTCTTAATCTCTTGTCTTCCAGCTCTTTATAAAATATACCATAAGTTTTTGTAAGCCATGTTCTCAGGTCTTCACTCAATGAAAATCTTTCTTCATGCTTCTTTTTACATCTGTGAGTCCAAATTCCTTGAAGTACAGTTGCTGGGGCAAGGGGAATGTGTACTTTACATGTTTTTTTTTTAAGGAGTAATTTCATTTATTTGAAGAACAGAGTTAGAGAAGGGGAAAAGAAAAAGATCTTTCATCCACTGGTTCACTCCTCAAATGACCATAATGGCCAGGACAGAGCAAAGCTGAAGACTGGAGCCAGGAGTTTCTTCCAGGTCACCCACACAGTTGCAGGTTCCCAAGCACTAGAACCTGCTTTCCCAAGCCATTAGCAGGAAGCTGAATTCCAAGTACAGCAGCCAAGACATAAACCAGCACACACATGGAATGCCAGTGCTGCAGGCAGTGGCTCAACTGCTACACCACAGCATCCACCCCTCCAAAACACTTTTTAAAAATAGAAAATTGAAGCTAAACTTACATAATTTAAAACCAACACACCATTATCTTACAGTAACTTCAGTAGCTGGAAAACCTGCAAATTCTGAGCATTTATATTTATATGATGTTTGTACTCCCCAAATGGCTGCAACGGCGGAGCTGAGCCAATCCAAAGCCAGAGCTTCTTCCATGTCTCCCACGCAGGTGCAGGGTCCCAAGGACTTGGCCATCCTCTGGTGCTTTCCCAGGCCATGGAGAGCTGGGTGGGAAGCAGAGCATGTGGGATCCCACCTTTTGCATGTAGAAGGTTAGCCAATTGAGCCATCCTGCTGGTCCCAGTCATCAATGTTTTAGAGTCCTTTGCATGGAACTGACAAGTCACAAGTCCCAAGTTGGACTCCTGTCTGTCCAACTTCCCAACTAGGTCCTGCTAATGCAACTGGAAAGACATCGAAAGATGTTCCCAGTGCTTGGGCTCCTGCTAACCAAATGGGGGCCCTGGATGGAGTCCCTGGCTCCTGGCTTTGGTCAGGCCCAACCCCAGCCAGTATGGCTATTTGGGAAGTGAACCTATGGAGGGAAGACATTTCTCTCTCTGTGTAATACCACTCTTCAAATAATCAAATAAATCTTTATAACAAGTCTTTTGAAAAATTTATCAAAGGCAGCATGCAGTGTGGAATCAGAGTGCATTTTAACATTTCATAGGTTTTGTATAAGGCCTCTGGAAGGAAACATGTCAATGCTGATGGTGGATTTTTTTTTTTATGTGAGGAAGAGGTAGGGAAGCGGGGCGCAGTGTGGGGAACAAGGGAGAGAGGAAGAGAGGGTGAGAGAGGTCTTCCATTCACTGGTTCACTCCCCAAATGTCTGCAAATAGCCCAGGCTGGGCCGGGCCGGGCCAAAGCCGAAAGTCTGGATCTCAATTAAAATCCCTCCTGTGGGAGGCAGGAACCCAGATACTTGAGCCGTTACCTGCTGCCTCCCAGGTGTGCGGGAGCAAGGAGCTGAAGCATAGGCAGAGGAGCTGGGACTCACACCAGGCATTCTGATGCAAGAGCCAGGCATCCCAAGCAACAACTTCACTGCGTCCCAAATGCCAGCTTCTGTTGGAGATGGCCTGTGTACACCTGCGAGCCAGACACAAGGCTTCCTGTCGGTGAACAAGCCAGCCCTTCCACAAAATAGAAGGTGGTTGCAGCCACCAGATCTGAGTCTTAGGAAAGCCAAGGGCCCCCGACTTCTCTCTCAACCACCAGTTCCCCCCCACAACCTGCCTTGATTATGACAAAGAGATCCTATGTGTGTGTGTGTGTGTGTGTGTGTGACCTGCAGCCCAGAAACAGGAACGCTGGGGAGCCCAGTGGCAATGGCCCAAGCATGGAGGAGATGCCCCCTGAGGCCGTAGGACTGTCCTGCCCTAGAGATGGGGGAGGAGGACAGAGAGTGGGAGGCAAGGGAACAAATTGTCCCCAGTGGCATCACAAAACTGCAGGACAAACTGTGTTGTTCCCTTTCATACCCTCTCCCTTTTTTAAAGGGAAATGGTGCCCATTGAAAGGACCATCTGGGGTCTAAGTCACACATGTGAAGGCTTGGAGACCTGGAGGTGAGTAATTCTTCACCTGCCCCTCCTCCCTGTCTGCCTTGCCTCCCCACCTAAAACCCAGAGGGGAAGGGCCGAGAGGACCAAAGGATGTCCCAGCTCGTTGCCACTGCCAAGCAGTGACAGAACCCCGTATCTGTGTCTGTGTGCACACCCATCCCTCTCCCAACACTGTCTCTCTCCCCAGGCCTGGGCATGGGGCTGGCGCTGAGTAGACTCCCACTAGCTTAGCACTGAGTCCCACCTGTGCTGGTTACCAGCTATGTACACGTTGCTGCCCTCCTCTGAGATCAGTCCCCTCGTTTGTGAAAAAGGACAGGAGAAAAGCCAGCCTGGAGGGCCACAATGCTCACACAATGAACAGAGGTGGGCTTGGGGTCTCTGGGGGGCTTCATCCTCACCCCTCAGCTGCAATGAGCAGGAGCCAATCTGCTGGAGATGATGCAGGTCAAGGTCCGACTGGGAGGACCTTGAGAAATGCCTCCCAGGAGGCAATGGGGATTTTGCACCAGAGGATAGCAGAGTCCCCCAGAGCCCATGGCACGGTCACTCTTTGAGTTCCGATATGTCTCTTGGGCCCTGGTCCTTCAGTACATACCCCCAACCCCCACCAAGCCCTACTCAGCACTCACAGAGACCACAAATGACAGGAGTGTGACCAAGAGGCAGCCAGAGGAAGAATAAGTCCCCAGCAGCTGGGGCTGCAGGTGCGAGACCAGGAGGTGGCAGTTTCCATTCGTCAGCAAGGCCCCTGGTACATGTCACCCCATTTAAGCAAAGGCCCAGGCTGCTCTGTTTGAGTGGCACAGGCTGGGACAGGTCCCCTCTGCAGGCAGCCCAGCTGGGCCTTCCCCAGCAGCCGGGTGAGGATGTGTGTGTGTGTGTGTGTGTGTCTCTCCAAGCTGTCATTTACCAACAGAACCTTATTGTCTGGAAAGCAGTCACCTGGCCCCTAACCTGGCTCATGCCCACCCTCAGGATCTCAGTCTCCACACACCCTGGGTCCCCAGTACAGGCCCCTACACACCCTCCCAAGCGGACAGGTACACATCCTGCCTCAGGCCTGGCCTGTTCTTGGGGAGCCCCCTTACCCACACAGTTGGACTTCCTAGCACCACCTGGTGCTAGGCCTGCTGCCTCCTTGTTGCCGAGCTCAAAAACCCTTGCATTCTAAGTGCTGGCTCTGGAAGCGACTGTCACAGCCCCTCAGACACACACACATTCAGCCATAGAGGACTCTGGTTCACTCCACGCCTACCCCACAGAATTGAGTTCTACTCTAGACAGCACAGACAGCCTGAGGGTATCTGACCTGACCAGTCCCTAGGCCAGAGGGCAAGGGAGGGGTGAAGGGAGTGGAGATGGTGGCGGAAAGGGAATGGAAGGACAGTCTCTGAGCTTTGGGAAGCAGCAGCTTTGAACTACTGAGAGTAAAGCAAGAACCCCTGATGGAGCAGGATTCTGGGTGGGGACTATGTCACAGGAGACTCTCACGGGATCATGGTGAGGTCTCCTACAATAGCTGTCTAAGATCGAAGGAGGCACTAGCAGAGCTTTGGTGGGAGTGGGGTGGGAGGAACTCTGAGTAGGTGATCAAGGAGGACTCCCTGGAGGAGAGGAGCCTTGTGCAGGTAAAGGAGGATAGGGCCTTCTGGGGAAGGCTGGAAGAAGTACCCAAAGCTGTTGATGGGACCATTTTTGGTCCCAGGACTAGCCCGGAAGCACCATGTCCATGCTGTCTGGGTGACATGCAGGCTGAGGGGACAGGTCTGGGTGCCTGGCCGCGTGAGGAGGGGGCGCTGTAGCCAAAGTCTTCCTTGGCTGGCACAAGCTCCTGGTTGTGGCCTGCAATGAGCAGAGAATGAGGTGCCTGATAGGGCAGGCCTTGGAGGAGGGGACTGGGGACAGACAGGTGGCCGAAAGGACTGAAGATCAGAGAAGGATGAGTCATAGATGGAAAGACAGTAACAGCTGGAGGGAGATGGACATTTGGAGTAGGGGCAAGTGGCGGGCGAGAGATTGGCCAAGAGGGACACCAGACCTCCCCAGGAAGTCACTCTTGGAAGCTCACAAGGACCCAGACAGGGAACCCACCCCTCTCTGCATCACCCCCCGGAAGCCAACACCTGCTTGGCCTGGTGCCAGGCACAGTCCTGGCTGCTGCCAATGCTGGCAACCCAGCCTGGGCAGGTGTGCACAAGTGAGGCGGGGGCTATTCCTAAACCTTCTGATCATGGCTGACACCTGCACACATACACACACACTCCTAGGCTGCCTCACAGGTGTACTCACAGCTGTGGATACGCTACTGCAGGCCTTCAGCTGCCTCAGGGCCACCACACCACACAACTCCAGGACGATGCTGTCATGCGGGCTGCAATGTAAGGGGTCCCTGGGCTCTCAGAGCCATCCTCCTAGAATTCAGCCTCCCCTAGACTGGGATCTTTCTTTCGCATACCTCGTCTCACTCTTCCTCCAGACAGGACCCCCTTTCCCCATCTTTGTTTCAAGGTATAGCCCTCTGCACACCTCAAACTTAGTGTAACACACAGTAGGGTCTCATAGATGTGTGTTGACCGACTCACCAACCATCCAACTGCCTGACCAATGAGCTGAACGGGGTCATTAGGTTGGAGTGAGCTAAGGATGGGGGACAGCTGGGCTGTGGTGAGCTACATGATAGGGTTCGATCAAAACAGAGGCATGTCTTTGGGCTGGGGCACTTCAAGTCCCCACAAGCACACACTCCTGACTGTAGTTCCCATGGCCTCTACTTTCCAGGGAAAATGGGTGACAGCCATCCAGGGAGGGCTGGGAGGAGCCCAGGCCATGGAAGAGGATCTCAGTCCAGGTGAGGGCCTCCCCACCTCCTGTTCCCTCTCTTCCCTGCCACCTTTGGAGGCCCAGGCCCTTTGCAGGTGCTCTCTGGGCCTGGGGAGTGCCAGGGCAGGCCTGGGCCAGGCCCACAGGTCAGGGGACTTTGGATGTGCTGATGTTGGCCATCATACCACACCCCAGTTGGGTCCGGTTGGCCCAAGCTCCACACTGACCTGGGCCTAGAACTGGCACTCTCCTATTGATTGACTGACATGGAGTCTCATCTCTTCTGCCAGGGCCGGTCATACTCCTGTGTAAGGTTCATTTCTACCCAAGTGTTTGATACTAATACCCACTTTGCAGAGGTGGAAACTGAGGTATGGGGCAGCTAAACTCCCTTCCTGAGGCCTTGGCAACTAGAGTTGGACCGTGAGGCTCCCAACTAGGGCTATCCAGCTGGAGTCCATAACCCAACCTTGTCACTGTTTCTCTTCTATAACTTAATATATAACTTTTTTATTTGAAAGGCAAAGTTACAGAGAGAGAAGGAGAGGCAGAGAGGGATCTTCCATCCACTGGTTCACTCCTTAGTTGGCCTCAACGACAAGAGCTAAGGCTAGGTTGGGTCCCAAATCAGGAACCAGGAATTCAGTCCAGGTCTCCAAAGTCGTTGAAGCTATCGCTCCTTGTCTCCCAGGGCCTGTGATGAATGCAGGAGCGGGAGCTGGGAATTGAACCCAGGCACTCCAGATGCTCGATAGTGGGACACAGATGTCCTAACTGTGCCATAATCACTAAGCCGAATGCACTCCCTCAACTGATTAAAAAATAAAACAGTGATGACAGGCATTATTGGCACAGTGCATTAAACCACCACTTGCAATGTCCACATTCCTGGCTTCTGCCTGGCCCTGCCCTGGCTTTGTGTGCATCTGGGGAGTGAACCAGAGCACGGATCTCTGTTTCTCTCTCTCTCTCTCTCTCTCTCTCACACACACACACACACAGTCTGCCCATCCTAATGCTGCTGACTACACTACCCTTTGACCTCCTGGTTTCTGACTGACTGCGCCTTGGGCTATGGAAGCAGATTTGGGTTCGAGTCTATTCTTGGAACACATCTCCCCACCACCCCTCTGGCCATATTCCTAGAAAGTTCCAAGGCAGCTTCTTTCCTGGGAGGTGTCTCCAGGAACTAAAATTGGGATAAGTCAGGATGGGGTCCCAGCTACCACCCAAAGGGGACCAGGAGGTGGGCACTGACCTGGAGAAGAGGTGTGCCCTGTTGACTGTCCCTCCCACTCTGGCTGGGCCTGCAGGGTCTGCTCCTGAACCCTCAGAGCTCAGGCTGCAGTTTCTCTTTTGCAGGCCTGTCCCCAATGGATGGCCTCACCATACGATATGTGCAGGCACAACCTCCCTTGAGCAAACAGCAATAAGGTGCCACTGTATTCATCCACCCCAAGATCTTCCCGTCCATGCTGGGGTCTCCCCTTGCTGTGAGGGCTGAAGGAGAGCCCATACCCTGCCCTTCCTCTGGACCTGATCCCAACCCCAGCAGGTGCAGGCCCTGACAGCCTATGGTTTTGACAGCAGGAAAGCCCACCCCCAACGGCAAGTGCTCCTTACATGAGTGAGGCTCACTGTCAGGAAGGGGGATGGGGCTTGTCACTCACCAAAGGGCTGAGCCCCTCCCCATCCCCAACTGGCACAGCCTGACTCTGAGACCTGTCAGCTGTCACTGTCCCCAAGCCCCCCGTGTGGGTGCCAGGGCCTGAGGGAATGGGGTCAGCCCTCACCCCTCACAGAATGGCCTATAGCAGGACCTCCGCATGTTCCTAGATCTAGAAGTGCTCCACAATACACACATGCTTGTACATGTACATATGTGCACACATCCGTACACTTGTGCACACGTATACATGCACATGTATGCATGTTCACCCCACCAGGCTCCAATCAGATGAATCTATCCAGGAGTGTGGCAAACCAGTGGGAAAGCAAGGGCTGAGCAAAAACAGGGGGGTGTGAAGGGTGGGCTCCTGGCCTTTCCTGCAGAGGCCCCTGCCCCTCTTCCTGGGAGAGGCCAGTTCTGCTTGTTCCCACCCTACCAGACATGAATTCTGCCTGCTCTTAGGCCTGCCCCAACCCAGCAGGCCTCTCGGGGCCCCTCTCTCCCTCCTGCTCCTCTCTCTCTCACACATCCCCATGGACTCCTCTGAACCACCTCGAGGTCTCCTCCCTCCCCTACTAGACCCCAGAGGGAGGCTCAAAGTTCCACCCAGCCGGGGACTCCTTCCGCAGGTCCTGAGGTTGGGATCAGCCCCCGTGGCTTGTCTCAAGTCAGGCAGTCCAGGGTGTTTGACACAAGGTAAAGTGTTCTGAAACGGGAGCCAAGAGACCTGAGGCCACTTGGTACGGCATGACCCTAAGCCTGTTTACTCTGGCCTCAGTTTCACAATCTGGCAAATGGGACCAGGAAATGATTCCTGAAGTTCATGATCTGTTGTGAAACATTGTACCATACCAAGTGTGCCCCTGCAGTCACCAGAATACAGGCTGGAGGGCCTGCATGCATGTGACATTCAGCCCTCAACAGTTACAAATCCACCTTGGGTCGTGGGCTGTCACATGAAGGGCTCCTGGAGCTCCTCTATCTGCTGCCTGTTCTGGGGGTCCAGGGGTCTATTTGTAATTTTGTGCCCATGAAATCAGTGAGGGACTGGGGTCAGAGCCAGATGGTCCAGCTCCCTTCCTCCTCTGCCACCGCCCCCACCTCCACACACACACTGAAGTGGTAGTTCATAGGTGACCTCAAACACTGAGCTGGGGACCCCAGGATGATCCTCCTGAGAGCTGGGGGAGATCCTGGCAGCCCCTCCCTGACCTCCCACCCCATCCAGGGCACTGTCAGGAAAGGTGTGGATGGGGCTGGACAGAGAACGGATACTGCGAATGAGGAGTGGCAAGCAGGCAAGCAAAGAGGGCTCTTCCGGTTCCTGCCAGGGCCCACTGCTCCAGGGAGCAAAGAGATACTTGCACACTGGGGCAGAGTCGCGACTCAGCCCTGAGCTCTCACAGGACTCCTGAGCCAGGGCCTGTGGACTGAACTCACGGCCTCACCGGAAATCACTCCCTAGGGCAGCCAAGGCTCCAAATTGGAGCCCTGGGTGGGGGCAGCATCGAGGGGGAAAGGATTAGTCTTAGCAGGCAGAACCCAGGTGCCCTTGCAAAGGTGAGCAGGAATACATCCCTGGCTGGCCTCTCAGCTTCCTCATCTGAACAAGGGGTATCATTTCAGGCACCCTCCCTCGGAGCCAGTGCCTCAGTGGTCAGAAAGTTCTAAGGGCGCTGTCTGAATCAGGCAGGTGGGAGCAAAGGAGTGTTTCTGGATTTAGAGATGGAAAAACAAAGGAGAATCAAATGCCAAGGCCTGAGCCATGGGGTTGATGTGGAGCCCACTAGGAGCCCCCACGTACATGCTTGTGGCTCTGACCATGTGCCACGTACTGGAGCAGGCTGGCCAATGCTTGGCACATCAGGCCTCTGAAGAGCCCAGGGAGCGGGACCAGAGTGGCAGGCCTAGGAAGGGGCAGTACATCCTAGGAAGACATCCCACTTCACCTGTTGCCACACTACAACATGCTATACCCAGGCCTGTAGTGCTGACAGCCGGAGAGGTTTGGGGTGGGAGGTGGGAAAGAGGGTGGTGGATGGAAGTGGCAAACAGTCCATCAGGCCAAAGGCCAGCAGTGAGCCCAGGCCCTCTGGCAACCTGGGACCTCAGGTGTAGCAGGTGTGGCTGGGCACCCAGGGCCAGAAGGAGCTCCTGTGGATAGGTTCTGTTTACAGGTTCTCTTGTGTTATCACCTGGGGCTGCTTATCGTTATCAGAACCAAAGGTTGATTGGAGCCTCCTGGCTGGGGCTCAAAGCAGCTCCACTGGGATTTCACAGTGCCACTCCCCTGCCCCTGTGTAATCAATCACCTCTTCCCTCCAGGTAGCAGCCTGACTTGCCCCAGGTCTGCCCCTCCAGGTGTCCCTGGCTCTGGATCTGCACCATCCTACAGCAAGAGTCCCATGGTAGGGAAGAAGGCAGGGCCTAGGCCCCTGGAAAGCAAGGCTGGTACCCCACCAGCCTCCTGATGGCACCCCAGGCCATGGACCAGGCCCCCAGAGGGCTGTAGCCTCACACTCACTTGGACAAAGGTCCCTGGGCCTTATCGGCTTGGGAGTAGAATATTAATCTGTCCATCATCCCTGCCCCATCCCTGACCCATCATGGTGCGGCTGCCAACTCCAGGGATGGGTGGGAGTGTGTAGCAGCAGCACGGGATGGGCCTCCCTGCCCTGGGCCTTGTGGCCACTAAGGGCTCCACCCTTGGGTCAGGTCCTCCCCAGGTGTCCTCCGAGTCTCAGGGGAATATTGTCTCTGAGAAGTGACCTGAACCCCTCCAGATGCGTGAAATTTGTACTTGGGGGGATGGGATGGGACAGCGGTCCCAGGGTCCAGCATTGACAGAAAAGACCCAGGTCCTGCTGCCCTAGGGGGCCTTGTCACCAACCTCAGTCCCCTGGGACATGGCCATCAGTCCTCAAGGCATCACCCGGAAAATAAGGGTGGACTTTGGTCTGTCCCTGGGCATTTTTCTCACACCCCACTCCCAAGATGCAGCACCTGTACCTGGCAGCCTTCCCTCCCCCTCAGCACACATCTGCCCAGGATGGGATCCAGTCGCCTGGATGAGGCTCATTTGTATTTCGTATCTCACTTGGTCACTCTCAAGCCCTCCCCACCCACCCTCTAAACCTCCTGGAAATTCAGCCTGGGTAGGAAGAGAGTAAGGATGATTCCTGCCCAGCAGGTGTGTGTGAGTGTGTGTGCCCGCGCGCGCGCCCACCCTCTCAGGGCCCTCTTGGGAGGGGGCCTTGCCCTGTCTGAAGGGCTGGGCGGTTGTCTTTATGACCAGGTATAAAAGCTAATCATTGACCACATCAATGCCGCCCTGCGCGTCAGCGATCGCCCAGGCTCAACCCTGCCAGGCCCTGGATGACTTTACAGTCACATAAAAGGAGCCTCCAGACTGGCCCGTGCGGACTTTGGCCCTCAAACGGGGAGAAGCCAAGGAGCCGCTCCCTGGAGACCGCCTTTGCTGATGATATTGACTTGACCAGAGGAGAACCCTCTTTATCAAACACTGGGACTGTCTCAGCCCAGCCTGCCTAAGTCACAGCAGCTCCATCACCAAAGGCCACCCCGCCTCCCCTCCCTCCTCTGCCTCCTGTGTTGGCCTGGCCACACCCCCCACAGCGCTGTCCAGGCTGGGCCCCTGGACTCATCTGGGTTGCTGTTCCTTTAACTGGTTTTATCTCCTTGAGCCCTCACTAACTTTCTAGGATAAGCAGCAAGCGAATGCCCATTTCACAGACAGTAAAACTTGGGCTGGTAAACAGCCAATCCCAACAAGTCCTATAACCTGTATGCTGGTGGTTTCTAGACTTTCTGCTATCAGTAAAAACAATTCTTGGCACACACCTTCAACATACATACACAGATTCATCAATCTTACACATGCATGGCTAGAAATCTCTGCACTACATGTCCCGGGCACCTGCACCCTAGTGAGACAACTTGTTCTTGTCCTGTCATTCTAAACAGATCCAATCAATTCAGCTCCCTTTCACACCAGCAAGGAAATTTCAACAGAAAGATAAGGTGGGATGAATGAGCCTGAACTTGGAAGACACTGGGAAAAGCAGAACTTCAAGCAAAACTTAAGAGGCACAACATAGCAGGAAGTTTCACAGGCAGGCAAGGGTGCTGGGGACGTGCTGAGGTGGCAGACAGCCCTGGAGATGTAGGGACGAGCCTCAGTGAGCTAGCCCGAGACCTGATCTCCTCGTCCAGTGTGCAGGAAAGAGCCACAGGGGGTCTAGGAGCAAGGACACAGTTTTTTTCCTGAGTCGCATTTTCAAAACCTCGGTCAGGCCACAGAGAAGAGCATGGCTGCTTGGGACTGCGGACTGCAGCTCCCCAGAGAGGAAGCCAGCTCGGGGCCAGAAGGGACAAGCCACACCTCCATTTGTGTACCCACTCCTCCATTTGCCAGCTGCCCAGCCCCGGCTGAATCGTACAGCCTCAATGGTTTCAGTTTTCTTGTTATAAAACACAGATAACACCAGGCCAGGCCCAGATACTGCAGCTCTGACCTAGTAATTGTGTCCACAGCAGACGCCCAAGTCACAGCAGCCACTCTCCTTGTTAGAGTGTGCCATGAGCCCCACCCAAAGGAATCAAGCCAACCTTTGGATAGCTGGTTCACATTTCACTCTGAGGTCCCCAGGAAACAGACTACTCTCTCTCCCGGCCACTCCTACTTCTGGATCCCTACTAGGAATCCAGGACTTAGCATACCACATGACAGTTGCTCATGCATTTGTCACCCACACCATCTCTATGCTCCTGTATATCACATGTAAGCTTTTATAAATTGATTCAAAGCAGCATGAAAAGTGAAATCACATTGAATGAGATGAAGAGGGGCCAACACTGAGGCATATTAAATAAAGCGCCGCCTGCTGTGTCGGCATCCCATTTGGGTGCAGGTTCAAGTCTTGGCTCCTCTACTGCTGAACCACCTCCCTGCTAATGTGCCTGAGAGAGCAACAGAAGATAGCTTACATGCTTGGGCCTCTGTACCCACATGGAAGACCTGGAGGAAGCTCCTGGCCTGGCCCAGGCTGAGCAGTCTGAGCGGCTGCAGCCATTTGGGAGAAGGGGCTTGGGGAAATGGGACAAGGAACAGGCTGGCTTTGGGAAAGATGAAACAGAATGGAAAAATGAGCTGGTCAGGCACTGAGCTGCCCCTTGGGACTGCATGCCTGCATTGGAGTTCCAATTCTGCTCCAAATTCCAGTTTCCTGCCAATACACAAACTAAGAGATGACAGAGATTCAAGGACTTGGTTGCCTGCAACCTATATTAGAAACCCAGGTTGAATTGCAGGCTCTTGGCTTCAGGCTGGCCTGATTCCAGCTATTGTGGGCATTTGGCGAGTGACTCAGCCTCTCCCTGGATTTCAAATCAATCAGTTTACTTGAAAAGCACAGTGAGAGAAAGATGGTGCATCCATTGGTCCACTCCCCAGATGGTCACAATGGCCAGCATGGGTCAGGGGCCAGGAGCTTCTTCTGGGTCTCCCACATGGGCAGCAGGGATCCATGCACTTGGGTTCTCCTTTGCTGCTTTCTCAAACCATTAGCAGGGAGCTGGACTGGAAGTGGAGCACCTAGGAGTCTGGCATTTCAGGTGGTAGCCTTACCAACTATACCACAGCATCAGCCTCAATCAGTATTCCTTAAGGAAGGTAAGGATTAGAAGGCAAATGAGGGACAGAGGCAGAGGTTCTGGAGGGCCAACACCAGGGGCAGTGGCTAAAGTAGGAGGAGTCCAGGATGGGCTGCAGCCTAGCAGCTGTGACCAAGGCTTACAGGAGCCTCATGTCAGCAGGGCTGTCATGGACATATGTGAGTTCAAGGATGAGGTTGGCAAAGGCCCAGCACCAAGGGGCATGCAGTCAACAGGGCTGAGTCCAACTCTCTTGGCTGTGGCTGCTATTGGCAGGGAGAGCTTTGCTGTGAGTTGGGGCCTGGTGAGAAATGCTGATAGCTTCTGCCTATGCAAGCTGCAGGAGGGGCAGAGCCAAGCTGGGGTGAGTCAGGTCCAGAGGAAAGCAGGTGCCCACTGGGCAGAGGCCCAGGAAAGCTCACACAGCCTGTACTGTCCTTCTCGGTCCCCTCCTGTCAGTCCCTCAAGTCAACACACGGATCTTGCTGGGGTCTACAGGCATGAAGAAGAAATTCCAGGGCCTGCTTTTCAGGGTCACTGGAGTACCTGATAAGAGGGATAGTTCACTCTCGCAAAAACAAGGAAAAGGAACTGTGCTTTGGGGCAAAGTAGGGACCCTCCAACTTGACAGTCTTCAGACAGGGTCCCTACCTCCCTGCCTTTGCAGGACTGGAGACAGGGCCTCCCCTGACTGTCCCACGGGGAGGCCTAGGCTGTGTTGACACACAAGCCCTTCCCCCTAGCCTGAGCACTGAGCTGTGGCATTGTTAAGCTGGAAGTGAGTCACAGCTTTTCCTTCCTTCTTCTCTCAGCGTGGCTGGCCGACACCCTGCCCATTCTCTCTCGCACACACACACTGCCTTTCAAAGCATACCAGCTATGAATAAGTGGTCTGGCAACGTAACACCTCTGCTCAGGGCCGGGGGTGGCAAGGGACCTGGCCAGGGGCACCTGTGGCACAGGTGCCTGGGGGTAGAGCTCATGGGAGTGCCATCTCAACATGGCTGTCTCCGAGCTTCTAAACCTGCAAGGTCCCAAGACATCTTGGGGTGTGTGAGATTAAGACTGGGCAGTGGGGGCTGAGGAAGCAAACAGAGCTGTATGTGTTGTGTCTATGTTGAGGCTGGGGTGGGGCATTTTGTACCCAAGGTGTGTCCTTGTGGATGACTGAGTGGGAGACTGAGCAAGGTACCAGGCTTGGAGGAAGTGTGTCTGGGTGCAGGGGGAGGGGTATAGTGTCACACCCTCATTCTGTTTCTCTTGGCCAAGCCAGTGGGCCAGAGATAAACTCAAGAGAGCAAGGTTGGTGGCTGTGGTTGGGGGTAGGAGATGGGGGTCTCCAGACTTTCTGGCTGTTTCTCCTACCTCCCTTACCAGTAACCTACATGCCACAGGAGCCCACCCAGAAAGAGGTGGCTGCAGGGGCAGGCACTGGGCTGCAGGCCATGCTACAGAACTCAAGACCCCCTCTCCCAGGGAAGGTTGCCTCTACTAGCCAGAAAGGGGTTGGTTCCTCCCACCTAATACCACCCCTGCTGAACTGGGCCCCCCCCATCCAGAAGACAGGACCTCTAGGTCTCCTTCTCCTCCAGCCCTTGGTCTCCCCTGGAGTCAAAGGGGGCAGAGGGGCTGTACAAGCAGGGGTCCCCAACATGCAGGTGAATCTGGAGCGGTGCATGGGCATTGCTCCTTCCCCATCACCTCTAGCAGCTTCCACACAAACCCTTCAGTTAGGACCTCCTGGGTTTGGGATTGCAGCTCCTCAATCCACCTAAAGGGGGCGCTGACAGGCAATCAGCAGGGGCCTTCACCTGTTGGTTGGATAAATGGCCGGGGGCAGGGAACAGCTTAAAAAACAGGACAGGTTAAGGAGGGAAGTCCAGCTTGGGTTGGCAGGAGGGTTTGCCTGTGAGATGTGTGACTTCGACCTTAAGCAAAGCACTGGAGGGTCTTGGGACCCTGCTAGACTACAACCCCAGGTTAACAAGGGCTGGACTCCATGAAAGAAGTAAGCTCCCATGGATGCTCAATTTGAGACCTGCCCCTCCTGAAGGTATCTTCTTTCTCCCTTCTCTGCAGGCCTCACACAGGGACCCCTGGAACTACTCTACTTGTGCCCTGGAGGGTAGTTTTGGCAGAGTCTACCCGCCTCATACCCAACAGGTACTCTGCAGGCAAGGCTCACTTGGGGGGGGATTCTAAAAGCTTTGTTTGTGTGGCTGCCTTCCCAGAGGTTAACCCCACAGTCAGGGGTTCCTGGGAACAGAGCTATCACAACCCTTCTCTGTGACCAGTAGGTGCCTGCACTGCCTGAGAGGTGGTAGCCCCAAAGTTGACTGTGAATTCCAAGGTGGTGGGGAGTGGTCCCAGTTGCTGCCTTCACTCAATACTGTCCATCCATAAAGGACGCTTGTGCCTCAGTAGCACCCACCCACCTGGGCTGCAGTGAGCAAATACAGCCACACAGTGAAGAGGGACAGACGTGGTTATGTACACCCTGGTCGAGGTCGGGGAGGAAGTGCCACTGGGGCTCCAGTGTTCACAGGCCTCCTGCCCAGCCCTGCCCAGGCCAGCAGCCTCGCTGCTCATCCCTACGCCCCTGAAAACATTTACTTCCGCTCTGCAAAGCACGCTGCTGCATGTCGCTGGCTGCAGATCTGAATCGCTAGACAAACAGCCTGCTCAGGCCTCGGGTTTATGGCTTTTCCGTGTGTGTTCCTTCATGTGGTTGAAACCAGGACTCTGGTGCCCAGACCCAGAGAACTGTGAGGGGAGACTGAACATCTGCTGTCAGAGTCCCTGGGCCCAACCAGGGACCACGTGGGGCAAGGCACACTCAGGGTACAGGAGGAGGGAAGTCTGCAGGAGCCACGATGGTCCCTGAAGAAGGCTGAGCCTGCAGGGCGAACAGGACACAGTCCATTCCAGCAGGGAACTGCCAGGCCTGGGATAACATAGAGCAAGTACAAGAAAGGAAGCCAGGGCATTTGTGGGTCGGCTTCTTTGTTTTTAAATGCAGTATTTACCAGGCACCAACTATGCCTGTGCTAAGTTCACTCACATTCATTTTCACAAAAACTCCAAGCTGCCTTCAAGCCCAGTGTGCAGATAACAAGTCCAGAGAAGTCAAACAGTGCGAGCAGGTTCCCAAGCTGCTGTGGGGGAGGGACAAGGACTGCAGCCCAGGCAGCCAGCTTGGGCAGTGTCCAGTCGCTCTTGCATTCTTGTCTGTCTGTCCCTGCTGTCTGTGAATGCCCTTTCAGTGGCCCTGTGTCTGTCCCTTGGGCAACCTCCCTGGGTGTGTGGGTGGGGGCAAGATAGGGGGGAGCCAAGGAGAAATGATGCACTTCTAGGCTCCCAGAGGCTTTGCAGGCACTACAGATGCCCCCCCCCCCCCCCCAGGCACTTAGGTTCCAGCATTTTCTACAGCTGACTGCCCTGGTCTTGAGTGGACCTGATGGTACTTCACCACAGCACACCCTCATGCTGCAGGTTTGCTTGTCGAGACCAGGCCTGTAACAGTTCCCATTCTAGAAAAGAGGGTTTTTCTTGGCTAAGTTCAAGATACAGACAACAAGGCCCTGAGAGGCAGTGTGTGTTGCCCTTGTTTCAGAGCAAGCCGTGGCTCCAGGGAGGGTAAAGACTTTCACCATGTCTCAAGGCAGGGGCCCTCTCTCACCATTCCCTCAGGGCAGGAGTGAAGACCTTTGGTGAGCACCACCAGGAAAGGCATGGAGCTCAAGGGACTAAGGAACCTGGAGAACTGGGGGTGAGGGGGGCAAGCCGGCCTGTGTCCCAGTACAGTAGGATACAATCCCAGCAACCAGGAAGGCACCCCAGCCTCATTGTCGTTTGCTTCTCCCAACCTCTGCTGGGCCCAGCTGTTTCAGTATGTTCAGGTCCTGCTGCTAAGAAGCCCACTGTGCCAAGGCTGACATAAGGAAAAGTGGAGGATTGCCCTGAGCTGGGCCACTGGGCAAAGGGTATAGACCCCCGGGCCTCCATGGCAGACAGCCAAAGAAAGACCTTTCTGGAACATTCACTGCATGCTGAGTACTGTTGCTCTTACAAGGCCACAGTCTGGTTTTGTCTTTCGAGTTACCTGTAAAGGATCTCCGATGTTTACAGAAACATCCCAGATGGGTTAAAAAGCAGAGCCAGCACCTAAACTAGATCACCCACTCTGGGCCCTGCTCTGTGTTCCACCGCAGGCTCAGGGGTGCTAAAGTTAGGACTGGGATGGGGGGCAGGGTGCAGGAGGAGGTGTCAGTCCAGCCCCCACAGACCCAGCCCAGCCAACATCCTCTTTGCTTGCCTTTATTGTTCGCAAAACCGAAAAAGTGATGATGGTTTTCCTTCCTCTCTTTAAGAAAACAACAGAATAAAAACAAACAGAGAAGGGGAACTCCCCTCCTGCAACTTTTGCCAGAAATAAAAGGAAGAAATACTCCCAGCCCTGACCCCGGCCGCCCTGCAGCCACCTCAGCTCTGGGAGGAGAAGGGAGAGTGCCCCTCATTTCAGGGCCTCAAGTGTGGGCCTCCCCACTTCCCCGTCCGGATCCCAGCTTTTGCCCCAAGGAGAGTTCACACACTTAACCAGGGCAGATGAAAGTGCTGGAACTTCACAGAGAACTTTAGTAAATCTCCAAGAAAAGCAAACCCACACATCCAAGAAATTTGAAAAAAAAAAGGCGCCTAAAGTGTGCCTGAACACTGAACCTTCCAGGACCAGTTCCAACTCAGGGATCCCAGGTGCTGCTCCAGGTCTCACTGCTAAATTACCTGCTCTGAAACCCTCCAAAGGCAGGAAAACCTTCACAACATCCTGTCCTTCTAAAGCCTGAGATCTTTGCTGCCAGCACTTCCGCTGCCTCAACAGAGCCTGGACCAGCTACGGTAAGGCAGGCTACCCAGCACTATGGGATATCTCCCATGGATCACCTGCTTCACCCTTTCATTCCAGATAGCTTGTCCTTATTGGCTCATCTGGGGTGACTGTGAGCTCTCAGGGAATTCTTCCCCCACTACTGGGTTATGACCTTAAAGGCTCAGCAACAGGGGCTAGTCTTGTTCCATTACAGGTTAAGTCACCACCTGTGGGGCTCAGCATCCTGTATGGGAGTGCCAGTTCAAGAGCCAGTCACTCTACTTAATTCCAACTCAGCTCTCTGCCCAGGAGCATGCCTGGAAAAACAGAAGATGGCCCAAGGGCTTGGGCCCCTGCCACCTACTTGGGAGACCCAGCTTTGGCCTGGCCCAGTCCTGGCTTGGCCCTGGCCAATGTGGCCCATTTGAGGAGTGAGTCAGTGGATGGAAGCTCTCTTTTTCTGTCTCTCAATCTGTCACTCTGCCTTTCAAATTAAAAAAAAAAAAAAAAAAGGCTCAGAGGGTCACCAAACAGACTCTCTATGACAACATCTTTGGAAAATAATTGGGATAAATTAAGGAACATGTGTGTCATCTGAGTTCAAGGTTAGACTGTAGCTAGAAAGTGGCTTTTCCCTGTTAAGTCTCACTAAATACCAAGTGGATACCTGGATATAGTACTTAGTACTTGGATACAGTACTTGGTACTATACCTGGCCCTGTGAGAACACAGGCTCAGAGACTCCAGGGGCCTGAGAGATGGGGAAAGAGAGGTGAGAGAGAGCTGTGCCTCCGCGAGCGAGCTGTGGGAGGCTAGAAGGGAGAAAGCAGCAGGTATGGTGTGACTGACTGCTGGATGACTTCTGACCCTGAGGGCACTGTCTTGCCCCTTAAGTCCTCTCCTGTTCCAAAGGGTCCTGCACCTAGCTCAGTTAGTGTCTATTGACTAAATGGCAGTTGAGCAAGTAAGGGCTGCTGTCCCGCAGACCAGGCCAGGGTAGAGCGGGGTCTTCCACGCCTGTACAGTAACTCTTGCTCAGCACATGAGCAACCCCACTAAGCCTTATCTTTTTTTATCTGAGCACTAAGACAGTCACCCTCCTCTGTGCTGTGCTGCTGACACAACCTCCTAGGGGTTCCTGGAGTTACTGTGCCAAAACACAGGTTGTATTGGATCATGCTCACCCTCCAAACCTTTGCATACTCCCTATGGCCCCGAAACCCAGGCTTTCACAGTTGCCTTCCCCCATCCCTTCCAGCTGGAGTGAGCTCAGTGGAGACTTGGGGGTTACAGCTCCCACACTCGGTCTCCTGAAGTCAGAGTCTGAGTCCTGGATCCGTATGGAACCTGTCTCCTCTATGTAAAGAGAGGAGAATAAGAGTGTCCACAATGGGGGGACCTTCTACATGGAAGGACTCAGCAGCACCTACTACTGTCTGATTTTCCTCTATGTGACTGGGATGGAAGCTTGGTCGCCAGCTCCGCCCCCAGGGAAGCTTCTAGAAGGCAGGTGTAGTGGCCACACCCCCTGCCCCAGGCTGCAGGTCAGTGTGTGCCCTAGTCATGCTGGCCAAGAGACTCTGTAGGCCTGGGGCAAGAACAGACATGAGGTTTGCTCCGAGTCCCCTCACCTGCTACTCCTGACACTATGTTGTTCCTCCTCCATCTAGAAGACAGCTCTTTCTGCCTCCTCCAGGAAGCCTTCGTGTCCCTCGGGTAGAGTCAGGCCCCTCAGTGTCCCTAGAGCACACAGGGCAGATAAGGCTTGATCGATGCCCTGTGATAGAACGGTTATCTGTGTGTGCAGCTGGCTCCCCAGAGAACTGTGCCCTTGGCTGCTTCCCTCCCCACGTACCAGCAGCCCTACAAGGTTTGGATGAATTAATGAATTTGCTCAGTGACCCTGACCAAATTCTTTCCATCTGATTCCCTGGAGGCATGGAGGTGCAGGCCGGGTCAGGGGCTTACAGACACCCCGTGTGGACACTTGGGGATGTGTCAGGCCACATTGCCCTGCTGGTGAGCTACACCCTGATGCCCTGGTACACAACAGCCTGTACACACACCCTCCCTGGGCAAGGCCAACTTGTTGTCTTTTGTTTTGAAGGAAGTCTGTGTTTCCAGCATCTCCCTAGGCAGGGACTGGATCCCTGAGATCTTCCCAGGGGATCTGCCACATCAGCTGTGACCTTAAACCAGTCCCCACTCATGCATGGGCCTCCAGGTTCTCCTGTCCTGTGACCAGGGCTCAGGGACCCTCGCAGGCCAGCCAGCATGGGGAAGGAGCTGGGTGGTGGGATCCAGGCTCCATAGCTACCTCCAAGCCGGGGTGTGGGCCTGGCCAGCGGGCCCTTGGGCCCCCTTGGGGTTTCAGGTTTCAGCTTTCAGAGTGTTTTCCTGTCTCGGGCACTTTCTATTTTTCATTGCTTTTCCTATCACAGCCAAACAACCAAAAAGGAAATTGGTTGAGCTTTCTAAAGATGAGAAGGACTGGCTGGCTGGTGGGAGGGGTGGTGGGGAGCAGGGGCAGCAGAACCCATCTTGGGAAAAGGTAGAAGTAGGATGGCAGGGGAGAACTCTCCACCCCACCACTTTGTAGCCCCCAACCCCTTCCTCCCCACATCCCTGGGCTGATCCATTGTTTTGCAACAAACAGCAGGCAGTCAAGCCCAAAGCTGCTGCTGTTGCTTAGAGCCAGCAAAGAAGGCTGGGTTCAATCCGGTCCTCCCCCACGGCCTCACCAGGCCCAGACCGATTGGGTTATCTACGCCTGCACCTCCTTTGTTTTGGGGGGTGGGGGCCGATCACTCTGTTGAGGTAAACAAACTGGCCTTGTGAGAAACGAGGGGACTGCTTATCAGCTGCAGAAGCCTGGCTGGGGAGTAGGATGGTTGAGCTCCCTGGCCCCAAAGAGGGTCACCATCACGAGGCAGGAGGACACCTAAGCACCTGCTTCCTCCCCTCCCTCAGAGGGAGGGCACTTACTGCTGGTGACCTTGAGCCAGCACCTGACCTTAACCCCCTGTAAAATGTTGGGGAAACATTGGTTGTCCCCTCTTCTGAGGGTGAAGGAGCTCATATTTCTACTGTTGTAGACAGAGTTTGTAAGAAGCTTTGGGTAGAGCCAGGCATGGTGACTCAATAGCTGAATCCTCACCTTACAAGCACCAGCATCCCATCGGACGCGGTTCATGTCTGGATGCTCAGCTTCCCATCCAGCTCCCTGCTTGTGGCTTGGGAAAGCAGCAGAGGATGGCCCAAAGCCTTGTTTGAGACCCTGCACCCATGTGGGAGACCCAGAAGCAGCTCCTGGCTACCTTCGGATCAGCTTAGCTCTAGCCATTGTGGCTATTTGAGGAGTGAACCAGTGGATGGAAGATTTTTCTGTTTCTCCTTCTCTCTGTAAATCTGATCTGCATTTTCAATAAAAATAAATTAAAATTTTAAAAGGAGCTTTGGATAAGGGATGTCACCTGAAAACACCCAGGCTTCCCGCCCCGCCCCCATCCCCTTCCTCCTCTCCCTGCCTTGCTGGGATGGGCCCAGCAGGATGGGTACTGAGATCCTAAGCTCCATTGGGATGGAAACTATCCAGGGGAAATCCTTCAGGGAGGTAGGCACCAGCATAGGAGTGTCTGGCTGCCTGAGAAGTAGCTTGCAGGGAGAGGCATTTCTGCTTTCTACAAGAGCTTTTGTAATTTCAAAAAGATGTCCCAGATGGATCTGGGCCCACAGGGCAGAAGCAATGGAGGGAGGTAGAGGTGTTGCAACCTAACTCCAATGCCACTCCTCCTGTCTTCTCAGACAGACTTTCCAAGGAGTGCATTTTCTTTTAGCTTTTTAAAAAATATATAATTATTTTATTCTTTTTGAGGAGTATTTATTTGAAAGGCAGAGGATCAGAGAGAGGGATAAAAATTTCTATCCATTGGCTCACTCCCCAAATGGCCTCTGACTCCATCTGGGTTTCCCATGTGGCTAGCAAGGGCCCAAGCACTTGGGCCATCTTCTACTGTTTTTCCAGGTACATTAGCAGGGAGCTGTACAGGAAGCAGACCAACTGGGATTGAAACCTATATTCCTGGTGTTGCAGGCAGCTGCTTTACTCCCTTATCCAAACCCCAGTTCCTTAATTTTTGTTTGTTTATTTGAAAGCAGAGAGTCAGAGCTCCCATTAGCCAAAGCTGGGAGCTGGGAGCCCAACCTGGTCTACTTCTTGGATGGCATGGAACCAAACACCAGCACCACCACCCACTGCCTACCAGGGTCTACCTCAGGGGTAAGGCTGGACCCAGGCACTCTGACATGGGGTACAGGCACCCTAACCCCCAGGCCAAATGCCCACCCCAAATAGCTGACTTCTTCAACCCCGGTTTAAGATTCAAATCTTCATCCTGACACTAGCCATGAGACATTGGACAAGTGACTTGCCCCGTCTGAAGCCCCGCTTCCTTGTCTGCAAAAGAGATTGTCATCCTGGACCTTGCAACACAGGCGAAATTCCTGAGTCTTTTAGGAGCCTGGGGGTGGAACCAAGGCTCTCTGATGGGGCGCCTGCTTCCTCCCTCCAGGCCTCACCCACATCTCAACCCCCACCCTTATCCCAAAGCCACTATGTGGCCAGGGGCAGCTCCTCCCTGGGAGCTGATGCCCAAGAGCTTGAGACTCTTCTTGCCTCTGGCCTCACTCCTCTGATTGGTGGCTTCTTCTCTCCAGCCCCACTCTGCTTCCTGCTACCTGCATCTCTGGTGACGACTTTAAAGACTCCAGGCCAAGTTTCCCATGCCCTTCCTTGCCTGTTCCCTCCAGCAGGGCCACTCCTACAGTAGAGGATGTGACAGTCCATACTTGAAAGTCACTGGGACTGGCCTCTGGGCTCCTCCAGTCATGACCAGGACTGGACCGGTCCTGGCTCCCCTCCAAGCCTTTGTCCCTCACTCATTCATCTAGCAAATCCTGCTGAGCACCTGCTGTATGCCTGACCCTGTGCTGGGAGCCACAGACACAGTGGCGAGGCAGACAGACCTGACCCCTGCCTTCACAGGGCAGTCTCCCTACTTCTCAGAAACCAGCAAAAGCTCATCCAGTTTTCTATCTCTTGAATAAAGAATTTATGGCAAGTAAAGCTTCAACTTGCAGTTCCAGCATCCCATGTGAGTACTGGTTCGCATTCTAACTACTCTACTTCTGATCTAGCTCCCTGCTAATGGCTTGGGAAAGCAAGGAAGGATGGCCCAAATGCTTGGGCCTCTGTCACTCATGTGGAAGACCCGGAAGAAGTTCCTGAATCTTAGCTTTAGATCAGCTCAGCTCCAGCCATTGTGGCCATCTGGGGCAGTGAATCAGCAGCAGATGGAAGATCTCTCTGTCTCTTTCTGCCTCTCCTGTCTCTTGCAACTCTGCCTTTTGAATAAAAATAAATCCTTGAGAAAGTAAAAATAATAATAATAATAATAATATAACATAAACCTGAAGAAGAATGGCAGTAATGGTCTAGCATGGGAGAGAAATATTGAAAACATATCGAAATGCATACCTCAGTACCAGACAGAGTAGAGGATGCTATGAGATTGCATTGCCTGGAGGGATCAAAAGAAAGTCAGCCCTGAAGTTAAGCCAGACCCTGAAGGATATCTAAGAGTGACAAGAGGTGGGGAAGTGGAGAAAACACTATGCAGACAGCAGATATGGCATATACCAAGGTCCTGAGGTCAGAGGGGTTGAGTCCTCCCGGTGCTGCAAGGAGCAGCAGAAACATCAGGGTCAATGCCAAGCATAGAAACAGATCAGTCTGACAAAAGCACACAGGCTGTGAGAAAGACTTGGACTGGAACTACTGGGAATGGGAAGATTATCTGAGTCAGGGAGCAATCCATGCCAATCAGTGAGGAACCAGGCCCTGATTTAAGAACCAGGTAGGTCCAGCCCAATGGCTCAAGTGCTGGGATCCCATATGGGTACTGGTTTGTGTCTGGGCTATTCCATTTCCCATCCAACTGCTTGTATGTGGGATAGGAAAGCAGCAGAGGATGGCCCAGGGCCTTAGGACCCTGCACCCATGTGGGAGACCCAGAGGAAGCTCCTGACTTCCAGCTTTGGATCAGCTCAGCTCCAGCCATTGTGACCACTTGGGGAATGAAGCAGTGGATGGAAGATCTTTTTCTCTCTCATATCTATAAATCTTCCTTTCCAATAAAAAATAAATATTTTAAAAAATAATAAAAAAGAAAGAATCAAGTAAAGTCCAAGCTCTGTTTTGCTCTCTACAAAATGGAGAGGAGGCCAGCAATGCAGCATAGCTGATTAAGTCACTGACTGCCACACTGGCAGTCCCATATCAGAGCACCAGCTCCAGGCCTGTAGGCTCTGCTTCTGATCCAGCTCCCTGCTAATATGCTTGGGAAAGCAGCAAAGGATGGCCCAAATGCTTGGGCTGCTGCCATTCATGTGGGAGACCCAAACAGAGCTCCGGGCTTCCTGGCTTTAGCCTGGCCCAGCCCCCAGACACTGCAGCCATTTGGGAAGTGAGCCAGCACACAGAAGATCTCACTCCCATTCTCCCCTTTGCATAAATAAATTGTTTTAATGGAGTTCATGATTCAAGTATCTAGCCTTCCACCAATCAGCATGGAGGAGCAAACAGACTAGCTTCTACACTAGGTTCTATTGCGACATAGCTGTGCCATTAGAAGAACAACTGCTAGCTCAGCACAGCAGTAGGAAGCCCCTGGAACTTTTTTTTTTTTTTAAAGATTATTCATTTATTTGAAATGCAGAGTCAAACAAAGAAAGGAAGGGGTGGGTGAGATTTTTTTTTAATCCACCAGTTCTTTTCCTAAATGGTCACAACAGCTGGTCTTGGGCCAACTCAAAGCCAGGACCCTGAAACTCCAACTAGGTCTTGAATGTAGGTGGCAGGGGCCAAAGCACTTGAACCATCTCCTGCTGCTTTCCCAGGTACAACAGCAATAAGCTGGAGCAGAAGTGGAGCAGCCAGAACTCCCACACTGGATTCCTACACTCCAGGTAGTGGCTTAGTCTGCTTTGCCACAGTGCTGGTCCCCATCTTGAACTGTTAACAGACAAATGCTTACAGGCAAAAGGGGGGCACATCGAGGGCCTAAAAGGGGTTCAGAATAACAAAGTACGTGGGGCTATGTCTTATTCTATCTAGCCTGCTTCTTGCTACGCTCACCGCTGTCCCCATACCCAACCATCTGGACTCACCAGTAACCTCCCCCATCCTCTTTCCATCCCAGCAAGGTCTTGCTGTCCCCATTCCGCTCCAGGAAGTCACCCGTGAGCCCTCCACCTTGGTGTCCCAGTCCCAACGGTCAGAGCAGCAGGCTGCACTGCTTATGGCTTCTTGCCAGAAGCCACCTGAGGTGAGTCAGTGCCCGCCCAGGCACAGGTTCATCTCCTCCCCTTTTGTTTTATTTTTTTTTTATTAATTTCATTGCATTATGTGACACATTTTTTTTTATGCACTGTAATTCCCCCCGCCCCTCCCCAAACCCTCCCCCCCCCCACATCTCCTCCCCTTTTGAAGAGGGAAACAGACCCAGGGTGGTTTACTCACCTGCCTGAGTCACACTTCTGCTTAGTGAGATAACCCACACTTGTATCTAAGACTGACAGCTGACCTCTAAACCTTTGCTTTAAACCCGGCCAAATTTTCCCTACTCTCTGTTTTGGGGATACCTGGGAGCCAGACTGGGTTTTATATGACTAGGAAAAAAAAACCTAAAGCAGCATAACATTTTGATACATGCAAAAAAAAATCTTATGAAAGCAAAATTTCTGAGGTTAGTGCAGTGGCATAGTGGGTAAAGCCACCACCTTTGACACTGGCATGAGTGCCAACTTGAGTCCCAGCTGCTCCACTTCTGACCCAGCTCCCTGTGAACAATCTGAGGGAAGAACAGATGATGATGACTCACGTGCTTGAGCCTCTACACCTGCGTGGCAGATCTGGAAGAAATTTCTGGTACCCATCTCAGCCTGCCTCAACCCTGATCATTGCAATCATTTGGGATATGACTCAACAGATGACATATCTCTGTCTCTTGTTCTCTCGGTAACTGCCTTTCAAATAAAAAAATTTAAATAAATCTTTAGAAAAATTTAAAAATAAAAACTTGAAATTTCATGTTCCATGAGTAAAATTTTATCAAAACACAGACACACCCATTAGTAGGTGTGGCTAAGCTGGACAGGAGCAAGAGATCGTGAGCTCCCAAAGCCTAACATTTCTGCCTTCCTTCCTTCCTTCCTCTCTCTCTACCCGCCCCCCTTCTCTCTTTCTTGCCTTCTTTTCTTGTATTTGAAAGGTAGAATGAGAGATCAATCTTCCATCTGTTGGTTCACTCCTCAGATTGTCACAAGAGGCAGGGCTGGGCCAGGTGAAAACCAAGAGCCTAGAGCTCCACCCCAGACACTCACGTGGCTGGCAGGGGCCCAAGCACTTGGGCTGTCTTCCACTGTATCACAGGCTTATCAGCAGGAAGCTAGATCAGAAATGGAGCAGGGGGGACTCATAGCATGCTGGTGTTCCAGCCCAGTCGCCCACATGACTGGCAGGGGCCCAAGCACTTACACTGTATCACAGGTAACCATTCAACCTGTTCCCACACAGCACTGACCCTTTATATTTCAATTTGTCCCTTTACAGAAAAAGCTGGCGGGGGCCCAATTCTAAAGGACAGAACCTGCTTAGTCACTGCTGGCCCTTAGCCCCAGGACGTCCAGACCCCCTGCTTATGCTAGAGCAACGCTGTAGGCCTTGGAGGGAAAGTCGGTGGGAGCCCTCTTTGTCCTGGCAGCTACATGAGACTCACCTAGGATAGATGAGATCAAAGGCTCCAGGAGTGAAAGCATCCAGAAAATGCTTCTAAAGTGGGCATCCCCCTGCCAGGGCTCAGCAGTCTACCCCGGGGTCATGCTGAGAGGCCTTGACCTCAACAGGATCCACCTCATACAGATTTTGTTTGGTTCTCAAAGGACCAGCTATAAGAAGGCCAGTGAAAGGCCCAGGCTATACCACCTCCTCAACCCTCCCACCCCAGGAAGAGGAAGTAGGAGCCAGAGGGCAGTCAAAGCAAGACAGCGGGAGAGTGGGAACGAATGCACAGAACCCAATGGCAGCCATGTCCCAAGGGCTTGGAGACTTGGAGACTTTGGTGGGGACACAGGAAATTCTGTATGCTCTCTATCTCTCCTTTCCTGTACATGAGAATAAGCCCCTTCTTCCCCCAGCACACACAGCCTTACCCACACAAGAAGACCCTTGAAGGGGTGGGCATTGCAGTGCATGGGAGAAGTCACTGCTTGGAACCCCACATCCGCCATCAGGAAGAAGAAGTTTCTGGTAGGTTTGAGCCCCCATTCTACTTCCCAGCAGGCTTTCTGCTGATGTGCACCCCAGGAAAGCAACAGATGATGGTTCAAGAAGCTGAGCCCCTGGCCCGGCACGATAGCATAATGGCTAAAGTCCTCGCCTTGAATGCACCAGGATCCCAGATAGGTGCTGGTTCTGATACCGGCAGTTCCACTTCCCATCTAGCTCCCTGCTTGTATTCTGGGAAAGCAGTCAAGGACAGCCCAAAGCCTTAGGACCCACATAAGGGAGACCCAGAAGAAGCTCCTGGCTCCTGGCTTCAGATTGGCTCAGGTCCAGCCTTTACGGCCACTTGGGGAGTGAATCAGCAGACAGAAGATCTCCCTCTCTATCTCTCCTCCTCTCTCTCTATACTGAATTTCCAATAAAAATAAAATAAATCTTAAAAAAAGAAGAAGCTGAGTCCCTGCCACTCACATAGGGGACTTGGAAGGAGTTCCTGGCCCCCTGGCTTCAGGCTTGCCCTGCCCCAGCTGCATGTGGGGAGCAGACCAGCAAATGGAAAGTCTCCCTCTCGTTTTCTCTCTTTCAAATTAAATGAATATGGAAGACAACTTGTGCTAAAATGTATACGGACAGCTAATTATTTTTATAAACAATGTTGTGGGTGAGCAGAATGGGAGATCTGCTCCAGGCCCAACCCTGCACAGCTACCTGAGGGTGTGAGAACCTGAGGGCATAGCTTAGTTTCCCTCCAGACTTTGCCTTCAGTGCCTGCACCTGCTCCCTCGGCTCTGAGACTCAAAGAAGGGAGCAGATGTGGACACCAAGGACTGATGGGTCATTTCAATGCCACCCAAGTGATCAGTGGAGGCCTGCGGTGAGATGTCTTTCAGAGGTATCAAGTTTCAAAATAGGCATACTCAGGTACAGGGGGTGGGGGACACACCATGGCATAGCAGGTAAGGCTGCAACCTGCAGCACTGACATCCTATATGGGTCTTGGCTGCTTCACTTCTGATCCAGCTCCCTGCTGATAAGCCTGGGAAGCAGTGGAAGATGGCCCAAGAGCCCTTGCACCTATGTGGGAGACCCAGAAGAAGCTCTGGCCCCTGGCTTCTGCCTGGCCCAGCTCTGACCATTGCAGCCATTTGGAGACTGGGACCAGGGAATGGAAGATCTCTCTCACTCCCCTCTCTATTTGTAACTCTCCCTTTCAAATAAATATTTGTTGTTGTTGTTGTTTTTAAATAGGCATGTGGTGGAATCTGGAAGGCAAAAGGTTGCAAGAGTTAACTAATCTACATTGTCTGACGTTATCACTTAGACCCTATATCTGCTTTCAGGGGAGGCAAAAGGAGGGCATTGGGGGCCAGGGAGTATATGTGGGGGGCGAGGGTGCAGGTTGTTTCAGTCTCCCCAGCCCTTACCTGGCAGGTAAAATGGATTCATAAAGTCTGGATCTGCTTTGCTAACATAGATCCAGAAGGCTCTGAGCCAAGAGGGCCTGGATGAACCTAGAGCAGGTAGAGGAGCCACTAGGCGAGAGGGCAACCTCCTGGGACCCCAAGCCACCGGAGACTGGGAGCAGGGAGTTTCCCCAGATCAAAGCAGGTTCCCAGCCTTTGATTCCCAAACAAGCAGCCTCTAGGGCCACTGACCTGAGTTTGGGGCCTGCTGGCCATGGGGCCTGGGGAAAGTGAAGAGAGGCCCTGGGTCCCTGGTGCTTTTTGCATAACAGCTTGGCCAGCATGACAAAAGGGAGGTCCTTAAAAGGCCTTATGGGGCTGTTAAAGGCTTCCGGCAATGGTTTAATTGGGGGCGATGAAAGTACCCTCCCCAGGAAAACTCCTTCAAAGGCTGGGCAGCCCGGCTTCCCTGCCCACAACCCTTTTCCCTTCCCCCCCTCCCCCTCCCCCCGCCTCAGCCTCCAGGTCCTCAAGGCTCCCTGCAGACCCCTGCAGTCCCCAGTCAGGGCCCTTTGGCCAGCCTGTCTCGGGGGATTCCGTCGCGCCCCCCCACACACACACAAACACCAGGGCCAGCAGCACCATTTGTTCACACAGTTTGGTCTTGTGACTGTGGGAGGGAGGGAGGGAAAGCTAAGTTAGAGACACAAGCAGCTCCACCCCTACCCCTGACCCCAAGTCTGGCTGGACATCCAGCGGGTCCATGGGCTGCCCTCCAATCTCCTGTTATCAGCCTTGCTCCCCTGGCCATTGCCCATGTGGAATCGTCACGGTCCCCATCTGGATGCCCATCCAATTCCAGCACCCCTCATCTGAGAGGTATTGACAGTTGGGATGTTTGGCCAGGAACTTTAGAACCACAGAATGAAGACAGCTAATAGAGTAAATGGGATACAGCGAGGTGGGGAGAGGGCAGAGGTGCAACAAAGACTTTGTGGAGGCAGAAAGGGCCTCCTGGGCCTCCTGTTGGGACATGGCCAGCCCAGGGTGACCCTTTGGCCTACCCCGATGGTAGGCCAACTTTAGGGACAGACTACCCCCAACCCCACCCTGCCAGCTCCAATCTCTGTAAGACAATCAGGGTGAGCTCCCAGAAAGTTTAGGCAGAGTTGCTCCTCCAGGCCCATGGTCTCCTCCCACCTGTTCCTGGCTGGGTGGATCCCTGCAAAGGGGAGTGGCACGGCACCCACACGTGCTTTTTCTCCTGGGACAGTCTTCAGGGACCTCCCTGTCCTGACCAGGCTGTGCTGGGCATCTTCCAACATAGCCTTGGCCCCCACACAACCCACAAGACCTGTCCAGGGACGGAAAACTGCAGTCAAGGGTGCCTGGGACTTCTATATCTCTGGCACCAAGGCCAGAAGGACAGGCAGATGGGGAGGCCTGAGTCCCTCCATGCCAACCCCAGGCTGGCCAACTGCAGCAGCCCCAGCTCTCAGGGCCCTCTGGGGAGGAAGCCCTGAAGGTCTCTCTCTTCCGCCATTCCACAGCATCCCCTGTGCTATCCTGTCCTGTCCAGAAACTTGCTCTGACTCCCCACATGCCCCGATGTGGGGCAGAAACTTAGAAAACCAGCTGGGTGCCCCAACTTTTTTTTTTTTTTTTTTTGCAATTCCTGACCTCAGGGATTCATCTGTAGGGACACACAACCACTCATCAGGCAGAACGACAGGCCGAGGGACAAAGGGTCTTATGCAAGCCTTGTATCTCTCTTCTGTGGTGGGGGGAATGAACAGGTATTCAAGGAGTCCAGGAGGCCTGGCCGAACTGCACCTGGCCCCCTCTCTTTCCTCCCCCCATTCCGGCTAAGAAGCTCCCAGGGAGGGAACACTTGCTCCAGGTAACTGATCCAATCCCCTTTTCACTGACTCCTAGTTTCCCTGGCCCTGGATTTCCCCCTCGGGTGGCTAACTCTCCCAGGCCTCGATGGTGCCCAGCCTGAGTGAGGGACTTTCCGTTTGGAAGCCTGGACCTTCCCAGGCAAGCTGCCTAGATCTGCTCCCGGCTTAGGGGCGGGACAGGGGGGTGGAATTTCCCAGGCCAGGTGTTCCACACTAAAACTGGGAAAGCCCCAGGTGAGCTGGCAAAGCAAAGCCGGTCACCCTACCATCACCCCACAGGCTGGCCTCTGCCAGCAGCAGTGCCCTACCCCATGCCCCCAAGGCCACTGCCAGCTGCCCTGTGCGTTTTTTCTCTCACCTCTTGGCCCATGGGGATATGCGACAACGATGGCTAAAGACTGAGGCTGTATCCCCACCGACCCAGAGGGTGCTATGGGGAAAGGTTGGGCAGCCTGGTCTCACTTGGCCTCTCTGGAAGCCAGTGGCTGGGCCTGCACCCTTTATCAGCCTGTTCAAGGAGGATCATCCCTGGCCCTGCCCTGGCTCAGATAAGCTGAGGGGCCAACCTAGTAAGACAAGAAGCAAAGCTGTGGGTTGCCCCCTTCCCCACCCAGCCCCAGCCCCGAAACTCTTTGCCTGGCCGTGGCTTGGACTCTGTCCAGCAAAGCTGCCAGCCACCCCCACCTTACTACTCATGAGGACAGCAGCCAGGCATGCCTGTGCCCACTGGACAGATAAGACAATAAAGGCCCGGAGAGGAGACCTGGAAGGGACCTCAGAGAGCCAGTCAGAGCCTCTGTGGAGGAGGGGCTCTGAGTCCCACAGCAGAGAACAAACCGTGGGTGCAGCCTGCCACTTGGCTGCTGGTACCACCTGATCTGCAGCCTCCGGCAGGATCCCCTCCTGCTGGTGCCTGCCAATAGGAAGGCAGACTGGCTATCTTTCTCCCTCCAACACAGCCTGCTCTTGGCTGCCAAGCTCAGCCTCAGTGTAGTATGACCCTACAATTCCAGGGGGTCCCCTGCTGCAGGCAGCCTGACCTTCCACTCCCTGCCTTTCCATTCTCCAGGCGGCAATGGCTATGGCCACTCGAGACACGTGGTTCCCAGCTGTTCCCGGTCCCTTCCTGCCTCCACTCACCTTGGCCACTCTGCAGGCAGGGGATGCCTTGCCCTTCCTCCAGATGCATGGAGATGTTGCTTGATGCTGCTCTCCTGCTTGTCTCCACACCTCTCTTCCCGCCCCCTAGAAGCTCTCATGAATACACCATCTACAGTTCTTTTGCCCCATGCCGTGGGCCTGTGTTGCACTGAATCCTCACAACCACCACAAGCAGTAAGTACTTTGCTATTATCCCTGAGCTTCCACCTGTGATACTAGCATCCCATATGGGCACTGGTTCAAGTCCCAGTTACTACACATCCAACCCAGCTCCCTGCTAATGTGAACTGCGAAAGAAATGGAAGATGGTTCAAATGTTTTTAGTCCCTATATCCATATGGGAGACCTGGAAGAAGTTCCTGGCTCTTGGCTTTGGCCTGCCATAGCCTGGGGCCATTTAAGGAGTGAATCAAGGGGTGGAAAATCTCTCTTACCCTCCCTATCTTTGACTCTCATTTTGTCTTTCAAATGAATAAAATTTTAAAAAGAAAGGAAGAAGGTGAGGTAACCGGCCCAAAGTCACACGACAGGAAACAGAGGCAGCAGTCGCACCTTGTCATTGTGGTCATTGTGTCACAGTTCCCCAGGACTAGAAGCTCACCAGGGCAGGGACCCTGTGGCAAGACTGGCTTCCTAGCAGGCTCTTGGTATGCCCCTCCCCACCCCCCAGCTCTCAGAGTACTTGCAAGAGAAGGCACAGGACAGGACAGGACAGAATTGTATAAGGCCCCAACCTGACTTCTCAGGAGTCACTTCTTGGGTACCTGCTTGGCATGAGACATGGGGGCGGGGGCAACTAGAGGAGGACTAGGGGCTTGACTCTCGGGGACCTCAGTAGCTTCTATGACACCTCTCTGCTCCTCAAAACGCCCTCCCTAAAAGCCAGCCTCACATGCACTTCCTCCATGAAGTCCTATATGCCTGCCCTGGAGCTGCTTCCCTCCCAGGTCCCTCTCCCCTCCGGAGGCCACATAGGGATTTCCATGCCAAAGCCAGGCTCTCAGACTGTAGCCTACACACCACACCTGGTCCCAGCTGGGCCTGCAGCTGTTTCAGGACCCAGAAGCCTTCAGAACTGGTGGGTGTTGACACAGCCCAGGAAGTACACAGACCAGGGAGCAGCTTTGATGAGTTAGCCAGAGCCCAGAACAGGGGTGATGCTGGGGGAAGTATCCTCACACTGCACCCCAGGGGGGGACAAGCTGCGTCCCCGCGGCCACTAGGAGCGTGCTTGTGACTCATTGTACCCACGTGAAATGCCAAACCTCTAGACATGCCACTTGTGCATGCCCGTGAGCTCTCCCAGCATCAGAGCCTGTCCTGCCCCAACCCACAGCTCAGGCTCATCCTGGTGCTCTGCTTGCTCCAGCTCAGCCCTGAAGCCTGCTCTGACCCCTCAGCCCACAGGCCCTGCCTCGCCCCAGCCCGAGGACCCGCAGGCCCTGACCTGCTGACCTTCCTGGCCCATCTCATTCTGATTCAGCCCGGGAGCCTGTCACCCTTGCTCCCAGAAGGCCAGGTTGATAGCTTTGCAAATTGACCCTGACGTTGGACATAGGGCGGAGGCCATGGCCTTGGAATCAGGCCTTGGCTGACCTGGATTCATTCAACTGAGAGGAAAGCCTGTGCCAAGAGCAGCCCAAAACCCACACGTCTCCTGCTCCTCGCTCTCTCCCTCCCTCTCTCTCTCTCCCCGCCCCATCTTCACTTCCAGGCTCCCCACACATGTGTGTATGTGTATGCACACATGCATACCCGTGCACCTACTCTGCTTCTTTTGCTGCCTTACCCTTTAGTTCATGGAGAACTTCCTTATACAGCCGTATCTCACTCGATCTCATGGTGAACCTTCAAGTGAGACATACTTAGTCTTGTTGCACAGGTGAGGAAACCAGGTGGCTCAGGGAAGCCCAAGGTCATGGGCCTGGGAGGAGGGGGGCAGGGACCGAGTCCTCCCTTCACGCCCCAACAGGCAGGGCCTGTAGCTGTTTGCTCCTCACCTGCGAGCGCCTCCTGGTGACCTCCTTATCCCCTCTGAGCAACCCAGGGAAGGGGACTCACGGATAAGCCCAGCCAGCAGCCAACCCTCCCTGCTGGGTGGCAGTGGCAGGAGGGCTAGGACGTCCCTGGACATTGTTCCTGTCACTGTGGTTACTGATTTCACCACTGCCCTATTCCTGCCCAGCCCACCAGGGAGTTCATGATTAAGGAGGGATTAAATATTAACCACCTGTCGGGCCAGGGCCTTACATAGCTCTCTGTCTGCACCTGAGCCTACCTAAAAATACCTTCCAGCTGCTTGCTGTGAGCCAACCTTACACAGGGCCTCTAATTCCTTAGCTTCTGGCCTCCCAGTGCACTCCCCCAGACCCAGTGGGTTCATGCCGAGCCCACCCCATTCGGCCAGACCCACAACACAGACCAGGGACTTCTGTAAACCACACCACTGGACGCATTCCTGGTGGACTTTCTGGAGGAGGAAGCAGTTGTGTTCCTGGGGCTTGGAGGGGCAGTAGGTCACATTCCCACACTTATCAGCACTCTTATCTCCACTCCTGTCACCTCTCCCACCTACAGACCCCTGTGAACCTGCACATACCAGCACTGAACACCCTGGGCTGGAGCAGCCCCAGGGGTGGCGGGGTGGGGTGGGGTGGGGGAGATGACTTCACAAAAGAGCTGTTCCTCTCCAACAAGCCATTCTTTTCTTCCTTTTGGCAGTTAGGATCTAGGCAGCCACCTCCAGGAAGCCTCTGAGACTAACCTGACCTAACACACTCTCCTGGCTTCTGTTCCCCCCACCCTCCCGCCCCCTCCCCAACAACGCACACACCCAGCACTGGCTGCACAACTGCAGGAAACTGGTTATATCTGTTAGAACAACCCTTTGAAGTTCAACCGCACTGTGGCCCTCCAAAGGTGGGGGCAAGGAGGGGGAGGGGGCGGAGCAGCACTCTGACATGGGAGCGCCGGGCTGGGGCAGCCCAGGCCTGCCCCTGGGTGAGCAAATCAGTGGCCAGGCCAGTGGTCAGCCTCCCCATAGCAGGGGCCACAGACTGCAGGCTCAGGGCTCACTGAGTCTTCTAGAGCAGTGCAGTCTTTCACTCAAGTCCCAAGTCTACTACTCTGTTTCCTGATGACATTATGCCCATTTCAGAGATGTAGAAACAAAGGCTGGATGCTGGCCAAGAACTGGGAGAGTGTCAAATAGCCGGGACATGGCTACAGCTGGTCTGCCTGACGTGATAGCCACACCAGCTGAAAAGACCCTAACCGCTGTTCCTCCCCCAGCTGGAGGTCCCGAGGGTTTCCATTGTCCTTGCAACTTCCTCAGGCCAGTCATACTGATGTCCTCATGCGTCACAGACCCTTGCGGCCTGCCTGCCTGCAGAGTGACCTCCGCCCTTTTTTTTTTTTTTTCAAGATTTCTTTATTTGAGAAGCAGAATTACAAAAAGAGTAGGAAAGACAGACAGTTCTTCCACCTGCTGGTTCACTCGCCCAATAGCAACAATAGCCACTGCTGGGCCAGTCTGAATCCAGGAGCCTGGAACTCCATCCTGCTCTCCCAAATGGGTGGCAGGGGCCCAAGCATTTTGGATTGTCCTTTACTGCTTTCCAGGCACATTAGTGGGACGTGAGGTTGGAAGCAGGGCAGCAGGGACTCAAACTAGCACCTATATGGGAAGCTGATGTCACAGATATTTAACCTGCACAGACCCCAGATCCCAGTCTCTTGTTTCAGACTCAGAATTGAACTTCTCGACTCTTCCCCACAGCCTCAATTGCCCCTCTCTGACCTGGCACCCCTCTCTGGACCACAGCTGCCCAGAGCAAGAGCATTCTCATCTCCCACACCAGCACACCTGTTCTGATTGCTCTGATCGAGCTAGCCCATGGGGAGAGAGGGTTTCTCTCTCTCTCTCTCTCTCTCTCTCTCTCTCTCTCTCTCAGATGTAGGTGAGTCACACAGAGGACAGAGGAGGAAAGCTATACCCAAAGCCCAGATTAGCTTTAATTGGGGTTGCTTATGTTAACATTTGCATCTCTTTTGCATACATTTACATGTATGCACTTTCACAAGTTCTCCTGTTGCCAAAGAACCCTGAGACATAACAGAATCGTGGGCACTGAGGCCTTGGCGAGGTCTCCAGATTCCAGGACGTGGGAAGGGGGTAGTGAGGCGGGGACAGAGCAGCAGGCTGAATAGAGAAGGCCAGAGCGATGAAATGGGATGGGGCCTGGAAGAAAGTCATATGGCTCAACTTCTTTATTTTTTTAAGGATTTATTGTTTTTATTTGAAAGGCAGATTTACAGAGAGGAGAGGCAGGGAGAGGAAGAGAGAGATTGGGCCCGGCATGGCAGCCTAGTGGCTGAAGTCCTTGCCTTGCAAACGCTGGAATCCCATATGGGCCCAGGTTCTAATCCCAGCAGCCCCGTTTCCCATCCAACTCCCTGCTTTGGCCTGGGAAAGCAGTCAAGCACAACCCAAAAACTTGGGACCCTGAACCTGCATGGACGGCCTGGAAGACACTCCTGGCTTTGGATTGGCTCAGCTCTGGCTGTTGCAGTCACTTGGGGAGTGAATCATCAGATGGAATATCTTCCTCTTTGTCTCTCCTCTCTATATCTGACTTCCCAATAAAAACAAATAAATCTTTAAAGAGAGAGAGAGAGAGAGAGAAGGATCTTCCATCCACTGGATCATTCTCCAAACAGCCAGAACTGAGCCAATTTGAAGCCAAGAGCTTCTTCTGGGTCTCCCACATGAGTACAGATGCTCAAAGACTTGAGCCATCCTCTACTGCTTTCTCAGGCCAAAAGCAGAGAGCTGGAATGGAAGTTGAGCAGCTGGGACTTGAACCAGTAGCCATATGGGATGTCAGTGCTACAAGGCAGAGGATTAGCCTGTTGAGCCACCATGCTGTCCCCCAACCCTCTAAAGGACCTCAACTTCTTTCTCTTGAGAGAAACCACTGCTCCATATCTCCCTTCACTACTGGCCATTGCCTGACCTGGCTGGCCAGGGGTGAGAGAAGGGGCTAGGGGAGGCAGGGCATGAGTTTTCCCTGGGGGCCACATAGGTACATCGTGGAGTAGGGAGGAGAGAGCCTGTTCCCAGGTGAGCAAGCCAGTGGCCAGGCCAGTAGTCAATCTCCTCACAGCCCCAAGCCAGATGCCTCCCACCCTGCACCCTGCTTTGCTATCTGCATCCTATGGAACCCAAGGCATGATTTTGTGTGGTCTGGGATCTGGCTGGGCTCTGGATCCACTGGTCGACCCTGGGCAAGCTTCTGTTCCTCTGTGGGCCTGAGTCTGCTCTGTGGTAACTGTGGAGCAGGTGAGCTCTACCAGCCCTGCCAGATCTGTCCATTTGACACCTCCCTGGCCCAGCCCCTGCTGCCTTCCTGTGTTTTAGGAGCCTTGGCATCGTCTAAGATGGACTTCATCCCAGCATACAGGATCCCTGGATCTGGCACCACCAGCTTAATCAGCTGCATCTTGCTTCCTGGTGTTGGACATTCTGGCAGGGCTACTTCCTCTTGCCTATGGGGCCTTGCTCCAGCTGTGGTCCTTGCCCCTCCTGCAGGACCGGCTACAGGGACAGGGCATGGGCCCCCAACTTAAAGAGGTCCTGTGGTTGACTTTTAGCTCTGTTGATGCCACCCCCACCTCTAAAATTCTGAGTAGAGAGCATCCCCCTCATCACCATGGCTTCATATTTCGCACTGGCCTCTGCTAATGACACCGTCTGAGCCCCCGTTCCCTGTGGAGCCCTCACTTTACCCAGAGACAAACTCTGTCCTGGCATGGCCAGCCCTGCAGGCCTACAGGGAAGAGGCAGACAACCTAGGAACATCACAGGCCCAGTCATTGTGTCACCTGGGAAATGACCACAGGAACACCTTTTGTGTGTCCCCCAAAAGCAGCTCCATGCCCTCCCTGCTTGAGGCCCAGGTGAAGTGTGTAGGTGGATGTGACCTTCTGGCTTTGCAGGGTGGGGGCAGGGAGGAGTCCTGTCTTGGCTGCCCTGCCCTTTCTGGCCTGCAGGGAGTGGTCAGACTCTCCCTGGGGGCTAGGCCTGGGCTCAGTGCTCCAGTGGTCCAAGTCAGGTGGAGCAGGCTCATCCCCCACCCCCACCCCATATCTAGGAGGTAGGGCTCTGAACATCATCCTGGGCTATTGTACAGGGGCCAGCCCAGGCCTCCAGGGGCCCACACACTGATGACCCCCAGGGCAATGGAGGCTTGGGCTAGTGTTTGATCTCAAAGACCAGAGAAAGGGAGGTAGGATAAGGGCATTGTTCTAACCAGCCTTCTGGCTTCCTTTTCCAGCACCTTCTTTACCCATAACCCTGCTCGCATGGGGCTCTTCTCACCTGCCTCTGGATTGGTAGTAATGGAATACCCTCCCCAGCGCTGTGCCAGGCTGCTTGCTCTCATGCCTGAATGTCTTCCTTGAGAGCCTCTTTCCCCAGGAGCTTAGCCTGCCTGTGTTGCTTCTGGGAACAGGTGCCGCTCAGAGCATGGCATACTGCAGTCCAGTCAGCAGGGACATTGTGCAGGTAGATGGGGGTACTGTCAGTCACCAGGACCCTGGCAGTTTGGAATTGGGCTGCAGGGTAGTGGGGTGGGGGGAGGCGGAGCGCCTTGGGTTTGGAGGTGGCTGAAGTTTGCGCTATATCTGCCCTAAGCACATGTGCCTGGCAGGCAGGGACTCGATGACAGTGGCCTATTCGGGCCTACATGACAGCAGGTCGGGTGGTGGTGGGGAGAGGTGCTGCCCTGGGCGGCCCAGGCCTCAGGTATCCCATGCAGAGGCAGAGCCAAGCAGCCTCAACCCTCTCCAAAGCCTGTGGACCTGAGTATCCAGATGATTACAAGGGGCCCCCCTTCCTTCCCCCTGCCGCCCCAAGCAGCCTCCCTCCAACTAGGCTAAGAGGCTCCCAGTTCAGCTGCAGAAATGGCCAAACGTCTCTCTGGACCCCAAACAGGAAGCTGGGGAGAAGAGGGCCAACGGCCGGGCATCTTGAGGCTCCTCCAGGAAGTGTGTGGGGAGAGAGGAGGGGGCGGAGAGCAGCCCGCTGGCTTTCTCAAGGCCCCCAGCTCTGAGCACCCACCCACCAAGGCCTCTCTCTCACTTCCTTACCCTCAAGAGGAGCTAAGCAACCCGCAGCCCACCGCCCCAGGCGTGAGAGCCAGAAGGGGCCCCAGAGAAAGGGCTGAGGGGGACTGTTTGGGACTCTGGTTCCCATGCCAGCCTTTACATGACTAGATTCTAGTTTTCAGGGCTTTAAGATTCATGCACCACTACATGGAGAGAGGCGAGTTCCCCTACGGCCCTGCCTCCATTGTCATCCCGAGTGGTGTGATGTTTGTCATTGATGACCCTACCATTGTCACTCAAAGTCCACAGCTCACACTGGGGCTTATGCCTGCAGCTAGCTACCTGTCCTAAGGGTGGGCTCAGGGTATGATTCATGTGACCACCCTGGCCCGGGTGTCCTCTAAGCACTGTCTGTCCATCCCCTGGCCCCCAGAGTCTCTGACCTCTTCCCTGTCTCCATTGTTTTGCCTTTTCCAGAAAGTCAGACTTGAATCACAAGAAACACCCTTTCTGTCTTGGTTTCTCTCACTTAGCAACATGGCTTGAAGTTCCTCCTCCATCTTTTTTTTTTTTATTAAACTTACTTATTTGAAAAGCAGAGTGACAGAAAGAAAGGGAGACTGATAGTCTACATGTTGGTTCACTCTTGACTGCAGCAGGTAGGGCTGGATCAGGCCGAAGCCAGAAGCCTAGAGTTCCATCTAGATTTCTCACTTGGGTAACAGAGGCCCAAGCACTTGGGCCTCCTTCCACTGCTTCCCCACATGCACTATAGCAGGGAGCTGGATCAGAAGCTGAGCAGCCAGGATTTAAACATATACTCGTATGGGATGCCAGCCCCACAGGCTATACCGCCACGCTGCCTCTCGCCTGGATCACTTCTAGGTTTCTCCTCCTAGGATCCTGAGATCATGGTGACTTCATTTCTTGTGAGTCTACCTTCAGAGGACAAGAACCAGGCAAACTGCTGACTGCCAGACTCTGGTCTGGCCCCAGCTCACCCCTGACCAAGCCAAGTGCTTTGCCCAGTCTGCACTTCGGTATCCCAACCCATGAACTAGAGTTCTCTGTGCTCTTCTGTCTGCTAGGGTCCGGCGATGTGGCATGGCAGTCACCTGTGACCAATGCCAGCAACCACAGCCTGCCTCCCATGTGCTGAGCGTGCAGGGGCTGAGAGGTAGCTGGGGTGTTCTCTTTTTAACCTTGCGTGCCTCTAGAAAATCCTGGGGCCATGACTCACATTCAGACAGGAGAAGCACAAAGCCAGAGGCCTGGCTGTATCTCTCATAGAGTGAGGGGGAAGAGCAGCAAGACAGGACCCCCTCCTCAGGGCTGTGACTCCCTCAGCACCCCCAGGATCCACAGGCCTAGCCCTCCATAAGACCAATTCCTACTTCTCTCCAACTTTAACTCATCTTTTTTTTCATACTGCAGGGAAGCAGCAGATGGCCCCTCATCCAAGAGCACAGGTAACGGCTGTTGATATTTGAAGAATAGTAAAATGTATATACAGCAGGACAGACAAAAGGAACAATGTGAAATAGGGGCCAGCACTGTGGCCTGGCGGATAAAGCCCCTACCCACAGTGCCAGCATCCCACTTGGGTGCCGGTTCATGTTCCAGCTGCTCCACTTCCATTCCAGCTCCCTGCTAATGCACCTGGGAAAGCAGCAGAGGATGGCTCAAGTGCTTGGGCTCCTGCACCCACATGGGAGATCCAGAGGAAGCGCGTGCTTTCTGGCTTTGGCTTGGCTTGGCCCCAGTTGTTGTGGCCTTTTGGGAAGTGAACTAGCAGGTGAATATTCTCTTTTTCCCTCTACCTTTAAAGAAATAAATAAATCCTTAAACACACACATACAAAAGATATGAAAAAAAAATTCAGCCTATTTCTCCAGCCCAGCTCAGCAGGCCAGTGAACAGGCTCCAACGCAGCCTGCTGGGTTCACCCACCTGTACACGGTGGCACATGGGTAAAGAGACGGTGCCAGTGAACTTCCTTTGCTCCTCTGGCTTTGCCCCACACTCAGCCACTGCACAGCATTCACAGAGCCAGCCTTCTCTGGCCACCACTTCATCCTCCTCTGCCTCACAGATGACACGCTCACCACTCCCCTCTTTCCTAACCTTGCTCGGTTACCCCTGGGCCAGAATCTCTTTAGCCCACTTCAGAGCCCAAAACTCAGAATTGCAATTAACTGGAGGCAGGCAGAGAGGCCTGGGGGCCTTGGGCAAGTCATTGTCTCTCCGTTACTCTCTCTCTGCCAGGACAGGACCAGGGCGCTGGCCCTCCGCAGGTAGATGGAGATGGACAGATACTGTGGGCTATCCACACCATGGGGGAGCTCCGTGGCCATGTGATGGGACAGAGCTCCTCCATCTGCATCTCAAGGAAATCCTAAAGGTAGGGGATGATAGGGAAATGGAGGCACAGAAATTGGGGTGTCAGCCTGAGCTCACACAGCTGACTGGTGGCAAACATGCGGTGATGCCGAGCAGTGATACCCAGGCTCCCGAGGCTGCCTCTGGCAAACTGGTTGGGTGGTGATTGCTGGTGGGAGGGTGAGCCACGTAGGAGCTTCAGGGATAAGAAAGGCCAGTCATGAGCAGGTGCGGGGGCCTTCCAGACCGGACAGGTGTGTGAGCTGCCCTGCACTCCTTCTCCTCCCCTTCCTCCTCCTCCTCCTCCTCCTCCTCTGTCGGGCCCAGTACCAGGAGGCTCTCTGTGGACTGCAACTTCCCCAGCAGCATGTTGCTTCTTTGCTGAAGGAGCCTGGCCTTTCTAGCCCACTCACCATTCTCCCCTCTCTTCCCAGCAAGCCCACAGATGGGGCACAGCAGCGCACGCACAAGGGGAAGTCTACTTGTGCCCACTCAGTGCTGAGCAGGGTGCTCCCTCTGCAGCCACCGCACCGGGTCTGCCCTAAGGCTGCCTCTCCCTGGCCGCTCCCCTTCCCTCCTGCTGCCCCTAACCTCAGCCAGGCCCCTGCTGTGTCCAGGCCCCTGCTGTGTCCTGAGTCAGTACTGCTTTCCAGCCTTCTGGATTTTATTACCTGCCTCCTTGGCTCGTATTTCTACTTTGCTAAAGAGACCTTCTCTCTCTTCTCTTTCTTGCTAGCTCTGTGAGTTCACAAGGAATCCAGTCTGCCTGGTGACAGCTGTAAAGGCCTCTAAGGGAAGGGCCCTAAGATCAGGGAGTCTGGAGCCACCAGCCTCCTGGAGGGCCCCACAGTGGAGCCTCAGCCACAGGGTGTCTGAGGCCCAACAGTTCACCTGGGCCACAGGACACTTCCTATCTCAGCTGTGAGTTCTTGGCTGTAGGTGAACTTGAAGTAAAAGGGCTGGTATGGGTCCATCTCCTGTCCTTAGACCAAACTCATGGAGACCAAGAGCTCTGGTCTTCCAGGCCTCAGCCTTTCCAAACCAGGTCCTGGATAGCCTAAGGCAGCTGGTCTGACCTGCCTCCCTGCTTCCTTTGAAATCAACCTGAGCCTAAAGGAGGGCAGCGCGCACCAGCTACACGGAGATGACATCAAAGAGAGCAGGCTGTTCTGGAGACAGGTGCAATCCTGGAAGCCTTTCTGCAAGAGATGGTGTGATTAATCAAAGCCTTGGATGAAACTGCTAGGCAGGACACAACAGGGCCAGAGGCAGGACACCTAGCACAGGCATGCAGAGAGCAGGCAGTGGAGACAGCACGAGCATTCCTTCACGTGTTTGTTCAGTATGAGACTGTGTGAGACTCTGAGAACACAGTAAAAAAAAAAAAAAAAAGCATGTCCCCCTACCTCCATACAGTTCCCTAAAGACATACCTGTACACCCCACAGTGTGTTAGATGGTGAGGGACATGTGGAGAGGTGACCGGTGGCAGGTGTGGCAGTATGGTGGGCAGGGGGCCTGGTATAGGGGCAGGAATGAGGTTGCAGGCACATGAGCTGATGTGGGTGAGATGACAAACATGGGCTTTCGGGTGCAGGACAGGTGGGATCGAGCACTGAGAGGTGTCCCATGGCTCCCAGGCCAGGCCAGGGTACAAGGGCTACAGGTCACCCTGAGGGAACAGCCGAGGCACCCCTTGAAGGGACCCTGAAACTTCATCAAGTCATCCCAGGGTAGGTGGCGGTGGTGCCTCCCATTGCCCCTTACCCTGAGAAAGCCAGGCATCTGGCTGCATGTCTGTGGGCAGAGGGAAACTCAGTGTCAAGGGAGGGTGGAGGCCCTGCCTCAGTGAACCTCCAAGCACTTTGAACCTGGCCATGGTGTCTTTGCCTTCTCAGGCGACAGAAATGCCGGAGTGTCCACCCCTTCTTAGAAGCCCTCTGTGATTAATTTCTCTCCTGGGGGGGGGTTGGGGGCAGATGAATAAGGGTGCCCATCTTCAGCTTACTGTTCTCATGCAGATTAGCAAGCTTCTTAAAGTCTAGAAAGATACTCTTTTTCTTTAACTTTTGTTGAAGATATATTTATTTTATTGGAAAGACATCACATTTACAGAAAGGAGAGACAGAAAGATCTTTCATCCACCAATTCACTCCCCAAATAGCTGATCTGAAGCTAGAGGCCAGGAGCTTCTCCCCCGCAGGTGCAGGGTCCCAAGGCTTTGGGCCATGCTCGACTGCTTTCCCAGGCCACAAGCAGGGAGCTGGAGGGGAAGAGGAGGACATGGGACATGGGGGACATGGGATCCTGAAGAATGCAAGACACAGATTTAGCTACTAGTCTATCAAACCAGGACCTCTTTTTAACTTTTTTTTTTTTAAGATTATTTAAAAGACAAAGTTAGGGAGATTTTTGTCTGCTGGTTCACTCCCCAAATGGCTTCAACAGCTAGCGTTGGGCTAAGCTAAAGCCAAGAGCCTTTAGGAACTCCATTGTAATTATTTGGCTCATCCTCTGCTGATTTCCAGGCATATTAGCAGGGAGCTGGAGTGGAGGTAGAGCAGCCGAGACTAGAATCGGTGCCCATATGGGATGGTGGTGTTCTTCAGTGGACTGCACGGGTCCCACTTGCACTAACCTGGATGAGACGTGCTGCCCTGGCAGCTTAGATGTTCTAGGCTGAGAATCCACAATTGGCAGTTGCAACACAACCCTATGCAATCTCAGCAAAGCCTGTTTTCTGGGCCTCAGTTTCCCTGCCTGAAAAGTGGGGGGAGCAGGGGAATGCTGTCCCAGCAAAACCCTGAGGGGGAACAGCAGCAGCAACAACAGATGCATCCCAACTGTTACGCCACGCCAGACACCAAGCCACACCCACTGTACACAGTGTGACCCCAAATCCCCTGGGCAGCCATGTGGGGAAGAAGATGCCGTGTGATTCCTGTTTTGCAAAAGCTGAGATTTGGGGGCCTGTGCGTTTGCCTGAAGTAACACAGTTGTGTGCCCCCCGAGGCCCTTCCTCCTGGCATAGCACTCTAGAATGTGAGTAAAAGATTCCATTCGCTTTTGTTTAACCAGTTCTTCCACCAGCCAGTGGTGCAGACCAACTCCTCAAAAGACCAGTCCCTTAGCAGGTCACAGCACTTAGCTGAGTGTCTAGTGGCTGCTCAGCCGGTTCTGCGTAGGAGAAGGTGGGGACTGGGAGGCAGAAGCAGTCTCTGTCCTCTAGGAGCCTGGGGGATGCAAGGAGACGAGACTTGGCTGCAAGAGGCTGTGTCCACAGGCGCGGCCACCAGCTGCTTCCAGGGCTCTGTGAATCAAAGAGAAGTCACTCTCCCCTCCCTGCTGGGGAGCTCACCTAAGTAACAGGTGCAGTCACACGTCTCCCAGGGACAGGTTGAGGCAGACGACATGCGGAAAGAAATGGAGGTCGTTATTATCAAAATCAACAAGCAGAGGATAAGGGATAACAGTGTGTGGCCAGATGTGCAGCTGTGTCCAGGGGTGCCTGGGGAGTTTGGGTGGGGATGGCTTCCCAGGAGAAGAAAGCTCAGCTACAGTGCTGAGGTATGGCAGCGACACAGGGAGCTGGCCGGAAGGAAGGTGGCTAGGCAAGAGACCGTGTGAGCAGGGAACACGTACATCCCTGAGTACAAGGAGTTGTCAGAAAGTACAGGGAATGTGTGTATTGTGAAAAAGTTATGCACAGATTTCAATTTTTTTTTTAAAGATTCACTTTATTTCTATTGGAAAGGCAGATTTACAGAGAGAAGGAGAGAAACAGAGAAAGATCTTCCATTCACTGGTTCACTCCCCAAGTGCCCACAATGACCAGAACTGAACCAATCTGAAGCCAGCTTCTTCCAGGTCTCCCATGCAGGTGCAGGGGCCCAAGGCTTTCGACCATCCTCGACTGCTTTCCCAGGCCACAAGCAGGGAGCTGGAAGGGAAGTGGAGCGGCTGGGAAGTGAACCTGGGCCCCAATAGGATCCTGGCGCTTGCAATGCGAAGACTTTAGCCACTGAGCCATCACGCCAGACTCATAGATTTAAATTTTGCGCACTAAAGTAAACTTCTCTTTTCCTTTAAGAGACAAAGAGCCAGAGAACAGAAACTTTCAGAGAGAGAACTTTCAGCTGCTGGCTCATTCCCATGTGGCTGAGTCAGGCTAGGGCCAGAGTCAGAAGCTGGGAGTGTAATTCAGGTTTCCCACGTGAGTGGAAGGAACCCAGTCACATGTGGCATCATGTTTATCTCCAAGGTTCTGCATTTGAAGGACTCCGGAGTCAAGAGCCGGAGCAAGGGATTGAACCCTGGTCTTGCTTGTGTGAGACAGAGGTGAATCATCTGCTTCGTAAACATATCCTTTAATTCCACTTTCTGCAAGCTTCAGAAATGTCTTCTTCAGTGAGAGAGAGAGCGAACAGATATGAACAAGGTGGCCCATGCAGGGTGGTGCCTTCGATGCTAAGTGGAGACCCCTGGGAGGTGAGGAAGGCTTGTGCCTTGCTTGTGGGGGTCATGGCCAGGGCAGGGCAGGGCAGGGAGGCCCAAGAGGACTGTGGCTGAACTCTCCTACATCTTCCATGCCCAGGCCAGGACCCAGAGCCAAACTGTTCACTCCTGTGACATCCTTGTCAGCCCCGGCCTCGCAGGGCCAGCCCTCCCCGCCGAGCCCTGAAGGCAGCAGGCAGAGGAGCCGCCCTGTCCGGGCTGCTGGTGGCCAGAGCAGCCTGGAGGAGGCTCAGCCTGGTGTTTCCCTCCTTCCCTTCCCCGTGGCCTGGCGGTTACACCATTGTGGTTTCTTGCCCTGGGGAGGGCCTCTGTTACATAACGCCGGACACAACTGCCCATGCGTGCGGCTCCCTGCCACAGCCGCCGTCACACACTTAGAGGCTCACACACAGGGCCCCACACGCTCCTGTGTCTTGGGGACAATTCTACTGTCCCCACCATCATGCTTTCAGGGGAGCAGCTGTCTCACCTTCTTGTCACTCATGCCTAAATGCTCTCAGCCCCGTGCAACAGATCAAGGCCTCCCGAGGGCTCCAGGTGACAACTCCAGAAAGGTTTTTTTTTGTTTTTGTTTTTGAAACAAGGTTTTCTTATTTATTTTGAAAGGCAGTTATTACAGAGGGGGTGAAAATCTTCCATCTTCTGGTTCACTCCCCAAATGGCTGCAAAGGCCAAGGGCTGGGCCAGGCCAAAGCCAGGAACAAGGAGCTTTATCTGGGCCTCCCATGTGGGTGACAGGAGAGCACTTGGGCCATCCTCCGCTGCCTTCCCAAGTGCATTAGAAGGTCACTGGATCAGAACTGGAGCAGCTGGGACTGTCACTCCTAAGGGATGCTGGTGTTGCACAGAACAGCTTAACACACAGTGCCACAAAGCCAGCCTTCCCCTCTCCCCACCAAGAAGAACTTGAGGCAAGGAGCCAAACACCAAACCTCAGGGTTGGAGTTGCTCTAGGATGGGTGCCAGAAACTTCCGACAGATCCACAGGAAGAAAGAGGGCTAGCCCAGCTTCAGTGGCCCGAGGTGGGGTCGGGTGCCTGGAGGTGTTCTGCGAGACACCGTGGAGGATCACTCTTTGAAGTACACGTGACCCTCCACGGAAGCCATGAGTGGGCCTAGAACCCACGTGCGGGAAACAGTCACCTGCTGGTAGACCCAAGGGCAGGGCTGTTTCCTGCTGCATTGCTCAGGAAAGAAGCAGGGTGCAGCACCTCCACTCCATCCCTGGACCCCTCAGAACACAAAAACCCTGCAACCTGGTAAAGAAGGGGCAGACGGGGGGCAGACGGCCTTTGGCGCCACAGTTAGCATGCTGCCTGGAACCCAAGTCAGAGTGTCACCTCTGCTCCCAGCTTCCTGCTAACCGGAACCCTGGGAGGCTGCAGTAATGGCGCAAGTATGATTCCCTGCCACCTACGTGGGCCGCCTGAACTGAGCTGCAGGCCTCTGGCTTTTAGACTAGCTCAGCCCTGGCTCTGAACAGGCTTTTGCGGGGAGTGGCAAACCAGTAGACGCGAGATCTCTTTCTGTTTTATGCTTGGCAGGGGTGGGGGACAATAAGGAAGCTGAGAATATGGGCCTGTTTGGAGAACCCAAACCCCCCCTGTGCAAGTGTGTGTAGAAGTATTTATAGATGGCTGCACAAACCAGCCCTCTGCGCTGGGAGGGAGTGACAGGAGGGCTAAAAGGGATTTTTCCATGCGCACACATTGCACCTCAGGGTACACTGTTTGATTACTCATCACAAACAGGTAGAAGATGGAATCAGAGGGAAAAAACAGTGTGAGGCCTCCTCTCCCAGGTTTCAGGGTAGTCTGCCCTCTCTGCAGGTACCGAGGGAGGCATCAAGACCACAGCATCCATAAACTCGGAGCCCTTGGACAAGCATCTTCCTTTTCCTTCTCTGTTAAATGGAAGATCACAGAGCCAGGTGTAGGGGCACTAGCAAGGACTCATGGTCTTGCTTTGAAGGAATGCTCGAGAAACTCAGCCAACCAACATCTGACAAGTAACGTGTAAACACCCCGGTGAAGGCCTGCCCAGAGACACCACGGTGTGCCGGGGGATGGGGAACAGATCTGACGTTGAGGTTCAGCCTGGGCTGAAGGCAGAGGGAGAAGGCAAGGCAGCAGCAGGAGAGAAGCTGGAGGGCCTCCCGGGTGGCATATGACAGGTTGGGGAGAGAAGGAGCCTAGGAGAGTCAAGCCACTCTTCCTGTAGTGCTGGCATCCCACGTGGGCTCCAGATGGACTCGCGGGTGCTCTGCTTGTAAGCCAGCTCCCTGCCTTTGAGAGCTGTGGAGGATGGCTCTCCACCTGAGAGGGCTGTGTGGAAGATGGTTCAAATATTTGGGCCCCTGCACCCACATGGGAGATTGGGAAGAAGTTCCTGCCTCCCGTTTCTTGACTCCAGACTGATTCACCTCTAGCCATTATGGCTATTTGGGGGAATGGGCCAGTGGATAGAGGATCTCTCTCTCTCTCTTTCTGTTTCTCCCCCCACCCCACTCTGCCTTGCAAATAAACAACTCTTTAAAAATGTTTTATCTGGGCCTGGCATGGTAGCCTAGAGCTGAAGTCCTTTTCTTACATGCACTGGGATCCCATATGGGCGCAGGTTCTAATTCTGGCAGTCCTGCTTCCCATCCAGCTCGCTGCTTGCAGCCTGGGAAAGCAGTCGAGGATGGCCCAAAGCCTTGGGACCCTGCACCCTGCATGGGGGACCCAGAAGAGCTGCTGGTTTTGGCTCCTGGCTCTGGCTCCTGGCTCCTGGCTTTGGGTTGGCGCAATTCCAGCCATTGTGGTCACTTGGGGAGTGAATCATAGGATGGAAGATCTTCTTCTCTGTCTCTCCTCCTCTCTGTATATATCTGACTTTGCAATAAAAAACATAAATAAATCTTTTAAAAGTGTTTTATTTATGTACATTTGATAGGCAGAGAGAGAGAGATTGCCCATCCACTGCTTCCCTCCCCAAGTGCATTCAAAGCCAGGTCTGGACCAGGCAGAACCCAGGAGCTCAGAACAGTCTCCTGTGAGTCTCCCGCGTGAGTAGCAGGGACCCTGGCACTGAGTCACCACCTGCCGCCTCCCAGGGGGTGTGTTAGCAAAAGCTGGAATCATTAGAGACAGAAGAACTTGAACCCATGCAATCCAATATGGGATCACCCCAGCAGTCTTTTTTTTTTTTTTTTTTTTTTTGGAAGGCAGAGTAACAGGGAGAGAGAAGGACAGAGAAAGAGAAGATCTGCCAAACTGAAGCCAGGAGCCTGGAATTACAGCCTGGTCTCTCATGCAGATGGGCAGGGACTCAAATACTTAGGCCATCTTCTCCTGTCTCCCAGAAGGATTAGTGGGAAGTTGGATTGGAAGCAGAGCAGCCAGGACTCAAGCCAGCTTTCAATATAGGATGCTAGTGTTGCAGGTGGTGGCTTAATGTGCTGTGCCACAACATTGGCCTTCTAAGTAGTGTGTTAACCGTTATGCTACCCACCTGCCTGAGTATTTTGGAAGCTGGTTCTTGAAAGATGGCCAGGTGCCCAGGTGGCAGGAGAGAAGGCCTGAGTTACAGCAGAGACAGAGAGAAGGAGGAAAAGCCCAGGAATAGGCAGAGGACAGGCAGCAGGCTTTGGCAATCCAGGTACACGGCATAGAGGGCAGGGAGAGAAAACACTGCAGGAGCCTGCCTGGTTTTACTGTGGGTAACTGGGTGGACATAGCAGCACAGCTATGAAGAGAGACCCAGCAGCCAAGAGGTGGGCCCTGGGCTGCGCTGGCAGGTGGAGCTCAGGTCTTCCCTACTGCCCACTGCCATTCATGGTCTGCAGAAAGAAGTGAGCCCTCTTAGAATGTTTTGAATTCTTCCAGCTCCTGGCAGGAGGGAGAGCTATCAAGGGCACCCTGGGCATGTGCCAGGACTTGCTGAAGGAAAAGAGCTTGAATATGGAGACTTTCTTCCTTGTAGCTGTTTGCATTTTCATAGAACATTTTAGAGCAGTGGTGCTACCTAACAGCACTTTCTGCTATGAAAGAAATAATCTATGATGACAGAACTATTCTGTGCTGTTCAGTACAGTAGCTCCCAACTGTAAGTGCCAATTGAACATACAAAATACAGGGGCCAACATGGTGGTACGGTGGGTTAAGCTATGCCAGGGATACTGGAGTTCCACATGAGTGCCAGCTAAAGTCCTGGCTGTTCTGCTTCCAATCTAGCTCTTTAGTAATGTGCCAGGGAAAGCATCAGAAGATGACACATGTATTTGGATCCCTGTCACCCATGTGGGAAACCCAGATGCAGTTTCTAGTTCCTGGCTTCAGTTTAGACCAGCTCTGACCATTGTGGCCATTTGGGGAATGAACAAATGGATGGAAGATAGTTCTGTCCTTCTGGCCCTCTTTGTCACTCTGCCTTTTGAATAAAGAAATAAAATCCAGCCTAGTGGCTAAAGTCTTTGCATTGCAAGCGCCAGGATCCCATTGGGGCCCAGGTTCACTTTCCCCGCTGCTCCACTTCCCTTCCAGCTCCCTGCTTGTGGCCTGGGAAAGCAGTCGAGGATGGTCGAAAGCCTTGGGACTCTGCACCTGCGTAGGAGACCTAGAAGAAGCTCCTGGCTTCGGATCAACTCAGCTCTGGCTGTTGTGGTCACTTGAGGAGTGAATTATCAGATGGAAGATCTTCCTCTCTGTTTCTCCTCTCTATATATGTAACTTTGCAATAAAAATAAATGAATCTTAAAAAAAAAGAAAATCTTTTTAGAAGAAATAAAATCTTTGAAGTACATACATACATAAATTTGATTTAAAGTGAAGTTATGAGTTTAAATTTTAGTATTTAAAAATGCCTTATTTGAAAGACAGAGTGACAGAGATAGAAGAAAATACCTGAGAAGAGAAATCCGGTCTTGCTGGTTCACTCCCCAAATGCCTGTAACAGCCAGGACTGGGCTACATTGAAGCCAGGAGCCTAGAACTTCATCCTGATTTTCCACGTGGGTGTCAGGGACCCAGGGCCACCTTCTGATGCCTCCCAGGTGCCCTAGCAGGGAGCTGGATCAGAAGCAGAAGTGGAGCTTGGTGCTAGGCACTCTGATATGGGATGTGGGCATCCTAAGAGTCAATTGAACCAGCTGCCCCAATGCAACAGCTGCGTGGGCGAGTGTGGCCGAGGCCATGAGGCCTTTCTGACTCCCGACAGATTACGGCCTACTGAGAAAGCATGAAAAACAAATTTGGCAATGAAAAACCATTGTATTTCACTTCTTACACACTGGGTTCTTTTTTTGTTTTGTTTTTTGTTGTTGTTTTTTTTATTTTTATTTTTTTATTACATTTTTGACAATCTTTACATAGCCAACTAGGGTAAAAAAGGTTCAAGGGCTATAGGAAAGTGGGTAAGACTATTATTTCCATATTGTTTCTTTCATGTTTAAAGGGGGGTATTAAGGGAGAAGGCCCACCCAATTTCCCACCCTCCCAAGGTCCCGGATGTAGGGCATGCTCCAAGGTTCTTGTTCAAGTGGTTTTGATAGTTCACCAGTTATGAATCACTGCCAATCTTGCCACTCCAAGCACGATGAGGTCTTTGAAGAATCCACTAATTGACATAGTCCATCATAGAGTCTCCATTTGCCCCATATTTCGCTGCCAACATATAGCTGAGATGGTTGATTGACCTGTTCTGTCTTCTGTCTTTTCTTGGTTAGGGTTCTGAGTCCAGCATTTCGATTGGGGAGATCTCCAAAGAAACTTTGTCTGAGGTGTTCTCAGACCAGATTCTTGTATGTACTAGCAACTACAGGGCCCAGCACAGTCCATCGCCCTAATCAGTTTGTGGTTGCGATCACTGCATTGGTTCTGTTTTCAGCCCCAACTTCCACTGGAACCAATGGGTGTTGCAGTCCAGCCTGGTTCTGCCCAGCACATACTCGGCCCTCGCATAAACCAGTGAGAGCTGCAGCCTAGTTGGAGCGACCCACAACAACCCCCACCAGGCCCACCTCCTGCCCTGGTTTGCCAGTATGTGTAGCAGACTAGTCCAGTCTGTCCCACACCCCATTTGGCTCTCGTACATGTCAATGGGTATTAAAGCTTTGTTCCATCCAACCAGCTCCACTATGCAGCCCACACAGATGCTGTTGGGTATCTGTCTAGCCACCTCAGCCCCTGTCCTAGTTTTCATGCCTTCCCGTGGAAGTGGTAACCCAAGAGGAAGGAGCCTACTATTTCCCTCCCAGGCCACTCCCACTCCTGGATTATGCACTCTCCTGGTAGTTTTGTGGTTTGACTTGACAGAATTAGCCCCCAGTGCCAGCTTCTGCCAGCTGATGCTGTGGCTAAGCCCCAACAACCCTCACCCACTCTAATTTTGTTTGCACCAGTAGGAATAATCAGTCCAGCCTGGCTTTTCCCTGAACTAGTCCACATGAGGCGCACAGGTGTTGTAGCCCTGCCCAGTTTGGTCTGCCCCCATCCCAGCTCACGCTCTTCAGTGGGAGTAGCTGTCCGGCAAGGGAACCACCCCTTATTCCCCTGTTGGCTCTGCCCCCTCTCTTCCTGGTTCTCACGTGTGCTGGTTGGGCGCTGCGGTCACATTCGGAACAGGCAACCTCACCTTGGCATTCTGTATTGTGCACTAGTTTTTGTTGCGACCAAACCTGGCTCAACCCACACTGTTCTGGTGCTTGGATTTGCCAGTGGATGACGAGAATTGATTCAGCCTGGTCTGCCCCCGACCCATGCCAAATGTACGCCAGTCACTTCTTACACACTGGGTTCTATTCTCACTGTGCAGGCACACTGATAACCTTCAGAGATAGGCCTTGGCATTTGTAGATGAAGAAATTGAGGCACAGAAGGCAGGTACATGGTGTCAAAGCAGGGTCAGGCTGTGAGCACAGGCAGCCTGGGATGCTAAGCACTCTGCCAGCAGGTGCAATTTCTTCCGCAGGACCCAGAGCTAAGAGCTCTGCTGGACACATCCATGTGCTGTTATGTTTTCACCCTCACAGTTAGGGCAGGGGAACTGCATCACTGTGTCCATTGCTCACGTGAGAACACAGAGACCCAGAGGGTTGCTCAGGGATAGGAAGGATGGGAGCAGCAGTGGGGTGAGATGGGGGCTCCCCAGTGACCAGGTCCATCCACATCAGTGGTGGTGCCGGCCCCAGTTCTCTGCTGACACAGCCCCTACAATGCAGGGCTGCAGTTTGCATACTCCTGTGAGACCACCCCACAAGACCCTGCAGGCCCTCCCTGAGATGCCACTGGGCACAGAATCTTCTGGATATCAGTCATGCTGAACCCTGAAGCCTGGACAGAATTCAGATCCACTTTGGTGGGAATGAATATATTGTTTTAAACATTTATTTATTATTTCCAAGGTAGGGTAATTGAGAGAGAAAAAAACATTGACTCAGAGACACACCTACATATACACATAGGGATCTTCCACTAACTGGTTCACTCCCCAAATGTCCACAAAGGTCAAGGCTGACCAAGAGCCTGGAACTCCATCCAGGTCTCCAAGATGAGTGACAGGGCCTAAGCACTTCAGCCATCCAGTGCTTTCCAGAGCAGGGCATACTAAGAGGATCTGGCAGCTTCATCTTTGAAATGGGCATACTAAGAGGATCTGGTTGGAGTGTCATTAACATGTGTAAAGCTATAATGTGTAGCAGGAGCTGCATAGACAGAAGTAATTAGAATTTTTAAGGCATTCCAAGATACCTGTGGATATGAACCAGGTGGGGAGGGGGAGTAGGGGGATAGGCATAATAACATAATAACACTGCAGGGGAGCGGGAGGCCAGGCCGCCTAGCTGGAATGATCTCACTCTGCTTAAAGTGGTATTTATTTTGAAAGTCAGAGTTGTAGAGAGGGAGAGAAAACTATCTTGCATCTGCTGGTTCACTCTGCAGATGGTCGCAGTGGCCAGCGCTGGGCCAGGCCAAGCCGGGAGCTTCTCCTCACTCTCGCATGTGAGTGCAGAGGCCAAATACTCTGACCACCTTCTGCTGCTTTTCCCAGGTCATTTGCAGGGAGCTGGAGCACTAAAGAGCACTAAAGATTTATTTTATTTTTATTGGAACGTCAGATAGAGAGGAACAGAGATAGAAAGACCTTCCATCCATTGATTCACTCCCTAAGCAGCCACACAGACTGGAGCTGAGCCAATCCCAATCCAGGAGACAGCAGCTTCTTTCCGGGTCTCCCAAGCGGGTGCAGGGTCCCAAGGCTTTGGGCTGTCCTCGACTGCTTTCCCAGGCCACAAGCAGGGAGCTAGATGGGAAGCAGGGCTGCTGGGATTAGAACCTGAGCCCATATGTAAGGCAAGGACTTTAGCTGCTAGGCTACCGTGCCAGACCCACCTCATTATTGTTTATGACTGAATAATATTCCATTGTGTGGACACGTCACATTTGTTTAGCCGTTCATCTGCTGATGGGTGTTTGGTTGCTCTACTTTGGCTATTGTGAACCTATGGAGAAATTTGTTATAAGACACTACAGAACCTCAAATCAGATCCTGAGGAGGAGACAGACATCAACAGGATAATTGTAAGAATACATATATCACTTTGTAAACAATATGGCAGCTTCTCTAAATGTCAGCTCACCCTGTGACCCTGTAATTCTGCTCCTAGAAGTATGCTCAAAAGGAACAGAAGCCACATGTCCACTCACAGACATGTGTGGCGGCTATTCACAGCCGTCACATTCAGCAGCCCCCTGGAAGGCTCCTCAACCCATCAACAAATGAACAACTGGAGATGCGTCCAAGCAAGGCTGTGACCTAGGGGGCACTGTGGGCTTGTCTATTACCCCAAAGCAGGTAATCTCATGATAACCCGTGAGGGGCACAGAGAAATCCAAGGCACCAAGCCGGGCCTTCTTCTGTAGCCTGGGCTGAGTGAGTTGTCCGGCGAAGGCCAACAGCCAGCAAGTTCAAATCACATGCCGACCATGGCCCTATGGTGGCTCTGGCATCTAAGTGCACAGCACGTGGCCTTGGATGCCTCTCAAGGACCACCCAGCTCTGAGGCCTGTCGTAGGTCTGGGCATTCTGCTCATGACACACTGTTCGTCATCAGAAGCCAGACCTGGTGGGGATAGCCACGGGTTCACAAACCCCAACTCAGTTCCCACTCCCTCATGCTGACCAGGTCATCACTGTGCACAGAACAGGTTCCCAGTTAGCCAACAGCCCCTGCCTGGCCACTTGGGAGCAGTCCCCAGGGAGCAGGTGCTGCTGGTGGTAGGATTTGAGAAGATGAGATCCTGGGCCTGCGTTTCCAAAGACCGAATCTTCCTTCCCATCAAATCAGCCAAGGAGACATAGGCCACCACACACCCGCCATGGCCCCTGTGGGGAGGTCATTGGGAATTCTGTGTTCCATCAAATGTGGCCAGGCCACGGACTTTGATTTGAAAATAATTTTCATTAGCCAGAAATGAGGAGTTTCATAAATGGGAAACAGAACTTTCCAAGGCCACAGCTGGGAAACACTCGCTTAAAAAAAAAAAAAATCTGCCCAGCTTCGCAGGCCAGCTAAGCACCCCAACGCGAGAGCAGAGAGGAATCTGCAAGGAAAACAAAGCTTATTTTTAGAGGAATATTTTAGACTTAGTTTCGGCCAGCTCGGGGAGTTTTCTGGTCTGTCTCGAGTCCTCAATATCTTGCCTTCTATTTCGGAGCCTCCTCTCCCTGGGGTATAAGAACTCCTATCTGACAAGAGCTATTTCTGCCCAGATGAACAAAAAAGGGGCCCCCACTCTCCCCACCCCCAGAGAAAGAGTTGTTTCTAAAAATGTTGCAACCAGGCAGGCAGGCAGGCAGGGCAAAAGCCAGGCCTGGGCAGGTGTGCCTGGCAGTGAAGGTGGGCCTGAGGTCCCTGAAGGCCTTGCGGGTAGGGGGAGTTATCCAACTGCCCTCCCACCTGGCTCTGGGTTGCCCACTGTCCTGCAGGAAGCGGAAGATAGGCTGGCGTGATTTCCGGGTTTTGAATGCAGTTTCTAAACTTGAAAGAGGCCTATTTTTCCTCTCTGGATGTTGGTAAAACCATCCCCCCCCCCCAGGAATACTCCACACACCCAGACCCAAACACAGCCACACACATACCCACCCAAACCCACACCCCTGCAGCCATGCACACTCAAACCACACACACACACACATCCCATCTAGTCAATAAGCTCACGGAAAACAGAATTTACAGATAAGTTTATTTTGGCACCAAGAGTTTTGAAATCTCCTTTTTCCACAAACTTTTTGAAGTACCCTCCTTGTATACCTACACATATACCTACAAACAGACTCATCCTCCACATTACAACATACACCGACAGACACACTCAACTTCCACATTATAACAAACACACTCACAGATTCCAGACACAGGTCCACATCCATGTGCAGAACACACACACAGCCCAAGACCTGCTGCATAGCATGCACACACACTCTCACACAGCCTGTTGTATATCACACATTTACACACACACACACACACACACATACACTGCCCAAGACCTGCTGCATATAATGCATTCATGCACACACACTCAGCCTGGTATCTGCTGCGTATCTCACACATACACACACATGCGCACTCACATATATACAAGCACACAGGCTCAGCTCCATTCACCTCCCCTGTCCCCCACGCACATCCTGAAATAGCCAAGACTGCCAGGTCCAGTTGGAATTGAGGCTTCCAGCTGTGCAGGGCTCAGCCGGGGAGGAAGGCTTGCCCAGCCCCCACAGGGCCCTGGCCCCACCCTCCCCTTCCTCTTTCCCTCCTCCCTCCCTCCCTCCTTGGCTTTGCTGGCAGCAGGGAACTGGAACTGTCCTGGATGACCACGGCGCTGCCCATCTCCCTGGGAGTGTGAACAAAACAGAACTACTGCTAAGTGAGGTTGCAGCCATGGAGAGGAGCCAGCGGGCCCTGCAGGAGGTGCGCCTGTCCAGCCTGAAGCCAGCAGCCAACCAGCCTCTCAGGGCTGGGCAACTTCCGGTTTCAAGCAGTCACATCCGCCCCCATTCATCACCACAAATAAACTGGCGTGGAGATGGTGCCAAGGGACGGCTCCCCAAAAGGTGAAGGGCTTTTCAACGGGCTTCCTCTAGCACATGCTTGGCTGGGGTTTTGCTTTTCTTTTTTTTAAGTTTACTTGTTGGAAAGGCAGAGAGAAAGTGGAAGAGAGATCTGTCCGATGGTTCACTCCCCAGATGGCCACACCAGCAAGGACTGGGTCAGGCTGAAGTCAGGAGCCAGGAGCTCTTTCCAGGTCTCCCGCGCAGTTGCAGGGGCACAAGCACCCACCGCCCTCCAGGCACCTTAGCAGGGAGCTGGATGGAGAAGCAGAACAACCGGGACTTGAACCGGCGCTCTGATAGGGGATGCTGAGTCCTTCCTGAGGGATCCTTCCCTTTCCAAGCCAGGTTAAGCACTCAGTATGCTGGGCAACACCTGGCAGCCAGGAGCCATGCTTCACAGCCACCAAGCCTGGTCCTGCCATCTGGGTCCTTCAGATGCCCCAGGGCTCACAGCCTTGCATCTACTCTCCTGTGGCCTTTTCAAAGTTGTGCGTGTTCTCTCCTTTCACACATTGAGCCCTAGATGCGCACATCACCGGCAGTGGAAATTATGTACAGGCCAACATCATTTATCTGACATAATTTAGAAGGTGACACATACGAAATGGATTTGTTTAAAAACACCCCTTATTCTGCAAAGACCTGGAAGTTGCCACTGTAACGGCACTGAGAGCGCCAGCCCACTGGGGGGAGCAGTGGGGGCGGGGGGCCTTGTCCCCATGGAACAGAAAAGGATTATCTGGACTCAGTCTTGGAGCCACAGCCAGCTTTACTTCCCATCTTCAGTTCCCCAGTCTGATGCCCGCTTGCAACTTGTGCTTCTATTTCCTTCTCTTACCAAAAAAACAAAAACAAAACCCCCAAAACCAAACCTTTCCGAGGAGGCGTTGCGCTTGCTCTTCACCGCAGCCAGGCGCAGCAGACGGACCCACAGTGCTCCCCGCCACTGAGCTGCAGCAAGAGGAAATTGCCCACCAACCC